>NW_024039085.1:3887500-4636529 GCF_016077235.1 Cyprinodon tularosa | reverse complement strand
CTAGCGAAGGGGGGGGGGGCTGGTGGGGCTGACATCTTAGTGTGAGGCGGCCGTTTTTTTAAGATAAAAGATTTTGTTCTTGCCTCACGGCCACATATTTGGAGCTACAGTCACCATTTTTGGTCAGTTTGTAGGCTGAAACCTCTGGACTCACACAATGTCTTCGGAATTACGGTAGGATTAATACTTTTCCTTAAAAACCCTCCAGACCAACCTAAAGTCGATCAAAATCAGAGCCGTTTTTCATTGGTTTTGGAGCAGCAGTGGGGAGAAAAACGAATGACATTATGTGTTTTCAACTCGTCATAAATATTGTTCTGAAAGACACACATACACCAAAGTTGGCATAGTTGGAGTCGAAGGATTGCTGACGCTCACGGTGAAGAAATTTTTTGAATAACTCATACGGTTTTTGCTAAGCAGTCGTTTGTTCGGAGCTGTTGCTCCCATTCAAAAAAGCCTGAGAGCTAAGGAACGATAGTGCTGCGCTTTTCTCTCTGTCACTGACAGGCTCGTTAAGCGTTGTCAAGGTAACCCGTGCTTCAAAGAGATTTTACCTCTGCTATTTTAAACAGCACATATTAATCTAATGGAGGGTGAAAGCACTGATTTAACATTGGGAAATGGATACTATATGACTGCTGTCCATGACACTTCCCTTGCCACTCAACACTGATAGACTTTCAAAATAAGACTCCAGGGACCCTACAAAATAAAAGCCTCTATATTTTTTTACATATATTTATTGCCCTATATGGCTCAACATTATGACCCAAACTCAACCCCATTTTAGAGAATAGACTCTAGGAGACTGTTTAAAACACAACCTAAGGCAAATTTCAAAATAAAAGCCTCCCATTTCATCTTCATCTACTGCCCTAATAACATGGAAAAAGAGTGATTTAACGATTGGAAAGTCATCAACTATCATTGCTGGGTCTGAACATTTTCTCTAAACACAACTCTGTTGGACTTTCAAAATAAGACTACAGGGACCCTACAAAATAAAAGCCTCTAGATTATACTAATGCAATAATTGATGCAAATGGCTCAACATTATGACCCAAACTCTTCCAGGTTGTTTTTATTAGACTCTAGTGACCTTTTCAAAACACACCCCAGAGCAAATTTCACAATAAAAGTCTCCCATTTACTCTGTAATACAGCAGCTATTCACCTAATAACATGGAAAACCAGTGATTTAACATTTGGAAATGGATTCTATATCACTGCTGGGCATGACCCATCTTTTGATGCACATCCATGATAGACTTTCAAAATAACACTACAGGGACTCTACAGAATAAAAGCCTCTTCCTTATACACACTCATACATTCTGGCATATTGCTCATAGCCATTGGTGATTTCATCACTGCAATGGCTCTTAGAAGGCGGGCGAAGCCCGCCATTGGTGATTTCATCACTGCAATGGCTCTTAGCAGGCGGGCAGAGCCCGCCATTGGTGATTTTTTTCATCGTTGCAAGGGCTCCTAGCAGGCGGGCGGAGCCCGCCAACTGCGCTTTACCCACTGCGGTTCAATATGGACAACCCATATTACCCTTGTGCATCATATGCTGTGCACGTCTATTTCCCAGATTTCAGCACAAGTGGCACACAGCTCTCTTTGCCCATGACCTAGCCCTCTTTCCTTCCCTCAGCAGCCCTCAAAGGCGTAAGCAGTTGGTCTGGGGAGCCCCAATGTCACTTGCCAGGGCCGTATTGGCCCAGTTACCCAGACGGGCAGTAGGTGGCCCCCCTCAAAATTTCTTTAGAAATTTTCTAGTTAAATAATATGATTTGTTTTTAACAACATCAGTTCCAGGACACATTTTCCTTTTCCTATTTCACAAAAAGAAAAAAGAAATCTACCCGAAGTTATTAGCCCAGTTTTTAGCCCAGTAAGCTGTTCACCAGGAAAAATGTTGAGTGTGATCATTTGATGGGGAAGTTACTGCTGATTGGAAAAAACTTGGGCATAGTTGAAGCTGATAGTATGGGGTTAAAAACATTGAGATTCCTTTAGCTCCACCCAATGACTTGAACTTGTTCTGTAGCATACACCACTTAGTCAAAGAGCACTTTGTCTTTGTTTTTTGATTCATATAAGTTTTGTTAGGGCTTCTCGTGGTGCAGTGACTAGCACTGCTGCCTTCCAGCAAGAAGGTTCTGGGTGTGTCAGTGTGTGCATAACAGTTTTTATTAAATAAAATAAATAAAAATAAAATTAAAACAACCAACTAAATTTGTCTGTTTTTTTATTTATTTATTATGTTTAGAACATTGGGATACCTGTGTAAAGTGTAATATAACCCATATTTATTATCATTATTACCAATTTCATCACTTTTTAAAATTGTTACATTTAAATAAGACGTGCTTCTTTTCTGATTTGATATGAATAAAGATTAGAGGTGTGGGAAATAATCATTTTGGTGATATATCGTGATATTCGGCTGCCCAATATAATATCGATCTTTCACTTCTTAGTATCGATTTTAATAAGAAAAAGTATGGTTACATAAAACATTGATGGGAAAATGGGCTACCTCTGCTCCACAACTCTGGCAGATAGCGCTGTGGAGCCCTTTAACTGTGCGTGCAGCACCAAATCTGTATTTGAGGCAGTCACAGTGGAAGAAAACCCCAAACAACATGGATAATAATACCTAATCAATATTTTCTGATGAAAATATACAGCACTTGCTGTTTTATCTCATCATTTGATTTTGATAGCTGGGGAAAATATGGCAATATATAGTGATACTGCAATATCGTGATAATATCGTATCGTGACCCAAGTATCGCAACATGTATCGAATCGCAACACTCATGCCAATACTCACCTCTAATAAAGATCAGCCCAAACTCATAGTATTGACAAAAGTTAGCTATAGTCACAAATAAATTATTTTATTTACTTTTCCAAGACATTTCTTCACCTCCTTCATTTGAAAACCTAAACATAATGCATAAACCACAGGATGTATATTAGCCTTTTTTGCGTACACTGAATTCATTAAAAGACTTACCAGAACATTTCTATTCATTAACATTTATAGGACTGCAAAATCAAATCAAGAAAGAACATAACAGGCCAGTAACAAAAAAGCAAAACTGATTTTCCCTACACATAACCAAAAATTGCTGTGGTCCAGCTTATTAAATAGCAGAGAGACAATTTCTTAGTGTTGGAAAATTGCTTTTGAACACATATTTGTTACTCTGAATTTTAATTACAGCAAACATCTACACCTAAATGCATGATGGAAATAAATGTCATTCAGCAGATGCTAAGAAAATTATCTTGAGTTTACAGGACAGGAAACAATTGCTTAAAAGTCACTTGCTAACAGCTCAAACATGAGCAAACTAATGATTGATAGCAGCACGGTTTGTCCATTAAAATTCATGACACTTGTAATCGAACCATGCTGGAGAAGAGTAGATATGGCACTTTAGCGTATAATTAAACGAGAGAGATGAGCAATTTGTTCGACAAAGATGAGGTACTCAGGAAGAAAGGCTGCTGTGGTGAATAGCAGGAATGTGGTATTGTGCTCATTACCACAGTTTTATAAAACTTGCAGTTCATATTGCTGTAAATGATACCAAAAATGATCTCATCATTTTGCAAGAGAAAACGCCGGAGGACAAAGTGCAATAGATTTGTGTATGAAAAGAAAATAAATTTCTCCCCCCGTAAAGAAGTAGCTCTTTCCCATGAGGCATGTTGGTCTTTCATGTCGTAACTAGTGCATTTCAGTGCAGTCTTTCCAGGAAAAATTGAGTTTGACCCCCATGGATTTTCCAGGCTACATTCAATTGGAAATTGACTGTTAGATTTTTCTCTAGAATCTCTATCATTTCTGCACTATTTCACTGAAAAATGCACTAGGAATTAGTGCCCAGAAGTCAAATAAATCATGTTCATGTTCAGTAATATTTTTCTGTTTATTCTAAACTTAACTTCAGCAAATAACTAAAAAATAGAAATTGTGTTATTTAATTTGGTTACATTACAAGCATGAAGAGTATACAGAAAAATTATAAGTTATTAACAGTGGCCAAACTTATTGTACTTTATTGTAGAGTTTATTCCAAATATAAAGAAACATGTATTATTGTATCACTGAGTAAAACAAATATGTATGATCAATTCCAGAATTCTGAAGAATTGAGGTACATAAATGTTGTTTGTACAACATTTTATGTTTCAAAGAAATGCTATATTCAGTTTAAATGATTATGGTGGATGCTGCACCGTGGTGCAGTTTGTAGCATTGTTTCCTTGCAGCAAGAAGGTTCTGGGTTTGATTCAGAGCATGGGGTCTTTCTGCACGGAGTTTACATGTTCTCCCAGTGCATCTGTGAGCTCTCTCTGGGCTTCCTCCCACAGTGCAAAAGCATGAATATTAGGTTATATGGCTTCTCTATATTTTCTTTAGGTGGGACTGTGTCAGTGCCTGGTTGTATGTCTCTGTGTTTTCATGTGACAGACTGAAGACCTGTACAGGGGGTACCCCACCTCTTACCCATACACTGCCAGAGATAGGCACCAGCCCCATCACTATAATAATGGAATAAGCTGCAGAAGATGGATGGATGGATGATCATGGCTTCCAATTTCCTTTTGCTAAGGGGTGTGTTAACAGAATGAAGAAATCTTTTTAAAATGGTCTTGGATAAAGTTTTTGCAGTTTCTTAGTCTTATTTTGTGTGATGTGTTTTTATTTTCTCACTTTTTTAATGGCAGCTCTTACTAGGCATGCTACCCTTTAGTTTTTGTTTTAAGTTAGAAGTGTTCTTATTCTCAGAATCTAAAAAAAAATACCATGAAGAATTTCAGTTCTTACAGGCTTATTTACAAGGTTGAGGAAATATGCTAATCAAATGACTTTACATTTCACCTTATTAGAAAAATACAGTCTGGATAAAAGGAAAGGGGGTCAGGTGACATAGTAGAAATACTCAAGTAGAAATGTTTGCCATCTGTTTTTACTGCTACTTCTTTCATTTTTTTTTTTTCAGATATATCCACTTTCTTCTCCTTACATTTTAAAAATAAAATTGTTTTGTTTCATTTAAGCTCATTTTCATTACGGCCTGCTGGAATAAAAAAAAATTGAAAAACCATCAAAAATAATCATCAAAATAATTTGTTTCATCCAGACAATTAATTACTTTGTGGCTGGACTTGGTACTGCACCAACTTGTTGTTCACCAGACACCAAAATAAATTGTTTTTCAAGAGGATGCAAAGTTAAATTTGATATTGTTGCTATATGTTATAAAAGTAAGAAAATTAAGCATAAGGAAGTCAACATCTGGAATTGTAGAAAAATGTTTCTGTAGTGCAGTGCAGTATAAGTGTTAAAGCTTCTGTCAACATTTTTTTCCTGCATTACTTTTAATTCTATACTCTAAGTAGTTATAAAACAGGTACTTTTACTTGATTGAAAGGCTTAAGTTGATTCTCTAACATCTACAAAAGTGTTTTAAACAGTAGGAGGTACATTTCTACTTGAGTGATAAACATAAATACTTACACCTCTGATAAAAGGATTATAATATGATAATAAAGACTTCCCAAGGAACACCTTAATGCATGGAATAGTTGGACTGAGGTGTGATATGCAAGGCATGCCAGGGCTTTTATTCTTTCAAAGAGCAAATCATTACATTTAACCACAAATAAATACATTTTAAAAAATAAGTTAACCAACATATTTTATTAACATATGGTTGTACTTCTCAACACTAATAAGGTCCTTGTTTATTTTTGCAAATGTGCTCTAGCCAAAGAACACACCCAATACCAGAGGTGGGTAATCCATGTACAGAGAGTAAAAAGCCTGCACAAAGATTAGTTCAAACCATTTGCATATCCAGCTGTAAAACACAGAATGGGAGATGATCACCTGGTTATGTGAATGGGATGAAGGAAAACAAGGCAGGGTTCTTCACTTTCTGGACTGGGATTACCAACCACTGCCCAATGCTTGGTATACTTGGTGTACTTAAGCTATTGGTGCGTGAAAATAGTCTATTAAAGGTGTTTTAATCTCCAGCTCTTAATTTAATGACTTAATCTATTTTAAGTTGGCACACAGAATCCAGTTTAACATTAAGTCTGGAAAATATAATGTTTTGGTGAAAAAAAAATGTTTTAGTCATATTATCGTAAAAGATATATTAGCCCTAGAAAGTGAAAATAAATAACTTAAAGATGGCTGAGCCAGAAGCTTGTTCTCACATTTCATCTGTTAGGCAGCACAATAGATTTTCTTAATATTGTGCTTTCCAAGATACCTATTGAAAAAAAAAGAATATCCAGTGTATCATTAAATACTCGGAAGCATTCCATCATTTAAGCCCAATGAAGAGACTATAATTTATGATACTGAAGTGGTGTCATAACTAAACAAAAGGATGTGAAAAAGGATATATTTCACAGAAAACAGCTGAGGTTATAGGTATCTACCTTTAATCTGTTTTCTACTGCAATTCATCCACTTCCTTCTGGAGCCTAAGAAAGGGAGTTTTTCATCACTGCAGTCTCTCACAGGCATCGACCAGCAGTATTGATCTGTAGCGGATCTCCTTCCACTCCACCTGGGGAGCCAGATGAGCCTTGTTCATATTGATCCCACTTTTTTATTCTATAGTCTCCCTATTTCCTCTGGTTAGAAGAAAATCATATACTTGTCATTTTCAAAAATACATTTTCTTTGGGAAAATCATTGATAAGCAAAGAGGGTGAACGCATCTCCTTTTTTAAACAAATGAAATACAAGAACACAGGAAGTTGGTGAAATTAACGACTTCCACAATGACAGCCTCTGGTATTTAATGATGTGAAGGTATTCTACAGCCCTTCTTAATGGAGAACGTTAAGACTCAAGCTGTGACTAGCAAAAAGAGCCAAAACATGTCTATCAGGATCCCAGGCTGGCAGGTTTGACATGTAAAAAGTAATGTTTGCTCCAAACAAAGAATGCTAATTTAAAAAAAAAAAAAAAAGTAAAGTTCTGTTTATCAATTAACTCCAGGCAACACTTTGAATGTTTGATTTATTCTATCTTTTTTTTTGTGTGTATGTGTGGTGCTTCAGTGTATATTACAATCACATGCCTCTGATTTATAATTCTAGCTTATCATACTGCCTCTTTGCACACGGTGCCCCTGTTCCTTTTCTTAGCCTACTTGTTTGAGCTTAGTCCCCAAATGCCTTTCACATACATTAAGTCATTTGCTCTGTCTGTGTGTCTTCTTGCCTCCCCCTCAGGAACAGAATCTTTGGTTATGTACTAATCTTTGCAGCTTCAGTACCGTCTTGCCAATCTGCCATGTCAAGATACAAAAATCTCACCGCAGGCAATTACTCCCCCCCCCCTGGCATTGCGAAGGAGTCATTTTACAGATGTCTGCTCCAATGAAAAATACCAATGTGACCTATCAACTACAATTACCTTGGTTTCAACAAACACCAGTTGCTGGGAATACTAGAGAAGCTAAGCACAGCAGTGATTAACATCGTAAACTGTTATATAATATCAGTAAGTTCCAATGGGGGAGAATACATTGCTGAATGGAATTGTATTGCTTGTTCTCAGGAAACTCTTCTGTTTACTGAAAAAAAAAAAAGAAAATAAAAAGAACCTCGACTCTAATAAGTCAGACTTAAAGCTACAGTGTGTAATTTTCAGCGACATCTAGCGGTCAGACTACAGACCGCAGCAACATGAACATCTCCCCCCCACCGCTTCTCCCCCCCAACAGTACGGCGAGCGTTACGGGACAAAATTTCTTCTACGACGTCCACATCACCTACCCTCTCAAGTGATGAGGTTTGTTTACATAGATAATTTTACAGATAGTATTTCATTAGTCTGTGTAGGGTATAGATTTCATGTAGACTTAAGATAATAAATATACCCGTTATTTTTTCTACATCGTTGTGACGTCTTGGTGAGCTGCTTTGCATGGTGATATAAACAGACGAAGTAATTGTAGTCATTAGTTTAACAGCGAGATTGTGTTCGCTGGAAGAATATATATCCCCCGTTTACAGAGTCCAAGTCATTTTGGTGGCACGGGGGTTACAACGCGAGGGAGAGGGAGAGGACGAGGGCGAAGGCAGGGAGGCCGTGCAGCTAGGGCCAGGCGAGAGAGGGGAGCCAGCGGGGTGAGAGCAGAGGAAGAAAGGCTTGAAGATCTCCAAAGGAGCCGGAGAGAAGTAACCGAGGTATATATCCAGAAAATTATTTTACAGAAAATTACTGAATCATTACCTGTGAAACGTCAGGGACGTTGCTGAATAAGTATACTGGAGAGTAACAGCATCATCACGCAGCATGTTATTGTTTTAGACAGGTCTGAGCATCCTGTACTCCAAAAACTGCAGTGATATTAGACAATTGTGTGTGTAGGATTAATTACCTGTCCAAGAGAAAACTGGCAACTTGAGCGTCACTTTGAAAACCTTTTTCCTCCATCAGTGACTTCCATCGTGTAAATGCCGTGCCAATGTTGATCCGTGTTTTTTGCCGTTTCTTGTCACGCTTGCGTTTATTCTCGTCGTGTTTCCGCTTCTTAGATGACGGGGGTTCGGTGTCCGCCGCTTTTCGTTGTGATACAGAGTAGGCATGATCCTCCATTCGTCTGATGTTTGGCCACACAGTGCCAAACAGTTTGCAAAGTCACTCACGCCTGCCGCCTTGTTCACCTTTCTTGTTACTGAGGCGCAGTATACCTGCTTCTTCTTCTTCTTTGGTTTCAGGCAGACTAAACGCTTCTCAGGCATAATACTGCCATCTACTGTTCAGTACCGTCTCAGTTAATCTCTCTCAACTTGCCGTAGTTATTTTTGAGCGTCATGGGAGATCTCGCAATCGCTAGTTTGTTGCCTCTGCGCTTGCCGTAGCGCAAAGATGTCAGCCTCCATGGCTGCGAGACCCGCTCCTATGTAATTATAAATAACGAATTCTAAGGCAACGCAAATATTATGGTTAAAAGGCTGAGCTCATAGGTGATGATAAATAACATAGTTATGTATAATATATTAAATTTCTGACTTTATATGCCTGTAATTATTACACACTGTAGCTTTAAATGTTTCGAAAAAGTTTTAAAGAAATATATGTTTTGTGGCATGCTTTTCATGCACAAACAAATGCTTGAACATTTTATCCCTACATCATACCTCATGCCTTTTTGGTATTGTTTTTCCTATTTTTTTTACTATATTACTGCTTTCTTTCTAAATGTAATTCTGAGTAAATGAATAAACAGTTATGGTAAGACAAAATGCAGATAAAATAAAATATAAAATCTCTATTTAAGATGACTGACATACTGTATAAAAGGTCTGTTTCTGATACTTGGCAGAACATCTATCTAGTTATCTATCAATAGAGCAACAGCTGGCATTCCTCAATGTCTCTCCCCTATAAATCTTTTTGGAGCAATATTTTTTGAACCAGAGCTCCTGCTCAATAGGTGCCATTTCTAACAGACCTTAGGATTAAATGAGTTGATGTTAAAAATAGAGATGATTACAGTACAGTATGTCTAATGTTCTCCTTTGCTAATGTGCTAATTATGCAAAAAACTAAATTGAATTAAAAACATACATACGGCTCAGTATTGAAGTAAGGATATGGAAGTATAAATCTGATTCTATTTAAGGCTGCGAGGTAGAGCAAAGGTTAGCATTGATGCCTTATGATTATAAATTTTAATCCTGGTCAGGCTCTTTCTATGTAGTTTGTATGCTTTTTTCCTCTCAGGTTAGATAAAGGTTATCATTTACCATTAGGGATCATTAGGCCTTGTGATGGACTGGTGAAATGTCATTCCTTACAAAGGCCCACTGAGACCAGGCTAGATATGAAGTCCCAACACCCTTCCATAAAGCCTTCTAATTTTCCAAGGATAAGGCATATATGTAAAGTAAACAAATATTTATTATGTTTTTCTATTTGTTTTTGTTTTTTGTTTTTGTAATGCAGTCAGTTCAGTCTAAGATGAGAAACAGCAACATGTCCCAGAAGCAGCCCTTAGGCTTCTATTGCCTGGAGCCTATGATGCTAATAACATTATGACATCGGTATCTATTTCACTTTGAGTTTAAACCAATCACCCAGCTATTTTAAAATCTTGTGGTGTCAAACAAGCTTTAAGATAAAATTCTCAAATCAGGCCCCAAAACTAGTATTTGTCAATGAGTGTAGCTGTCCATCTAAAATATGTGAAACATATTAACAGTCAGGTTTTAATGTTCATAACGTATTAAGTGGTGTTACGCCTAAAATCTAATAATACTTTGCTTTAGTTTTTCAGTTACAGAGTTTATCAGATCAAATCATATTTTCACAAACATAATTGATCGCCACTAAGGCAACTTAGTAGTAAAAATCGTAGGTATAGGGCTTCAATTTAAAGTCTTAATAATTTCTACTGACTTGACCCCAGTGTTACAAACTAAACTAGATTCCAAGATATGTACCATTCATCATTTTAGACAGACTTAATCCAACTGAAATTTCTTTGACTATGATAGTTTCTTAATACCTTGATATTCTGCTATTTACACATGTAAGTATTCTTGATTGCTATTTTTAATTTGTGTTCTCAATAATTGTTTTCAGTAAATTTTAACATTAGTGATGATCTTCTGAATCATTATACCAAAACTATATGCATTACCTGAAAGACTTATTAAAGGGGTCATAGAATGATTATATAGGGTATTTGGTGCTGGTACTTAGGGTCTCTAAGAGGGTGTGTAACATTGGTTGGGCTGAAAGTGGCATATTTGCTGTTCTATGAGCCCTAATGCAAGCCTGGTTAAAAGCCCTAAAATGAGACGGCAGTTTTCATCCTTTTATTGTATGCTCATGAATATTTAGATGAGCTGTGCGCTGATTGGTTGGTTTACAACAAGCGCAGCTGCTGAGCAAAGACGCATCTTATCAACAAGCACTCATTCACTGAAACATCAAATTGTTCATATGGTAGGGTAACCAGGCATCCTCTTTTTCCCAGACATGTCCTACTTTTCACACACCGGGCATTCGAACTGAGCTTTCAGCTCTGGTGCACCGAACCTGATCCGACACCAGCGGCCCCATACTTCCCTCCGCCCTGCTTGCCTTACGGGGCAGGCGGGCAGAAAATACTGTCACTGGGTCAGGTTCGGTTGCTCCGTCCCCGGCTGGCTCGGTTTAAATGTCTGGTCCGGTCCAGTCGGGCCCCCTCAAAATCTGGTCACCATAGATATGCTAGCATTGCTATCAACAGCTTAGCAACAAATTATTACTTATATCTTGCGGTTGTGATGGCCTTACAGTCGGAACAGACCCTCATTTCAGTAAAAGAAGTTAAGCAAATTCTGCTTTGAACTGTCCAAGATTTTGAAAGCTGTCTTGGGTAATATGCTTAGAGCAAATAAAAAGCTTAGCATCAAAGTTTACAGGGATCTTCTGATAGACAAACAAATAATCCATGCCTGTCGAGTCTTTGGATCCTTGGGAAGAGAGTGATAATATATCTTCACAGGGATGGGGGGCAAAAGTATGGGCCAGAACTAAATAAGGCAACATCCCCAAATTGACGTCAATTCGGTGCTTCATTTAAATTCGCCTGTTTAGTTGTAGAAGTTTAGAACTGTGAAATTTGCAGAAAAAGGGGCTGTCGATGGGATTTGAAATTCTCTGTTGGTCCATTTCACAGATTGAAATATCTTTATTCATCTATCACAATGTAAACTCAGTTTTGCATTCTATGACCCCTTTAATGTTAAAACTATATGAACATTAACTGTACCTACAAACCTAGAGCAAGTTTCATATGTTAGAACATAATCAATTTTCACACCCTGTTAATGCTGGTAATAGCTGTGAAATTATCAGACTGGACCATTTAATATTCAATTTTTCATTTCAGCTAATGTGAACTGTACATGGCAGATAACATCCATTTGAAAGCATTTATGATCTTTTATAAATCAGTGACAATTAAAGAATGAAGTGAATTAACAATCCGCAATACAAACAATCACACAAAAGTACATTTTAAATATTATTTTTGATCAGCAAAATTAAAAGACGATACAGAATAATATGAGGAAATATTATCTCCTATAATTTCCAAAGTGATAAAAGTAACATTTCCAATCGTTAGAAAATGAAAGCAATTACATTAGGAAGAATACTGATTCAGAAAATTATTGTACCTATAAGCCTATCTGCACAGCCTGGAGTTCCTCTTAAGCTGCACATTGCCGTTTATTGCAACAACAGCAATTAAATACCCAAGTGATTTGTGTGCCAGCGGTATTACAACTTATCCCTCTGTACGCCCTGCACTCTGAAGCTGAATGGGAACAAGGTTTTTAGGTAAACAATGTTGGTAAACCAGCTGAAAGCACCTGACACACAAACAAAAGCCTATCCTCAAAGGGCTAGCCATCAAACAGAGGATAAACCTTACCAAGTGGTTAACATGACACAGGAGAACCTCAGTGAGGGCCAACATAAAAAAACACAGTATTCTCACAAGCTTAAGTAGACGATGAATAGAGGCTCTGTCCAAGTTTTAGTACCCGAGGGGATTTGTGTTTATGACCAAACAGTACATTTACAAAGACTGAGCAGGGTTTTTACACTTTAAAACACAGGGGGAATCTTACCAAGCCCCAAATTAGAATCAGTGGGCCGAGTATGGCAGAGTTGTGCCTCATCAGCACTATTTGACTCCTTCCCTGCAGCTTCCCTTCTGCTACATCCAAACTTGGTATGTATTTATCCAGACTTGTACAATCCTAAGCTTTAAAACACATTACTTGGAGATGATTTTAAATTAACTAATGGACACCTTAAGTAATGTAGATAATTATAATAAATGACAGAGAGGCTGTATTAAAGGGTGGGTTAGATAATCTGAGTCAGCATTACCGGAATGTAATTTACTGCTGCATTCAAAGAAGAACATTTGACCCTGAAAATCATAAAATATAGTCTATAGGATGTATCAAAGCTTAAAGTAATATTTTTGAAGCCATCAAAAGACAAATTTTTTTTTCAACACAAAAAGACAAATCAAACCATTTCTACTCTCATGCAATTCAGCAGAAGCCCTACTGTCTGCATCATTTTTCAAAACAAATAACAATGAACACTATAACACTGAGAGTGACACTTACCTTGGAAGATGTGGCAAATGAATTTCCTTCCAGTTTTCACATTTGCATACATTCCCCATACCATAATAATCACATTTTAGTAAAAGAAACTGCCAATGAGTTGTATAAGGAAAGGAGCTTAATATATATCAGTCCGTTGAAGACATTTATAGATGTGCATCTCTTTACATATCTAGATAATTTGAGATTTCTGCAATTATTACATAGTTTACAAACTGATTTAATATTTTATGATTCTGCAAACTCCCATAGTAGTACATGGGTTTTGAATGTATTGGTCTAAATTTTCACTAAATAAGGTTTGGTTATATACATATCGAGAACATATGGGAAGAAAATTGTATTTTAAACAAAGCAAAAAGAATAACTTTTTCAGAAAAGCAATTAGAAACATTATCTATTTTTTAAACATTTAAAAGTTTTTGTGCTTTAGGTATAGTAGTTTTATTTTCACAAAGTCTGAAGCAATTATAGAATATTATTTTGTTAATCCTAATAAAGTTCCTCAAATTCAGAAGTTTACATACACTGATCACTATACGCTGTATACAATTCGCAAATTTAGAATGCCATGAATTGTAAGCTATTGATTAATTCATTCAGATGCTTAAAGGCAATCGGGGGCACCTTTGTGGGTGAATATTATGCATAATTATTACACACCACAACATTGTATGACACCATTGAATAATCTACAGAAAGGACTTATTAGAGACCTCATCGAGTTTGTTTCATCAGTGGATAGAATTTCAAGATACCTGATGGTGCCACTTTACTCTTTTCAGTTATATGCAAGTATGACAAGCATGATAAGTTTATCTCATCATGCCTTCTACAGGTGCTGGTCATAAAATTAGAATATCATGAAAAAGTAGATTGATTTCAGTAATTCCATTTAAAAAGTGAAACTTGTATATTATATTCATACATTACATACAAACTCATATATTTCAGATGTTTATTTTGTTTAATTTTGATGATTACAAATGACAACAAATGAAAATCTCAAATTTATCATATCAGAAAATTAGAATATTGTGAAAAGGTTCAAAATTGATGGCCCCTGGTGCCACACTCTAATCAGCTAATTAACTCAAACCACCTGCAAAAGCCTTTAAATGGTCTTTCAGTCTAGTTCTATAGGCTACACAATCATGGGGAAGACTGCTGACTTGACAGTTGTCCAAAAGACGACCATCGACACCTTGCACAAGGAGGGCAAGACACAAAAGGTCATCGCTAAAGAGGCTGGCTGTTCACAGAGCTCAGTGTCCAAGCACATTAATAGAGAGGCGAAGGGAAGGAAAAGATGTGGTCGAAAAAAGTGTACAAGCAAGAGAGATAACCGCACCCTGGAGAGGATTGTGAAACAAAACCCATTCAAAAATGTGGGGGAGATTCACAAAGAGTGGACTGCAGCTGGAGTGAGTGCTTCAAGAACCACCACACACAGACGTATGAAAGACATGGGTTTCTGCTGTCGCATTCCTTGTGTCAAGCCACTCTTGAACCACAGACAGCGTCAGAAGCGTCTTGCCTGGGCTAAAGAGAAACAGGACTGGACTGCTGGTGAGTGGTCCAAAGTCATGTTCTCTGATGAAAGTAAATTTTGCATTTCCTTTGGAAATCAAGGTCCCAGAGTCTGGAGGAAAAGAAGAGAGGCACTTCATCCACGTTGCTTGAAGTCCAGTGTAAAGTTTCCACAGTCAGTGATGGTTTGGGGTGCCATGTCATCTGCTGGTGTTGGTCCATTGTGTTTTCTGAGGTCCAGGGTCAACGCAGCCACATACCAGGAAGTTTTAGAGCACTTCATGCTTCCTGCAGCTGACCAACTTTTTGGAGATGCAGATTTCATTTTCCAACAGGACTTGGCACCTGCACACAGTGCCAAAGCTACCAGTACCTGGTTGAAGGACCATGGTATCCCTGTTCTTAATTGGCCAGCAAACTCTCCTGACCTTAACCCCATAGAAAATCTATGGGGTATTGTGAAGAAGAAGATGCAATACACCAGACCCAACAATTCAGAAGAGCTAAAAGCCACTATTAGAGCAACCTGGGCTATCATAACACCTGAGCAGTGCCACAGACTGATCGACTCCATGCCACGCCGCATTGCTGCAGTAATACAGGCCAAAGGAGGCCCAACTAAATACTGAGTGCTGTACATGCTCATACTTTTCATGTTCATACTTTTCAGTTGGCCAACATTTCTATAAATCCTTTGTTTTTATTGGTCTTCAGTAATATTCTAATTTTCTGATATGATGAATTTGAGATTTTCATTTGTTGTCATTTGTAATCATCAAAATTAAACAAAATAAACATCTGAAATATATGAGTTTGTATGTAATGTATGAATATAATATACAAGTTTCACTTTTTAAATGGAATTACTGAAATCAATCTACTTTTTCATGATATTCTAATTTTATGACCAGCACCTGTAGGAGAGTGACAAGCTCTATGTCCCAGTTATAAATGTGTTTTGGTGCAAAATATATATGCATCAATCCCAGAACTAATGCAAAAGCCTCTTAGGTTGTTGGTGAAACTGGTAAGAGCGTCATTATCCACAGTTAAAAGAGTCCTGTACTGACACTGGCTGACAGATGCCACATTAAGTACAAAGCAGCAAAATGACAAAAAAGTCAATGCTTAAGAGTGGCTTTTACAAAGCATTGATCTTAGTCACAAAAATGTGGGCAAATCAGAAAGGATGAGTACAAAAGTCTGCTTTACAGACCTGACTCAGTTACAGTACTCAGGAGGAATGACTGATAATGAGTTACCACCAGTTAGAAGTACCACCAAACTGTTGTAGGAAGGTTATGTAGGACACAACAAAAACATTAGACCCATTTTAAAAGCCAACTCTAATAGATTTATCAAAGGAACTTCAAGAAAACTTCTGAATTTTAATAAAGGTGATAGAAAATTTGCCTGTTATTGTGACAGAAACTATTTTAACTGATTAATTCCAACTGTCCTTAAACATAAAATTGTAGATTTAAATTTATTTTGTTGGATAGGGAGAAAAAACATGTGTCATTTTACATATAGGTAAATCTCTGTTTAAAAATATATTTTTAGTTTTACCTTTACTCACATACAGTCTGTGACCACCTATTACATTACACTGTGGAAAAAACGCTGTATTAAAAAGCTCACAATCCACAAACAAAATTCCAAAAACTATAAACTGTGATCAAAGCAACAGATGCAGTGCTGCTCATTAAATAACTAAGTATTCTGTGGACCAGTCACTTTGAAAACTTACCTGTTTAAATGAAGCTTCACATCTATGTCAGATAACAACCCAAAAAGAAGATAGGATTCCATACTAAAGCATGAGAACTAAAATACACATAACCAATCGGGTCAAAGGTGTGAAATTTAATTGTTAAATCAACACTGTTAAATGTCACAGTGTAAAATATTAAACAGCTATGTGCAAATTTTAGATTAATTCTAGATTTTATACATTAACCCTAAACAAGCAACGATTACATTTACCAAACTTATGGCAACTTGCTAAATCACAGTTTAACAGGAAAATTATAACAAAATAATTTAAATGTTACCTTGAATGCTCAGTAGGGACCTTACAAGCCAAGTCTCCCCTCTCTGCCCTGAGGAGAGTCAAATGGGAAAAATCAGAAGTCCACTTACCCCACAGAGAGAAGAGGTGAGGATCACAGCCAGGATGGGAGGCCCACAACATTACGATCAACCTCATAAACCATAATTCAAACAAAAGGAATGTAGTTCTCCCCAGATGCAGGTTTTGCACAAAAAACTAGGACAGCAACTGTGTGGTTCATATATCCATATGAGTCTATATAGCTTCCATGCAATAAATGAACAAAAGGAAAACAGAGCAACAAAGCTGGAGCATGTGAATTCAGAGCAAGAGCAGCACCTACCTTGAAACCCTCTAAATAATTAGTTGAAAATTAGTTTTTAAAAGTGCAAGTGACTATATATAATTCAGCTTAAGTATACAATGCCAGAGAAACTATTAGCTTAGTGAATTTAGAAAATTAAAGAGGGCAGTACCTTTACTTTTACCTATAAGATTTGATGAAATGTTCCGGAAGAAAGCAGATTCCAGACAAAGAGGAAAAACAAAGGGAGAGGAGACACCAGTAAGTGTCTTAGCTAAATAGGAGGATAGTGGTGGAAAGGATAGAGGCTTGATGGCTGCAAGCACAGGAGGGAAATAGGAAGCTGCCATAAAAAATAAAAACAGGAAGCTACATTGCTGCTCTGCTACACCATGACATTATGCGGCACCACACAAATGAAAACAGGAAGACAGAATGTACAGCTGCCTCTGTAGATGCTCTCCACATGCATTAGTAAAGCGAGGACAGATGAGGATTAGCTTTAAAACAAGGTTAATGCAAGTTTTCCTCTCCTAAAACCAACCCTAATTCAATAAAAATATATAATGTTAGTAATTAAAAAACAGAATCTGTAGAGAAATGTCAGGCCTCTTAAGCAAAACAAAAACTAAAGCAAAAACTGAAGCAAATTCACCCATAAAAAATGTCAGAATGAAATGTCGCAAAAAGGAAAGAAAATGCCACTGATATGAACGGACAGACAAATCTTAAGCTTCAAGCCTTCGCAGGAGTTAGTGGCTCACAAATTTCTAAGCACAGAGGAACAGGAGGAAGAATGGAGGAATGATGGGAAAAAAAGGAGCATAGCCCATACCTTGGTCGCCCATCATCAGGTGTGCCAGACCTTAAAGGAAAACAACAGTATAGTCAGCAGAGAACAAGGGATCATGGGAAACTGTGTGACACAGACAAGCAGGCATCCCCTTAAAAGTTGATGTCTGAGTTACAAGAGGACGGTTGGGATAGGGAAAAAGTGGGAAAGACATCAATTTGAGGGCATACAATACAAACAGGGTAACTCTGATGAGCACTAGGGCAACCAAGAAAGGTCGCAATGCATCATCAGCAACTTACGATGCAACATTCAGAAAGCGATAGCCATGTTTACAGTTATGCAGATACATTTAAAAAAATCAATAGCATCATTAGGGTCAATATAATACAGACATTTAACTCAAAAATTGAAAGATATATTATATGGATTCATTACACAAGGTGAGATAGAGTTTTAGTTTTATCCTTGTTTATTTGATATTTATGGCTTAACTAATAAGAAAAATAAGAATAATAATTTTCTAAAAATAAACCCATTAAATTGCATCTTTAATACAGACATGCCATCCAATTAAGATAATGTCAATACAATGTACTTTAAGCATAATACTTGGATTGTTTGCATAATTAACTGTATCAAAGCCATTAGGTTTTTGCAGGACACTTGCAATGGGCCTGTGGCTCTGCTGACATACAAAAGACACCCAAGCTGTTTCAATAGCTGTGCTCATCTTGACTACATTTTGAGGTATATGGTTTTTAACCTTCCTCTCAATACTGGCTCCCTTATTCTCTGTGGAATTTAGGCAAAATCAGTTTGCTAGTCACTATTAATTAATTATTATTAATTCAGCTTCAGCTTATCAGCAGAGGGAGCTGACCTTGCATTTTATAATCACAGAGCATGACCCAAAGCAGGTAAGAAAATGCTTGCTTGTTGGTCAGAGATGGGCGGAACTGATCAATCTTAGATAAAAAATTTGGAAGAAGCTTTATAACATTTAACATTTCATTTCTCATGTATTTCAGGTGTCCATGGGTTCATTGGAAAGGTCAAAATTCTAGCCAGGACTGAAGCAGTGGCACATATGGAATGTGCCCAGTTAGAGGAAAGATAACAAGATTCAGGAATAAGACGCATAAAAAAAAAATTTAAATAATGCATACCCAAATTGTAACTTTTTTGTTGTGTTATGTTGAACACGATAGCTTTTGTAACATGTTATAAAGAACTGTATTATTTTCTTTCATTAATTTGAATCTGTGCACTTTTTATTGCATGTTATTAGGTTCATTTTTGTTGTAGAGAACCCAAACCAACTGAGAAGAAAGCCTGTTATAATATTTGAGTTATACTTCAATCAGGTATAAATATTGTAGACTATATATATACACAATATTTATGGTCTGAACTAATATATCTACAGTATAATGACAGTATTGTAGTTTTTGACGTGGGGCAATATATTAATCTGGCCCAGATGCAAAAAAAAAAAAAAACATTTAACAAATTAGATAAAGGTTTCACATATACTCAAAATTGGTTAGAAAGAATCTGCTATTAGTGTAGCCTTTTAAAAGGGCTAGTTGTAGTTTGACAGCAGAATAAAATATAGGCACAGGTTATAGACTCTAAGTAATGAGAAAACTATAAGCTACAATCTGGATTTGAATTTGTGCACATAGCTGCATTAGGAACAAAAATATGTGTATTGAAAAAATTGTATGCGTTTTTTTTTTTAATAATATCAGTTCCAGGGCACCATTTGTTTTAGCTACTATTTTTATAGGATTCTCCTATTGGTATTTTTTAAAAATCTCAACCTGCCCACAGTTATGTTTTTAACTCATTCAGGTTAGCGGCTGGGAAAGTTGATCAATGGGATGGCTCAATGAAGGTTTAGCCATTAAAGCTGATTCAGTTCCCACCAACCCCAACTTCAACTGGACCTGCAGCAAAAACCATCTGGGTAATTTTGCTCTTTAAATCATAACTGACTGTAAAATTCCACTGGCTTCAAGTCACTTGAATTCTCTAGCTCTCCACTTTTATTTCAGAGTATGAAGGACAAAAAATTAAAAAAATTTTTTTTTAAAGGTATTGTTCAGAATGTCCTTTTTCTGGGTCGATCATCAAAATAAGTGGTCCTCCTAATTGTCAATCATTCTGATGATATGTTTATGTAAGGCCGTCCTATTTGCTCATCCCCATTTTCACTTTCCCCTGGTGAGTCTGACAGTGGACAAATTGGAAATCTTCTTTTGAAAAATAAGCTTGTATTAGCGATGCAAACAGCAATTTTTAAATAGAGTTTGCACGAGGAGAAATGGGCTCGAGCATGCATGCTCTCTCTTAAAAGGAGTCCCTTTTGGGAGCGGATACAGGTTTGTACATGTGCATTTTTAAGGTGGCGAGTGGGCAAAATAACTGGTGCTTTCTATGGTTTAGTTTTGGAATAGATCAGCTGCAGCCCAGCCCCTAAAAACACCTGTGTGTGGTGCCTCTTAAAAAAAAACACTGACCCCAGCCACATTCAACATTCCTAGAAGGTCTCCCAGAGAGTTTCTTGGCTTTGCATGACAATTATTTTAAGACCATTACTGTGGCAGTTACTAAACATATGTTTTTTTTTTTTTTTTTTGGGGGGGGGTCAGAGTTTTTATAACATTGAAACACTAGGTTTTTCAAGCTGTGATATAAAATCAGTTAAAACACAAGAATTGAACTCTTGAGATGTATCCCTAAAGAGTAAAATAAATATTCTTGTGGATAATTTTTTTTTTTTTATTACATTACACGACTGTGTTGACATTTTCATACTATTCTAAGTTATTATGATTTCGCATATAAGGGTGACTATATTTCCCACATTGTACGTAATTTCATGTATTTCTGTCTAATTGGAGCATCACGCAAATTGAGGCCGTGTCCCGCGAAAAAAAAAAAAAAAAGTTTCTGACTTGCAGTGAAGCCGTATTTGCTGGCTATGGAAATAACTCTATGGCCATTTGGCCAATTTTATTTTTTTCCCTTTATCGGCTTAACCCCAACATCGACACATCGGTTTTATTTATTGGTGGAGAAGAAGTGTCACACACGTGCTACAAGTCAAAACAGATATTCACATAATTTATCAGTCGCACAACATGTAAAATCCAACAGCTGATTAAGAGTGAAGATGTAGCTTTTATTGTGAAATTAACAACTCTTTAAGACAAGAATGTTTGTCAATGTATGAAGGGCGCATGTTGGAGGTTTAGAATCAGTGACCTGGACTGTCCCTCAGACACTGGGATCTAGTCACCCTACTGCATATGGAGATCTAATGTTAGGAATCCAGTTTGTGTGGGTTGTGTTTTTGTGTTGTTCTCTCCTTCCACCACCAGGCGGCGCCCTGTTCTCATTGGTCCTCCCACACACCTGCGGCTGGTTGGCTCATTACTGGGGCCTTTTTGAGCGGTGGACTGTCACTACCTCGACGCCAGTGTGTTTGCCAGTTTTGGGTACTCTAGCCAAGTTGAGTTTGGCTGAGTTTGAGTCTTTGTTTCGCTGAGCCTAACCTTGTTTATGTCTTTGCCTTTTCGGCAGGAAGCCTTCCTGCAAGCTGGATGTTTGGCCTTCTTCCCCTGGAAGGATTGTTTGAGTCCAACACTGAGCAGGGGATTAACCTCCACAAGTTCTGTTCAAGTCCTCCTGGATTCCCAAGTGACAGTCTGCTCAATAGCTCATCAGGATCCAACCAAGTCTTAACCTGTCCACCCACCAACGAGTCTCTACCTCTGGATAAACCCACATAAACTGGATTCTGGGAGAAGAGGTGTTCTCAATCAACTTGAGTCCCGTTTTCTACGTCTCTCCAGCCATCGCTCAAAGTTCCCACAGATCGTGAACTAACCGTTGATACTTCCCTTCCCTCTTCCAGTTCCGGGTCACCAACACACCGAGTTTCCTGAATCCAACCCCTGTTGTCCTTATCAATAAACCTGTTAAAACTTTTATCCTGGTTCTCTGAGTAGTTTACTGCATGTGGGTCAGATCTCTTAAGAAAATCATGACATCTAAAGGATGCCAAAAATGCATCTCAACACTAAAATAGATTGACATTTGTGTAGATTTGCATGTGAGCATCAGGAACATTGACATGAGTCTAAAAGGTATCAATAAAGTGAAATGTGTTGTGATCATTTTCCTTTTTTTAACTGCAGTTTTTACAGTGGTTTTAACCTTTCAATTCTCCAGGAATTGCTGAAATTCAATGCCCTCTCTGCCGACCAGATATAAATGCTGCCTGGTATCGGTGAGAAAGAATCTGCAGTAGTATGTGCCCAATGACCTATTTGGGCTGTGGCATTCCAAAGTGTGGCTTAAATTAAGAAATGACCAGTCGCCTACATGATACACTTACAAAGGGATCATATTATGCAATACCTTAGTCAAATGTCCAATTCTTTGAATCTTTAAAAATAACTTATGTTCATGTCTTTTTCAATGTTTGAGTTTTCAGAGCTGTTGCTGTTTTAACATATCATATACAATAATGATAAACTAATATAAGTAGCCCATTTTGCCGTCAATTATTCTACTGAAGCTGTGCTACCGTCGAGAGATTAGTTAATATAGTCTTCAAAACAAAAGTGTAATGATATATATCAAATTATTTAGGATTTTGGCATAGTATTTTTTAATTGTTATATATTGACTTATTTAAGCATTGATAGTTTTATAGAAATATTGTTTTTATTAAGGCTGAAATAATCAATACAATTAATCACGACTATTTGATTCTTGAAATAATTGTTAACTAATTTAGTGATCGATTAATTATTAAAAGGAGTATAGAAACTGTAAAACAATCCCTTTATCAGACAGAGCAACCTGCTTAGAGCAGTAATTATACCAAAAAAAAAAAAAAAAAAAATATATATATATATATATATATATATATATATATATATATTTATATATATAAATATTTTGCATTTAAGATAAAAAAAAATGTATCTGTCATTATGCTGTATCCAGAACTCTTTAAATGGAAAAGTTTTAGTTTAACCTGGTTTAATTTTGTAAAGAAAATCTTTAAAGAATCTTTGGCTATCCAATTAATTATCGAAAAAAATAATCAACAGATTAATTGATTAGCAAAATACATCATTAGTTGCAGCCCTAGTTTTTATGCAAATATAATCAAGAGAAAGAGTTCTTAACAAATAACTTTAAACTTGTTTATAGGATTGACTATTTCTATGTCAACTTATTTATTTATACATTTGTTTATTGGTGGATTTCATTCAACTTCTTCTAATTATTAATATTACTCTTATTGGTAGTAGTAGTAGTTTCAGATTTGTATGTATTACAGAAAGGAAATGAAAAAAAAGAATAAACAATGACTTAATGCAATAACCACTCATGTTAAATTGATACCATCACTTTCATCAATCATTTTCTAACATTTTGACAATAAAACTTAAAGACAATTAGTACTCATGAT
The DNA here is from genome assembly GCF_016077235.1 of Cyprinodon tularosa. Classification (NCBI taxonomy): domain Eukaryota; kingdom Metazoa; phylum Chordata; class Actinopteri; order Cyprinodontiformes; family Cyprinodontidae; genus Cyprinodon; species Cyprinodon tularosa. Next base: position 4,613,146 of record NW_024039085.1, on the reverse strand, counting down.
GAAAATACCCACCTTCGGTATTGTTGTCTTCTGGAGGGAAAGGTAGGCAAAGAGAGAGAGAGGAAGACATTCATTAAGCAGCATGCAGGCAAGTACTGGCCATTGCATGTTTACAACATGCAAGGCATAAATATCACATGCAAGCAAACTATTGTAACATCTGATCAGGAAATACATACTGCATCTATGTACATCTACCCTTTGTGGTAACAATCTGTTTCTTAACTTAGAACAAGGTTGAGCCATGAAAGGGTCAACAAATTTGAGGGTCAACATTGGCATAAAAAAGAAACGATATATAAATATATATGAATAAATTATATATAAATAAATTATATTACACTTTAGAGTGCAGTGTCAAACTAACTTCAATTAAGCTCAGAATATATGGGATTTACATTATAACACAAAAAGCACTTATAACTGGCTTCAAGTTTAAATGATTCAAGAAGCAGTATTGATCACAAAACATGAAAAGGTGAGAGGGAGAGAAATAAACAACTTGAGGCATGTTTATCCTGCTGTCTTCATCCTACTCATTAAATATTTTATTCATTGAACTTTTTTTAAACATAATTTATCATCTGTTGCCTCAAAATATTAATAATACATTTTTCTTTATATAGAAAAGCTGATGTAATACACTGCGAGATAAAATAATGGAATCTGTATTTATAAAATCTTTAGTGTTTCACAGGCTCAAGTAAAATCTTTTAGAGATTTTGTAGGTGATTTGGTCATAGCACTAAAGAGCAGTTAGATCATCCCTTAACAGTATTATAAAGCCAGATTTACTCTTAATTTATATTGTTTCAGAGCTAATGGTCTGTTTTGTGTGAGAAAGTTACCCTGTGAAATATGTTATTTAAATAAAGGAGGCAGATCCAAAAACAAACAATGATAAATAGGAGAGGTAAACATCATGCTGCCTACATTTATATATATATACTTATCGGACAAAATGATGCAATTTTATAATGTAAAATACAGAAAACAGAATGTGTGCATATTGCCTCTTAAAAATGTATTCATGCAACAGTATTTTTTTGGTCTGGTTATGAGAATCATGATAAAACAGAAAACATAGAAAACTTGATAAAATTAAAAAATGCAATGACTGGGCAATAAACATGCAACATCAATTTACAATGACGCAATATGTAAATAGTCAAATTTCAACAATAGACTCCTACCTCTCCAAAATGGTTTTGTGCCCCAAGTTAAGCAATTTTAATTTTCACCAAAGACTTACCATAACCTTTGGTTCCTTTTTCAAGTCAGACACCATACCATCAATTAAAGTCATTAAAAAGCTTAGACTGCTATTCTCTGGTTTGAGAGACATACCAATATTAGTTCTTTACAGTATAGTTAAATCCATTTCTGTTCATATTCTTTCTAATGTTGTCATTTGGAAACACAATGCAGTTTCTCATTTACCTAAGTTCTAATAAAAAGAAATGCCTATGTAAAAAATATCAAGTAGAATGAACATTGCATGTGAAAATGTTAATTAATATGAATGTGGTCTTTTTTTTTCTTCCAGCAAAAACAGAACACTTAAAAAAATGAGATACTACTGTCAAATAGTACAAGAACATGCAAACTGTTAAAAAATGTTTATTTTACTTTGATGGTGAAAGGCACAATGCTAAAATAAAATGCATTCTGATACAGCAGGCATGATACTGGCATTTGTAAATAACTAAATGAATAAATAACAAATAACTAATAACACTGATGAATAAAAACATTTGTTAATGTCAAGACCCCAAAAGTACTGACACATACAGTAATACATACATATTACTGTATGTATTACTGTATGTGTCAGTACTTGGTAAAGTTTCTGCTGAAATACAACTTTAGTTTTTTAAAAAAAAAATTATATTTAGACATTTTCTATGAATTATCACAGCGGGCAAATATTTAAAAAGTTTGGATTGTTTTTAAGATAAATATGGAATTAGCACAGAATTATACTGAGTCCCTTCTTTTTATTCACCAAAGGCTTAAAGTAGAAGCTATTCATTATTCCTATCTAAGTATAGTTACAGAGACATACAATATTTATGCATTCTATAATAAATTAGATCAGAGAACTTTATCCTCCATGAGCTCTAGCCTCTACAGCCAAAAGCAAGCGACAATGAAGCTACTGAAGATTAGCTACTTTTTTTTATGTAGTTAGTATAATAATAACTCTAATACTGTAATAATAATATTACAGTTTTGCTAAATGCTATCCACACTCCACGGGAACTTAAATATTTAAATATTTCTTTAAGAAATCCACCGACATACATTTCTCCTTATTGCCAGTTACCAAACAAAGTCAAGTATACAGCATGTATTGTTTATGTCTTATCTTAGCCAATTGTTCCACACAAACCGTCTAAAGAGTATCAAGTTTATTAAGAAACTACAACTTGGATCACCACTTCTTTCTTTTTAGATTTTTAAATGTACCATTGACTTGGCCATTCTTGCAGCTTAATTTTCTTCCTCTACAATTTCATTGCCTGCGTAATTAGAAGAATCTGGTCTTTGTCTTTAACTTCTTCTCAAAAGCACATCCGTATATTTTCCTTGTCATGCTTTAAATAAGGCAATTCCATGTGCTTAGAAAAAGTCACATACCATAAAATTCTCAGTGTTGAATGTTTAGATATATTTTATTACAGTAGCACCAGTAATACAAAAGGTAACATGGTAAATAGCCCAATGGCGATATCCTTGCAAATATGTAACACATTGGGAGTGATAGGCCAGGTGATTTGTTTTGTGTTGTTCTCTACTTGTTGAAACTAACTTCTTCAAATAACAAAACATGTCCTATACATGTGCTCCTGGTGGAGCAGTATAGGAGGCATGGATTTAACTTGTTTACTTAGTGACCAAATGTAGTGCACCACCACAGAGAGGAGCTAATAACCATAGCCAAACAGTGGCTAGGTGAGGCAGCATCACCTGGAACTTTTACTAGCATTACTAGCACACTGTCAATAATGGTTAGATGACCCTTCATTTGGTGGGTGGCTCTACAAGACCGAGCATGTATTTTAATATATGAAGATATTAACATTTAACAACAACAAGCTGAATTGATCTTGATTTAAAACTAAAACGTTGCTTTTAAATTCAAGATGACGACCTCATGAGGCCCCTAGCCGACACTAAGAGCTATAAGGTTGCCCACAATCCTCTGCATAACAGAATGTATACGCACAGTGTGTCTCAAAGAGTTTAACAAAATACATTATTTCATGAAATGTACTGTGTATGGCAAATGGAAATGTTATCACCTTCACATGTCCTGGATTTTATACTGTAATGAAATGCTTTGTCATCTCGATCCATTTGAGTAACATTTTTTTTGTACTTCTTTGCTTAAAGGCTGTAGTGCCAGATTCCCTAGCATTATTCATCTGACGTCAGTAAGGCGGAAGACTTTCTGGATTCAAGACATCAGTCTGGAGCTCCTTTCCTACTCTGGAAAGTGTTTTTATTGTTGACCCCTGGAAAGGTGAAGGGATAGAGGCTTTGAACAGGGAGTATGAGCTATAATTTGAGGTATTTGGATCAAGCTATAGACTCTTGTGAGAAGAACGATCATAGAATACAATCAGAAAACACAACTAGGGTTGGGAGTACCTGGTTCGATCCCCACAGCCTCCATTCTGGGTCTCTGAGCAAGACCCTTAACCGCCGATTGCTCCCCGGGCGCCATACAATGGCAGCCCACTGCTTCCCAAGGGGTGGGTTAAATGCAGAGTGAATTTCTCCAGTGTGAGATCAATAGAGTTCAATTATTATTATTGTTATTATTTGGCTGATCTACAAAACAGGATAGGTCAAAATCACAACGGACAATTAAGTCAGCATAGAGGATCAGGGATGGCCTCCCGTCCATGCATGTTCTGTGTTATAGGGCAATTTTTTCCAACTACCTATCATAATATCATTTTGTTTTGTTTTGAATGATAATAATAATAATAATGAGCCTTTCTAAAGACAAACAGGTAGGGTAAAAGCAGTTCATATTAATTTGCCCCAACAGGGAGGAGACTGTTCTCCAAATACTCCTAAACCTGAACTGTCTTTTTTGGGAGCTTTTTATCATGCATTCAACTAGTACAATGCATATTCAAATAACTTTGGTTGTTACGGACCTATGGCATGAATTTGGGTAGTAGTGCTTTTTATTGCATTGACATCAGCTAATATGTGTGGGTGTTCTTCGATTTATTAATGGATTCAGCAGCCGTACTTTGAGATCATGTGAGGAGCATTGTGACTCCCTCAATTTGTTATCCATCGTTAATGTTTTAATTCTTAGTGGATTTTTTTTATTTAAGATTAAGACTTAATAAAAATTGTTTTTATTGTGTCATACTTATGTAAATGTAGGGAGAAAAAAACAATATCAGCTTCAGAAACCAAAAACTGGCAGCACATATCAGGGATTGTTTAAACTGATGTAAAACAAAACTTATTAGTTCATCTCTTAACATAACGCATTTCGAATATCGATCTAAAAACTGGATTTTTTTCAGCTTTAAAAGCTGATTTTCCATTCGGAGAAGCTGTTTGAACCGAATCTTGTTGTTCTGAATCGCTACTTTTAAACCTTTTGTTTTAGAGAAACTGTAAACCTCCATCTTCCAGTAAAGCAGCTCCTAGCATCAGATCTCTGAACACATCTTCTATCTCCTTCCTTCAACAGGAAATGCCTTTAAAAAAGGTTTTCCTGAGAAACATGTTGACTTGTTACTATTGTTTTTGTGTACTTTTCCCCCTGATGTATAGTGTGATATGAAATTCAAACAATCTCTAAAGGCATTTAGTGATATGGTGATTTCAGAAGGGAAAGAACGTTATATTAAATAACATCACCTCACATGATACATTAAAGCAATCCCCCATCACTCTTTTCTATCTACTGTCTGTCTCGTTCTACTCTTTTCCTCTCTCACACACACACACCCGCACAGTTTTTTTCACAAATGTACCCAGCTGGTTACATACTAATCCACAGTTGTAAATCCATTTAATCCCCTTGACAAAGTGATCCTGGTGCTATTGTGCTGGTAACTCTAAACCAAAATGCACTCAACTGTCAATCTGCACTCCACAATCTGCATCTCTGATAGTCTTATGCTGCTATGTTATGCACACAAAGCAGTCTATGGCTCAAGAAATATAATTAAATTACTATTCAACTTAATACTTCACTGAATGAAACATCTGGTCCACAATTTCCCTTGCAAAAAATAAACACAAGCACAGGTGGGAAAACTAATCTATAAATTGATTTTCTTTTTTGCTTTGCCTCATGCAGACATAATTCGGACAAAACACAATCCTGACCCCCCTGACTGTGAACTCAAAACTGTGACAACTGTTCAAAGCCAAAGTGACAGGACATACAGTAGACATAAAAAACTGGCCACGCTTAGTCCACCACGATACATCATTCACGCTACCCTCAAAATGCCATTACCACACAAACACATACAGTCCGACCGTAGGAGGAGGGGAGCCAAGTTGACATTTTGAGTAAACAAACATGCACCAAATTTACTAGACACACCTTACTACATAGAACTGATTTATTCCTGTTATCTAAAAAAAAAAAAAAAAAAACTGCAAGATCTTTTGCATCTGAATCAATCGATGCTTGTGTATTTTTAATGTCTCAAGTACTGCTGTGTGTTTTGGTGTTATGCTGAATTCATATTTTATGGTATCTCACTTAAAAGATTTCAAATAGTAACAATACATTTTAGCCTTGTCTTGCACTTTGATATTATAATATTAATATAATATTGATGTCTTATACGCTATATCTCTTAAGTTGCAGATAAAACCAAATAATTTAAAAGGTACAAATGTTGTTTCTTTAATGATGGAAGTTTTTTCATGAGTCTTTTTCATAGCAAAGTAAATACTGTACACAAATAACCTTGCCCTCCTTATACTAATCACTCTATTAAAAGAAACAGGAAATTCATGATATGTTTGTGCTATCTAAAAATTAAGTAAAAATAAATCTTTGAACCGGTTTTTCAAGCTACCTGGCTTGAGAATCCTGTTAAATGCATTTTCCAGAAGCAAACCCGGCATCTTTGTAGCTGCATCCATGTTTAACATGTTCTCAGGCGGAATTACAGGGTAAGACATCATTAATGATCACAGAGATCCCTTTACTTTAAAAAAAGTTAATCAACAAACGTCTTTCTTTGTCACAATCCTTTTCCAGAAACAACAACTTTGCTGTTTGGTGATCAATTGTTTTTCTGCAGCACAGCGGTGCTTTCATTGATAAACTTAATCAGCTGATTTTACTCACAGCAACAATGTATAGTTGCTCTAGAGAGGTAGAGGTGTTAAGTTGTTTTAGCCACAAAAAAGAAACTGTTAAAATAATTAAACCATCTTTCCTTATGTGGTGTTATAAATCATTTGTGAGATTTTATTTTATTGAAACTTTACACATTAAGAAAAAAAAATTACCAAATCAATATGTTAGCATTCATGTTGCAATACAGTTGTTTTTTAGTTTTTTTGTTTTTTGTTTTTTTTTTTACAGCGAGCCCTAAATGTGGACTCAAACATATTTTAGATAAATTTACACAACAAAAATATTTGTTTTTTCTTATATAGTTCTCATTGTGTGGGATTCCCCTGGAAATCTTAGCAAACAATGTATATTTTATAAAACTACCAAAATCTATTCAAATGTAAAACATTTACAGCAGATGGGATTTTTATCAAAAGCTCGCATTAGAGAGATACATGAATAGAAAATCTGAAATACTAGTGCAAAGGCTAACAAATATGGCTCGGGTTATTGAATTACAATTTGAAGAGTATCAAGAGTAAAAAGATGAAGATCATTCCTTCATATCACTAATCTATTGAATCTTTTATTTTTAAAGGGGGTGTTAGTAGCAGTGCAGAGCTTAGCACTGCCCAATTATCTACAGGAAGCAACGGAAACAAGGGTAGGAAAGAGGGCTGAGTGACCAGTCACTCTGATGGAAACTGATAGCGACCACAGCTGTGGATAATTATGTTCTCCCTAATTTACACTTCACTCCTAATTATTCGGTCATTGCTGCAGCATTTATGTCTTCCGACAAATTCTGTCTTTGTATTAGGTTTTTGGAAAAAAGCCTTCCGGTGGCAATACCCTTGCCAAAAGGAAGAGTGTCAGAAAGGAAAATTTAAGAGTTTAAAAAGCAAACAATCTGTCATAAATAAACTAAATTTTTGACAGTAGAACTCCTTTAGGTACCAGGGCACCTCAGAATAAGTTCTGGCTTAAATTCCTGCATACTCTCGATTTCTCAGTTTCAGGAAGCTGGCAGTATGTAGAGAAATAAGGGCCTGCAGAGATTTGCATGCCCTGCCGTGGGAACGCACATCGCTTAGTAAGTCCTCATATTGAGGAAGAAAACAGATTAAACATGTCACAATGGGGTAATTTTATGAGCACACTGACTCTTTTGTGTCCTTAAAAAAATGTATTTTCTTACAGATTAAATAATAAACTGCTTTTTGACACCTTTGATCAAAACTTTTTTAAGTAAAGTGTTTTACTTAAAAATAGAATATATATAAAGAATTTACAAGAGATTATATATAAAGAATAAGCTCTGATGTTTATCATCATCTAGTTATCCAATAGTATTAAAGAAATGGATTAAATTATCAGTTGCATCTGTAGCCCATGGGTAATCCACATAGAACAGTACATTTACATCTCATGTTTAGGTTTAAAATACAGCTTGTGGTGGTCTTTATGTATATTCTTCCACATTTTGATAACTTTGCACTCTAAAAGCAAGAAAACTTTTTATTAAAAAAAGCAACGGCATGTTCACAGGTTAACAATTTTTCCCCAAATATTTTCATCCTGATCTGAAACTCATACTATATCAATGCATCCCCTACTATATCAAAGGAGTAGACAGGAAATGTAAGGGAGATGTCAAATGTATACATAATGATACAGGCCCTCTGTGCTATTATGCTTTAATATAATAAATTTGCAGTTGAATAATGATGGAAACCCTGCAGCATTGTTCATTCTGTGAAAGATTACTCCCCCTCCAACCACCCACAACCCCCGTCTTCCCCAGAAAAAAAACAAAAGAAATCCTGAATTTTCTTACCAGGACATTTAGGTAACATGCAATGTATCATACACATTCTAAATATTATTTATATGTTTTATTTCAGTATTTATTTCTGAGTTTTTAAACCTACAAATAACCAAATTGTGCAAATTATCAACAGTCTCCTATCTTCAAATGTACCAGGGTTTAAGTTACAGTTAAATAGTTTGATGTTACACAATGATTAACTACTATGGTGTTGATAGATAAAGCAGATAACAGCTATCCACAAAGCAGAAAATATATTCTAACACTTTGACAAAAACATGTCTAGATAAAAGTGAAAAAAAAACATAATTAAATTAATCTGCCAACAAAAAAAATGCATTTCTAGTTGAAAATATTTCACTTTGTTTTATGTTCAATATGTGAGAGCTTAGAGTGAAGCGTATTACCTTGACAGTAGATGTAGTTCTTAATAGGCATGCGTTTCTCAGCATACTGGAGAGCTTTTTTCCCAAGTTAAGTTTGTACCACAAATTACTCCGTCAACCACCTCTGGTCAGTAGCAGGATTTGATGACTATTTTCCAAGTTGTTGAACATTTGAGCTGAGACCTGACATGAAAAAAGCTTCAAAAATGACATATGCTTTAGAGCAGGGGTGCTCAAGTCTAGTCCTCAAGAGCTACTATCCTGCAACTATTTGATGCAAGCACTTTTAACACACCTGAAACAAATGAGTGGCTAATTTACACGCCTCCTCTGAGTTAAATGAGGGAATTGAGGCTTTAGATTCAGGTGTGCCAGAGAAGAAATGCATCTAAATCTATAGATGTTGGACAGCAAATGCTTATCATACTCCATGTGGTTAGATGCATGTTGGAATTCTAGATTTTTTTTTGGCATTGCTATTTTCACAAGTGTCAATAATCTAAATATGTAAGTAGGAAGTCAGCAGCCACAGATCGGTCACATGACACAACAAGGTTAAGTTCTCTGCACTGCGCTTTGTTTTTATACTAAAGGCAAACTGTTGGGTATGTTACTATACAACACAGGTTTCAAACATATAAATCATAATATAGGTATATAAAGGTTTTCTGTTGGTGGAATGGCACTAAAGATGTTTTGATGAAATAAGGCAGCCAGGTTTAAGTCAGCGTTGTTGATGTCAAGACAATGTGAGGAGCTTTTGTCATGAGCTCAGAGCTCATGACAAAAGCTTATCATACTCCATGTGGTTAGATGCATGTTGGAATTCTAGATTTTTTTTTGGCATTGCTATTTTCACAAGTGTCAATAATCTAAATATGTAAGTAGGAAGTCAGCAGCCACAGATCGGTCACATGACACAACAAGGTTAAGTTCTCTGCACTGCGCTTTGTTTTTATACTAAAGGCAAACTGTTGGGTATGTTACTATACAACACAGGTTTCAAACATATAAATCATAATATAGGTATATAAAGGTTTTCTGTTGGTGGAATGGCACTAAAGATGTTTTGATGAAATAAGGCAGCCAGGTTTAAGTCAGCGTTGTTGATGTCAAGACAATGTGAGGAGCTTTTGTCATGAGCTCAGAGCTCATGACAAAAGCCCAATAGTCAAGGCAAGACAGACGGTGATAGCTTAAAGGGTATTTGTTGAAAAAAACTAGATATGAGGAGCTGTGGATCTGCAGCGGCTCGGGGAGAGCTGGGGCACCAGTGGCAACTCTGGTTATGGAGAAACACAGGTACTGTAAGTGACCATGATAATCTGATGGAAGATGATTATCCATGTGAGTCACTTATCTGGTTTACCAGTCCTGTCCATTTCCTTTGAGGGAGGCAGGGTCTAGCTGATGGATTGCCAACGAGATGCGGTGGGAGCCACCCAGAGTGGACCAGATGCTGCAGCCCCAGTGAACGAGCATGAATCGGAGCCAGGTCAGGGAAACAGTTCATAACAGGTAGGCTCAGAGATCCAGGAGTATGCAGCCTGGCAAGGGTTCTGACCAGAACAGGAACAGGCATATCAAGGGTTCCAGGAGTCCGCAGAGAGTTCAGGCAGAAACGTTCAGATAGGAACAGGGAAGGTCAGTATTTGAGAGGCAAAAACAAGGCGTGATATCAGGAAAACTACGGAATGTTAAAACTAGCTCCCTCCGCTGAGACAAAACAGGGAAAGGGCATGCTCAGTGGATAAGAGACAGGAGATGATCAGGAACACTTGGCAAAAAGTAAAATCCTCTCTCAACACTGTCCTCTGAGAACTAGACCATCAACGTCAAACTCAGCGACAATCTCCAACTGTTTGACTCTGCAGATTTGCCATTGCCTAACGTCTCTCCTCTCTATGAGAGCAACATTGCATGCTGAACACAGCCTTCTCTTCACATAGGAGAGAAAGTGCACTTATGAACAGTCAATTTAACAAATTAAGTTAAGCTAATGTGTGGCGGTAGATTGCAAGTAACGCAATGGCATTATGGATACGTAAAACGTAATTATGTAGATTTAGTAACGCCCAACACTGATTTCACATTTTTCATTGGGCCAAAACATCTGCACTGTTTTTTATGTATAAATATTGTCCATAGGTCATATCAGTTCATATCCCTTCACATTTGGCCATTATCGTTTATATGTATAATATTTTATAATATTAGCGTTGCACTTAGGCTGCTGTCTGATTGTACCTTAACGTTTTAACCACTCAGAGGGTGTTGAAACGGCTACAGTGGGAGAAGTCAAGAAGACCCAAACCAATCCCCCTACACTTGAGTTTTTTGGTCTCATACATTACTGTATTAAACTCAAACCCTCAAAACAAAACATAGATGATTATCTGTAGAAAAGTTAGACTTCTACAGCCACTGCATGACTCGCTTGAATGAAGAATGGCAATTCTGGTTGAGTACAAGAAATGGGGTGCTGATGCCACTTCACTCAAACAACAGCACTTCTGATTTCCTCCTTCTACTGTATGTGGATGAATGATTTTTTTAACTTCTCTTTTATTAATTAATCTTCAAATGTTTCTGTCACTCATTTTGTCTGGAGTCTCGATTGTGATTTGAAATAAAATCAAAGTTTTGCATCATATTTTTTCTTCAGCAAGCAAATGCAGATAACTATCACAGACATAATTAAAAGGGTGGAGTTGCGAAAAATATAAATTATATGCCCCTCAGGGTGCTCATATACCCTATCCTATTTAACAATGGGTATGCATTAAATATCTCAAAAAGATAATATATTTTGCTAGCCAAATAATTAACTGTGACTTAAAGAGAGCTTTGAAAACATAGAAGGGAAGAAAAGCTTCAAAATGTTTTACTTTTCTTATGAAAAAAAAAATACACTTATACACTGTTACACATCATATTTAGCTTTATTTATTCTCAAATAGTAGCAGTGATATAATTACTCTTACAGTATTAATCAGCTACTTCAAAGATCTTAGGAAACATGCTGTGTAGACAGTGTATTCCAATCAAGATATCTCCAAAGAGAGCGACCCGTTAGAGAGGATTGTGTGAGCAGATGTGCTATCCATTATTTTACATCTTACGAGTCGTGGGGATCCAATAGGATAATCAGAGCAGCTTAAACATAAGTTCTAATAACCTTAATCCCAGGATTGATGATATCTAGGATAGTATTATCACTGGTAAGTCAATCTTTTTTGTCAAGCAGAAAGTATTAGCAATGAAAGATGGCATTAGGAAATCAATGCACAAACAAGGTTTATAAATTTAGTCTCAGGATTTTTCCAGCTGGTAGTTTTATACATCAGTGTGTGCAAGACTTCTTCAAGAAAATAAGCCAGCATTTAATAGTGTTGACATGTCACAAATCCTTATCTGAGAAGTGGTTCTTGAGTATGGGCTCAATAATACATTAACAAAGCCTGCTAAGTACTAAATTCAGCTAAAGTGACATTAGTGTAACAATTAATAAACAATTTCCCCATAAAATATAAAATACACCTAATAAAAACCTACCTTAAAATGCATTATATTTTCAATACAGTAGCAGTGGCATTTGAATTATGCAATCACTGAAATAACATTAATTTAGCAGAATAATATTTAAAGAAGGTGGGGCATATGATTCTCCTTCGGGCAAAACAATCTCAGTATGGTAATCGCTGCTTTGTTGAAGTCAAAGCAGGTTTAATCACTTAACTTTATTCAGTAAGACTTAAGAAGGTTGCATAACTTTAACAAAAATACTTCTGAAAACATATTTTCTTTACTGAATCATATGTACCACTCCTTTTAAATTGTCCAAGTGTACTTAGGACTTGTTTTTGGGGTTTCAGACAAGTCTCATCAATATGACACCCATGCAGCAGCATCAATCAATGCTTATACTGAAAGCAGGGACATCATCTGCTGACAGAAAATTAAAAGAGTTTTGAAGCTTTAATGATTGATCTACAAAGCAACTTTGCCAATTAAAATAATTGCACAGAAATGCCTCTGCCTAACCATAAAATATTCTTACAAACAAATGAAACTTAAAAATATTTCTAATTCTGTCAGATCCTCTGTGATTGTTTTTTTAGTAGTGGTTATCTATTACTCTTTTGCTAAAAGCTCTATGTACTAAAAGAAAGTACATATACTGTTTCAGAACAGATGATCCCAGAGACTATGCTTTGCTGGTGTTTAAATGCCCCTGGTAGAACTTCCCCGGGCAAACAGGCTCTGGGTGATGGGCCAGACAATGAGTGGTTCAGAAATTTCTTGTGACAACAAGAAAATCAATTAATAGGAAGTGGCCTTGAACAGCGGAACTGGGATCTCACCCAGGAGCCTGGTCTGAGGTTGGGGTTAGACAGCGAGACCCTGGTGGTCAGATTTTCCTTCATGCAGAAGTGAAACAAGGCCAATGCCCAATAGGCCCACCATCACTTGCATGGGGAACCTTGAGAAACTGGTGCGAAGAGGATTTGGCAGCAATAAGAGGCGGAGGCTCCTGCCACCTAATCTTTGGAACGGGCTCTAATCCACAGAACTGGCTCTGGGGACATGAAATTTCACCCACCTGGGGGTAAAGGATATAGGAGGTACAGTAATACTGGTTATAAATAGTCAGGATCACCTCTATGCATTTGAAGTAGTCTGCAGGGTGAAGCTTAGGGGATCTAGTGTTGGTCTGCTTGACTTCTCCCAGCACAGCTGGAGTTGGAGTTCACCCCTGTAGATAACAGAGTCGCATCCATACAGGGGGGAGGGCCCTGACTGCTGTCTCAGCCTATGGGCCAGATGGCATTTCAGACTACCAGGCCTTCTTAGCATTCCAGGGTTTGCTGGATAGTGCCAATCTTGGGGATTCCATAATTTTGATTGAGGACTTCACAACCATATTGAATATGACAGTGACACCTGGAGTGAAGTGATTCCCAACTCTATACCCGAGTGGGCTTTCATTTTTGGACTTCTGTGAAAATCATGGATTGTCCATAACAATATTATTTTCCAACATAAACATGTCCTTTAGTGAACTTGACATCGAGACACTCTAGGCCGTTGGTCGATGATAGACTTTGTAATCTGACCACTGGACACTCAGGTAAAGAGAGGAGCCGAGTTGTCCACTGATCACCATCTGGTTATGATGAGGATATACTGGAGGATCAAGAAGCCAGACAGACTCTGCAGGAATGTGCAAATAGTAAGGGTCAGCAGGGTACATCTAGCAGACCCCTCGGTCAAAGACTTATTCAACCACCAACTTGGGATGAGCTTCTCTCAGATTCCAGGGAAGACCTGTGACATTCAGTCTAAAGGGTAGATTAGACTTCTTCAACTGCACACATCAAATGTCGCTTGGGTCTGGTCATAAACCAGTTTTGCTGGTATGCTTCTGCACCGTTGGTCTGGAATTTCTAGGGAGTAGCAGGGCCAAAGAAGCAAGGGGGAGCCTATTCGAGTACTTGCAACAACTTTGGCACATGGTCACGAGAACTTCGGCGGTGCCAGCGGGAGTGTTTATCTTCCAAAACAACAATGGCACGTCTCCAAGATACCACGATCACGGAGATGGATCTAAAGTTGCTAGACATCAAAGGGGAACAGGTACTGAGCGAACCTCCTCGATTTACCTTTTGTCGTAGTTGTCCATTGTAGTTGTTCCTCGATTTTTAAAAATGCCCCGCGGGGGGCGTCGTCGCGCACAGAGACAGATTTGACGGTTGCAGAGGCTATGTGTCAGAAGCATAAATTGGCCTTAAAATGGGCCATGTTATTTGCTTCTATTGTCAATGCAACTGCCTCTAGCTGTAGCCATAAGGCCAGCATATCCTGTCGCAGCTATTAACCACAAACCCAGTGGAGGGTACCTATGGGCTGGATGGGCTATAAGAGTCCTGAGATGGAAAGCAGGTGTCATGCAGCCAAACATGCGTCTGCCTGTGCAGTAGCAAAGGCAAAACCATGGGGCCAGGAGGAGTTTGATGAGACCATGGAAAGAGACTATTGCTCGACAAAAAAGTGATTTGGCAAAACATCCGGCACCTCCGGTGAGAAAAGCAGTGCTTTATTAGCACTATTTTCAGAAGGAGCAGACAGCTACTGTCCTTGGCATTGTCTAACTGGGGAAAGAATATCTTGTGAATTTCAAAACAGTCTCGGCCTGGGGCCGTACTTATTTATCATTCAGGCTTAAGTCACTAGGAAGGTCAAAAAACTCCACGAAGACAAGGCCTCAGGGTGGATCAGGTCCACCCTGTGTACCTTGGGCGTCAGCTGAATGGCTGTTGTAGCTAACATGCCTCTTCTATATCACCTGGCTATCAGGTCAGGGACAGTGCCCTTGGACTGGCAGAATTGGGTGGTGGTTTCCCTCCATTGGAAAGGGTACCAGAAGGTGTGTTACACCATCTGCTTGGGTTTCATAGGTTAGTGTGCTCTGTGGAGAGTGCTCCAGGAGTTTGGAGGCAGGCACCTCACCAGAGGCCATATAGTCACTGTATAAGCAGAGCAGGAGTGTGATCCACACTGCCAGCATTAGGTCAGACCTAATCCATTTGAATGTTGGACTACTTCAGGGCTGCCCTCTGTCATCTGTCCTGTTCATAACTTTTCTGGAAAGGAACTAGGTGCGGCGAAAAATCCCTGATGGTTCTGTGCTGACTCCTTCCTTCCAGAGACTTACAACATACATCGGGGTAGTTCAGAGCTGAGTGCAAAAGTGGCTGGGATCGGGATCAGCTCCTCGAAGTCCAAGGGCAAGGTTCTCAACTGGAAAAAATTTTGCTTTGCCCCTTCAAGTCATAAAAGAAGACATAATTCTAAATAAATAACTAGTTGTCATAGAGGATGGTTCTGCAACCTCTGAAATTAGTAAAGCTGTATGTATAAAACGCTACATTTATTAGATACCCATATATATCTATTCTGTGTTTTTCCTTTTCTGGGTAAAAAATGGGGTGCTTCTGTCTGCCATGCTACAAATATATAAAAAAAAAGAGTTGTCAAAGCAGTGTAAAGTTTCACGCAAACTCCCTCTAACAATCAGTAGTTAATGCTTTAAAAAAGGAAAATCCTCAGATGAAATTCCTAATCTTTTGATCCTTTTGAATATCCTTCTTTGAATTCAGAGACAGCAGTATATTATTAATCTGCTTTTGTCCAAGCAAAGCTGCACAAGGTCTCTTTAACAGAATGACTTTCAGAGATACAGTGAAGTCGCATTGTTTGTGACATGATGACAGGCTGACTTGAAACGGAAGCAATCACTCACATTAATAATTCATCTTCTTACACACAGTATCTTTCAGCAGTTTAACTCATATGTGAACAAGGGGGAAGATACTGAATACTAATTAGTTTAATTAAGTATTTGGGCAGAGCCAATACTATAAATCAACTCAAATCCAAAAGGTTTTAAAAGAGCACTTTTCAGGCATTTAACAAAAATGTGATTTGAACAAAATAAATTGGTTTAACCCTTCTTAATGCTCAGTAGCCAGTTGTTACATTTTCTGGCAGGCTGAGCAGGTTTTGCTACAGTAATATGAGCATTAGGACAAAACTTTCCCAAATTCACAGTGAGTTAATGGAGATGACCTAAAGTATTAGCCCATAGAATGCTATAAAAAAAACCTTCAATGAGTTGATGTTAACTTAGGGATATGTAAATTAGAAATACCATAGACGACTTGAGTAAACGGGGAACACCGATTCTGCTGTGTAAAATGAAATAAGGAACTCAATGCTACAACAGATGTGTAGATGAAAATAATTTTGATGGTAAGAGGATTTCAAGTCTGTATGTCTGCAGAAAGACATGACAGCTGGCCAGTACTTATCAAATGGGATTTAGCGCTTTAAAATTAGAAACATTTTTAACAAGCATTATTGGTCTATAAATAACAAGCAACATACCATTGTAACAAAAAATCCACAAAATATGTTTCTTCCAATCCTACTCCTTTATACCTGCCTCTGACTGGGTATTATATTGCATTTGCAAAATAACTGCAATTCAACTAAATGTAATTTTTAAAATCCCAGAGCCCTCAATTTTTTTAGCATTACATTTAACAAGAAAAAGACTAACGTTCTCAATAGAGCCCTTTAGATGGTGGTATATGCTTAAAGAGGGTTTGCCTATAGGGATGAGAGAGCTGCAGGTAGTACACAGACCATTGTACGTTTCCACACAACAATTGCAGTAAATTCCTGCAACAATGTTCACAGCAAGCAAGCTTTTAATGTCAGGAAAAACAATGAAACCCTGGACTGAAACATCTACTTGCTTGTGATTATTTTTTAAGGAAACTCAAAATTGCCATCACAATATTGGTTGATTTTGCAAAATCATTTATTTAAACCTTACTCACATAACTGTTCACTGACTGAATAAAATTATGAGGGTGTAACTTTATTCTGTGCTTATTTCATGGCATCTGTGATCTGTTATATTAAATGTTTTTATATTGGTCTATTTAGAAATAAAAAGATATATTAAAACAATGTATTTAGATGGGTAGATTTTTTAGACCTTCTGGAGATGTTCGACAATCAGTAAAATAATTTTTATCAGACATCTAGAAATCATCACAGAGCCTTCTACTCCTAGAGAATGATGTAAATTGAGTGTTTATGTTTATAAGATCAAGTTTAAACAGGTGTGATTATTCTAATATTAGCCATTCTCAGTATGGTGAAACGATCAAAATACCACAGGACAACAATATTTGCTCTTATACTGTAACCCACTAACTGAACAATAAGGTTTCTTTCACTTTAGACTAGCTATGCACTGATGTGAAAATTTAGGGTGCTGTCTATATGGGATAAGATTGCCAGTACAACCAATAACTGATATTTTATAATATTATATAGTATCTACATCCCTACCCCTTTGAAATCACAAAAGAATTAACCACAGTGTTGGTGTTCCTTCATGACCAAACACCACAAATCAAGCAGCCCCCCTTTCCCCCCTGAAATAAAAAGCAGAATCTGGATGGACATAAATACATTTGTTTTTATATCTATCCAGTTTAATTTAACAATAAATTACATCTCCTAATTTCTGAATTTAGTTGGTTGGAAATGAAACAGATTTGCCATTACTGTAGAAAAATTGGGGATAACTAGTTTGCCAGAAAACTGAATATCATGTGAGCAGCTTACTGAAACACAATTTCTGAAGGAGCATTCACACGACTCATAAAGTAAGGAATCACAGCATTGTCTTCAAATAAAGTTGCTAAATTCTACTGATCCCCACACTGATAACCTCATTTTGGGTAGCCATCTTTGTAGTGACTGCCCTGGTAGTTCTGTACAAGAAGAAAAAAACAACCAATAAGAAGTGGTCCCATTAAGACCAACCCCTTCTCATTTGGATAATGAGGCAAAAATGCAAACTTGGAAAAAGGACTGCGGTAAGTATATAGCCAAGAAATAGATGGGTTGAAAAAATACAAAGGAACTATAAAACCAAAAACAAATATAACATACATTTGTGCATTTAAAAATTGTGAAATAAAAAAAAAAAGATAAAAATATAACTTATAAATAAAGAGGATAATTACTACTGATGTGAATAAAGATAAAGATAGATAAATTGCATTCTTGGTTTATTGCATTAAGTATTTTTACCATTTAAATGCTGTATTTTTTGTACACTTACTTGTAAACTTATTTTAATTGATCCTTTATTTATTTCTGTATTAATTTTTAACCAAATTAGAGTTGGACCTCCGAACAGGAAAGTATACATCATCAATAACGTGTAACAGCCAAGAAGGGAAGATTAACACAGCAAATTCTGTAATGTGTTTTCCATGCTACCAAATTCCCCTGATGCCAATCTGATAGCATCTGTGGTAAGGTTACCCTACCCACTAACTTCCCTTTGCCAATTCCAAAGGGGACCTCCATTCTATGTCAAACATGAACAACATTCTGGTTCCAGATACCCCTGGGTAGACGAAGTCAAAGTGTCCTTAGTGTTTCCCCTACCATTATCCAAAGAAGGCACTCCTCTTGCCAACTAGACCTTGCGTCCCTTCAAGAAGATAGCATATGATAAACAATTCTGGTTCTATATGTTCAGAGGCAGTTCATTTTATAAAACCTATTACACTATCTAATTAACACCAGATCAGACCATAAGTACACTATCCCTACATGGTTGCTCCGGTACAATTTTCTGTCTTCTGTGTCAGTAACACAGAGACACAATCATTCATGTGTATTTGCATTGCGCTGTAGAGATATCGGAACCACTGAGAAAACAGGACTAAACATCTAAATTTTTAAACCCTGCCAGAGTTTTTTGGATAACAACATATACTGTCCAAGAAATAACTCTAAAAAATAACTCTACTATTCCCTTATTTTTTTAAACTGTTAATTTATACTAGGTTTACATTGACTATTATGTAAATTGATTAAAGAAATACATTTCAAACTGCTCTTATTGATAAAAGAAACATATTACGCTTCCTTTAGGTTTTTCTGTTGGTTACCATATGATGGCCACACCTTGGGTAAAAAAAAAATTAAAAAAGAGGGACTGCACTTGCACCACTGTGCATTCTAGAATTATCTTGTTTATTTTATTTTGTCCTTTTATCTCTATAAAGCATTAATTCTACAGCCTGTGCTCAGCTGTATCTTTGGTTATGGTGTAAGCAATGGAAAACCAAAGACAAAAATGTGTTGTTTGTGAACCCAAACTTGACCATTAAATTTGATTTAAAAACACTGTACTGTATATGATCAGCTCCTTTAAATAAAAACATCCATATTATTTGTCTAACAACCCTTGTTTAGCTGTTAGAGACTGGATGTGAAAATGTAAATGTTTGACTTATGTAACGATAAATAAAACAATCCAGTGCGTCCAATGACCTGTGAGATAAGTTTTAAGTAACTTAAAGGCATGAAATCTTCCCATTTACAGAAAGCTGTCTTAAGAAAGTTAATAGTTACTGAATCAAAATAATTTGCAAGCATACAGATACAGTTTCCATAAAAGACATCAATTAAACACAGAAATACTGCCATGCATAATTCATGCAGAATCGTGTAATTAATCCTGACAGCCTAAGAGCACTGACAGTAACACCTCTAATATCTTGCTATGTTGCAAACTTAAATTCAACTGATTTGCATAGAGCATTAATAGGAAATCATACAATATCAATTAATTTAACAAGGCTGGTTTCTAAAGCTTTGTGAAAGATCTTAAAATTACTCCACCAGTCTTCAACCAGTTCAGTGAGAAGATATCTTTTTTTTTTATTAATTAGTTATTTACCATTTAATTTAAATTTACTGAATCATATACAATCCAGATATAGTGAGATAATGTTAATGGAAAAAAAAATATCTAACTTGCAATACTGTCTGACATTGTTTTCTTCTAATTAAATGTATACCCTTTATGGCTATTAAACAAGAGCTTCCCATAGTTGCCATAATAGGACATAATCAAGAAAAATAAAAGCACAGAAATAGTTCGAAATATTGTGTTTAACTGGGATATTTTTGGCTCATAAAATAATGTTAAAACATTAAGAAATAAATCTATCTTTATGGAAATTTCAACCAAAGCTTAGGTAATGTGGTGTCAAACACCAGAGAATGCTGGTTTAATGGTTTATATTAGTGATGGTGGTGCCCACTGCAAAACCAGTTCAAGTAGTCAAGTCAGCTAAAGGGTTAATAAACCTTATTTCTCACAACCATAAACATTCTTATTTTAAAATACCAAACTTTTAAACTAAAATATTTAAGGGACCTTATACTTGGATATTATCATACTAAAAGGGAATACTTTAAAACCCATATTGGGATTTGTGAAACCTTTATCTGATATGTGAAAGTTCAACAAGGGGTAATTTTTGCATCAGAGCCAAATTAAAACCTGCTGACTTCAAAAACTATAGTACTTTCATAGGGATAAATATGATTCTCTACTAGGACATAAAATTTGTGATATAAGTAACATTGAAAATAGTCTAAAATGTTGGTGTTGTGTAGAAAGGTGTAGTTTTTGTGTTGATTGGGATCTCTACAATAAGATGGTGACTGGCTAAAAGAAAAGAAAATAAAATAGTGCAAAACCTTGTGGTTAAACTATTTAATCAATAATGCAGTTCTTTTTTTATTTTTTGTGAAAACCAATTTAAAACCTATACAATTTTATCACTTCATTCACCCACATGTATTGTATGTGTTGTAATGCTAAAATTTTAGAGACATTTTATTTTTCTTGGTGTAGGTTCATTTAACCGCAAAGCCATTTTAACATTTGATTTCTGAAGAATGCCTTTGATAATATTCTACAATATTCTAATAATTCATCTAAAAGTATCCTTCGGTGAATTCTAAATCATGAAGGGGTTTTTTTAAAGAAAAACAAACAAATAAATAAGATTCAATCTGCCCTATTGTATGACTTTTGATAATGAAATAAACTATGATGAAATACACTTGCTTCAATTTTATCATGATAAAACATGCAGTTATCCAGAGCATCTATGTTATTTATCTAATGAAAAAAAGACAGTTTCAGGGGAACTTTTTACTGAGTGGTGCATTTAAATAATTGTTTTAACCGATCATGGGGATTTGTGAATATGTGTGTAGGCTCAAGTTTGACGTCATTTAATGTCCAGCCTTGCACTGTGACAGAGAGAAGTTGACAGGTCTGGTGACAAATCCTATAATCCTCTCATCTTTTTAAAGTAACAAAACAGATTTTAAATTATTTAACCGATGGATAAGTTTTAAGTTCAATGTACTCTGCCAAATCCTTGTACCATATGGGGACACAGAAGATGACAAAAACGTTTTGCCTGCTTGGTAATAAAATTTAGCTTTCAATTGTAAGTGCTTGCTACTAAGTGGGATGAGATGATTTATTTGAGAGGTTGCCAACAAATAAATCCGTGGATTCCATCCCTACTATTTGTATACTATTTGTTATAGTTTGACAATATTTTCTACAGAGATTCTTGGTACAGTGCTTTGGGTCTTTTTTTTTTTTTTTTTTTTTTTTATTTGTTCAAATTACAATCCAATTTTTTGGAGTAGACAAACAGAGTGATCGGGTAAATAAAGTAAAATGGCAGACAATTTTTTCAGATATCAGGATCACTTGTGGAAGCACCCCTCATTTTCTGTCTGTGAGAAAAAGTTATGTTTACTTTAAATATTATTGTTAAGATTTATCATTCTGATTAAACTACCTTGTCCTAGTATTCTTAAATAGATAGATCTTCTGGTTTTATTTCCATCTTTTGTTTTCCCTCTGCTTTTTTATTTTGCTTATAAAATACAACTTTTGGAGTGTATCTCTACAGCTGAAGCTTATACTAACATTGCCTGAGCTATTGCTGCAACTCCATATCCCCTTTAAGAGGATACAATTTATCCTGCATTTCTGTGATCCACAAACTACCAATTTACTATGCATCTGGCCTTTCTATGCTGCTAACTTTGCAGTAAATATGCCCCCATAAATACGAGTAGAGCTGGAAAAATGATTACATTTACAATTTAATAGCAATTTAGCAAACTTCAATTGTTAAAATCGCAGATGCACTCAACTTTGACGGTTTGACAATACTGATTTTTTTCACTCTAGTAATTTAGGTGGCTGTAATATACTTAAAGCGAGTTTGCCACCATGCAGAAGGGAAGAGAGAGTCACTCCAAGCACACAGATCAATGCATGCAAGAACAAGTAAGCACATTTCCACACAACAGCAACAATAAAGTCCTTTGTCAATGAACTTTTAAAAAGCAAGCTTTAAAAGTCAAAACCCTGAAGTAAATATTCTGCATATTTGTGGTTAGTGAAAGGGAAAACAAAAAAACAAAAATGCAACATTGGTTGACAAAATTCACGATTTAACATTTAGGCATAATTGTTTAGCCCTAAATAAGAGTATTTACAAAACCATCAAGCTAAATTCGAATTGATTCTATGTTTTGGCAAATGCCCAAAGCCAAGTCATAGTTAATCTACACAGAGGGAGTTTGCACCAACACAAATCTGATCTGATATGATCGCAATGTTCATATTTTCAAAATATTTCACAAAAGACAAACTATATTTCCCAAAAGACCTTGCTACATTATTAAATATGCAAGAATATTTATACCTATAAGTGTATTTATAAGTGAGTTGTTTTTATCTCTGTTCCAAATTATTACTGGCTTTCATTGCTCCATCTGTGCACGCTTCTCAGAGTGGAGCCAGACGCAGTGTAAATTGGGGGTAAGATTATCTGCTGCTCTTAACTCTTTGCTCTTTTTCTCAAATATAGAAAATAATACCGGAGCTTTGTTTGTGTCAGTTATAGCTGATATTAGCTCACACTTAGCGAGGTTGTGCTGTAGGGTTCCACCTGTTACCACAGACTTTTCTCTTCCACTGTCCCAACATGCATGCTCAGTATACGGGAGTTTTACAAAGTCAATTACTAAATGCTAATAACTACCCACTCTTGAAACATCTTTGTGAAGAAGACTGTTTACTTTAATCAACTCAATGTTATTGGCCCGGCCCTCCTTAGACAGTAAATCTTAAAAAATGGGCAACTTGACAGCAATTGGATCTATTTACATTTTTGTGATATATATTTCTTTCAGTTATATATTTTTGCAACTAATCTGGTGTTTAAAGTGCTTTGAGATAACATCAGTAGTAAACTGACACTAAACACATTAAACTGAACTGGATTACAGCAAGGTGAAGTTATAAATCAGCATCCTAGCTTTGAAGATTTCACACAGCACTTTTTAATCCATCATTTAATAATGTACAGATTATGGCACAACAACAAGCATATCAAGAAATTCATGTCTACTTGAAGTGACAAGTTAGGCAAGGAGAGTATTAATCAGAAAAGCAGCCAAGAGGCAACACAGATCTTCAGCTCAAGTTGAGGAATCTGTTGACAGGACAATTATCAGACAGGCACACCAAGAATCTCACCTTAAAGGAAGAGTGGCGGTAAGACAGCTATAAGAAATCCCATTTCAAGTTTGTCACATATTGGGTACACAGTAAATATGAAGAAGATGCTCTGCTCAGATGGGATCAAAGTCACAGTTTATACATAAAACACTACCTATGGGGGGAAATTATACTGTTTACAATATATCCTGGCGACAACATAACATTGAGCAATACTGGAACAAAAGTAACCTCTTCTAGAGCCTGTAAAGGGATTTAGAGTGAGCAGAAAGTGCATCCAGAGTTACAATGTAATGATTTTCAAAATTTTGTTAAAATGGGTAGGTAAATAACCAAATCCATATGAGTATCTGTGTTACTACTTGCTTACATATAGTGTTATCCAATCTAATTGAGGTTCAGCATAATAAGAAGCAAGATGTGTCTTAGCTAATTCAAAAATTTGGTAAGAAAATCCTTAATAAATACCAGTGGCAAAACAAATAAAAATATTTTTTCCTTATCACTTTTGCTCCTGTTCCTTCCTCTATTGCCAATTGTACATAAAACTACAGTACAAATTTATAGGACTAGTGTTTTATATGCATTTTATGAATCCCTGTCAACAGCCATGGGCAACTATTTTATGTTTTCGTTAAAAGAAAAAAATGCTAGTGGATTGCAGTACACCTGTGCTTTGCCCCATACAGCAAAGTTAAATAACTACTTTGGATTGGTTTGGAGTCATACTTTATGGATGTGCGATTTTCTTTCTTTTCACTAAGAAGAACTTGACATAAGGTTTGTTAAATTGTCAAAACTATAAACATAGAACCTTCATGGTCACACAATTTCTCCTGAAATTCTTACTGCCACAGCTCACTCTACAATGTTACCAGAAAGGAGCAATTGCTAAGAATTTCAGAGAATGTTCTGTTTTTATGATTTCCATAATTATCTCAGGAAGCCAGAAGCGTATCACAAGGAGAAAAGTGACATCAGCACATCAGACAGATTGCTGGTTTGTAATCAGGTCAGAAAAGTGGGTTCATACTTAAAATGAAAATAAACAGATGTACAGTGCTAAATTTAGGCCATAGGAATGAGGTAAACATTCCACTGTGATGCCATTTTCCTGAAACCTGGAAGGTAATTTTTTTTTATTCCAAAGAATGCATCTGTTCAGTACAAGTAAGTCACTTGGCAGATTTTGCAAAATAACATATATTTTTAGAGGGGCTTAAATAATAAAAGGTTTTTTTGGCCATCATTGTAATAACTGCAAACCACAACTGAAAATGACTGTTTAACACTCCTGCAGCATAACCCCCCCCCCCCCCCCCAAAAAAAAAACTGTCAGTAATTGGTCAGTAATTAGTTATTACGTTTTTCAAGGTCTCGTTATGTTTGTAAATATGACAATAACAATTTTCTTATGTGAATTTTGGTATATCCACGAAATATTCTAAGCTCTTCAAGTGCTTATTTAGGACCAATAGTATCTCATCATTCTAGAATTGAAAAGATGGTGAATATTCCTTATGCCTAAGTGTTAAATCAGACTTGTTTGGACAATCTTTCAGGTCGTCGTAAAGTCATCACTATGTTCTGAAATTCCATTAGCTGTGATGAAAACCACAAAAACATTACTGGCAGGTCCAAGCACATTTACTGTCACTATTATGTCTTGATCCAAATTTATTAATGCAATATGATACATTATGGCAATGCAGCAACATCTCACTAATGCAGAGCGGTTTAAATAAAGAAATAACTGACACACTATACTGATGTCCTGCTGGTGAGACACTGGAAGTCAGTTATAGGATTTTTTTCCTCGCAAAAGTAGTTTCAGGGATCAATCAGGGCATAATCTTAAGGCATTTATTAGCTGGTTCTGTCAAAGACTGGCCCAGGTTTTTCACTATTAAGGTATGGCCTGATTGTAAGATACAGCTCTCTTCTAGTAATTGTTTGATCCTTTGATTTATTACAAAATTCTTTAAAGGATCAGAATCTAAGAAGAGAGATTAACTATACAAATCAAATAATTTACTTAGTA
The DNA here is from genome assembly GCF_016077235.1 of Cyprinodon tularosa. Classification (NCBI taxonomy): domain Eukaryota; kingdom Metazoa; phylum Chordata; class Actinopteri; order Cyprinodontiformes; family Cyprinodontidae; genus Cyprinodon; species Cyprinodon tularosa. The sequence continues at coordinate 4,587,535 of NW_024039085.1, read as the reverse complement.
CTTCCATCAAACTATGCTCTAATATCACCATGCATTTTTCTAGAAATGCCCTGTGATAAACTGTGACTTGTAGTCACAGGCCTCTCATCTAAAGATGAGTGGAGGTAGGGACCAGCCCCCCTTCATGGATTAAATTGTAGTAGACAATATATGGATATCTCTTTTAGTATCAGAAAATGTCAGCCAGCAACTCAAATTCAGACCAGCTGATCTCTTATTGGCCTCAGTAGCACTGCAAAGCAAGAGTAGCGTGTGCCACATTGGCCTATCAACAGTACCTGGTGACATGCAAGTAGGAAATAAAGCTGATGAATTCAGTTGGAATTAGTGCCTGAGAGCAGATCTGTGCAGCACGTTGCCCTCTTTGAGGGGTTAAATACCAAAATAGGAAGATGACAGGGTTCATATTTATGTTAACGTTTCATTAGGCCAATTAACCACAAAATCAACTTGAAAGTTTTTTCACATCATTCTCTTACCTTTTTAATTGTTTTTCGTTTTTATCAGGAGCATTCTCCGTGGTTAATTCTTAAATAGATTTTGTCTTCTCGCCCAGGAAATTATTTATTCCGAGTAGGACTAGCTTTTAGAGTTTAGGTTTAGGGGCCAGAGTTTGCAGAATGAAGAACTGTGGATAAGCAAGTAGCAGAAACCAGTTTAGCACAGTAACTAATTGGTTGTTGGAAACATCTATGCATTATCTGACCACTTAATCCCAAGTGGGATAACAAGGGGTGCTGGTGCCTATATCCAGCTGTCTACGGGCGAGAGGTGGGGTACACCGACCCCAGACAGGTCGCCAGTCCATTGCAGAGACAAACAGAACAAACAACCGTTCACACACACACACACTCACAGCCAAGGAGAATTTAGATAAGCCAATTAACAGTCAATGTTTTTGGACTGTGGGAGGAAGCCAGAGACCCAGAGATCCAGAGTACCCACGCATGCTCAGGGAGAACATGCAAACTCCATTTAGAAATAAGGAATCAAACCCAGAACCTTCTTGCTGCAAGGCAGCAGTGCTACCCAAGGTGTCAGAGAGCAGCCGGTTGTTGGAAACAAAAAAAAAAAACTAAAACGTATGTATTATATATATCTATGTATTAATATATTCATATTAATTATACTAACCATTCAGTGCCAATGTCTGAGGATTATACACAATTCAGATGATACACTTTACATCAAATCAACAAAGCTTAATAAAAGATAAAATAATTAACTTTACAGGGCATTGTACAGTTTATTGCTATTTAAATACAATAATCCATATTATCCAAAAAAACAACCCAAATTTAATTCAGATACCGAGATAGATCAAAAGTTTTCATAGCAGTCTCATTAAGCCTATAGTTAAAAAGATGTATCTCCCAAATAGACATAAATTAGACAATGAGAATTGAGAATGAATGAGAATTAATGTTCAGTTTTCACCTGGAAAAAGGAACTAAAAAAGGAAAAAGAAAAACAGCAAAACACATGCAAACATCTACATTTGCAGCTACAAGCAGTAAACATGAAAGGCTGTTATTCAACCTCCTCTATTTATTCCATTTACCTTTAATGATTTGTTCCCTGTTATTTATCATCAAACTACTGTCTTTTCTGTAGTGTATTATAATCAAAATCTGTTGTAAAAATAGATGTTGTTTTACTTATTGCATTTGTAAACTTCTATTTAATAAAGAAGAATATATTAATTAATATAATAATATTACTATATCATTCAAAACATAATTTTACCTATTTCATAAAGAAGTACATTTAAAAATACACAGCTGTTTCTGTAAGCTTGACATAAAAAAAGGAAACATGTAATCTTTGCAATAGACGTACCTCAAACTATTAGTATTTGGGTTACCCTATTGTCTTCATCCTATTTGTTTTATGGGATCAATGATATCACTAATGTTTACCTAATTAATTGTGTTGACGATTATTGCTCTTTATTTAAGGTAATCATTGGAGATACTTCATAGGTCAACTGATCCCGACAGACTTGCTTTATGGTAAGGTAGGATACCTTTGGGGGATGAAAGGCACCTGCTTTGTTTCCTAATGAGCCCTTCAAGGAGATTTAACTTTGCAAACAACCATATAGCAGATCAATAGCACACAACAAGAGCTTACCATGATTAAGGAAGGGAATCCAAGACTTTTGGACTATTGATAGGTTTAAGTTGGACTAATTGTTTACTGTCAAAAGCATAAACACTGAATGTATGTTACATAGTTTATGTCTTACCTTCACTGCAGTCCTTTCCTTGGAAGCCAGTGTGAGAGCAGTTGCATGCTGGTTCATTGTTAATTAAACTGCAGACTCCTCCATTTAAGCACATGTTGGCTGTACCGCAGACATCCATTAAGACCCCCTCACTGTTGATCATTTCAGCCTCAGTGTTGTTGACCTTTATATCTGTTATCCATCCCACAAAAGGAGGCTGATCCTTGACCACAGCCGACGTCAGGCGCAATGCCACGGACCGTAGCTCCAGCGGTATTCCCCCGAGGAACAGATGGCTGAAAACAGTCATGTCACGTCTTTTCGATTTCACTTCCACCCACTTTATCTCATCATCCACAGCAAGGGTTGTGTTTTTAAAGTTTCTTCTAATCGTGACAGTATGCCATTGGCTGTCATTGACGGCTGTGTCAGAAACTACAGTTGCAGGCTCTGCACAGAAGATTGAGTAGCGTAGGCTGAGTTTCCCTTTTATTAGAAGAAGTTCTAAAAAGTCACAAAATCCTTCATCATCAAAGTAAACAAGCAGCCCGTGGGAGCTCTTTGTCTTCAGGTTAAAGCTCATTTCACTTTCACAACATGCATTCCACACTGGAAACCTGGCCCACTGTCCCTCAGTGCCTGTAAATTCAAGAGCAGCCCCTATTTCTATAAAGCAGCATAAGAAGATCCCTACCCATATGAAATGGGCACTATGCAGCTTTTGTACAACCATTGTGTGAGCCCTACTCTGTATATTACAGCTATAAGTAATATCTTCAGATTTATAAGTATTCTATTTATGCAAATAAGTATGTTGGATCAGCCTTAACAAAAGTCTAGTGTGGCACTGAAGGCCTATGTGGATTTATAAGTGTGAACTGCAGCATTGTAGGACATATGATTGCATGTTAGCACAAATTTACATGAAAACTGGTTTAGGTAGTACTTGCTTCCAGGCGCAGACACCATTACTTAAATCTGTTCTGGCCAATCAATTTATATCTCACGGTTCTTGCAAAAAAAGCTTGATGTGTTGATAGGTCCTTTTTGCCATAGCTCAGCTGGAGCAGGAGATTCAGACATCCAAAAAGCATACAGACTCTTTACAAAATTATGAAACAGTTTTTTCCAGTGCCAGTTAGTGTCCACGCTATTTTACTTAAACTGAGTTGGCAGCTTTAATTTTCATGTTTAAGTCCGCTTTCTTTGACGAGCAACCAGAATCCTTATTTAGGGCTTTTCGCCCTGTATCCTAGCTAGCAGGGATGGAAAATACCATAAGGCATATAAAGCTGATAAACGCAGCATTAGACAGTTCGTCTGTCAAAGCAGTCCTCAGTAGGTGCAATCTGCAAAAGAAAAAGAAAAAAAAAGAGATTTAATACAGCATCAGCACTTTCAACATATCCATTTCCAAGTCTACTCCAGCAATGTCTTTGGGCTAGAATTAGACTAATCCTGTGATTAAGCTGAAGTATAGCCAGGGAGGCCTTTTCCACAATAAGCACTAGCTGAATCATTAGATTACAATCACTCTGGCTTTCCAGGAAGAGAGCTGCTGCACTTGACAGTCACACATTAGTTGATCTCATTGGCCAACTCTACTAAACTCTATGAAGGAAAAATAGCCTAAGTCACTTATTGTTCAAGACAGTCGCATCTCGGTCTCAAATTCAATAAACGGCAGGAAAAAGGGAAATGCATCACACTGAAACTGTCTTGGCGAAAATTTTAAATTAGAATCACAAGATCTAAGACCGTTTACCATTTACCGATAAACACGTTCTGAATGCTTTGAACCCAGCTGAGCGCTAAAATGAGAAAAAGTGCGTCACTTGAGTCACAATGGTCGGTTTGTGTTCGTCACCCCCCACACACGCACACTCACTGCCACCTTCACCAAAAATCACTGAGTCTCAGTCAAAACTACTAATTGTGCTTTTCACAGCCCGATATTTGTCCTTTCATTATTTTAAAAATGACACACATATGTGCATTTTTACATCTGAGTTACTGTTATGATGAGGAAAAAGCAACAAAAAACTGCTTAATTTAACATCCCAAACAGAAAAAAATATCTGATTAATTCATAGGTTGAGTAATGGCTTCAATGAGAAAATGGGAATTAAATAAACTAAAATACCTCCGTGAACTATACAATAAGTGTCAGATATCCATTACAAACATGAAAATGATTATATCTCCGCAATGAGCTCCTCATCGGAATTCCACGTTTCGCCGAAAAGCCCCATTCTCTGATCGCCCATACCTTCACATATAACGCTATAACACAGCCGTTTGAGGAGTATTTTTTCTTCTTCTTTATTATATAAATGAATCACTTATTAACTACAAACATTTATTCCTGAAGCAATAAATGTTTATACCTTTGCACAAAGACCTCTACTTCCACGGGACCCCTAAACAGTTGCATGGAGAAATGGAGAAAACGATTCGAAGAGCTCCTAATAATCAACACCGTCCATATTTCCGCGCCTGTTGGAGAGCCCGATTCTAATAAGATAGATAAGCAAGATCTGCTTTCAAGTAAATCACAGCATCAGCCTGAGCGAGAGAAAGATTCAGGGAGATAGAAGGAAGGATGTGTCCACTTTCACTCCAACTCCCAAATCTTAAAAGCTTAGGAACATAAATTACCTGAGATATGTTATCCTCCAAATGTGACAGAATATGAAGAAATTAATTGAAAAAATGAGAGGATGGAGTTGGTGAGCAGCGCAATGCAAAAAAAACCCCAGTTATCTCAGTTGAAGAGGAGGTGCAGTCGGGTTTCTCTGTTCAGCTTATCCAGCGACTGTCAGGAGCCAAAGACAGAGCGTTTATCACGTGTCTCTTCGTGATATCTACCGGGGAGGGGCAGAATGCAGTACCTTGGACAGCGCCTCTCTTCATCAGCATCAGTCTAAAGCACAGATATGAAAGAAGCAACTTTAGTGAAAAGATTTGAATTGCTGATACAGCAGATGAATGAAGGAGCTATTTTTTAGTAAAAAGAAAAATGTCTTAACTCGACTATGACACCCTTATAAATCTGATATTTAACTGAATGCGCTGAAAGGTTGCAACATCTTTTTTTTAAGTCTAAAGCTGGATACTTTGTGTATTAGATTTATTTATTTTAATATTTATTTTGTCATCTGTCATTTAAAGAAATGATAACAACCCAGTTTAGCATGAGTGAAATATGAGCAAATGTAACACACAAGTTACATCCCTTTTATTCTTACATAGACTTTCATTAATTTCCCTTTCATTTGTTTGGTTTAACCCAGACCATATAACACACGCTGTTCCTAAACCTAACCTAAACTCAATTCACATATTGCCATCCTGTGTGATTTCTTAGTCATCCTGTTCATGACAATCACAACAACAACAAAAAGCTGGCTTTAGCAGCTTTGTTCGTTTTTTTTTTTTTCTGCTTCTTCTTTTTCGTTTGTTGTTTTGAGAAGGTTTCAAATAGGTGTATAAATGTTTTGAGAAAAAAAACTGAGTAAAAGTCTGGTTGTGTCTGATGTATGCCTGTTTGTGGCAAACCTAAGAAGAACACTGAACAATTTTAAGAAATCCAACCTTTAATTATAGTAAGGTGTCAGTGTGAGAAAAATGCTATTCTGCTATGCTGTTCTGAAGAGTAAAGCAGAGGGCTCAGCAATTCCCTTGGAGTAAGATCTGCAACTGAAATTCACAAAAATGAAACCCGATATCTTGTTTAAAGAACAATTATTTTGTTGATTTTGAGACATTTTTTATATTATTTTAATTAAGATAAAATAACCACTGACTAAACATTTTTTATTTTCTTGAAGAGGCCAATACTCTTGTATTTAGCAAAGAAATCAATGCACACCATTACAGGTTCTCAATGTATAAGGGCATGAGATTAATTTTAACAATATTTATCTTTTTTTTCATTTTTGACCTTCCTGCAATGTTTGCTTTTCAAAAGTTTAACATTTTATCAAAAGATAGATAGATATATTTTAACTAAATTAACATGCTTATGTTTGAAATGCTATGAAAGGGAAGGCTTTTTTCTGGTATTACAATCAAAAAGATGTTGGCATGCTTAAATTATGCTAATGCTTATTGATACTTATGTTGGCTTGTTGACTGTAGTTCTTTAACTCTTGTTTTGTATTGCTCACCGCTCTGTACCCCCTTTGCCATCATTTATATCAGTCTTAAACTATATCATAATTGCTCTGATTCCCTTTACTGCCCAGTTAGTAAGAATGGCATGTACATAAGCACAAACATACAAAGTAATTACTTCTTCAAGAACAGATTTATGAGAGAAAGACAAAAAACTACTATCAAGAAAGGTTAAGAGAAACATTGCTGAGAGTTGTAAAGTTGGATTGTACACATTAATTAAAGTCAGAAATGATATGTACAGCTTGATATCCTGTACAAAGAAGGTCAAAATACAGTCTTAGAATAAAACCAGCTCCGTAGGAGGCTCTATTTAGGCAAAAACAGTTAAGCACATGTGCTATGAGTCGGCATTCATTTCAAGAGAGAGAGCACAGCACTAAATTATTTCAAACCTGTTGCGCTGAATCTATAGTAATGAAGTCATTTGAGCATCTTTTGCTGATGCAACTTAAATCATTTAAGGTGCATTCAAACCAAATACAGTGTCCACAGTAATTTCCACGATCATCGCAGGGAGTTCACCTCTGTGCTTTCAGATGCACAGTGGTGTCATCGCAGACCTTGTCATCAAAAAACTCAACAAATTCAGCAAATAGACGGAATGGTTCAAGCTTTTTTAGTGCAGGTTTGTGTAGTTAAATGTTCATTTGTGCTACCTTGTTTCAGAGACATTAACAATATATCTTTTAAGGTCCCATAGGGGTTACTATCCCCCATAAAGCCCTGAATAAAAACAAAGAGGTTGAATATTTTGAGCTACTTTAGTTCAGATTTGTGCAGGTAAAACTGTTGTTTGTACATGGAGTTAATTTTGGTTTTCATTATATTAAAAAAAGTGATCTTGAAGGGGAAAATGATTTTAAAAGTAAAATAACAATCCTGAGGAGAACAAATTTTAATACTGATAGCAAAATCTGATCTTATTTGAGACTAAAGAAAATTTTTTAGGACAAAAATCCTTTGTCAAGGGAAAAAAGGTATGTTTGTATATGGTACTTTTTACCAAACAGCCATGATGTGTAGGTAGAAGAAGACACAGGGACGAAATTAGAAACCAGAGTGACCAGTTCACATTCATGTTTCTGAAATGTGGGAGGAAACCTGAATGTGAACATACAGAAATACTACAGACTTGGATAGTGAACCCAGGACTTTTGGGGGGCAAGACGAGATGCACTGTATGTCCAATGTGCAACCCCACATCTTAAATATGAAAATTTACACACACATACAAAATAGATTTTATTATGATAGACAAATAATTCATTGTCCTGAACTGGACAAAAAATGTTGGCATCATTATTTTCTTCTTTTCATCATCAATCCCCTCTGCCCCCATTTTATTTTCTATTCTGTTCATTATTGATTAATATAAATGCAAGACACAAAAGTTGATTGCATTAGCTGTTTGCACTAAATTCAGTAAAATCAAAACAGATTTTTTTATTTTTAATAAAAATACTATACTGTAATAAATAATACTTAATAATATTTATTTTATTACATTGATATAGCTTATAATTGCAGTTATAAATTTCCTTTTTAGGCTGTATTGTGGCCTAATAATAGAACTGTTGCCTTGCAGCAAGAGCATCCCTTGATAAAATATGCTGGGTTTCCATTGAATAAAGTCCAATAGATTGGACTTAGATTATATAAAATGCCTTGAAATGATGTGTTGTGAATTGGTATAAAACAACAAAAACAGAGTTGAATGAACTAACAATTTTCTTTGCAAAATTTCTCAAACACAGATCAATCAGATTAGAATGAAAACTTTTGTAAGCATCAGTTTCAACACTTTGCACACACATTCAGATTAATTTCACTGGGTTATTCAGACACATAAATCTCCTTTGAACTAAACCTGTGGTTCTCAAAGCTAGTCCTCAAGTACCGCTGCCCTGTGTGTTTTAGATTTGACCTCACTGTCACACACCTGATTCATATAAAAGACTGATTAACAGGCTTCTGCTGCTGAGGGTGTCATGCAATCATCTGAATCAGATGGGCTGCAACAGAGAGGTATCTAAACATGCAGGTTAGCGGTACTTGAACACCAGCTTTGAGAAGTACAATAATGAACTAAACCATTCCTTTGTAGCTTTGGCTTTAAGGTTTTTCTAACTGTCCTCATGGAAGGTGAACCTTCATCCCAGTCTCAAGCCTTTAACTGATTGTTCATTTATTTCAATTCAGTTACTTCCCGTAAAATTTAGGAATCATATTTTATGTATTAGTACAAGAATTTGGGGTAAACAAAATCACACTTTTTAAAATTTTTATGTATTACATTTTTTATTTCCTTGCATTGATTTTAATTCAATGAACAAAATAGGATATTCGGAAGCACTGAAATACATATATTCCAAATTACAAAGTAGACATGTAGTGTTTGAAATCTTTAACAGCCATGTCCATCAAACCTTTATTTAAATTTAAATTGTTTTGTACTGGTTGTTTCGATATTCTGGTTTGTTCATAGATCTTAAGACATCCAGCATTGTCACTGAATGTTCTAAAAAGCATAAGAAGATATTCAAGATTAACAAATTAAATGTAACACCTTGTTTTACATGTAGATGCAAAATGGCATCATGAACTAAATGAAGATGCCACAGAATATTTTAATTGATGTAGACATCCTTTTTTGTGAACCTTTTCTGTTGACAGCTAAACTAAGCAGGCCTAATGCACGTATCAAACACACAAGGCAGGCCATGTATATGAATTTCTTTAGGCTCATGTCAGTGGCAATTGAGGTGCAATCAGTCTTTCAGTTCAGCAGCGAGAAGCCACCCTCTGTGTCTCATGTCACCAGCAACCTCACACAAATGCAGTGCAAATGGAATTCATAGTGAGGAAGATTACATTGTTGTACTTGCACATTTTGTGCTGAAAAAATATATATATTTCTCCATGTAGCAATGCACTAAATGTTGCATTTATACACAATAAAGCAGATTAATTAACAACAGTATTAATAAAAAAAAGACTGTCTGCATGTTGGGGTGGCTCTAAGCAATCTCCTTTGATGTCCAGTGAAGGCTAGACTGACATAGTGTTTTTGTGCAAATATTGTACGTAAGCTGTGAAAACAGTGTACTCAAACTACTAGCTAGCACACTGCAAATCATTGTTACAGAAAGGATTCAGATAATATTCAATAAAGTGTAATGGAATACAAATCTTTGAAATCTCTATCAGTTGATGATAAAGCTTGTAGAGATCGCACCTACCATGTGCTACAGTAGAACAAAATAGAGCTGTCTTCAAGTCTTCAACTGAAGACATAAGAGATGGAGGAGCTAATTTTGTCCTTGAAGAATAGATTCAGTTCAATTTAGTTTGATATATAGAGCCAAGTCAAAACACCATATCAAGGAACATTACAGAGACATTTCAACCAAACTAATTCTTAAAACAGGTAAAATGCTGAAAATCAATTATAAAGAATGAATAACAATAGATTCAACAATGATGCAACCATCACTAGGAAATAATTAACACAGGATCATATTTGAATCCCTGAGTGTTGAAATAACCCATAGGGAGGTAAAATCTACACAGAATGTTTAACCCTGAAAATTTAGTTTTAGTTTTTACTGTGCATCATGATAGACCTTATCAAAAAGCAGATATGATTTTCCGAATTTTTTGTTACAATATTCTGTTATTTCAAAAATTCAGACCAGCAAACTGGCCTTTACTTAAACACAAGGAGACCCATATAATAAAAGGGATCCAGGATGAACATTTTTGAACAATAACAATTGTCAACATTACAGCATTTATCTAATAAATGTATGTGTCATGACTAAGTATCTGAGTTGACTCTTAAGCCAGTCACAACTACGAGCCAGATGAAAGAATAAATTAATCTTTCTATAATAAGAAAAGCAAGGTAGTTCACCAACAGAAAATTGGAATTGGGAAAAAGGAAACACTTCAAGATCTTAAACACTGCGAAGAGATGGAATGTAAGTTTGGTGCTCGGAAGATCTGAATATTTAAAGGCTTGGTTAGGCTTGCATCTGATGGCTGGGAATGGAATTCAGGGGGAGAAATTCGGTAGGTCTGTGGTCTTACTGAGCGCCTCTTTGCTGGAGGGTGGAGAACTTTTAATGGTTGACGTGCTGGCAGAGAGAAGGAGGGTAGACCGACATTGACTGGGAGTTTAGGCGGTGTTATTAAGCTTGGCTTCTTGAGAGCTGGATGGTGAGGAGGCTTGAGGGGAAATTAACCACACTTGAATCTGGAGTACAATCATCTACTAGCACCTTCTTCAGGAACACAGCTCTCTTATGAAAGCAGCCGAATGAAGTTCCATTTCAAATACCTGCCAAGGTAGGAGCAGCACACCAGCACACAAACCTAGAAGGGAGGGAAAAAAACAGCTGACCTCACAATTTGTATTTGATAGGCCCAACAATAGTTTACTCTTACCTGAAATTTGGATTTTTCATTAAAATCCCCTCAATGTGCTCCAGAAGGGTGCTATATCTTCAGCCTCTCTCCCACTGAAATTAGTGTATTAATGCAGGATTTTCAAATAAGGGTAAACCTGCTAACAATCAGCATTTTGCTTCCTTCCTATCGGCTTAAAAATTGCCTTATACCCACCTCTTGTGTTGGGAGCCATGGATTGAGCCAGGTCTCTTGATGTTGCTGTTGATGCAGTCAGCACTGCAGATCATCTTCATAAATAAGATGTTTTCGAGTAGTTTAATATTCATGATAAAGCAATTTATTTGACACTCCTCACCATAGGTAACTCATATCTGATTGTTGATCCTATGGAATTATTTTTCATTAACAAAACCACATTCATATACTACAGAATGGTGTTTCATCATGTGTGTATAGTCAGTGCACTAATGGCATACAGAAATTGTGAATTGTTGCGTAATATTACACATGGCAGTGGAAGGTTTTAAATATGGACATACATCCTTTTAATGCAAAATAAACCATTCTGATGTACAAATAGTGGCTTTTTAGTAGCTTTTTAGTGGCTAAGATTTTTAGCATCTCCCAAAAAATCTGGAAAAACACCACTAGCGAATCTGAATAAAGTCAAGGCATCACTCCATTCTATGCAGATATACATTTTAGGACTCAGTTGTCTGCACAGGTAAGGATGCCATCTCCAGACAAAGCAGTGATGCTCATGCAGGTAACTGTCATAAAAACAAGAGAAAAATTAAACACATTCAAAAATGTTACTTTTGTGGCCAGGCTTCAGGAAAAACCCCTTCCTCCCCTTAAAACATAAAAATCTATTAAAGGCCTTTTCTTAACACTGGACAACAGCCATCCTTTAAAACACAATCCAACCAATCGACCAACGACCAATATTACCAATAAAGTCACACCATAATATTCATGTCAAAATAATTAAATAATATGAAATAATATATGCATAGGTGGTTGTAATGTAGACAGATAAAATTACCACAACACACAGATGAGAACATGAAATCATTGACAAAACACATTCATTTCTGATGGGAGTGATGCTGAACACACATTTAGTGCATGAGTATTAACCAAGCCTGCCTGCTAGCCTGGTCTGAATCCCTATGGTAACCAATGTGATACTGTTTTTGTGAATCCTTGATAATAGTTAATTAAGTTAGGATTTCAAGGAAGTCCTGGCTTAATCCCTTATATTGGTTTTGTAAAACATGTTTCTGATGAGTGCATACCAGCAGCTCTTGTAGAGTTACCAGTTTATCTGCTCTCAGATAAATACCCACATTGGGACACAATGTCTTGGTGGAGTGGTAGTGCTTGGTTATTCCAAAAAAGTAAAAAAAAAAAAAAAAATCCACTGGACTAAGTTTTAAATTTTGAAGAAATTTTGCTTTCCATCTAGGAAGCTTTTTAAATTCAAAATTTCAGATTTAGCGTTGAGTTTGAGGCTTTAAAGAGTGGACCAAAACAATTTAAGATGTAGACAGCTGTTAGGATAATAATCATTGATGATGTGTGAGTTTATTACACCTTAATTTTAGCTGGCTGTTCATGTCAGAACTGATGTTTTCCTCAGTAGTTTATCTAATTAGGCCAGTTCCTCTGTCTGGCTAAATACAGTTATAATCTACATTTTGTAAGTGGCAAAGATTTGGGAATGGACTGAGAGTGGTGTCCTTCAGCTAAGAATAAAGTGTAGTATTTTGATAAGGCTGGAGCCATGGATGTCTCCTCATCTGCAAACGTGTATGATGTAATGATGTGATGATGTGCCATACTGAAGTATAAAATGCTTCTCAACCCGTTTGTCAGGCCCACTTCCTGAGAAGTGAACCCCGTTGGTAAGCAGCTGCCTTCTGTAACCCTAAGCAAATTCTTTGATCTGATTAAGATTACAGTTTCTATCAAAATCTTTTGTCATGTCTCTTGGTTATTTAATACATATACGTTATGAAGTGTTATTTAAAGAGTTTGTCCCGAGGGATTTCTTTTTAGGAAAAAGAATCGGAGAGAAAGCTTCAAGGTGCAAACACACAGCTTTCTTTTAACACAGCAAAGACTCGTTCCCAACAGCTGGTTATAGGCTGGTTATACTCCCCGCAGCAGTGTGTCACAGTGAGCTTGACGCAGACATGTTTTGATTTATGCTCAATTTTCAGCGTGGTCTGCGCTATAAGTTGTGGGTCTACATACGGCCGAGGCGGAGAGGAAGTGTGGGTAAGTTTGTCCGACAACAGAGGGACATGACGGCGAAAAAGAGTGGGGATCCAGGTGGAAAAAGGGTCCCAGCGTTCTCGCGCACCTCGCTCTTCTAGCTGGTCGAACTTCACGAGTTGTTTTCCACAATTGCGGTCATAAAAACAAAACAAGCCGGCAAGTGGATGTAGATTTGACCAATCAGAGTCCTCCTGTCTGCGGCACTGCCTGCGCCCACCTACATTTTGGGAGAGGTGCAGCAGAGTGTCTGCGGAGGGGGCAGAGACGTCATTTTGTTCACTGCGACACATACGCAGACAACCTAATTTCGAAGTATAAATCAGGTTTAAGACTGAAGTCTACTATCAAAGGACACAGGGCAGAAGTAATTCTTAGGAATGCGAACAACATACCACTCGCTTAATGACCTAATTCTGAATAAACCACTGAACAATTTTGAAATACTACACTTTTTACTAATTCTATTTGAAGATATATAAATGTTCAAGGTTCCAAATTTGTATTTGTATTACATTTTAAATTTGAAACAGGTTGAAATCAAAATACTGCAAGAGAGATTGTTAGTATTATCATTGCATGCGCATAAATTTAAAACTAATCTGGTTGTATTTTACAAAATAAGTGCACTAGGCCTCCTGATAAATAACTGTCTGCATTGTTTTATAAAGTTGTGCAAAGTTCTATTTTCTACATAGCATTGTCTAAATCATATGTAGATAAAAAAAAAAAAATGTGTAAATGAAAAAAGCTATATCTGGTGTGATTCCTTAAATTACGCGTAGTGCATAGAGTACAACATTTTTAACAACTTTTTGCAATATTTAAATCACTCATCTCTAGAAAAAATGTGTTTTATTTTTACCATGTGCCAGCTGGGACCACTTTCTCTCCCTATTGAAAGCATCTGTTTCCCCAAGATTAAGCTTATTGAATTTAGAAATCTGTATCATTACAGTTATTAGATTAGGAGAGAGGGAGAGGGACACTGCAACTCTGAATTTCGTTTCAGAGGAATTAATGAAACATAGGAGTGTGGACTGCTAAGAGCTGCTAACATGCCCAGCTTCAATGAGCTCACTGATTGTATTGACTCTCACATAATGACCCTGTTGAAGATCCATGAGAAATGCTTTAACATGCTAAAAATCTGATTAAAACATAGATTTTAAAGTACTTTCAAACAGCATGGAACAAATTGCCACTCTCTCCAATGACATAACATCCAAGTTCCAGATTCAAAGGATTTTCAAATGTTATGTGTTTTGTTTTGCCCAGTATTTATAATACATGTTTTTTCCTCTTATGATAGCGCTATACAAACTTCATAATTCCTTAATTATTCACAATCACCTATAAGATTTTTATATTTCAGTTTTGCTTTATTTTTTTTGCCTAAATAAATATAACCTGATTAAGTACTTAGTTAGGATATTTACTATAAGTAGGAACAGATATTGGGCCAATAACTTGGATCGTCTTCAGTAAAGGCTAATAGGCTAGAATATTGAAATGCAAAAAAATAAAACCAAACAGCAATAGTGGTGTAATGCCCAAGCAGAATCTGGCAGAGGTGTTGAGTAACAAAGTACAAATACTACAGAAATGTAGAGGCAGGGTGAGTTCCTTGAAGATTTAATTGAATGATCACAAACAAGTGAGGCAGGAATCCAAAATTCCAACTTAAATGTAGCACAAACCAGAACCATGGAAACATCAGGGGAAAAGAGCACGTGGAGTCAGTGAAAGGCGAGGAGAGATGAGGTAAGACAAGGAACCAGTACTGAGGAACTGCACAAGGAGAGTATTTTTGGTAGACTGAACAAAGAGAGGACTAACGAGCAGATTGGAAGCAGGTGTGAAGAGAGGAGTCTAAAAAGGAGCTAGGGAAAAGGAGACCAACACAAGAGGGCAACAGAGGTAGCCTGGGTGCCAGTCCGAACTTAGTCCCGCCCACAAGGTTTGAGTTCGGGGAAGTTCGGTCTGGCTCTGCTCCATAGTAGCGCGAGTATTAAAGCCCACTGTCAGGCGATCCAATCAAATTGTCAGGGCGGGCTTTATACGATGATGGACAGATGATCAAGAGTAACGTTATCAACCACGTGACCAAAGCGCGCTTGGGTGACAACAATAATGGCTGCCGCTGGAGAGTTTGGGTGAGTAAATTCTGCTATTAGGTCTGTTCTAGAAGATATCGACAGCAAATTAATTTTAAAAGAGGAACAGAGAAACGTGATCAAGGCTCATCTTCTTATTCTAGGCGTGAAACTGCACGCTTTGATTTTTGTGGACAACAACTATGCCTCGCTTAACATACGTCACGCACTCCGTTGCTCTTATTGGTTGTAGGTCTATCCAATTGAGTGCAGAGGCATTTTTTTTCCTGGTTCGTTCAAAACACGCCCCATAATCACAGCTCTATGGAGCAGTATCAGACTCATATTCTGACTAGAATTGAGTCGGACTACGTCAGGCTACAACAGAGGGCAACAAAACCTAGGAACTCAAATTTATCCAGAAAACAAAACAAAATAGGAATTTAACCAATAAAACTAGAAAACATGGAGCAAAGTAAAACTGAATACTCAAAAGAAAACATAACAGAACCAAGACCGTGACAGCCCTATCTCAAAGAAGATCACATGTGGTAGTAGCACTAGACATCTTCCAGGCATGTGAGTAAGACTAGCAGCAGTTCAGCGGACAGGATGAAGGAATGGTAGCACGGATGACGTCATACACACTCCGCTTTGTTTTGAAAAATATAAATAT
Source organism: Cyprinodon tularosa (assembly GCF_016077235.1). NCBI lineage: Eukaryota > Metazoa > Chordata > Actinopteri > Cyprinodontiformes > Cyprinodontidae > Cyprinodon > Cyprinodon tularosa. The sequence continues at coordinate 4,571,667 of NW_024039085.1, read as the reverse complement.
AAAAAAGAATATTACAACGGTTACTGAAACCGAGTAAACTCTCTTAGTGAAAGGCAAATCTCAGAGTTTCCCTAATTTGGGTGGTGTTCTGCCCCTGGTGCTTGGTGCCTTGCTTCCCTGGTGGAGGGTGGAGAACAACATTGGGATCAGTAGGGGAGCTTGCTACCTGGGAGAACCAGTTCCCCAGTTTTTTGCTCCTCATCTCTGATGCTTGCCCTTACATGCTGTATCACATCCATGCTGGTGGTGGACTATGCCCCAATTTTAATGAACACCTTAGTGATCACTTCTAACATTTCCAAGACTTACATATATATGTAGGGCATCAGGGTGTGCATATTTGGGACACTGGAGGTGGATCAGGCTTCCTGGCATTGCTTCCAGTGCTCATGGCCAACCAGCTCCCTGTCCTCAGCTTCTTATCTATCTTTGATGCATCCAATGACCGTACAGTCATCTGAGTTCCAGGCTGGTCCTAGAAGTCAGAAGTATAACGACTAAATAAGAATGATGAGAGTACCATCCTCTGTGGAGTTCCTGGGCTTCTCCTATGTTACTGACTACATGATAAGACAGTTAACCCTTGAGTCTAATAAACTGTGTTCTGTTTGTCAGGTAGACACTTACACCTGAGACTTCTAACGTTTCTGACAAAGTAAGCCACAAATTGTGTTAAATTCACTGGCGGAAACAAATAACATAATTCTCATAGTACTGTCTGCCTTTTCTACATTAAAGTGGGTTTGATCAAGAAGATGTATAATGGCATCATCAACTCCAACTCCCCGGAAATAAGCTAAATGTAGGGTGTCCTGATTGCTGCTTGTTTGTTTGTTCAGGTGATCAAACAGAAGTGTCTTTAGATCTCTTCATAATGTGGGATGTAAGGGAAACCTTAAGCAGCGGAATTGTAGAATATGACAATGTAAGTTTAAGAGCCTTTAGTAAAGTGCAGCTTGTGAATATCTGCAAAAGACTGGATCTTCCAGGAGTAGCCTTCTCAGGATGTACAGCGTTCCTTCTCTCGAAAAAAAATTAAAGATTGATTTGCTTCCAAGTCTTCATCCACTCTATTTGCATAATTTATGAGGAACTGCCTTTGTTGGCTTGAAAACAGCAAGAACAGTGTGTAAGTAAACATCCAGGCAACTGCTTGCAATTTTTTGCAACACTGTGTTTGTTTTTGATTCCTCTGTGATAAATTATAGATCTGAATGAAAAATGATAAAATGTATAAAGCTTTGGTCATATTGGCAAATGGTAATTGATCCACTCAGATTAGTCCAGTTTGGCTTCTTATCAGTTTCTTTTTCCTTTCAATGGGTAGGCTACAATGTTTTCAGAATATATTTAAACCATAACTTAGAATTATGGTGGTCACTAATTGCATTGCAAACATAATTCAATGTATAGGTTAGCTTTCTTTTGCAAAAATATTGCATCAGTTAAATCTTGTAAGAAAATCATCTGTCTACATACTTAAACAAGACATGATATAATATGTAGGACCTAAATTTAATCCAGGTACATTTTACCTTTTTTTGTAATTTTTCTCTAAAAGATAAACCTTGTTCACATACTTTATAAGTAAATGAGAAAAAGCAAGTTAGAATTGGCTATATTATTGACAGATATCTTTAAAGCAGATGATAAATAACATTTATGGGATAGCAGGCATGTTGCAAATCCTTTCTTGTTCCACTCTCTGCATTTAATCCATCCTCTTTTGGGAATAGTGGGCTGCATCTGTTGGTGCCCGGGGAGCAGTTTTGGGTTAAGGGTCTTGCTCAGGGACCCAGAATAACAGAGTCTGTGTGACCTGAATTCAGAACCCCCAGGACCCAAGCCCATTGCTCTAACTACTAGGCCACCACTCCCCATACATACCTGTCGAGCACACATAGTATTTTTCCCAACTTTATGGTCTTATAAAAAGTGTAAAAAATAATTACACATTACATTAGTTATGCTGAGGATATCATCCCCATGCATTCATACCTTCTTGATGAGTATACCAAAATATATGAAATCTAAGTTACATGTGCATAAACATTTATAATATATTCCATTAGTTGGTGAATCACTAAACATTTGTGTGTGAGTGGGTTAATTTTATTTTAATTATTTTCCATTTTCTTATACTATGGATTTTATTTTATATTTTTATAACTTACTTGTGTTTGACTGTATCAATTTTCAATACATTTCATGATCTCTCCTAAAGAAACTCATTCACACAACATGATACTGCCATCACTGTGTGTCCATGGGACAATGATGCAACATTATTCATTTTTTGTTCTGATCTGGCCACTGGCCAGTCATTCTTATTTGCTGCTCTTTCTGTCATGTTAACTGATTCTAATGACTTACCCCCAATGCACATATTATCCATTAAACGTATGTGAGCAACACCAAAGTCACACCACAAGTCGTCCTGTGATTTCAAAAGTCGTAAAACCTCTTCCTTTGAAAATCCAGATGCTATAATCATTCCGGTTTTTTGCTGGAGTAATGTGATTCCTGAATATTTACTGTTGTCTTGAGGCGGCATCCGACTCAAATGGAATTAAGTCAATTTTTACTGGCATGCGCTGATGAATGGAGATAATGTAAATGCTCTCATTGATTATAGTTGCGTATTTCCTATCCAATTTGCAGATGAGTGTAGTGGACAATGTGGGTGGAGCGGATGCTGTGTAAATAAGGGCTTATGTCATAAAACGGGACAGATGGACCCATCATTCAGGCGAGTCAGACAGTAAGAAGTTTCAAAACATTTAATGACAAAATATAAGTCAGAACAAAACAAAGACAAAACAGAATTCGGGCTGCTATGGATCAACGGACCTGCAGAGACTGCAGGGGGAAGGAGGAGCATCGCCCATCACTGGCACTGGCTTGTGGGAAAAACACAGGTAAGTGACTATGATATTCTGACAGAAGATGATTATTCGTGGGAGTCACTTACCTGAGCTTAACAGTTCAGTCTATTCTCTCGGATGAGGTAGGATCACCTGTTGCACTGCCTACAAGATGCTGCGCTAAGCCATCCAGAATGTCCCAGAAGCAGCAACCCCAGTGAGCAGGCAGGAGATCGTTCCTAGAAAACAGTTCAGAACAGGACTGTTCTGAGATCCAGGAGTCCATAGACCGACCAGATGTTCCAATCCAAACAGGAACTGAAAAATCCAGGGTTCCAGGAATCCTCAGAGCATTTAGGCAGTTTCAGAGTTCAAATAAGTCCAGCAACATGCTCAGACAGATACGCTCAGATGGAGACAATCAGGCCCAGTGGTTGAGAGTAACAGAGACAAGAAATGGTACCAGGATAACTGCAGAACTTTAAACTGGACTCCCCCACACTCCGAGTCAAAACCCCGAGGACTCCATGAGAAGAGCCAGCACCCGAGCTCCCCCCACATGCCGAGCCAAAACCCTCAGGGCTCAGTGGAGAAGAGCTGGGATAGATCATACAAACGAACATGTTTTAAGTTAAATTAGGCGTTAATACATTGTGAGGAGTTATCATAGTGGTCTGCATCAGCAGTGCTTTCTGTATCCCTGCCAGCTCCCAGATCAGTGACGAGCTGCTCCTGCTGCTCTAGACGCGCTGCAGACAGCATGCGCATTCATGTGTTTTGAAGGCGTGATTTCGAGGGGTGGTCTGAAGGGAGAGGCATGATTGTGTATGTTCAAAAATATAGCTTGCTGGATCCGTTTTTCCAAGATCTCCTACAGCACCTTTAAGTAAAACTCAAAAACAAACAAACATGAAAAATGAACATGAAAAAATAGGGGTAATGATCCAGCCCTGATAGCTGGTCTGAACTGTATATAAAGGAGACGGATGGATAAGATTAATGATAATTAGAGTGCAGAGAGGGAGCAGCAGGTGAATGAAGTGAGTAATCAGATCAGCTACTAGGGCGGCCATCAAGACAGCTTAACAGTAGACCACTGCAGCTCCTATAGAGCTACCATGGGGCACTTGGCTTGTTCCTTGTTTAAAATTCCCCTTGTTGGACCTGAAGATGTTCAAGACCTATGTCCACGCAAGTCCTCCTGCACCATTTTCAATTAATCTTTTAAGCTTATTATGATGGATTCAACAGTGCTTACAGAGATCTCCAGAGTTTGTAATTTTGTTTTATAACTAAATTTAAATGTATTTAGTCTGTAAATTCCATCCATTTTTTTCTTGATACTCAACATACATTATGTATACTGTCCGCATAAAGAGGGAACATATATTTACAGAGCAGGACTTAATTGCAGGCGTTAAAAAAAATAAAACAAAGGACAATTTTCCCCAATGAGGAACACTGAGCTACTAATGAAAAGTTTGATTCCTAGTGTTACCTTTTCAAATGTCAACACATTTTCCATATAAATATGAAAAAATCAGACTTTTAAGTTACAATATTATAGAATTCTAGATTTGCAAAAATTAAAAGATTACCGTAAGCTGAATTTAAAATATTGAGGCAATTCTCAAGTTCTACAAACCATTCTTTTCTTAGAACTGATTATGCAATTACACCTTAAAAAACTTTTTGTTCTTTTAACTTCAAAACAAATAGGACAAAAAATATATATATTTGAAACACACTTAATTTAGAGATATATTTTTCATTCAAAGGAGAAGATTAAATAAATGTATTATGCTTTCACTTTCCAAGCTTTAAACAAAGATAAAATATATTTATCAACAAGCTAAAAAAATAAAAATAAATAAACAAGTCATACGGATTAACTTGAGCTTTTTAAATTGGAAAAACTTGAAGATATTTACTTCTATTGTGTACACATACAAAAACAACATTGGATAGTTTAACAGATCCAAAACAAAGTTGTTTGCTTCATTCTGCCAGGAATGAAGAAACCAGGAAGAAAAATTGGTACTGAAAAGGTTTGCCCCATTCTGTGATTTCGTCAACCTGCTAGCGCAGGCAGAGAAACACACTTCATTAAACACTCCTATGGGAGTAGATAGTGGCTTTTTCAAGAGACCATGCACAAATCTTAGGTCTTAAGATACCCACGATGCCTTACACTGAATAGGCTTGTCACTCCTGCCAAGGTTGATTTCCTTTTATGTTTGAACTTGGTTCAATCAAATTATATGAGAAGAGAATAGCCTGCTATTATATTTTGGTTTATTCAGTTTGGATGTTTTATTTCATTTTGTAAGAATGTCACATATGATTGGAATGTTATGATAGAAAATGTATTTGCCTTTTAAAACACACAAGTACAAAAGATAAATAAGGCTTTAACAGATTGCCACATTGAGTCTTATGGAGAACCACAAGATAAAAATAATTCTTCCATGAGGGAAGTTGTATTCCACTGAACAGTTTTTTTTTTCTGTGGATAATGTCATATATGCAGTTTAAGTGCTGGATACATATTTAAGCTTTTTCTTTACTATATTTTAAAATGTCACATCACATTTAGAGGTAGATATTTAACTTGTAATATTTTAACAACAGCAATATGACTTCAACAAACTGAAGTCATATTATGTGTGTAGATAAGTTTGAGCTTTATCTACACTTAGCTACTTTATCACAGGTCTACAAGGGCTTTTGGTGAAAGGATGCTCTGAGTAGCTATGACCAAAGAGGGCAAAACAAAATATTGCATATCAGCCTTTCATTTTCAGGGTATGGGAAGCGTACTTACTAAAGGGGTTTTTGTGTCCTTTAACCTTATTTAAATGTGCTGTTTGATTAACTTGAAAGAAATAGCTTTAGTGCTTAAAGTGTAACTAACCCCAAATGCTTCAGTTTTAAATTGTGTATGAGGTACATGTCTACATCAAAGATTACATTTTTTCCCCCCCTATAGCTCTGGGGTGTAAAGGTAACTCACTGAAACATATGCCTCCGGACATTGCTGATATGCACCTTGAACTGACAAGGCTCCACCTCCCTTGATTTTACAAAGCCTTCCTCAGTAATGTAAAATAAAGGACGGTTCTGTTTTTTAAGGGATGGTTGGTAACCCTAGATAGTGCCAACACCCTTCTTAGAAGGACTCATGCTCCGTTACATGCATGTGAAGCTTTTGCAATATGACACATTTTGGTCTAATTATAAGAATTTGATATGATTTGCATGTAGTAGTAGCTGCAATTTTCAGAGTGCAATTGTCACATTTGGAGAAGAGCTACTTTTTGGGTTATTACCTTCTCAGCTTATGAGATGAACAATTTGCATTCAGTGTGAATGGTGATGACGGCTTTCCACAAGTTTCCATGCTATGACCGGTTTCCTCTTTAAGTGGGCACACGCTCAATTTAAGCAGAGAGACTGTTGGGTCATCCTCATTCATATCTACAGTGTAAATGTATTTAAATGTTTGACTTGAACTATCAAGGAATGTTTAGCCAGTAGATTAAGTTCCTTTTGGTTTTAATACTGTATGACAACAAGATAAATATCTAAATAAATATAATACAAATATCCCTAAACTATATTTAATTTGAGTGCAAGTGAGAATTCAATATTCTAAGTTTCTGCATGCCACTTCCATAAACATTTTTTAGATTAATACGAGATATTCTACTTTGGATAAGCCGCAACATACCCCCCCATAAAACAAACAAAAAAAGCAGACAAATCCTTTTGAATACTTCTAGTGTAAACCTGTCTAGACAAATACTACGCTGTTACATCCTTTCCCATTTAATCTCAGCTGGGAGATATCCTCATTTAACCAAATTAGATCCAGTCAAATTTGGCTTTAAGGCCCAGATAAATTACATCCCAAGGTTAAAACAAAGAGTCAACGGTTGACTTGTACTCTTAACCCTTATTTAAAACGGGGTCACAAACCCAAAGACATAAAAAAGGTTAGAAACTGAAAAGTAAAGTGAGATATTGTAGTATGAGTTGTAGCTTATTTACAGTATACTTCTTTGTTTTCTGCTCATAGACCAATAATTAAGGTTTTATATTTCAATGTGGCTCTAAAATATTTAAAAACACAAATAATAAAAGAGACTTGCTCTGCTGCTAGCACTAATCAAAGCTATGCACTTTTTGTGAACCAAGTGAGAAAACAAAGCAATCTGATAAATAAAAGAGAAAAACTGTGACCAAGTTTGTAGATTGACTTAATATTGCTCGTTTGCCTGTAATCTAGCTTATATAAGTGCTACATATGGCCATTGGCTGTGAAAACTGAATGATGTGATGAAGTGATGGAAGAGGCTGAGATAAGGTGTGCAGTAGATTATTCAATCAATCACCTCTAGCCATATCTTTAAAAGATGTGTCTGAAGAGACACACTCTGTAGTCAGGCTCCTAAGTGATAAAAGCAGAAAAAATATACCAGAGCCGTCTCAATATCACATTGGCTGCCCTGCAAACCCTCTGTAAGAGAAAGCAATTATGGACTTTGGCTGCATGAAAATTACTGGATGTGTTGTCCTACATTTAACATGACCAGGCTATAGTATGATAGTGCATAAATGAATTATTAAATAAATATTCCAAAAAACCTTAGAACTATTCAGTATCCAGAAGTTTATGTATGATATATACAATTTTCTTTATTTGCAGTTCCTAATAAGTTTATATGAATCTGTATATCTCATTTGTAGAATATTATTTTTTCTCATCATATGTTTTTTATACATTAAAATAATGGAGTATGCTAACAAACTAATATTATTTATTATTATTATTTATTCCATTCCACTATTTTTTGCATAGGCATATTATTATATATATTTCTTGCATAATATTGCATATAGTGCACCTTTAAAATAAGAATAGGCTGAGAAGCTGCCTGTTTTCTATTAGTACAATAATCGTTTATCAAAAGTATCAACTTTTAGGTGATTTTAAGACGTTTAGGTGCTGTTCTTTTTTCATAATTCTAGGGTTACAGGGTTGAAGTCTGTTTTAGGAAATGTACTGGATTTTTCAGGAAAAATTTGGTTTTATCGTTTCATTCATTAATTTTGATTTAGATATTTAAAGAAAAAAAAGTATATACTGTATATATGTGCACAATTTTACATTCTGTATTAGTATAGGTTTGTTTTACTTGTCCTTTTTTTTCAATCTGTAAATTCATTTAGAAAATAGAGGTTTCTTATAGCCAAAATAGCAATTATAAACACAATGTCTGGTTTTAAGGAAGATATAAAAGTAGCATAATATGATAGCATAAAAATTTATTAATATTGACCAGTAAAAGTCAAATAATAATAATACAGATTTCTTTTAGTTTGATTTAATAGCAACAACATGAGAAAAAAACATTGTTAACTCACAAGTGCCTATTAACCTATACCACAGTACTTAATTACTTTATTCTGTTTGTTTCCTTTTGCATCTGTTTTATATACAACTACCTATGTATTTAAAGTTTAGTTCTCCAATTGTAACTTGCAAAATGTCAAAAGGTTTAGTTGATAATTTCAGTCAAAATCTTTCAAGCTAACTTTACTCTTTTACAGTATCTTTAAAGATATATAAAATAGATTGGTAAAAGGTAATGAATTATATAAGTGTTTGTTTGGGGCTCATATGATTTATTGGAGAGGTTCAAGGTAAAAGTGTCAAATTAAATTTGTTTCTTTAATGTTGAGCTTTACATAAGCTTGCAGAGGAACAATGTCAGATACTGTAACCTCGCAATATAGCACTCTAACTTGCATTCTGGTGGTTCCATTGATTTTCTTGTTTTGCTGTAAAAGGCATAGAAAGAGAATAAGAGGCTCAGTCCATATGAGAAACTCTGTTTCTGAAAAAAAGAAATAATAAAAAAAAAATATTTATATATATATATATATATATATATATATATATATATATATATATATATATATATATATATATATGTATTGAAGACCTATAGGCTCTGGGTCAGGTTTTGCATTAATAACAATTGCTTCAGATAATATGTGCTCAACTAGAGTCCAATTCTTAAGTCCTATAGTGTTTTTTGAGTATGAGTATACACTTTAGACATGTGACAGTGACTAAATTGCCAACACTTAATGACACTCTGAAAATACTGGAGACACACCGACTCTGTCTAAAAGCACATTTAAAAGCTTCCGATCGTTAACTTAGTCAATGGGTGTAATCTGAACGGATTGCACTGACTCTCTGTCTGAAAACATCAATGGGAAGCTCAAAATCTCATTCTTCATAAACTCTCAGAAAGGGACTTTTTTTTTTTCTTGTTACGATTCTCTATATTGATTACATTTTTGGTGTAACATCTCTTATAAATTTTGCTATGAGGTGAAAGTGAGAAAATTCAAGAAAACAGTCTCAATGTGTTTTATAATTCAGCGTAGATTCTCTTATAACTTCATTGTGACTGTTCAGAGAAATCCAAGAAGTGGGACCATACCTTGGTGTAGTTATGCATTTCCATCTAACATTAGGGCTCATTTGTCCAGAATATAAAACTGTGCGTGTTTTTTTCATTTAAATATGGAATGCTTGAACTCAAATTAAAAAGATTTATAAAATATAATGGGAAAAGAAAATACTTTTTTTCCCTGAAAGATATAGTGCTTTTCCTAAAATAAACCTCATCCATTGACTTTAAGTAGGATCTTGAAACAAGAACAACACCTAAACCTCTTGAAACCAAGCAATATTTGATACTTTTGAAAAATTATTATTGCATTTATAGAAAATGAGCCAGAGCCAGTTAATGAAGACTGCAAACCACTGAAACACTACATATTATTTTGTTCGTCCACATTCTCATCCACAGGACCTAAGATTTGGAGCAGTTTATCATCAGCAAATAAAATATGAACAGATTTTAGACTTTTATTTCAAATTAAAACAATAGTTGAATGGAAAAAAGCAATGTTGTACACTGAGTTGTACAATGATGTAACTTAGCCTAATCTGATATTACTTGTATCAGATTTGTTATATTTTATGCCCGCACATGAACACTGTAATGTGTTAGACAATAACTTTATATTCAATGCCCACCATTCTGTCACGATTTGGTTAAAAGGTTTAGATTGGACCCAAACGCAGAAGCTGGGAGGCAGAGGTGAATTCTTGGAGGGTTTATTGCAAGATAAGGCAACAAAAACAGGTATCCAAAAATCCAACTTAAAAAATGGTAAACAAAAACAGGAATCCAAAAATCCAACTTAAAAAATGTTTAACAAAAACAGGAATCCAAAAATCCAACATAAAAATCAAACACTAACCAGAACCATGGAGACATCAGGGAAAAACCAACAAGGAGCCAGGGTGAGGAAAGGTAAAGACGAGGAACCAGCAAAGAGGGACTGCAGAGGGAGTGTATTTATGGCTGACTGAACAAAGGTAGAGGTAATGAGCTGATAGGGAACAGGTGTGATTAGAGCTGACGAGGAAGCCAAGGGAAAAGAACACAAGGAGGCAGCAGGGGACAGACAGAAAAACCTAAGCAACTTAAATGAATCCAGACACACCAAAAAAGCTAGAAATCAATGAAAAACCTGGCTAAACTTGAAACAGAAAACTTAAAGAAAAACAACAGAACCAAGATCATTACAGAGCCCCCCACTCAAGGGCGGATTCCAGACGCCCCTTTAATGTCCAAAAAGCAAAAAAAAAAAAAAAAAAAAAAAAAAAAACCCAGGGTGGGCGGGGGGGGAACCAGGAAGGGGGGCAAGAAGCCAAAAACAGTCCAAGAAACAAAACGCAACCCATCCAGAGTGGGCGAGGACAATCGAAAGTCTCTGAAAGGCCGGCCGCGGGGCCGGAGGCGAGGCAGAGTCTCTGGAGGGCGGCCGCGGGGCCGGAGGCGAGGCAGAGTCTCTGGAGGGCGGCCGCGGGGCCGGAGGCGAGGCAGAGTCTCTGGAGGCCGGCCGCGGGGCCGGAGCTGAGAGAGACGCCCTGGAGGCCGGCCGCGGGGCCGGAGCTGAGAGAGACGCCCTGGAGGCCGGCCGCGGGGCCGGAGCTGAGAGAGACGCCCTGGAGGCCGGCCGCGGGGCCGGGGCTGAGAGAGACGCTCTGGAGGCCGGCGTCTCCAATGCAGCAGAAACCTAGGAGGAGGATGCCGCCTCCGCAGGATGCGCCGAGGAGGACGCCGCCTCCGCTTCTGTTGCTCTGCAACAGGCTCAGAGGGAGCCGTCGACTGCGGCTCTGGAACAGCCTCGGAAGGGGCCGCCGACTGCGGCTTTGGAACAGCCTCGGAAGGGGCCGCCCACTGCGGCTCTGGAACAGCCTCGGAAGGGGCCGCCCACTGCGGCTCTGGAACAGCCTCGGAAGGGGCCGCCCACTGCGGCTCTGGAACAGCCTCGGAAGGGGCCGCCCACTGCGGCTCTGGAACAGCCTCGGAAGGGGCCGCCCACTGCGGCTCTGGAACAGCCTCGGAAGGGGCCGCCCACTGCGGCTCAGGAACAGGATCAGACTGGGCCGCCCACTGCGGCTCAGGAACAGGATCAGACTGGGCCGCCCACTGCGGCTCAGGAACAGGATCAGACTGGGCCGCCCACTGCGGCTCAGGAACAGGATCAGACTGGGCCGCCCACTGCGGCTCAGGAACAGGATCAGACTGGGCCGCCCACTGCGGCTCAGGAACAGGATCAGACTGGACCGCCCACTGCGGCTCAGGAACAGGATCAGACTGGACCGCCCACTGCGGCTCAGGAACAGGTTCAGACTGGGCCGCCCACTGCGGCTCAGGAACAGGATCAGACTGGGCCGCCCACTGCGGCTCAGGAACAGGTTCAGACTGGGCCGCCCACTGCGGCTCAGGAACAGGTTCAGACGGGGCCGCCCACTGCGGCTCAGGAACAGGTTCAGACGGGGCCGCCCACTGCGGCTCAGGAACAGGTTCAGACGAGGCCGCCCACTGCGGCTCAGGAACAGGTTCAGACGAGGCCGCCCACTGCGGCTCAGGAACAGGTTCAGACGGGGCCGCCCACTGCGGCTCAGGAACAGGTTCAGACGAGGCCGCCCACTGCGGCTCAGGAACAGGTTCAGATGAGGCCGCCCACTGCGGCTCAGGAACAGGATCAGACGAGGCCGCCCACTGCGGCTCAGGAACAGGATCAGACGAGGCCGCCCACTGCGGCTCAGGAACAGGATCAGACGAGGCCGCCCACTGCGGCTCAGGAACAGGATCAGACGAGGCCGCCCACTGCGGCTCAGGAGCAGACCCAGAGGAGATCGCCGACTGTGGCCCCGCATCAGGAACAGACTCAGGCGGGGCCGCCCAGTGCAGCCCAGGTACAGCCTCCGAAGGGGCCGCCCACTGCGGCAAAGGAGCAGACCCAGAGGTGACCGCCGACCGCAGTTCCGGATCAGGTTCTGAGGGGGCCGCCGACTGTGGTTCAGGAACAGCCTCAGAGAGGGCTTGGAGCGCCCGCAGAGGGCTCTTGGAGGCGTACTCCCACAAACCCCAAAGTCTGAAGCCTCTTTGAAAGTGTGCTCAGGGGTCTCCAGAGGGCACAGAGCGGGCTCAGGGGTCTCCAGAGGGCACAGAGCGGGCTCAGGGGTCTCCAGAGGGCACAGAGCGGGCTCAGGGGTCTCCAGAGGGCACAGAGCGGGCTCAGGGGTCTCTGGAGCTAGGCTAACTAGCCTGCTAACGGCCTCTGGTGCTGGGCTAACTAGCCTGCTAACGGCCTCTGGTGCTGGGCTAACTAGCCTGCTAACGGCCTCTGGTGCTAGGGAAACTGGGCTGCTAGGAGCTGATGGAGATGGCAGAAAAGGGAAAAGATCTTCCCTCTCCCCATAAAAGAAACCCCAGACTCTGGTATATGGGGAGCTCTGACTGTGGGGGGTGAAGTTATGAAAGCAGGTCTAAACCTACCAACCCGAGAAGCTAGCTGTTTGTCATGGAGGTGACGACTAAAGCCATAGGGGAAACTAACCAGGTTAAGAGAGGGACTGAAAAAGGAGTCAGGCTGACCCTCCGGAGAGGGAGAGGAGGAGTCAGGCTGACGCTCCGGAGAGGGAGAGGAGGAGTCAGGCTGACGCTCCGGAGAGGGAGAGGAGGAGTCAGGCTGACGCTCCGGAGAGGTGGTTGTCTTCCTCCCCCGGCGGCGTTGCTTGCGCCTGGAGGAAGCAGATGGCAGGGGAGGACCCACAGCTTGTAATGGTGGGGGAACAGGATCGGAGGTGAGAGACAGCAGAGTGGGAAGGTGATGGAGTGATGGTTTGGGTGGTGGAGGTCTATTGCAGAGTTGGGCGAAGGCGGCTTGGCGGTTCCACTCCAACTCCTCGAATAGCTCAGATAAAACTGGGGGTGATAGAAGTGAGGAGTTAGAGAAGAATACTGGCTTCAACTGGTCAGCCGCACTCACCCTCTTCCAAAGCGGACTGAGAGCGGCAATGGAGTCCAGAGCATTCCTGAGAATAATGGAAATTCTCCTGGGGGCGTCCGGGCCGTGTTCTGCTGGGTCCATTGTTGGCTGGTTCCTTCTGTCACGATTTGGTTAAAAGGTTTAGATTGGACCCAAATGCAGAAGCTGGGAGGCAGAGGTGAATTCTTGGAGGGTTTATTGCAAGATAAGGCAACAAAAACAGGTATCCAAAAATCCAACTTAAAAAATGGTAAACAAAAACAGGAATCCAAAAATCCAACTTAAAAAATGTTTAACAAAAACAGGAATCCAAAAATCCAACATAAAAATCAAACACTAACCAGAACCATGGAGACATCAGGGAAAAACCAACAAGGAGCCAGGGTGAGGAAAGGTAAAGACCAGGAACCAGCAAAGAGGGACTGCAGAGGGAGTGTATTTATGGCTGACTGAACAAAGGTAGAGGTAATGAGCTGATAGGGAACAGGTGTGATTAGAGCTGACGAGGAAGCCAAGGGAAAAGAACACAAGGAGGCAGCAGGGGACAGACACACCAAAAAAGCTAGAAATCAATGAAAAACCTGGCTAAACTTGAAACAGAAAACTTAAAGAAAAACAACAGAACCAAGATCATTACACATGGTGGGTATGGCAAATACAATATGTAATCAAATCATGGTCTAGCAGTTAACCCTGCACATATATGGAATAAACAACAACTTCCGTTCAAAAAACAAAACTGTATTAACAAAACTCATTCAACTCAAAGTCAAACATTTTTAAGGTTAAAAAAGTCTTGACTAAACTATTGAAACTACATCTAGCTAAGCTACAGTACTATATACACAAAGAAAAATGAATGAAAGTAATTAATAAAAATAATGCAATGATATAACAGCTTGGAATGGATTTGTTTGAGATCCAAAGTTTATCTTGATGAGTTTAGAATGAGGTCAATCTAGCTTTTAACTAATTCTAGGCAATTTGAATGTGTTCTAATCGATTCACAATGGACATCCAAGGAGATAAATAATACATTATTTGGCCAAATACCATTTTATTAAATGATTTGCTTGATCAGAAATCAACAACTTTTCAGTTCATTGATTATTAACCTTCTGTAATTTTTCCTCAGCCAATAGTTCAAAGGTAAAGCCCACTTATCTTCTTTAGGCTTTGCTTGTGAAGCAATTGCGCTAATAGCCAGCAGACTTGTTTAAAAGGACTCTCTAGATCATAATTTGGAAATCAAAATGATTATATCAAGAAACAAATTAATGTTAATGTTATATCAGTGTTTAAAGCCTTAATGAAACAAAGTTTGTCTTTGTTTCATAAACAACAATTTAAGACATGTCAGCACAGGGTACCATGCAGTCACCATAGCTTCCTGTCTTTGTTTCACACCAGAGTATACACATGAAATGATCAAAAATGCAGCAGTTGGAGAGGACGGTACAGCAGAGAAAACCTGCATGTTCTTTCACCAATGATCAAAGTTAACCAGCCTGGAATTGGTCCCTAATGTTAAAAAATAATAACATGGATTTGGCATTTCAAATATTATAAACAATCTCCACATATCTCCTATTAGTAGTTATACAGTAGTTCTACTGCGGGGGAGAGTGAGAACACTGTTTAATAGGCTGTCTTTTTGCTATATTTTAAAATGTAATATTCAACAAAGGACTAGATTCGTAAAATTGCCATTGGCTAGAAAATCTTTGTTCAAAACAACAGCTGCATTATTCAATCTCGTAACATTGTCTTTAATGCTGTCCCTGATTAAACAAACTAAACAACTAAATTTGAACAGCACATTTTAAATGTCTTGTGCTCAGTGGAACTTCAGACTTATCCAGCCGAAAACACACTGGGAAAACTAACTCCTCATTTATACAGACTTTGTCACCCTCGAGACTCCTTTAAAACCCTAGAAAAATAATTCTAGTCATGTCAGTAATTCTCACTCAATGTATGTAAAGAAGCTGATGTAAAGATGTCTGTCATATGCCTGTAATGTGACATTTGATGCTGTGGAGAGGTTAGCCTGCTTTTTGTTGGATCATCTTGGTGCCCCAGTTTACAAAGCAAGGTTAGTGGCTTTCCAGAGTAATTTGTGGGGTAAATTCCTGTTTACCCTGGCTTTACCAATTCAGGAAGATAGAAAGCCATAACAAACTATTCCTTGAAATAACTGGCCTCAATAGTATTGTTTCAAGGAACAACTGGACACAGTAGCAGTACAACCTAGCCACTGTAGCAGGGTGGATTTCCCATCCTGGTTGCCATGGTGAATCATATTACATTCATGAAGGCTTCTTACATGTTCATGTTTGTGCTACACTCAGATTTGATAAGCTGCTTAGTGTAGTTTCCCATTTGACATTACCTGTTATAGAACCAAAAACTCTGAATAGGGATGAGAGCGTTAGAACAACTCAGTGTCTGCTTAATGCTTAGGGTAGGGTTCCCAGCGGGGGCTGGCAGTCTGGTTATTGTCATTAGAAGCATTACCTTCTTTCTCAGTTCCCTTAGTTATTTGTTGTTCCGATGAGTTGTTTTTATAACCACGGGTGGGATTATCTCAGTTTTTTGAGACACCATTGAAGTCCAGTCATTTAATCTTAATTTCCATCACAGCCACCCTCTGTAGAAGCTTGTTCAAGTCTTGTGGGGTGAAGGGAGGAATTTTGTGCTGACACGTCATTCTCTGTGCTGTGATCAAAATAATATAAAATGTTTAAAAAGTAGTCCAGTTAGAGAATCTTTGAATAGAAAAATGTTTTGTCTAACTTTCTGTCACTTTGGCACAGTTCTTAGTCCATTTCTCTTTACCATCTACACGTCAAGAAGCCATTGTGGGCTGTGTGTCTGAAGGGAACGAGCTGCAGTACTGGTCGATCATCATGGACTTTGTGGACTGGTGTGAGAACAACCATCTGTGTTTAAACACCAGTAAGACCAAGGAGATGGGGATCAACTTCAGAAGAAGACCCCCACTTCACTCTCCCATGAACAACCAGGGGCAGGACATAGAAATGGTGAAAAGTTTCAAATACCTGGATGTTCACATCAACAATAAACTTGACTGGACTCATACCTGCTTCACCAATGCCCTGTACAAGGGCCAGAGCCTCCACCACTTTAGGAGGCTGAGGTTCATTGGAGTGAGCTAGTCACTACTAAAAACTTTCTCTGAGACTGTAGTGGCCTCAACCCTGCTCTACTGTACGCTGTCGTCTGCTGGGCCCTAGGCAGCACAGAGCAGGACAGAAAGAACCTGAACCAGCTGGTGAGGAGGGTCACTTCTATCCTGGGCTACGCTCTGGACTCGGTAAAGGAAGTGGCGGAGGAGGGTGTTGTCCAAGCATACATCCATCAGGGACAAAACCTTTCAACCTAAGCACCAGAGTGTAGAGGAGCTGAGCAGCTCCATTAATAACAGACTTATACACCCTGTGTGTCAAAAGGACAGCTACCGCAGGTCATTCAGCCCTGCTGCCATCAAAATTAACAATGCCACTGCACTATAATCTGGTGTAATAACATTGCCATAACTAATTATATTTATGTACTTAACAAACCAGAAACCGCAGTTTACCTGCCACCACTTAACTGTACATAAGATAATGTCACTTTAAATCTCTCCTTTATTTTTTACCTTTTACTGTATATATGAACTGTATATACTTCACGCACCTTTTCCTCGTTTGTGCACGAGTTGTTTGTGAGACCAGATGTTACAAGGGAATTTCTACATTGTGAGATCAATAAAGTTCTGTTCTATTCTCAATAAGAAGGTAAAAGTATGAAATATGTAAACAAGCGAGGAGTAAGGGAGAGATGTTTCTTAGCAGGCAGAGAGGTGGAAGCAAAAGCATTGTAAAAACAAAAACAGAATGTATTTATCAAAGAACTCTTGTAGAAAAGCAAAAACATTATTAAAATGGTGGACAGATATCAATATCATTCAAATCACCTTTGCATATAATAGTATTTCCAGGTCTTAGGACAGAAAGTCAAAGGATTTTGAGAGTTAGTTATATCCTCTCTTTGGCTCATTTTCTGTGGTAGCCAGCTGAGGTCAGAGAGATGTGCATAGATGCAAACAGAGCAGAGAAGGTGAAAAGCTATTCTGCAATTCATTCCCTTAACAGCTCGGAATCCATGAAAAGAAACTAACACATGGTATTTCCTCCTTTTGACTATGCATGCCTATGACAATTTGAATAATCAAAGTGTGCTGCATTATTTTATTGAAATCAGTTTTGTTTGTTCTGCTGAAGGTGGACCCTTTAACCTCCATTTACAACAGCGGCCATCATTTCTCGGACTAGTTTTTTTCAATTTTTTCAAACATAGGTCATTGGTCACATATTTAGCATTCTGACTTGTGTAGTACCTATATTGGATGTATTTAAATTAAAATTCTTGACTGCAGAAAGAAAATAAAGTCTACAGTCTCATGTGTACACTGCCTTACACACTGCTTGAACATTTCACATGGTTCTCCATCAAACCCAAATACATTTGTCTTGAAGTTTAACATTTAACAGGAAAATTGTGCTGGCTGTGAAGTGGAAAGAAAAAAATATAAAGCTATATTTGTTTAATGGAAATCTGATCTTCTATGTTGAAAACCATTAGCACTGTTTGGGCTTCATACAACAATGTGGAAGACAACAGGTATGAGCTGTTACTTTACAGTTTTTTTAAGCCAATTTTTTAGTCAACCACCAATTTCATTCGAGGATCCATCATACTCACCCTTAGTTCTGATATGTGAAAAAAAAAACGTTTTCCTAGTCAAAATGACAATAAAAAAAAAAAAATGACATCTAGAATAAACATTGTAGATGTCTAGAAATTAATTTGAGATCTCCATATTCCTATTGTTACTGATTAGCATTTGTATTAATTTGCCTATAAAGAAATGCATTTCAGATATCATAAATATGTATTCAGCCAAGCTGATAATTGTCAAAACAGCCACTTAAAATGTGTAAACATTTTAGGTACATTGAAATTTAAATAGATAAATAATTTTCTTTTTTTTTTTTTTTCTGAAATTCAGCTTCTGCTGCGAAAATGTAATTTAGAGAATATATTATTACAGCTCAGTCTAGGAGTGTCATTTTGATCAGAATGAATCTTATTTTAATGATCTACAAATTTAAAAACAGTGTTTTTGATAAATGTAAATCATCCTACCACAGTGGACTTCATATAAACTTGGGCATTAATTGAGTAGCAATCTTCTCCTTCACCATCTTAGAGCTAATTAAACTAATTCATAGCAGCCATTGTGAAACCGAAATCTCTGAGTTCCCGGCCTTAGGCTAGATCAATTTAGAGTTGCTAATTTGAATCAGAGTTTGTCAAACCTACTTCTTGAAACGGACTCCAGACATCTCTGAGTTTTGAAATCTAATTTTGGTGGCCTTGGCAAAATGTGATCTTTTAAGCTAAAACTCAATTTCAAAGGGATGTATCAGCTAAGACCTGAGGACAGAGTGGATGCAACACTCACATTTTTTTTCTCACATTGCTTTAGGTAGTCTTTAATGGCATGTCAGTTTGAAAAATAGAAATTAAGTAAACCTTGCAGGGCTCTGTCTTTTTGATTTGCAGGAAAAAAAAACATCAGCACAATAAATTAATGCACATTGAAAGCATCTTAGACATCCACCTTTACTTGCCTAAAGCTATTATATGTATTCTAATATATGCATTCTAGGAATCATAATATTCACCTCAGGAATTTCATATGGAACAACACAATCTTAAATTGTGCATGGCCATACTGCTCTAATGTATTTATCTATATCCTTTTAATGTTCATTTTGATTGATAAAATTATGGGTGATAAAGCCTAGTGCAAAGATAAAGTAACTAAACATTCCCCTATGGAGAGATTATGGAGCATCCACGGGGGAAGGCGTGTACCCCTTATGGTTTGTAAATAAAACTTTACTATCGCCCTGCAAACATAAACTCTCTCTCTTCTTAAAATGTATTTAAAGGAGAAAAAATGTACAGTTTGAATATTTTTTCAATAATTTCTTAGGAATCAAATTGGAAAAGTGTGGGTTGAACTTCTACTCAGACCCTCTTAATTAATTATGTGTAGAACCATTTGTCGTTGTTAATTCAGTCTTTACAACATGTTCCTACTATTGTTGCAAATATACTGCAGATTGTTGTTTTTGTTTCAACAATAAGGATTGCCATTTTTTAATGAAGCCATTTTATGTGAAAGGCAAAACTAATAATTGTCCCTTCAACAGATTATCCAAATTGACTTATTGAATGTACCTTTGCATGTACAGAATTGATAGGACATAGCAAAAATAATGAATGAAATTGCAAAAAACAAAGAATATAAACAGCAGAGAAATATACAGGAACACGAAGAAAACCCCAAAACCGTAACCCCTCAAGATCTTAATCGTCAAAATGCGAGAGCCAGAAGAAAACAAAGCTTAAGGTATCAGTGAGAATATTTATTTTACATATCTGTTTGTGGATCATGGCTCTGATCAACAGGCACTTAAACTCACCAACAAGATTTCAGCCCTAATCTGTGGTTTCCAGCTGTAGTAGCTGAAGCTGTGTGTCAGCTCTGAATCTCTCTTCCTTTGGTCTGAAGATCATTACCTCTGTTTTGTTTGTATTTGGTCGGAGAAAATTATGCTGCATCAATATCTTAATCTGTTCTAAACATCTGATGGGTTCATAATCACCTGATGACATTGTAATATAAAGCTGTGTATCGTCTCCATAGTTAGAGAGACTGAACTTGCTTTATACAATCTGAGCTAAAGGGAGCATGTTGATATTGAATAGGGGGGACTGCAGAATATGGCCTACATGGTATTCTTCTGGTCTCTGATTTAAAGTTCATTACTGAAACATAAAAGTCCCTGTACTTCAGGTAGCATTTAAACCAAACTAGTGTACTGTAGTTTCAGAATGGCCAACCTAGTTTTCCAGATGCTCTAATAAAATCAACAGTATCAAACTCTGCATTAAAGTCCAATAATACCAGCACTGTGTTTTTTCCACAGTCTGAATTTATATGGTCATTGAACACTTTAATGAGGGCAGTCTCTGTTATGTGGTTGGCATGGAAACTTGACTGGAACAGTCAATGCAATCAGCTGGTTTTCCTCAGATAGAAAACTTTTAATCATTTTGACTGTATGATCTGGTCGACATGTCTCTGTTAACTGCCTTGAGATAATGTGTTATGAATTTGCGCTACACAAATAAACTGAAATGAATTCAATCAAATGCACAGATAAGTTGAGATCTGTGGAGGTCCCAAAAAGATGCATGGCATTACCGTATTTTCACGACCATAAGGCGCACCGGACTAAAAGGCGCACTCTCAGTTATGTGTCCCATTTCTGTATTTAACACACACATAAGGCGCACCAGACTATAGGGCGCGTTTTTTATATACAGGTACATGTCCTCTACTACCTTTAAATACCTCTACTGCGTATTTAAAAATACAGCGGGGGCAAAACTGAGTATGACTGTGCTTTATTCATGTATTTATTACAAAGTATTAATCAAACCTGGCAGCTGGCCGTGAGACAGACACATCGCAGATGACACAGCGCTGTGATCACTCCTAAATTAACTTAAAATCCGGAAACCTGCCGACGGAATATGTTCGCTTTTATTACCGGTATCCTGGTGCCTGCAGCTAAAATTATTTAGATGAAAAACACCTGCCAGCAGCCGCGGTGAACGAAAGGATTTCTCCTGTCGGTGCACCGCTGGTATGTGGGGGTCTGAGCGCCTCCGACAGAAATAGATAATCTGGATGAACTGACTGCAATTATGAAGTTTTCAGGTGGACTTTCTCACTTAAAAACATATTAAAACTACTTTATTCCAACTGATCACAGCAAATATAGCTGCAAGATTTAGATTATTTAGATGAAAAAACACCTGCCAGCCACCGCGCTGGAGAGGAGGAGACGCGCCCACAGGCTGCTGTTGAATTAAGTTTTCAGGTAGAAAAATAGAGCGGGAGCAAAACTGAGTATGATTGTGCTTTATTCATGTATTTATTACAAAGTATTAATCAAACCCATCAAAGTCATCATCCTCTGTTATCCTCAGCATTCCTCTGAATAAAACAGCTGCGCTAAATCAGACATGCCAGTTTCCCCTTCTTCGCTGTCAGTCACTTTCCGTGCAGCGCAGCTCCTCAGAAATAATGCCGGCTTTTTCGAAAGCTTGAACAACAGAGCCAGCAGACACAGTCCATCTACAATCCATCCGCAAACGGTGGCGTAACTTGCCCGGCGCTGCCTTCCATTTATCCTGAAACTGTGGTCTCCGTCTGTCATCCATCGCTCCCACGCCGCTCGCAGCCTTACTGTGAACGGGCGCTTCACACCGATGTCGAGCGGTTGAAGTTCCTTTGTCAGACCCCCCGGGATAACGGCGAGCACAGCGTTCATTTGATTCACCTTTTTTTCACATCGGCTGTGAGATGGGCACGCAGCGATGGTGATGCGTGGAAAAAACCACCTAGTCTTCTCACATACACCTGTCTCAGCCACGCATCCACCCAGCTTTTTCATTTGCGTTAATATCATATGTCATCAGAGCGCTGTGTCTGTCTCCCAGCCAGCTCCCAGATCAGCTTCTCTGATTGGTTGATGCGGCGCGTCCAGCAGCAAAACTTCAATTTTTCCATCTGAGCAGCCGCAGCGCGTTGGCGGTGCATCAGATGCTTAAACGCTCCCGACGTGCTGCACCAAAACGCGCTGCGGGACCTTTTGCTGCACCTATATGCGCGTCAACCATTGACTTTGCATGTAAACTCGCTGCTTCTGCTGCACCTGCTGGGTCCGGTTCACACCGATGTCGAGCGGTTGAACAGCGAGCACAGCGTTAATTTGTTTCCCCATGTTTTTCACATCAGCTGTGAGATGGGCACGCATGGAGTTACAGATTAATGGTGATGAGTGGGAAAAAAACAGCTGGTCTCCTTACATTCAGCCACTCTTTCATCATCTCCTCAATGAGGTGGTCTCAAAAGTCGCAGTTACAACACACATAGGGCGCACCGCACCATAGGGCGCACCGCACATTTTGAGGAAAAAAAAAGACGTTTAAGTGCGCCTTATAGTCGTGAAAATACGGTATTACCATAAAACAAAATTAGCAGTGGACATCCTTGAAAAGATGCTGAGGCAGTATTCATCCCCAGATGCAACCAGGAGGTGACCTGTTGCAGTCTTTTACAACATTTTTCCACATTGCACACCGAATGCATGGAACAGGAACTGCACTGGTGCCAAAATGAACCAGTGTGCATTCTTCCTGTAGATTTGCATACAGCTTTTGCAGTGAGCACGTCCTAGACGTGTCACCGCCTCGACCACCAAGCAGGCTCAGCATGCCAATTAGACAGGGGTAATAAGCAATTGCAGGATAAAATGGAGCAAACCAACTACAATAGCATATATGAAGTGCCAGGGTGCAGTCAGTGATTGGTGTACAGCGTTTGTGCTGAGTGTGAGGGGTAGCCTAGGTCTGTGTTCATTTCCGTAAACATTTTTATTTGAATCAGTTTTTAGAATGATTCCTTATAACTCGATTCAGTTGACTAAATTATTAAATTTTAAAATAAATATTTCTAATTTAGTGTATACTAATTAACCTTTGTTTTTGCCCGTTGTCGATTCTTTTTTTGTTCACACACCAATTGTCCTGTGCTCAGGAATCACAATAGTATTGATATTGTGCCAGAATAGTGCAATCTAATGAGACTGTTTGTTTACCTATTTTGCTACACTGCTTTCAGTGAATGTGCCTGAATTTTACCCATCATGAATGCCAGTGTTTTGGTAAAGGTCAATACGAGTTGGACAAGGCTACTGAAATTTGCGTACTTTAATTAGCCCTGGCTTTGTTCTTTTATCTCATCTTTTAGTGTCATAACAAGCATGTACTGCTTCCAGATGTTCTGAGAACAAAGATAGGTTTGAAGAAGGCCAAATGAGGAAGGAAGAGGTCCACTATCAGTAATGATTCAGTAAGATCAGCAGCTTGAATCATTGCAGCTTGGTCATTTTTGTTACTTTCCATGTGTCTACTGTAAAAACATTTATCATATAAGTTCCTGTAGTTGGATTATATTGTAGTGCTGCAAGTATTTTCAAGCTCAGTCAGATCTACAAGTACTACAAGAAGGAGTCTTAATTCTCCACATCCTCTCACTTAAAGGTATAGCGGAGAACGCTGTTTTTCCGGGTGGATTATCAAAATAAGTGGTCCTCCTAATTGTCAATCATTCTGGTGATATTACTGGTGATATACAGTAGATAATAGAAGCAAGTACAGAACTGTTAACTGTCTTGTGTTTTAATAATAAATTCAATTATATTATACATCATAGCCATTTATTTGTATTTTTTGGCATGTTGTTTGAATGAGAAAATATATAAATACGATATATTTTAATATAAAAATAAAGGGAATAGTCTTTTAATAAAACGCTTGTATATCTGAAGGGACAACTAGAGTTTTAAGAGAACCATCATTTGGTCAGATTGCTTGAATAACAAATGTGTAAATAAATAACATTCACCTGAGGGGTAACCTGCAAAAAATCCCCTTTGTGAGAGAAAATTACATAGATGAAAATTAACAGTTGGGACACATTTTTATATGGTGTGGGCAGGTATAGCCGATTCATTTAGCTATTTATTACCTCTGTTAAGGGGGTTATGTTTAGGAGAGTTTGTGTTTGTCTGTCTTCGTACAGAATAACTTGAAAAGTTAGGGGTGGATTTTGATTACCGTATTTTCACGACCATAAGGCGCACCGGACTAAAAGGCGCAGTCTCAGTTTTGTGTGCCATTTCTGTATTTAACACACACATAAGGCGCACCGGACTATAGGGCGCGTTTTTTATATACAGGTACATGTCCTCTCAGGTGGATTTTCCCACTTAAAAACATATTAAAACTACTTTATTCCCACTGATCACAGCAAATAAAGCTGCAAGGTGTATTTATTACAAAGTATTATTCAAACCTGGGAACCGGCCGTGAGAGACACATCGCTGATGACACAGGGCTGTGATTACTCCTCTGATACAGTTTATTGACGCATAAATTAACTTAAAACATAGGCAGGATAATAATCTGGATGAACTGACTGCAATGATTAAATTTTCAGGTGGACTTTCTCACTCAAAAAGATTTAGATTATTTAGATGAAAAAACACCTGCCGAGGTGAGCCCGGATGCGCCGCGGCCCAGAGGCTGCTGTTGAATTAAGTTTTCAGGTAGAAAAATAGAGCGGGAGCAAAACTGAGTATGATTGTGCTTTATTCAAGTATTTATTACAAAGTATTAATCAAACCCCTCAAAGTCCTCATCCTCTGTTTCTGAATTAAACAGCTGCGCTAAATCCGACATGCCAGTTTCCCCTTCTTCTTCGTTTATTGACGCATAAATTAACTTAAAACATAGGCAGGATAATAATCTGGATGAACTGACTGCAATGATTAAATTTTCAGGTGGACTTTCTCACTTAAAAAGATTTAGATTATTTAGATGAAAAAACACCTGCCGAGGTGAGCCCAGATGCGCCGCGGCCCAGAGGCTGCTGTTGAATTAAGTTTTCAGGTAGAAAAATAGAGCGGGAGCAAAACTGAGTATGATTGTGCTTTATTCAAGTATTTATTACAGAGTATTAATCAAACCCATCAAAGTCATCATCCTCTGTTTCTGAATTAAACAGCTGCGCTAAATCCGACATGCCAGTTTCACCTTCTTCTTCGTTTATTGACGCATAAATTAACTTAAAACATAGGCAGGATAATAATCTGGATGAACTGACTACAATGATTAAATTTTCAGGTGGACTTTCTCACTTAAAAAGATTTAGATGAAAAAACACCTGCCGAGGTGAGCCCGGATGCGCCGCGGCCCAGAGGCTGCTGTTGAATTAAGTTTTCAGGTAGAAAAATAGAGCGGGAGCAAAACTGAGTATGATTGTGCTTTATTCAAGTATTTATTACAGAGTATTAATCAAACCCCTCAAAGTCCTCATCCTCTGTTTCTGAATTAAACTGCTGCGCTAAATCCGACATGCCAGTTTCACCTTCTTCTTCGCTGTCAGAGTCACTTTCCGTGCCGGGCGGCTCCTTGGAAATGATGCCGGCTTTTGCGAAAGCCTCTTTAGGCAAAGTCTTTCTTTTAAAAATCACCATAGGCGGCAGTTTCTGTCCATTTGCGTGGCAGCCAAGCACAACAGTAAACGACGCCTTTTCATACCCCGTTGTGTGTATCGCTACAGTGCTGGTCCCCTTCTTCTCCACCGTGTGATTCAACAGGATGTCGAAAGTGAGCGGCACCTCGTCCATGTTGGTGATGTGGCTTGGCTGGATGACTTTGTCAGCGATGTGTTTGCTGCAGAAGGAGTGGAAGCTCGCCAGCTTTTCATCATAATCCGCCAGACGTCGCTGAGCAACTGTAGTCCTGGTCCGGATGGAAAAATTGCACCGTTTCATAAAACGGAAGCACCACGATGGACCTCCTTGAAAATTTTCAATTTTCATTTCTTCCGCCAGCTTTACTACTTTTAGTCGAACAGTGACCGTTGAAACGCTGGCCCCACTCGTTCTTTGCTCCATGATCCACCGCTCGAGTCTTTCCTCCAACTCGGGCCACCTCGCCTTATGTCCGCGGAAACTCAGCTGCGTCTTCTTCACCAGTCGGAGTTCGTTTTCCAGCTTCCTCCACTTGCGAACAATCGATTCATTTATATTGAATTCTCTCGCAGCTGCTCGATTTCCATGTTCCTCTGCGTAGCTGATAGCCTTCAGTTTAAACTGGGCTTCATAGGCGTGTCTCTTTGCCAATTTCAGGATGTGTTAAGACAACAATTTTCTGCATAAAGCACATACCTGTTCTTTTATACACAAGCCACGCCCACATTTCCCCCTTTAAGGTTCTCACATACTCATGGTGGTCTCAACAACGTCCGCAGATAGGGCGCACCGCACCATAGGGCGCACCCCACATTTTGAGGGGAAAAAAAGACGTTTAGGTGCGCCTTATAGTCGTGAAAATACGGTAGATTTTTGTCAGAAGAGTTCCTCATGCCAAGGAACAACCCACTGAATGTTGGTGATGATCCAGATAATAATCTGAATGTGGGATATTTTTTGTCTCTCTGAAATTGTGAGATAAGGATATTTAGGAGACCAAGCAGTTCCCCATTGAACTAATGGGTTACAGCAGTTGCTATTGACAGTCTCAGCCTCTGACTCAAAAAAAAATAGAAGGTATTTTACTAAAGATAAAACCAGAATAAAACAGATTATTGTTGGTTTCTTAGTAGGATCAATTGAAAACTTATGAATGCCTTTTATGAATTTTTTTTCTACCATAGAACAATAAATTTAAATTTGTTTATGATCAAAATCATTTATGACTATTAGCTATAGGTTTGTGTCACACTTTGGGGGCAAAATGGGTTGCTTGGGGAGGTCTGGGCTCTCCGTTTGCTTTTCTAGTTTATTTGTAAGATACAGCAGTTCAAAAATGTTAGGCGAGTTCTTGCTTAAAATGATTTTTTAACCAACCAGTCTCCTAACTTTTACTTAAACATATATCGGAGTAGCTGCCAGTTAAAATTCACTGAGTGCGCCTACAAATTTATGTTAAAATGGCTTGCCATATCCAGTATCTCTTCTCCTCCTCGTAGCTACTCTGTACGCAGTGAATAGCAACTCCAAATAGTATTATGTCCCAAAGGGACAGATCCAATGAAATTTCACCGAGAGTTGGGACCAGAGAGCAGCTGCAGAGCGAGGAAAAGACACAGACTCAAAAAGCTCTGAACACAGTTAGCTGCGCACAACCCTAGTTACTGTTGCCTAAAGTAAATCAGCGGAAAGGGGGAAAAAAGCGGAAATTATTGGTGGGGACTTTCCCCTCCATGCCCAGAGTTGGTGGGGACATGTCCACACCAGTCCTTCAGAAAGTTACGGCAGTGGTTATATATTTATATATACATATATATATATATGGCTGTTAACAAAATTTTTTTGAGGGTAACACAGCTGCTACCCTGTACTTTAAATTACAAATGTATTTGGTGTATCAGTGTATAAAGCAAGAAGCCAAGAAGCACTTCTCTGTAAATGCTGCAGGTACAGTGGTGTGCAACTGGAATCTAAAAGCCTGTCTTAATGTGAGCAAAAAGTCAGGATGACTTACTTGTATATGGCCTAAGTATGTAAAGGGTTGACTGAAGGGAGTTAAGAGGGTTCTCACGCTGGCTGCTAGGGACTTACACTCACTCTTGTATCGATTACTCTGTCCACCGTGTAATTAGGCCTCACTGAAGGCAACTAGAAGAGAAGTGGAAGAGAGGAGGGGGCGCAAGGCAGGGAAAGGCCATTTCTGTATGTTGTGTCAATACAGAAAGAAAAGAAAACAAGGGGTAGATGAGATACTGGCAGATCTGTCACAAAAGCTCAATAATCTTTGGCTTCTCGGCCATCTGTAGGGCATTGAGCGAGAGCAACTTAACACTGAACAGATGAGATAGGTGAATAGGCCATTGAAGAGACCGGAAAAACAAAATGTCACTTTGAGCTGATGATTGATTTGTCCGTTTAGTCATTCAATCCTTTTCTCCCAACTGTAAAAAGAGTGTCTGAGGTAAAGGTGTTATTTGAATCTATAGATACATTTTCATGTGTCAACTGTAATTGCTAAGTGTCGATGTACATTCCTAATAAACAGAGAGAAGAGCAGCTCATAAGCAGTATAACATGAACATTAACATGACTGAACAAAAATTGCTAAATTTGTGCTTTTCTGCTCATTTTGAAAGGTAGAATTTTTAAGATTTTAACTGTGATACATTCTTATCGGCGTCAATATTCAGTGAAAAAGCAGGTTACTTGCACCCAGAGACTAATGTCATCTTAGAACAACTTAATGTCAGGATCTTGGAGCTGATGACTGGCTTGATTACTCATTTAATTCTCCTGGCTAGCTCTGCCCAATTTCTTATTACCGCTAATCATAATCCATGTGTTCGAGCTTCTATTCAAACTGCTTGCAGTCCTCAGCACCATATTGTTCTTGAGAGTTTGGTGTGACCATTATTCTAGCGTTACCAGTTTGTGTTCTGATTGCCTGATCCTGACCTGTTTTGTCTTTGGACCTTTGAGCCTGCCTGTCCTTGCTCTGATCTGTTTGCCTGACCTGTCTTCAGACTTCTGTTGAATTCTATTGGTGGACTGTACCTGGATCTTTCTCCTGACTTTGCCCTCTGGATTATCATGCCTTCCATTGTCTGCTCGGATCTGTTCTCCTGTCAGTTCTGTGATCTTCTAGGCTTATGCATCTGGAACTCTGTGCGACAACTGCTGTGTCTGGTCTGCCGACCGGCTGCCATCCAGCTAGTTCTCTGGGCATGGACTGTACTCTAAACCAGGTTATTGACTCACACATTCATATCATCCTCCGTCAGGTTGTTGTGGTACCTAACCTGTTTCCTCTCTCCAGATTTTCCTGCCTCAGATGCCTTAGCCGCTGTTTCTGCAGACCCGTTTGTTTTAAATAAATGCATTTGAGGTATCCCACTGCCTGTCTTGCCTGAATACACTGTTCTGAGTCTTGACACTTAAACAAAATGTCATAGGAGTGAGCACCAAGAGGAGCTTCCAATCTTCTAGCTTATCTAGTCTCTAAAAAGTTAATAAAAAGCACAGCAAGATTTGGAAGTGTACAACAAAATTCCCATATGTGTAACATTAAATGCATAAATCTTGTATCTCTTATATCTCAGCATTAAGTAAGTAACAAATCTTGTTTTTGATCAGGACCTTTGATTTAAATCCCACATCAAAGAGGTTTCTAGAATTTCCTTATTTCATCTAAGGAATATTGCAAAAATCAGAAATATCCTGTCCAGGGGTGATGCTGAGAAACTAGTTAATGCATTTGTTACTTCAAGGCTGGACTATTGTAATTCTTTACTATAAGGAAGTCCACAAACTGTAGTTAAAAGTATTCAGCTGAACCAAAATGCTGCAGCCAGAGTTCTGATGAAAATTAAAAAGAGAGATCATATCTCTCCTATCCTGGCTTCTCTTCATTGGCTTGCTGTTAAATCCAGAATAGAATTTAAAATCCTCCTTCTCACATATAAAGCCTTAAATGGCCAAGCTCCATCTTATATCAGATATCTGATAGTTCCTTTTGTTCCTAACAGAGCACTTCACTCTCAATCTGCAGGTTTACTAGTGGTTCCTAGAATTTCTAAAAATAGAATGGGATGCAGATCTTTTAGTTATCAGGCTCCTCTCCTGTGGAACCAACTACCAGTTTGGTCCTTGATAAAGTTTATAACTAGAGTGGCTCAGGTTATCCTGAGCTATCTCTATAGTTACGCTGCTATAGGTTTAGACTTCTGGAGGACATAGGGACCCCCATTTCATCATTCTGCTTCATTCTCTCTCTATTCTCCTACTCTGCAGAATCTGTTAGTTCAATCTCTAACATTATGCTCTCTCTGCTTTTTCTCAGAGTAGCTTTGCCTCGCCTGTTCCTGTTTGGCTGTGCGCCATCCTGGAGAGAAATATCAGCTGTGCTGCTTCCATCAAAACCCTTGTTTATAGATGCTGGAGATCGGCCTGTTTTCCAGTGTAGTCTTGTTTCTCTGACCGTTACTGGCTGGATGTGCTCTCTTCATCCTCTGACATGGGAGCTGGCTCGGTGCTCGTCGGCCTGGCTTGTGTTTCCTGACGGGGCCGCCTTTTACAGCTGCCTTTTGCATCTCTGCTTCTGTCTCCTTGAACCCCAGTCAGCCTTGGCAGATGGCCGCTCGCACTGAGCCTGGTTCTGCTGGAGGTTTCTTCCTGTTAAAAGGGAGTTTTTCCTCTCCACTGTCGCTACGAGCATGCTTAGCGTGAGGGATTGTATTTGAGTCAACGAGTCAATGCAATCAACCATTTTTCCTTAGATAGAAAACTTGGAATCAATTTGACTGTATGATCTGGTTGAACTGTAAAGTGCCTTGAGATGACTTGTGTTGTGAATTGGCACTATATAAATAGACTGAATTGAATTGACTTAACAAATTTGTAAACACGGTTCTCGGATGTTCACTATTCTAACTACACAAGTGGTGTTACACTACACATACATTACAAATGTGCCTGCTTAAATGCAGCTTTGATGCATGAAGTAATTTGTGAATCACCCAGAGGCAAAAATGTCTCAAACTTTGCAGGCACAGGAAAGCTCATGTATTCTCAATCTACTCATAGCTGGCAATTTAACCCAGAGGATTACTTTTAATGTGGGACAATTACATTTTTGGAAAATCAAAGTAACAATAAACTTGAAATTGGTTCCATAACATTGTTAACGTTTTAAGACAGAAACAGTTGAATATTTGTTATTGAACCTGAAAACATGCAAAATATCTGACTGGAATTATTTTTTTCTAGAAGATGGATGCAGTTTCTGGCACAGTCAAACTGTCAAAGTCCAGAAGTCCTAATTTGTGTGCAGACCTGTCAGCTTGATACGTATACTAGTTCCTAACAATAAATAAAGTTCACTTCTTGATATTCATGTTTCAGAATGTATAGTTTTGTTCAATGCTGATTTATTTATATAAGGTCACATACAAGATACACTGCAACAACTTTTCTAACAATGCTCACATTAACTGATTACCAATAGATGTAAAATGTGATTCTGAATAGTGCAGTGTAGGTTTCTTTATAATGTTGTGCACCTGTCAACACTGAGAGCTAAACTGGTGTATTTTAAAAAGTGGTTGAGGAATAAGAACTGTGGTTGGAGTTGCTTGAAAAAAAATCCAAGTGGATTGTATCATCATTTGAATGTGCTATGCTTTACTTTTCCTTTAGTGTGACCCAGGTTTTTCTTTCCCCTTCTACTGAATGTACAGCTCATGCTGTCTTTACTTCTTGTTTCCCTTTTTCCACCTCTTTGGAGAGGGACATTTTATGTGTAAAAAGCTTTGCTGTTTCCCTTGACACAATCTACTCCATGAAATCACTCCAAGTGCATCCCTTCAGTGCAGATACCACTTAGTGAATTCCTTGAGGTTACCAGAAATGTCGCCTTAGAAGCTGTAATGGTTTATGAAGGACAAGAGATTCCCCCATATGAGGAAGTATTAAGTGGACCTGTAGAGCTTTCTTGATCTCTCTCATTGATATGATAAATGCTTTAAACAAATATATTAGTGTGCAATACTGCCGTATCTGTGAGGAAGAATTGTGATTACAGTGCCCTTTTTAGATAATGATTTTGTGCATTTTACATAAAATAATAATATTATTAGTAATATCAGTTATAGTTGCCTAACACTTAAACCTTTACATTCACATCTAGCCCACATATTTTATATAATAATAATCTGTAGTAATTATCTGTATGATCATAAAAAAGACTAGTTAAACTTATATCTAGATTGTTTGATATAACATACATGTATTCTTCTCCATTAATTATAGAGATTTTTTGGGTGTGAGAAATTTTACAGATTAAGATAAGATTTTTATATATCAAATCATTTTAATTGGATTGTTCACTTTTATTCTCTTTAATGATCTGGGATATCTATATGCCACTGGAATTAATTTTCTTTATTCTCATGTATAGTACTTTTAAACAAAAAACATTCAAAAAGGAATTACCAGAATTTGTAATTTGGTTTTATGACAATTGAAAAGTATTCCATATATTACACTGACACCATATCTTTTGTTAATTTAGAATAATACTTGAACACCTATATAGCCAGGTATTGCTGACATAACAGATTTGTTTTGTTTTTTATTACTGTCAGATCATTTGGGAAGAACATGGATATCCTTGTTTTGCAGAACGTTATGGCACCTTTCCCTACTCAAGAGAAAAATGGGGCATGCTATAAATATTCTCCCATCTCGTTTGATCCAAAACTGAAATATTTTGCAAAGATTATGTGCAGATTACTAGGACCACCTTTTAACACATCCCCAAACCTCAGATAAAAAAGGTTTAATGTAACATTCCCCCATAAAGGGCCTATCCCCTAATAAGACATTGTTTTTTAGTTATGCATAAAATTTGTAAGGTTTGTCCCAGATAGGCAATGATCAAATTAATCAGGAAGTGTATGTAATATTGGACAGGCAGTTAATGAAAGCCATAACATGTAATACTATAATAACAGAGATTTACTGAAAGAAATGTAATATAGTAAGTATATTATTTATTTTCATCTACAAACTGGAAGTCTTAATCTTAATGTTTTTGTTGCCTTAGAAATTGCCTTTTTTAATTAAATAGGAGCAGGTCTCCTATTTATGGAGGCAGACATCTTTTTGCTATGGCAGTGCAGAGCTGACAAACTAATGACTGTAATGATCACCATTAGGCTTGAATGTAACTGCAACAATTTAGGGCTACACATCCTTTATATATAGCTTTTTCTATGTAAACTAGACTTATATTGGCTGCTTTCCCCCAAGCCTTGTTGTCTTCACTGTTTGCTGTACTTTTGAAATAGTCATTGGTGAGAGCAGTTCTACTGCAAAACACTAAAATAACGCCAAAAAGTAGACAAACAAGTATTTTTCACTGTTGGTCGACAGCAAACCCTTTTAAAAAGAGGAAACATACATATTGTAAAGTTAGCTGATTTGTTGACTAAATACGCTGCTATTACATCACTTTAGCTACATGCAGAGTACTGTAGCAAGCTAAAAGGCACAACTTCATATAATGATGCTGCTAACTGCAATTAGTATAATTAGTATAATGCAAAATAAATGTCCCTCTTATTATTATTTATAATTAAATAAATTCCCAACCCTCTAAATATTACAATAGGACTCATGAATATGATGGTGTTTTTTCAGAATGAATGGCTATTTCTCAGTGTTTAGTAGTGGTAAGGTAAAGTCTTTACATTGAATGTTTTTACATTCACAGAGCCGATAAGGACAGCTGACAACACTCAAAGTGATGAGTTGCGAGGACACACTATGCAATTGCCCATCTTGTACTGCATTGACAGTGGCGTGGTGGGTGTCCTTGTGTGGTTAATGGTCCTGTATCATCCTGTTAAAACTTTTTGTTTTCTAAAGCTACAATGGTACAAGTTAAACTACAAAGGAATTTGTCAAGAGAAGTGTAAATTAAGATCGACTACAACAAAATCTGTGTCTTACACTGCCCGACTCTATGAAAACCTCTCACTGCCGCTGTTCACACATCCGTGGTGCTGAAAATACACAGATTGCAGGTACAACTTCTCAGCTTTTATTGAAGTCCTTTATTAGGAATGATAATCATTCATAAAATTAAGTGCTTTTGACCCTGCCTACCATCCTACAAGAAAAAGGAACATGATTGCATACACTGACATCTCTTGAAAGGCACGGTGGTGCAGAAATAAACTTGCAATGTAACTAGCAGTGCCCACCAAATTTCTGGTGAGACATTTCGAATTAAACAATAACAGGACTTGACCAGGTTGAAGGGTATGATAGCAGATAAGGTGACCAGTGGGATGAGAGAGAGAAGGAGGCGACAGAGAAAGTGCAGCAGCATATGGGTGGAATTTCCCTGGAGTGGTAATGTAGACAAAGTTTTGTAGAAATTATTGGTTGACATGTCTGACCCTCCCAGTTCCAAAATGCAATCTGCGCCCCTGATGTAGATAATATATTTTAAGTCTTTACAATGAGTTTTTCTCTGAGTGGACAATGGTTTTGGAGAGCATATATATATATATATATATGCTTTATTGAGAACGCCACAAGTTGACAAGTTTTAGTTTCACCTGGTTTAATTCTGTAAAAAATAAAAAAATCATTTTTGAGGAAAAATAATTGAAAGATTAATCGATTTGCTAAATTATTGATTTAGAATTCCTTTTCCTGGGGCATGATATCATTTCGTAGTTGAGCTAATTCTTTTCTCCTATCTTCACTGAAGGAATATCTCAGGAGCTAATGATGCCACATGAGAATGAAAAGAATGTGCCAAAGGAAAACATGCTCGATTTTTTTTTTGCATACGGGAGAGTATATGCACTTAAACAACATCACAGGGAGCAAATCCTGCTTTAGATCTACTGAACTGATGTAGACATTTTTGGAGCAGTTACCCTCTCTCTTTACATGGTACTGTAACTGCTGTATAATATGACATCTAAATATTTTTGTGCTTTTTAAACAGAACATGGAAGATGGTTACATTGCAGCCATAGGGTCCTGGGTTTGATTCCTGACCTGAAGTCCTTCTGCATGGAGTTTGCATGTTCTCCCTTTGCATTTGACACATAGAACATTTAAAATGTGTATGGAGAGTATTATATCAGTATGTATTACACATGTGAACTTTTGGCAGAATTCTGACTTGATAGTTAAATATTTGACACCTGTAGTGTTGTTTTATAACACCTCATATATGCACTTTTAACTCAAAATTGTCATTCTCTCTCACTGTAAATGGAGGGGAATAACATATATTGTGTTTTTTTTAAATGAGACATTAAAGAGTATTTTTTTTCCCACGAAAAAATTGTTTCATGATATTTACTTTCTCTAATTTGTTTGATATTTATGGTGGTCAAGGCATGCAAATGCCCTGCAAAATCATGAACCCAGAACAAACCAAAAAAGTATTGCAAATAAAAAGAATGTGACTTGCAAACACAAAAGTGAGACTAACAAACAAAATGAGGCAAACACACAAAACACATGTAAAGGGAAAAAGCTGCAAGTAGCAAAAGCAACCGCAAGATTAGAAAAGCAGTAAACTAACCCTTATAACGAAAGTAGTCCAGACCTCTAGGGAAGACATTTACCAATTCCTATGGGAATAGACTGTTAGTAAAGACATAAACAGGATGGCTAGAGAGGATAAATGTTCAGAAAGATTCAAAGAAAAACGTTCCCCTTTTAGCCTTCCCTCCAAATGTCTTCTTTGCAGGAATTCAATTTAATGTTTTGCTAGGGGTCTGGTCCATAGACATTAATTCATTGTAATGTCTATGGTCTGGTCTCATATAAGAAGATTATTATCTTCCCCTAGTGGTCCGAAGCACTCATTATGTGATGGTACTGTAATTTACATCTTTTCTTAACTTTCAATTGGTTTGCTTAGCAGCTCTGCCCCTCTCAAAACCAAAATTTAAGAATATGGCATTTTGATTTAATTTACATTCATGACATAGCCTACTTAAACCCTTTTTTGAAATATTTTTAGTCCTAGAAAGATAATATTTTTAATATGGTAAATATCTGGAACAATAATTATTATTATACCTGGAATAGTAGCATGTTTACAGATGACCAGAAGCACTGAGCAAGGAATTAAATGGGAATGTAGTCCTTCCTGCAATGACTGTAATTTTGCCTATTTAAAGTCTGTTATCAAATAACATTATATGGGTCTAAGTACCATAGCTTAATTGGCAGCTTCCAGGTGGGTTTGTCTCTTTGGCTGGTGTGCTATCATTAAGGATAGTCATTTTATAACAGATTTACTCATTTAGACAAGAAAATTATATTATATCATTTGAATGTTGCACACTAATAACAGGTGATTTATCAGCTGACATAGAAAATTAGCTGGCTGATTATCAACTGCAAATTTATGTAGCAGAATGATAAAACATGTATGAGGTTTGTCTTCCTTGTTGAGTTAAACAAAACAGCTCTGTTCTTTCTTTCATCCATAAGGGTTTAAAGCCATATGAGATAAAAGAGACATCCAAGTTTGGGTTGCTGTATCTTTTTCTGAGTCCCTCACAGTTCAAGCTGTTTCCATTTTTTTCTGTTATTTCACTTGTGTAATACACGACTAACTCTTTACCTTTCTTTTTTTCAACCACTTGTCTTTTTTTTATATGAGGCTCTTGTTTTTGTTCACAAGCTGTTTAAATTAGTGGATCAATTAGAAGTAGAACCTACAGTAACTCCATTAATATATTCAGGTCCCAATTTTCCTTCTCCATTCAAACTGCATATGTGAGGCTTTTTTTCCTAATTGCTGGTTACCATATCAAATATCACACATTTATTTCAGAGTATTTACATATTGTAAATTGATATAAATAATATACTTATATATTACAAGGATCACTGATGAGAGTGGAATATCTTTTGACCCAATTGTGTGATATAGAAGATCAACCTTTGATCACCTTTTGATCAAATGTCCCCTTTCCTTGAACCAGGCTTGAAGGACTCAGCGTATTCCATACTTGAATTATGGAAAAGACATTGTTACAGCCTAAAATAACCTGACTGAGTTCCATCACAAAACACAAGGCCAAAGGCAGGCACTGAAAAGATTGGAACTTCAATTAAGATTGAATAAAAAAACAAAAATGTTTGGGGACCACAAAAATCTCAAATCGATGAAAACTTTAAATACCTGAAGTGTGCTGCTGGGAATATAGGTGCTGGTTCTCTGTGTTTCTTCAATTAATTTCAAAGAAATTACAAAGCCATTCACAAAAAACATTTTTTTTCTTTAGGACCCCATTGTTTCATATTTAATGAGGAACAATTCTAGAATAAAACTAAGTGCAAAATCTCTTTGACTGATTGCAATTCTTTTAACTTAATGTTAAATGGTACCATTTAGATAGTTTTCTTTGAAAGTTGTCAATCCCTGTTAAAAGGAAATAGTCAATAAACTTTTAGTGAGTACATCATTATCAGAATCAGCCACCCGAAGAAATCTATTTTACAAGAATTAGAAGGCCTACAAACAATTTCTAGATTAATAAAACTTCAAACATGCAGATATTTTGAAGTTAAGATGTCAGCAGTATAATGTCTTGATTAACATAAGTTTAGCTCAGATTAAACTAATGGTCAAGGCCCTTTAAAAAATCTTAGAACAAAATAGTAGATTGCATGATCTGTGTACAAAACAGTGTCATGAAGAAAAGGTCTTGTCTTTATATTTTTGAGAAACACAAGCAAATTTGTTGTTTGAAAATATTTTTTAATGCTTTTGAACAGTTATTCTTTGGGTAAAACTAGCAAATTTCCCTGCCTACATTTGGCTTCTTGTTGTTTTGTGAGACTTCCAGATTTATAGTTTAAGGCCAAGTTGGTAACCTACTCCTCACTGTAAATGTCACATCACATTTTGAGCAAATGCATAATGCATGGCATACCTTCCTTTGATGTACTGCTCCCAAATAATGTATGTGAGGTATTTGGTCTGAAAGAGGAGTAATTTTGCTGAAAGAAATCCATTTTTGAAAATTTAGCAAATTACCGTCAGTTATTAGATTATGTTATGGACATGGTGGATGGGTTTGTGTAAAATCATGACTTTCTTCCCATTATGACTACAGTTATATTTTAGACATAATCTAGACAAAATGCACCTAAACACACACACCCACAAAAACATGAACACAAACTTGTATTACTGTCTTTGTGGGGTCTTTCCATTGACTTCCATTGATTTCTACAGCTCAACCGTGAACCTTACCCTAAACCTAACCGTTCCAGGCTCATACCTAAATTCAATCCCAACCCTAACCTAAACTCAATTGACACTTTAGACCTAAACCTGCTCCCTGACCCAATGACAGCATTTCCCCTCACGGGGTCCAGGCACCAGTACCTACAATGTGCTATTTTATAGAAAAAGGGCCCTGCAATGTATTTAAAACAAGAACACATAAATTGCATCACAATATCCTTGTAAGGATTTTCCATTTACTTCAAACTATTCCCCACTCATTACTATGGCCTAAACCTAACCATTACCAAAACATAACTAAACCTAAGCTCAATTTACACTTTAGTCCTAAACCTAACTCCAAAACCTAGAACAGAACTTTTCCTCACAGGGAACAGTCTCCAAAATGTAGCATTCCTGGAAAATCGCCCCCACAAGGTAACAAAAATATGGCAAAACACACACATGCACTTTTGTATTGCTATCCATATCGAAACTTTACTTTGACTTACATTTATTTTTGTTACAGCATTTATGTGTAACCCTGACAATTGCAAGAACCCTAACCATTATCAGTATATTCCAACCAAAACCTAACCCTAAGCTAAAGTCAGTTTTCACCATACTGTTTTTTATGGAAATGAGTTTTGACTAAACTTTTTTGAAGACGCGTCCTTCTGAATTCTGGTTACCATTAAGATTTTTGGGTCTTATTTTTAGAAATGATATTTAAAAAGGGTAGGTAAAAGCCTACAGAATGATTGACAGTTAAACTGTACCATCCTGGAAGCTGTGAAAATTATAAAAAAAAAAAAAAAAGAGAACAAAAAGTCAAGGGAAAAAGGGTAATATATTATCTTTCTGTTTTGTCTTGTGGCAGTTATTAGCAGCTGCCAGTCTAATAATTACTGCTTGTGGCCCAGTGCTACTCCTTCACATCTGCACTGAAAGGCTAATTCAGGCCCTTGGGTACTGATTTTGCTGCCTGCTATAGCCTTTGGTATAACACTGACTTTTGTTTAATAGTGAAGCTTAGTTGTTTTTGTGTCTAATTCTTGCATAAGGAGTCTTATAAAGTCTCCTTTCCAATGGATATGATATGATACTGGTATTTTCTTTTACAGCAAATGTACAGATAGAAAAAATAAAAATTTTTATAGTACTATATCACAGATATTTAAGATTTGAAGATGTGCTGAGTGCTGGAACAGACCAAAGGTTCCATCTGATCATTTGTAAAGCATGAAACAAGGCAGCATAACAGCTAGGGATGTGTGTTTCTGTCTGTGAGGAAGTATTAAGGAGAAATGGATTGTCGAGAAGGGCAAAAGAAAAACGACGAGAATTTTCTTTGATTTAAGGCCCGTCGTTCCTCTTTGAAGAGCTGCGGCTGTGCAGTG
Source organism: Cyprinodon tularosa (assembly GCF_016077235.1). Classification (NCBI taxonomy): domain Eukaryota; kingdom Metazoa; phylum Chordata; class Actinopteri; order Cyprinodontiformes; family Cyprinodontidae; genus Cyprinodon; species Cyprinodon tularosa. The sequence goes on along the minus strand of NW_024039085.1, from coordinate 4,532,438 downwards.
TACAATCAACACGTTCTGTCACTTAGCCAGCAGATAACTGATGTTCCACTCCCCTCATAACCAGAAGCTACAGTATCAGTCTGGAGCTTCGGCTTGTATCGTCTCTGTCGTCTCTCAAGTAAATTACAGCTCAGCAGCTCCAGATAGCTGGATGTTCATTCACTGCCCTTCATTTCTCTTTCTACCCTTGTCCTTCGTTTCTGTTTGCTTGATTATTTTCGATAAAATTCATGATGTTTGATTTCATTTTGGTATGCCACAACACCGTACTCAGTTACTGTCTTTTGAATGTTTAACATTTATTCAGACTTTTTATAATCTCATTCTTCTTTCACATAAAGGTAAAAAACTTCAATAAAGAGAGAAACCTTAAGTATTAAAAATATGAAACTTATAAATTAAAAAAAATTATGTCAAGGTTTTTTTTTTTATTAAAGAGGCTTATCAAGTTTAAAGTGGTCCTTTTTATTAAAAAAAAACTCAAAATTTTAATGGTACATTTAAAAATAAAAAAAAAACTTGCATTTGTGGATGGTGACGTATCAGTGAGGGTTACAGTGCTTTTGAATTTCTTTGCTTTTGAAAGTCTGAGCAAGATTCTACTGTGTTATAAGCTGTTCAGTCTACCTCATGATGACCTCACAGAACAAACGCGCTCTGTGTAAAAATATAACAATTATATTGGAAGGAATTAGAATGTCCTTCCATAAAAAATATATATGCATTTTTAGTAAAAGTAAAGCTTAAAATAAGATCTTAGCCCCTTTTTACCTCGTCCAAGGATTTTGATAATCTTTTATTGAGGTCATCATTGATCAACTTATGCTTTTCAGTCAGTTTTCCTTGTAGTGATTATATTAAGTATATAGCTATATATACCATATTTTGTTCAAACATTCATTGTCACTAGTAGTCTAAATCTTTTTGGTTGTTGTTTGCCAGAGCCACAATCCTGTTTATAGTCATCTCCGCAGGACTTTGACGTTTACCAGCCGACTGCTCTGCCTGCCAAGCAGAAAGTGTTAACAAGAGGTGATAAAAGCGCATCATCCTGCTTTCGTTAGTCATGCCAGAAATAGATGACTCAACTGGAATCAATTATGCCAAATGTCACACGGCAGAAGATTAGAGAGGTCACGCTTATCTCACAAGGTTAAATGAGAGAAGAAACTTTAGAATTTGTCCCAAATGACAAGATCCATCAGGAGAGCATACTGGAGGAATGCAAATTACATTTTTTTATTTTCACATGGAGATATCTTCTACAAGTTTACCACTAGATTGTGCTTCGGCTGTTAATAAAATATTTTGGGTAACAACATCTTTTTTTCAAAGAAATCACAGTATGTTGTCTCATTATAAACCAGCCCCCGATCAAAAGTCTGATCAGGAAACCATGCTAAAAATGTGTGAAGGAAATTAGCAGCATTACTTTGTTACCAAATTGTAGAATGAAATCTTTTTAACAGAACACATTTTTATTTCATTATTGCTACATAGAGTTCTTGTAATACTCTCTTTTTTGAAAACTAAACCTACTAAGCATCAGCAATATCCATCCCCTATCGGATAACATTTCTTTAATTAAAGCGACAAGTGGTACTTGCACACTTGGGTTTTTAATTTCGGCCAAAAAATTATGAATTTTGTCAGAGGTAAAATGCAAAGGTCTTTAAAGGTCACTTGTTAATCCTAGACTGTTTTTATTTCGTTTAATTTTTTAGTGTTTTGCATTTGGCACAAATTCATGATCCCCCAGTGCTAAATTACATCAGGCTATAAATCATGGATTTTGTGAGAATAACATGAGATGGAAAAAAGTGATAATTTTATCAATAAGCATATACAGAAAAAAATAAATTAGCCAAGTCAATAACAACATATGCTATCACAATTTTCTGCTCTAACAAGACATTTTTGGAGGATATAGTTTGTGTGGTTCTACTTGCTTACTGTCACTGTGTACTCTGTTTTTGAGAGTGCCAATTTACAGATGACAACAGCCCTGAAGCAAAAGGCTGTACCTTGGGTCCCTTGGTCATACGTTACAATCACACAGTCTTGTTTCCAGCAACATCAAAAAGGCAATTTTTGTTTTTTTCCCAGTGCAATTGGAGTTTTTTTTTTTCTTAAGATGATTTTAAATTGTTTACATCATAAATTTCAAATCCAATTGACTCCTCAAAATAATGCTGTCACTATTCAGCCAAATCAGTCCTTTTGCACAAATAACTCATACCTCATAGCCGATATGAGCTGCTGGATCTAAAGGCTGTCGAAGTAATCTGGGACATGTCTTTGGTGGGAAATGATCCATCTGCAGGTATATGTCTGTCTGCATCACAGACATCCACTCACTCTTCTCTCTCCCACTCCCAAGCTGAGCAAAGGAGCCTCATTTACACATGCTTCAAAGGCACTGCCTAACTTTTCTCCCACATGACTTCACTTCCCAGGGGGTCTGCCTATCCCTTTGAATCCCAACCAAATAGGCTTTGATGGCGTCTTTGTGCATTACATGAGTCAACTGCATTCCACTGAGAGAAATGCATGCTCTGTAGTATGAGCTCTGATATAAAATGGCAAAGAAGTATTTCTTGGCACTATTCAAGTTCTCATAAAAGATATGGATGTCTTTCTATATTTCTGCTTATGTCTGTAGTGTTAAATGTGTTAAAACCCATGTCAGACATACGTTCTAACAAATCGTCTCAGTGTGAACATTTAAAGGGCTAAAGTCATTTTTATAGCTATACAAAAAAGATCCAAAATGTTAATCATGATAAGGTAAGGTTATATATATGATTATATATCGTTTTAATTGTCCTCTTTGGGCCTTAATAGAATTCCAGCATTAATGAGATGAGCAGACATAAATAGCTTAATCTGATGGAAGTATGGCAGTATTGTTATAGCTACTTAATGATGACCTGACCATCTATTAATGCCTCATGGTAAAGCAACAACTTGGTATGGTCTTCAACCATACCAAGTCCTGCTAGAAAAAAAATAAATAAATAAATATATATATATATATCCACAGTAATCAGACTCCCTGATTAGATGTTCTCCAATCACTTTTTGTTTACAGTTAATCCCTATGTGTTCCAGTATTGGATATGAAATTATGTGTTGCTCTTTTAAGCTAAGCTCCCTTCCAGTCCCAGTTGCCTCTGCTACATTTCCATGGATCAAATAATAGAAATGGCTCATCATTCCGCTGTCAATGTTTTTTGCCACAATCTCTCGATGTTAGATTTGATTATGCTCTTAACTACAGCATTCCGATACTTAAGTCGGATATCCATTATTTATTTTCTTGCACCATGCTTTGCACATTTGGCTGTCAACACATTTGCTGCTCCGATATGGGACCCATAGGAATATTACTTGTTCTCTCAGTATTCTTACTCTGTTCACTACCTGTGCTAGCTCTAATGCCATATCCATACTTGTTTCTTAGTCAGTGTTATTGACAGAAATGCATGTACTAATAGTATCAGAAACAAGTTAAACTTTATCTGGCACACTTTGTACTACTCAGCACAAGAAGCTCCCCTGTATACAATGCCAAATTTCAATTGTCTCTTTTTTTCAAGCATCAGTATGTCCCACTAAGTAGTCAGGATACCCCCTCTACATAAATACAACAACATAACTCATTTTTGTCCCTCTTTTCTGGTAAATGTCATCTATATTGGGCTCCTCCACCACCCAAATTGTGTTGCTTGGGATAGGAACAGAGGGACTTAATTCAAGATGACTTACGCTGCCTTTATATTATCTGGTAAAGATGAAACTTACCACTTGTGAAGCAGACATTACCAGCATATTAAGTTGCTTTTAAGTGCTTTTGTTGTAGTAGAAAAGAAGAACATAGTTAATTCAAACTCTCTCCTGATCTACTACTTGGGCAAGACAGACTTGCTTATTCGTCTGTTACAGGAAGAAGAGGCTGCATCAAATGCATCAACTGACTGCTAGCAAGTCTAATAAAATCAATAACGACACAGACTTGCCATTTATACATGGGATGGATGGATGGATGGATGGATGGATGGATGGATGGATGGATGGATGGATGGATGATAAAGTAAAATATCTTGGTGTTATTTTTCATCAGGAACTGTCCTTTAAACCCTATATCAAAGAGGTTTCTAGAATTTCCTTCTGCATCTAATTCATCTGCAGAATATTGCAAATATTAGAAATATCATGTCCAGGCTTGATGCTGAGATCAGCTGCCATATTTAAAAAAAAATTAAACATTTCTTCAATATTAAGAGTTTTTTTTGGGCCACATTAGATTGCGCCCTCACATCTATACCGGTAAGTAAATTAATCACAGATTGTGACGATCTCGGCACTGGTGCTGGCTTAATCTCCAACTCCTCACACCTGCTCACTCCACCCTGCCTGCAATTATCTCTAATTGGTCCCACCTCTATATATAGCTCATTTGGATCTGTTCCCAGTGCCAGATCGTCTCAAACCATCTTTTGAGTACCTTCCAGCTCTTCTACTTTTTGCCTGCCTACCTGTTACCTGACCTGTTTTTGCCTTTTTTCTCTCCGAGCCTGCCCAACCCCCTTATCTGATTCTGACTGCCTGCTCTGAATCCAAACCAGTAAACGGACCCTCGAACGGACCTGGACCTCTCTTTTGGATTGCCCCTCTGTACCTTCGCTTGGACCCCGTCTCTGAATCCACAAACGAACTGCCTCTGGAGCTCATCGGCCTAAGCCCTCAGCTGACCATCCGCCGCTCTACGGCCACCGTTTCCACAAGCCCCTTCATCGGTCGGACTCCTGCCCCGGACCCTAAGCGGTGCTAATCGCCCACCCTGCGACCCAGTAACAGGGGAATTCCTGACCGAGAGCCGCCTGTACGCCCCCCTCGCCTTCCATTATAAATAAAAACTGTTGCATTCTGCTTACCGTTCTGAGTTGTTTCCTGGGTCCAAAATCCTGTACGTTACAGTACGATCTGGACAAAACATGGACCCATCACCAGACGGTCAGTGGCGGGCCGGCGTGGAAAAATCCATTTCAGACTTAGAATCCAGCGTGAACGAAATTTTACACCATCTTCGTAACCAGGCTCCCCCAGCCCCACCACTTCCGCAAACAGTTCCTGTTTCCACGTCACGTGCTGTGACGTCATTTCCTGAACCGCGTCTGACTCCGCCAGAGCTCTTTAGGGGCGATCCCGAGCATTGTCGGGCTTTTCTCACCCAATGTGAGATTCATTTTGAACTGCAACCCTCCTCCTACCCCACTGAACGTTCAAGAGTTGCTTATGTTATTTCCCTTCTCACTGGTAAAGCGAGACTGTGGGGAACCTCTGAGTGGCAGAACGACTCCCCATTATGCCACTCGTATTATGAGTTCTCCAGGGAGTTAATTAGAGTGTTCAGCCCAATATTCCCCAGCAGGGAGTCCACTAGGGGGCTTTTGTCTCTGAGACAAGGAGACAGGCCAGTTTCTGAATACATCATTAACTTTCACCTTTTAGCGGCCGAAAGCCCGTGGAACGAGCCCGCCCTCATGGATGTCTTTATCACTGGGTTGAACGATAGAATTAAAGATGAGCTCGCTACCAGAGATTACCCTAGAACCCTGAAGCAACTAGAGGACTTGGCTACCCGCATCGATCTCCGTCTTATGGAACGGCGGAGGGAACGCCGCTCAACTTTTTCCCGAACATCTTCGTCCTCCCCTAATCAGGCAGCGCTGCCGCCCCCTCAGGTTCTGGCAGACCCTGAGCCTATGCAGTTAGGGAGAACTAGACTCACTATTGAAGAGCGGCGCCGCAGGTTCCAACATAACCTCTGTCTGTACTGTGGAGGAGAGGGACACCGAGCCAACACCTGTCCGTTAAAAGGGCAGACTCAGTAGGGGGGGGGGGATCCCTACTGAGTCATACCAGGGTCTACGTCTCCTCCGATTTTCTGCTACCTGCTACTATTTCTGTCTCTGCCAGAACTCATGACCTGTCTGTCTTTATTGATTCTGGGGCCGATACCGAGTTTATGGATGAAGGACTGGCCAAGAGTCTTAACATCCAGCTTCTTCCAGACCCGTCTCCTCACAGCATCCTAGCACTGGACGGCCATAAGTTGCATCACTCTCATCTGGTCTCCGAACCTGTCGGGCTTCTGATTGGAGGTAATCACAGCGAAGTCATCACATTTATGATCATTAACTCTCCTCAGGTCCCCATTGTCTTGGGCAGCACCTGGCTCAAGAAACACAACCCTCTTATAGACTGGCGGAGGGGGGAGGTTACTGGCTGGGCTTCTTCCTGTTCTGCCTCCTGTTTGAGGTCGGCCCAACCTCTCCAGTCACCCGTGAGTAAGCCTGAGGAGACCTACCCTGACCTTTCCCGGGTTCCCTCTGAGTATCACGACCTTAAGGAGGTGTTTAATAAGGCCAAAGCCACTAGTTTGCCTCCTCACCGCCCTTATGACTGTTGCATCGACCTGCTCCCCGGAACCACTCCCCCTAGGGGCCGCCTTTTTTCTCTGTCTTCCCCTGAGTCTGAGGCCATGCAGAAGTATATTGAGGATTCTCTGAGGGCAGGTATTATCCGCCCCTCCTCCTCGCCTGCTGGCGCGGGGTTTTTTTTTGTGGGGAAGAAGGATGGTTCACTCCGTCCCTGCATTGACTACAGGGGGCTGAATGACATCTCGGTTAAGAACCGATACCCTATTCCTCTGATGAACACGGCATTCGATCAGGTCAGGGGGGCTAAATTGTTCACTAAGTTGGATCTTAGAAACGCCTATCACCTGGTCCGGATAAGGGAGGGGGATGAGTGGAAGACAGCTTTTAACACTCCCACGGGTCATTATGAGTACCTGGTAATGCCCTTTGGTCTCACAAATGCACCCGCGGTCTTCCAGAACCTTGTGAATGAAGTCCTCAGGGATATGATTGGGAGGTTTGTCTTTGTTTACCTTGACGACATCCTGATCTACTCAACAGACCCCATTTCCCATAGACAACACGTTCGCTCTGTTCTGCTTCGACTTTTACAGAATCAGTTATATGTCAAAGCGGAGAAGTGTGAGTTTCATGTGACTACCACTGCCTTTTTGGGTTTTGTCCTGTCCCCTGGCCGGATGGCCATGGATCCTGCCAAGGTCCGGTCAGTCACAGAATGGCCCACACCAACCGACCGCAAGCAGCTTCAGCGGTTTCTTGGCTTCGCCAACTTTTACAGAAGGTTTATTCGGAATTATAGCCGAGTCGCTGCCCCTCTCCATGCCCTGACCTCAGTTAAAGCGAGGTTCAACTGGAATGAAAAGGCAGACCAGGCTTTTCACAAACTAAAGCTCCTGTTTACCTCTGCCCCGGTTTTAGTATCCCCTGACCCGGAAAGGCAGTTCATTGTTGAGGTTGATGCCTCCAGTGTGGGTGTTGGGGCAGTCCTCAGCCAGAGGACAGAAGAAGGCAGAGTTCACCCATGTGCCTTCTTTTCCAGGAAGCTGTCTCCAGCTGAGAAGAACTATGATGTGGGCGACCGGGAGCTCTTGGCAGTCAAGCTGGCATTGGAGGAGTGGCGGCACTGGCTGGAGGGATCTAAACTGCCTTTTCTGGTGTGGACAGACCATCGGAATCTGGAGTATCTCAGGACGGCCAAGAGGCTCAACCCCCGACAAGCCAGGTGGACCCTTTTTTTTAGTCGGTTTCACTTCACTCTCTCTTACAGGCCTGGTTCCAGAAATGTCAAGCCTGATGCCCTCTCTCGAATTTTCGAGTTGGAAGAGGACGATGATCGGGCACAGGACTATATTCTTCCTGACTCGGTTCGATGTGGTGTTACTCGGCTCGGTCTGGAACAAGAGGTTAGAGACTCCCTGGTTGGGGTGAATATTCCTGAGGCCTGCCCCGAAAACAGACTTTTTGTTCCTGATCTCTTACGGGGTAAGGTCCTCGAGTTCTGTCACTGCTCCCGACTGTTTTGCCACCCTGGCATTATCAAGTCCTTAAATATTGTTCGCTCCCGTTTTTGGTGGCCCACCCTGACCCGGGATGTCAAGGACTTTGTCTCGGCCTGCACCCGTTGTTGCCAAGCCAAAGTCTCACGTCGTCCCCCGTCAGGCCTTCTCCGGCCTCTGCCTGTTCCCTCCCGGCCCTGGTCTAGTTTGTCAATGGACTTTGTCACTGGCCTCCCTGTTTCTAAGGGCAATTCCGTAATCCTTACCATTGTGGACCGCTTTTCTAAGATGGTCCACTTGGTCCCCTTAGCTAAACTCCCCTCTGCTAAGGAGATGGGCTTCATCCTGGCGAGGGAGGTTTTCCGGCTGCATGGCCTCCCCTCCGACATTGTCTCAGACAGGGGTCCTCAGTTTGTGGCCCGTTACTGGCAGGAATTCTGCTCTTTACTGGGGATCTCAGTCAACCTCTCCTCTGGTTTTCACCCCCAGACCGACGGTCAAACGGAGAGACTCAATCAGGAGGTCGAAGCTAAACTTCGCCTTCTATGTGGTTCTGACCCCACTACTTGGTCCCAAAATCTGCCTTGGGTGGAGCATGCCATCAACTCCACACCCTCCAGTTCCACCGGGCTCTCTCCCTTCTTTGTTGTGTACGGCTTCCAGCCGCCAGTGTTTTCCGTCATGGAGAGGGAGGCCAGGGTCCCGTCTGCCCGCCTTTCTGCACTAAGGTGCCAACGTGCCTGGAGAAGGGCTAGGAGGGCTATACTTACCTCCTTACATTCTCAGGTACGGGCAGCCAATCGCCGACGGATTCCGGCCCCTCTGTATCAGCCTGGGGATAGAGTTTGGCTTTCCACCAGGGATCTTCCCCTCAAGGTAGAGAGCAGGAAGCTGGCTCCTCGGTTCATTGGCCCCTTCCCCGTCTCCAAGGTCATCAACCCGGTGGCGGTCCGTCTGCGCCTTCCCCCGTCAATGAGGATTCACCCTACGTTCCATGTGTCCCGGGTTAAGCCTGTCAAGACCTCCTGCCTTGTGCCCACCTCCAGGCCCCCGCCTCCCGCCCGTCTGGTTGATGGTTCCCCAGCCTCCACGGTGAGGCGCATTCTTAGGTCCAGGAAGTGGGGGAAGGGTCTTCAGTATCTCATTGACTGGGAGGGCTATGGTCCGGAGGAGCGGCAGTGGGTACCTTCCCGGTACATCCTGGACAAATCTCTCGTCAGGGATTTCCACAGTACCCACCCTGACCAGCCTGGGGCGTCTGGTATCCGCCCTTGAGGGGGGGGCTCTGTGACGATCTCGGCACTGGTGCTGGCTTAATCTCCAACTCCTCACACCTGCTCACTCCACCCTGCCTGCAATTATCTCTAATTGGTCCCACCTCTATATATAGCTCATTTGGATCTGTTCCCAGTGCCAGATCGTCTCAAACCATCTTTTGAGTACCTTCCAGCTCTTCTACTTTTTGCCTGCCTACCTGTTACCTGACCTGTTTTTGCCTTTTTTCTCTCCGAGCCTGCCCAACCCCCTTATCTGATTCTGACTGCCTGCTCTGAATCCAAACCAGTAAACGGACCCTCGAACGGACCTGGACCTCTCTTTTGGATTGCCCCTCTGTACCTTCGCTTGGACCCCGTCTCTGAATCCACAAACGAACTGCCTCTGGAGCTCATCGGCCTAAGCCCTCAGCTGACCATCCGCCGCTCTACGGCCACCGTTTCCACAAGCCCCTTCATCGGTCGGACTCCTGCCCCGGACCCTAAGCGGTGCTAATCGCCCACCCTGCGACCCAGTAACAGGGGAATTCCTGACCGAGAGCCGCCTGTACGCCCCCCTCGCCTTCCATTATAAATAAAAACTGTTGCATTCTGCTTACCGTTCTGAGTTGTTTCCTGGGTCCAAAATCCTGTACGTTACACAGATATCCTCTTGAATAGAATCGTTATCCCTGTCTAAGTATCCTTACTGAGTTTAATTATTCATCCCCTTTGTGTATATACAAAGGCAAAACTGAGATGAATTTAGTGACATGTTTGAGTTCATAGGTAAGTTCACTAACAGAGTCAGTTATTTTTTTCTCATCATGCAAAAGAGACTACTTTATCCCTCCCCCTCTCTGTAATTCACTGCCTGTTTCAATTAAGAGTCATAATTATGTTTCTTCCTCTTTGGGCAAATCCAAGCTGTCCATAGTTGATAAAAGAAGGCACTGAAAGTTGTTCCAGGATTTCAATTGAATATACTTCAGAGCTTGTTTATTGATTGGAAGTCAGGATCAAAACATTAATTTCCATAATATGACATGCATTAAATTAAAATTCTTGTCATAATTTAGCAAATAAATGCTGTGTTCACTTGTACAATATTATTGAAGTTACGACTTTTCTCTTTAGATGATAAGGGGAAAAAGTCCATTAACTGTTAATACATAAATGAATACAAACCGGCCAGCTGCATTCATGTTATCTTGTTTTATTTTATTTATTTTGGAAATAATACAAACCATGCAGCTGCAGGGTTTGTATTTATTGTAAAATAAATAATATATAACAAAATGCCCTGAATTGGTTAGATCCCAATCAGTTGATCTCCTCAATTTCAAAATCAACTTTATTGTCTTTTAAAAGTGTTTGTGATTCAAGTCATATAAAATATATCTATTCTTTTTTTAAAGGGAAAAATGTGTCAAAAAAGCTTTAAAGCTAACTTTTTTCGCTTTAGATAGTGGTACCTCTTAATTGCATAATGTTCTGTGAGTACAGGAGGAGCTGTCGGCGCACTTTCACCAGCGTGTGAACTCTTTCTTTTCAGTAAGAGATGCAAAATTGCCTACAGCTCTGCAAAGAACAGAGCAAACAGGGTGTGTTTATTGATGCAGTCTGCTTCAACTGGTACACAGTGAGCAAGCTTTCATTTCCACGTGAGATCACTAATTGTATGGTTGAATTGAGGTGCACTGATTTCTCTGGAGATTTTTCATCAGGCTTTAAACTTTCTTTCTGCTCAAGCCTGCATAATCAGCACAATAAAAGTGATATGAGTGTGTACTGTAAAATAAAAATAGGCATGTTATATTTTTAAAAGAAACAGTGATTATTTTAAAAAGACCAAAAGACAATGGAGTACAGGTACATTTCAACTGCAGGAAATATCACCGTAACCCAGATTAATCTGTTTTCTTAGTCTCATCAATTAGATTACAGGAGCCTGGAGCAAATCAGGTGAGCAGGGTTGAAATCTAAAATCGCTCGGCTACGATGGTTTTACTGTCAGTAGTTTTTAGTTGTTTCTTTTTTTTTGTGGGAGAATTATATTTTTCGTACTAGTTTAACCTTTTCTACCATTTTCTACCATTTTATCTTCCGTCTTCAAAAGGCTTTTTAATTCAACCTTTAATCATACATTAGGAAAATTTTGTTTGCAAACACATTAAACCCAGCTGCACATAATTAATATCATAGTATTTTAATGTTGATACTTAAATACCTTAATTAAGTGGGAGAAAAAAATTATTTAATTAATTGAATTAACATTAGGCTTTTAAAACCATAATAATCTATAAAACAATATGATATCAAAGCTTTCTTAGTCTGATTGACTTTTTCTCAGAGATCCGTGTCCCCAGATTGCAACAATACTTTATCTACTGTTTGTCATAAACTCAGATCGTAGGACCCAGAATTCATGGTGAGAAAGACAGTGGGATAATTCAAAGCATTTATATAAGAACCAGCTCTGTGGATAGCAGTAGCTGCAGCTAGGGTGTCTATGATTGGAAGCTGTGGTTAAAGAGAAACACAGGTGAGTGACCATGATAATCTGAGAATGATTACCCATATGAGCCACTATCCTGGTTTAACAGTTCAGTCCATCTCTATAGAATGAGGTAGGATCCAGATGGTGGGCTGCCAAAGAAATGCAACCAGATGCTGCTGCCCCAGAGAACAAGCAGGAGTCCAAGCCAGGTCAGGGAAACAGATCAGAACAGGAAGGCTAAGAGGGCCACGAGTCGGAGCCCGGTCAGAGATACCAATGAGAACAGGAACAGGGATAAACACAGATAGTTCAGGCAGAAGATTCAGACAGAATGTTCAGGAACAGGTAGACTCAGTGGTTGAGAGCAGAACAGGTGAGGATATCAGGAACAATGCGGAATGCTAAAAAGCCGCTCTCTCCGCTGAGCCAAGACAAGAATAGGGCAGCAGGAGGCTTAGATGAGCAGAGTTAGACTGGTGAATTGAGCGAGTGCCATCAGTGCCAAGATCATGATACTATTAGTAGTTATTGACTTGTGTAAGATGGAAACCTTTATTTTTGAAAAGAACCACCATCCAAGATCGTCTTAAAGATATGAAAAGATTTGTATTTTTGCCTGTGTTAGCTAGCAAGTGGGACATACTAATGCCCTCTGTTTTGTTCAGGTTCTCATATTACCATATAAATAAAATTGCAAAGGGTTAGTATTTAAATAATGATATAAAATAACTTTTAATTTTCATTTTTTTTTTTCTTCCTACACATTTCAACAGAAATACAAAACATTTGTTTTCTGATGAACACTGAAACAATGTGATTGGTATGACATCATTTTTACACAATGAAATGGTTGTTAAAACGCATGTTAGTTTTAATATATTTACAACTATGATATGTTTATTTAACACCTTTGATGTACTGATATGGTTGGTCTGACACTGCAAACCCCTTGCTCTTCAAGAGAGCTTCTGATTTTCAGAATTTATTTGTTTGAAGAAGGCTTGTGACTAGAAACAGCCACAATTATTTTTTACATGTTTAAAATCATGCATGAGCTAAAGGCCCTTTTTTCTTTTATCGATGTGAGAATTGTATTGCTTTATTAACAAACTACCTGTCATACCTGCCTGTCAACCTGTCTTGATACTTGCCAAACAATCTGTTATTCCCAGACTTCAATTCAGCCATTATTAGCACAATCCCTAACCCTCAACCCTGCTATAAAGAAAACTGCTATTTATTCTGCTGAAGCTCAACACCTCCAAAGTTTTACATCAGTGACTACAAAAGTTGAGGCGCATTCATAACTAATACTTAACAGTTACATTCTAAATTAATCCCTGGATAATATACATGTATGGGAAAATTATTATCATACAACCCTTGTGTTCTTTAGTTTATAATTTTAAACCTACATGGACTGAAGAATAAAATGTCCAATGAAAAAACAAAAACAAGAGTGGTTAAACATTTATTTTAGTCACTTTTATTACTCATTGCTAACCTCAGTTTGGATTGATCAAACTTAATTTAAGGAGTTGAGGGTGTAGCAGCCAAAAGCAGAACATAAACCTGAATTTAGTTTTTTAGGCAGCTGATGTTTGCTCTTTATTTGCACATGTTAGGTCTGCATCATAGCTGAATAAAACTTAATAGCTTCTCACTTTTACTTGAGATCATTGAAAACTGAAACAAAAAATGCCTTACATCTAGTTTGCATTGTTCTTATGAAAGGGGTTATTCTCAGGATGCATTTATGTATATTTTATGGGATATTCTGTACAGATGCATCAGTGAACTGACCGTGACCCTTTTTTATAACATTGATAAAATTGACATTATTAATTCGATATTCTTGCTTCAGGTTGTGTTTCATCCAAAGGTATTTAATATTGTGGCTCAAGATGATGTTTACAAACATAATATTAAATTACTGAAATGTAAATTGTATTTTTATCTATGAAATTCAAAGTTGTTCAATCTTTCATAAATGTCCAGCTCAGCTTGCTTTTGACATTTTGTATATGAGTGGATATAGAACTGAAATTGGTTTCATATTGACTTTTACTAATGCTTTATATCAATAAAAGTTTGTTTTTTTAGTTTTGTCATATTGTCATGTGTAGCATTTGTCATCTTTTCTCCTTTAATATCACCAATAGCTGTGGTTAAGATTTATGGTGTTATATCTTAAATTGCCTGCTTTAAACGGAAGCTGTGAATAAGCCAGTGACATATGGAAAACCACTAGAAGAATTTGAGTCAACCTCTAATATAATTTTGCCCTTTTCCAAATAGGCCATCTCACTTCATCAATGGAATGACGGATAAATGTCTTTTTTTATTGATATAAAGGATCATGTGTGCTCCTTTTTCCTAGGGGCACTGCCGACCTAGGACTATGTGACTCATTAATCTGTTAGATTGGAACAGTCAGAAGATTTGAACGCCATGTTCTCATCTCCTACAGTGTGATTTCTTGAACCAAACAGCTTTCTACGATCCAGAAGAGGCAAACAAGACCATGACATATGTTTTCAATTACAAAGTTATTCCATTTTACCAGTCTAACCTCTGTATGATTTGTAGGAGAATTGCCTACATGGAAAAGGGAAAACTTGTCAATATCCGGAAAAAGAAAACTGCTGAGAAATGTTTAACTAGTTTTGACCTTTTGATAATTGTGTATCATTAATCAGAATTTTAACTGATAATATGAAGAGCCAGTTTTTTAAAACTTAGATAAAACAAAAATACATTTTGAATGATCAACTAAACAAAGCTTTAGATGTGATTAATCTATCTGATTAATCTGTGACAGGGATGTGTACCAAAGGCTTTTGAGGTTGCTGTAATTAAACCTTTGCTTAAGAAACTGTCTCTTGACCCAGATGACTTACAAAATCTTTTTGGACATACAGTGTTTCTTGGTGAATCTGAGATTATAGCCTGTAAATTCTGCTAAAGGTGGATCAACAAAGTATCAAGCAAAGGCTGATACTTGAATTGAATCCATACAGAGCTATATTGTCTCACAACATTGATATTGACCTAAATGTAGCCTTACTCAGCTAAACTTTGATTTAACTAACAAAATCATTATTAGAATTATTCTAATAATGACCAGCAATCTGACCTTATGTACGGTAATAGAAATGTGTCAGACACCATGCAAAAACATTGAAACGCAGGTAACTTGATCAAACTGCACAGCAGCAGTATCTGCTGCTTGCCACTGTACTCTAAAGGTAATTAAAACACACAGAGTATTCATTAAAAGCGGTTTTGACATCTTTCTTGTTCTCTCATATCAAACATATTTGATCTTCTGCAATAGGGTGTAATAGTTTTCTAAGAATGGAAATATGAATTCACCATGGCTATGTCTAGATAAAGATGAGTTGGAGGTGATACAGATTAAATTGAAAGGCCTTTGAAATGCACAATACAATGCTGTGCTTGGGCAGAGTTGTAGAGCTATGTATACAAATGCCACTGTGTTTCCCAAATCCTTGGAGGAGGAAAGGATAGTGAAAATGTCAAACCTAACCACATCAGTCATTTTTCATGAGATAACTGGGGGAGCACTGACTTACTTTGAGTTAAACTTAATGCTTAGCTTTCATTTAAACAGACAAATGAGTTATGCTTTTAATTGACCTGCCATTAATCTAGGGTAGTGGGATAAGATAAGCCCCTTTTTTTTACCTTTTCTGGTTCTACAGACAAAGGTAAAGATACACAGGAGTGAAATAAAAGCACATATTTTTAATGTGGATTGTCCAGGGGTTAACCTGCATGTTGATGTACAAGACATACAGTAAAAAAAAATTTTCAGACAATGTATGGATGGATGGAAACTCAGTAAATCTCACTGATATCTCTTACATCAATGAGTGATTTTCTGATCTTTTCAAAGGGCGTTTAGCCCCATTTCAGCCTTTTCCTACACATCCTTGGTATTTTCACATCCTGCGTTGAAAATATGACTGGCTGTGTCCAAACGTCCGTCCAAATCCCTAATCCCTCAATTACTATATGGAGCAGGGACTATATAGTGGACTTTACAGTGAACTTAGTTAAATGACCATTCGGACAGATGACCACTATTTTTTTTCTCCCTAGTGGTCACGTTACTCCAACTCCCCTCCTGATGTCTGCGCCATCTTTGTTATTTGTTGACGGTACAAAAAATCCCATAATCTTTTGCGAGGAGAGCTCTAAAGCAATCTGGGATATAACTGCTCATCTAGTGACAATCTATGATTACTATTTTTCAAGGTGCATTGTGGGAAAGTCCTCTACTTTTTTATCCACTATACTAGAGGTAACCAATTAAAAATCAGCAGGGTCCGAATAAAGAAAATCAACAACCAGTAAAGGTCCAGAGTTATCTTTTATTATAATCCGTTACTTTAAACAGCATTTAACATTGAAATAAAATGAGGTATATAGACAATTTCCTAATTCACATATCTTATAAAACACCTGAACTGACCGTTTGTTTCTTTTTGTTTTTTTTATTTTTTTATTTTTTTATGGCTTAATGAGAGAAGTGGGCTTTAGGCCGACCTGCAAGGCTTTTAAACCTGGGTTTGAATGGCAACAAAGCCATTCTCATGCACATATCAAGGTGCTCAATCGTGAGCCTGGATCGATATTTATTTTTGATTTTGGTCATGGTGGGGAATCCTGCTTCACAGCTGTAGGTTGAGCCAAACATACTCATGTTTGAGCACACCATTTTACCTTTCTTTCACTAGATCTCTGTGCTTCTTCCAGCAGTCTACACTTTCTCTGCTTACTTTCTTTATTCGTCTTCCCCATCTTTCCCATCATTCGGCTTGCCACAAGTTTGCCAACAATCAGCAGCAACCCAGACTGACACAGCTCATTGTCTAAATTGTACCACGTGCAGCCTTGTACCAGACACTCCCGGAGGGCTTTACCATGTTAACTGAAGTAGCTGCGCAAGTCAAGTTAAACACTGTCGTTGGACAACATGCAGTAACTTATAAATGTTTAAAATCAGTTTGGGTCCAGACCTGGACCCTGGTCCGCTAATCCATGACCCTTACACTAGACATCACAAGACTCATCTACAATTATCACATCAACAGGACGGGGATGTAGCTCAGTGGGAAAGCGCATGCTTTGCATGTATGAGGTCCTGGGTTCAATCCCTGGCATCTCCAATAATTATCATAACTTTCCCATTTTGGGACAATAAAGGGATTTCATATTCTATACAGTGATTACGGTGCACATTCGCACCCAGCCTAAAGGCTGGTTTATACTCAGAAACCAGGTGGTCTACGTGTATGTTGGAGTGAACACAAATATGCCGCTGACACTCTGGTGCACCTCTCCAAAATTGTAGGTGACCGCAAACAGTGCCAACGAAAGGAGGGCTCTGATTGGTCAAATCTACATCCGCTCTATACTATGCATATCTCTTGTTTGGTACCTTACTGGCTTGTTTTGTTTGTATGACCACCAATGTGGAAAATGACTCGTTAAGTTGGACCAGCTAGTTGAGGTAAGGTGCGAGAGAAAGCTTGGACCCTTTCTCCACCTTGATCCCCACTGTATTTCGCCCTCATGTCCCTCCATTATCCTACAAACTTCTATAATGTAGATGTTAAGGGTCAGTGTTGAGTTTGCCCTTTCCAATATCTGCAATCTCAGCAGATCATATGCAATGTAAATCATGCTTAAAATGAGAGAGTCTATCGTATCATGAGACCAGACGATTGCTTGTTTCAACTCATTAAAACATTTCTACAAAACTGAATTGGAAGAAAATGTGTGAACTTCCACTTAAAGGATGCATTTATCAGTTACATCTATGACGATTATTATCAAATGATGATGCTTTTTATTCTCCTAAAATCTTTAAATGACTGGAAATAATAGAAGAAGGAATTAACATCTATGACTAAAATAGGGGCTATCTAAACTGCAGGGCACAGACTGATTATTCCAAGTGTGTTTGGCAAATGTTGTCATGGTAACTGACATCAGTTACCATGACAGAGACATCTGTATTAATTAGTTTGCCCAATAATGAAAGACAGTAAAGAAAGTAGCTCCTGTAGTTCAGGAAGTACTGGATTTATATATAAAGCTCATTGGACTGCTCCGTCGACCCTCTTGCTTATAACCCACCTTGCTCTCTATTCTTCTTACTTTTTCTTTGACTTTTTGCCTGCTTTATAGATTTTGGGAGTGCTAGATTGAGTGTTCCATTTTCTATACTTTAGCATAAAGTATTAAGCTGCTCATCCAAGCTGCTTCATTAATTTGATGAAAAGCATGTTTGTTTGTTTTTACTGTAATCACGTAACTGGGAGTAAAACTTCCTGCAAATAGAAGGCAGTACTGCATTATGTTTGGAATACAAATTTGGATGCTGTCTTCCATTTCCAGATAGTTTTGCTCCAACTTATGAGTTCAGAAAGAACTATTTGTTAGAAACTTGACTCAGCACAGCTCACCCTACAGGCTCATCATGGTAGGTTAATCACAAAAGTTAATAGAAGGTGTAAAGAATCCTCCTCCAACTTCATCAGATGCTGCAGCATCTGCAAGGGATAAATTGAGCCAATGGAGCTGATAGTCCAAAAATGTGACTGCACAAGCTGCCAAAGATGTTGGAGGATTTTAAGGAAACAAGCATATGTTCAGTATGAGGCTTCCTCAGGTCCACTGCAAGACAGAGATATAGATCATTCCTGCTGCCACCACCCTCAGGAATAAGATTTGAGATTACTGTTGTTGTAATCCACTTTCCTTATATAATCAATATAAATTATTTCTAATTTCATGACTGAAATTTTTCATTAACATAAAACATGCTGTGCTTTTAGTCAATGGATATTTTATGTCCAAACTTAATAAATCCATCATGTGATTCTTTTGGATCGGAAATATAATAAAGTTGAATTTGTAGTATGATTGAGCATTCTGGCAATATAATTGCATCAAATTAAATTACATCAATGCAATTAGTAACCAGTAATGTACCGAAAGTTCACGGTGAAAAATTATCTTGCTCTGTAAATGCTACATCGTTTTCCTTTCCGATTAGAGTACATCCAATATATGTTTATTTCAAGAAAGATTCATGCTAGTATTTATCAAACTCTGAACACTGCATATGGAAAACTATTTCACTTCCAAAGATTTGAGTTTGCTTAACAACTTATTAAAATATAATTAGAGTTGTAGGTTTCAAAGCAACATTGCCTTAGGATGTGTAGCCTTCCTCCTGCTGTGATGGTGCAGCAGCACTGCTCTACAGTATGTGTTTTTCAGTTTTATTTCTTATTTCACCCGAATCAGAATGAGAGAATGTTTTTCAAACTGCATAGAGATTAAGTATCAAATCCACATTTCTTTAAAGTGCTTTTTTAATAAATGTATTTTCCAGTTTGATGTGAATATTAATATAGATTAATATATTATCTAATTCTATTAATCATCGTTTTAGATAAAGAAAAAAAGTCAAAAATTGTTTATTTGACAAGTTGTCCTGTTCTAGTTATTTAATATATTCATAATCTCCTGATTAACAACCATCAGTGTGTGAGTGTGTGTGTGTGAATGGCTGAATGACTGAATGTAGTGTAAAGTGCTTTGGTCAAGTCCTCTGGCTTGAAAAAGCGCTATACAGCCCATTCACCTCTGCTTGCTGTCTATGATTCAATATGGCCAATTTAGCTGCCGCATCATAACCACATACCAGATAACTACCACCACTAACCCCCACACTTAGCCCTGCTCCTCAGGGTATCTTGGCTCTAACTACGCATTTTAAAAAGAAATTGTCCGGGCTGAGTTATTTAATTGGGGAAAGTTACTCTTTAAAGTAATATCAGCTGGTCACACTTCAAGCATGTGTCATTTTGGGTTTACAAAAGAAAAGAAAGAGAGGCAGAAAGCAGTTAGGGTCCTAACACAGTGTGCAGAAACTGAGCAGCTATAGTCAGCGGTTCTTCATAAATTGTGAATTTAGTGTGAGAGCAAAACCTTATTACCATGAAAAGTTGCAAAACACCCATGTCCCCTTCAAGCTTGTTGCATATGCTCTTTTATTTTAATCCAGCTTATGTATAGCTTTCAGTGTTAAAGAAACAAAGACTGCATGTACATTTATTTTACTAAGAAAATTTCTCTGAACCTCCTTCCTGAATTCCTTCCTGATATTAAGATCATTTTAACATTAATAAAAAATATTTACATCACTATTCCTCAACACCTGGTTGAGGCTGTAAATGTAAATGTGGGTAGACAGTCTGACACTGGAGTGGCGCCAAATGAAAGGCTGCTTAGCCAGTAGCATATCTCAGATCGGCTTATTTCCATGTGCAGTTTTCTCTCAAGGTCACGTCAAAAGGATTTTGGAGTAGTGATATGCTCCTTATCTCCTCTCCCGGACAGACCGGATACTTCCATTAATCAACCCAATTTAGATAGAGAGGTAAAGCTCCATGTATCAAAGCAAGTCAAGGTTTGTTTTTGCATCTAAACATGCATGTGTATTTTTTTGGTTCCCTTACATTTCAAGGATAAGATGTTGTCTCAGCTGATTTATAGAATGGTTGTTGTGGAGATAAAAAAAACACAGTTTAGTAAGAATTGTAACAGTCTCTTAGGTGGTCCAGAAGACCAACTTTGACGTTAATGAAAAAATAGGGAAATATTCAATAAAAAGGCATACAATTAACTGTATTAAAAAACACATCAAATAACTAAATGTAAGTAATAATTACATTTAATTATATAGTTAATCATCTTTTTTATTAAACTTATAAACTAATTTTGTAATTTTTCAACATTAGAATTGTCACCTTTTTTAAATTACTTGTTTTTTAAATGTATATATTCCTTTGCATGTTTAATCTTTGGTCTGTTTTGCATTTCAAATAAAAATTAACAAAGCAAAAAATTTGAGTACAATTGTTGACATCCCAATTGCCTTTCCTTGTATAATCACCTCCTCTATTTCTGTCATTGTCCCTGAGTGTAATGCACCATAAAACCAAACTTGTTTCACTAATACCCCTTATTAGTTTTTATTTGTATAGGGTCATATATGCTAATGTATTCTTTGTGTTAGATATGTATGATTGATGAACACACGATAGATAGATAGATAGATAGATAGATAGATAGATAGATAGATAGATAGATAGATAGATAGATAGATAGATAGATAGATAGATAGATAGATAGATAGATAGATAGATAGATAGATAGATAGATAGATAGATAGATAGATAGATAGATAGATAGATAGATAGATAGATAGATAGATAGATAGATAGATAGATAGATAGATAGATAGATAGATAGATAGATAGATAGATAGATAGATAGATAGATAGATAGATAGATAGATAGATAGATAGATAGATAGATAGATAGATAGATAGATAGATAGATAGATAGATAGATAGATAGATAGATAGATAGATAGATAGATAGATAGATAGATAGATAGATAGATAGATAGATAGATAGATAGATAGATAGATAGATAGATAGATAGATAGATAGATAGATAGATAGATAGATAGATAGATAGATAGATAGATAGATAGATAGATAATAAAGTAAAATATATTGGTGTTATTTTTCATCAGGACCTGTCCTTTAAATCCTATATCAAAGAGGTTTCTAGAATTTCCTTCTGCATCTAATTCATCTGCAGAATGTGGCAAATATTAGAAATATCCTGTCCAGGCTTGATGCTGAGAAACTAGTCAGAGTTCTGATAAAAAATAAAAAGAGTGATCAAATCTCCCCTATCCTAAGCTGTCTTCATTTACTTATTGTTAAATCCAGAATAGAATTTAAAATCCTCCTTCTCACATTAAGCATTAAATGGCCAAGCTCCACCTTATATAAAATATATGATTGCTCCTTATGTTCCTAACAGAGCACTTCGCTCTCAATCTGGAGGTTTACCTGTGGTTCCTAGAATTTCTAAAAATATAATGGGAGGCAGATCTTTAAGTTATCAGGCTCCTCTCCTGTGGAACCAACTACCAGTTTTAGTCCGTGAGGCAGACACCCTGTCTAAATTTAAATAGAGACTAGAGCAGGTGACACAGATAAGAGGTGATGAGAAACTGAGGGGAGCTAGACAGGTGAAAGGAATCAACCATTAAGCCAAGATCATGACACATATATATCAATTGTGAGCAAAATTTTCAGGAAGGTAAATATAAAATTTCCTAATCTAGATTATCTTTTTTGGAGACTCACTCATCAAAACTACAAAAAAAAAAAGAAGAAATGCACATCACACATGTCAAAAGAAGTTCTATTTTTAACTCTGCTGGTTAAGAAGAGGGCTTTGGGGCAGGTACATTTTGCAAGAGTGATGGGGAACTATATGTTTCTGGTGTGCAGAAATGCTACTCTGCCTCCTGATTTTTAGCCCGTTTCTACTTCTAAGAGGCCCATTTAATGTGTTTGTATTCTGCGAAGTCTAAATAGAGATGACAAAATTTCATTTTTATTAAGTTTGAAATACATAGAACCGGTCTATTTTCTCTTTGACTTATGTTCTGAAAATGATAATAGGTAAATCAGATGCACACATGGTCTTTTGCAAACAACCTTAATCTGGTGTTTGGCAAACTCCACACAACTTATTATGTAAAGTGCTTCTCTTTTCAATGCTCAATGACACTGGAGTGTTCACATGAGAATTATACACATGAATAAGCATCTGGGACAATTTTATTTAAGACCCACACCATCTGCAACTATTTTCAATTGGGAATCCTTTTAAAATATGTTGAAATGTACATTATGTAATCCAGAGAGTCGGTGACTACATTACATTACAGGATGACATTTAGGTTTTGATTAAATTGTATTTTTTAGGAAAATAGGTTGCAATGCCATGTTAAATGAAATGCAGTTTCTAGCATACAAATTAATTTGAGGAAAGACTGAAGCAGGAATTATCAAGTACCACAAAGCCCGTTTCTCTATCATAAGCTTGTTTAACATGTTGAGAGAAAAATGGAGCAAGTTCAACTGCAGAAACTAATTGTTCTCCTACATCCACCTGCGACACAGCCAATCAGCTTTGAACCACACCTCCATGAAAGCCAATCGGCATCCAAAGTTCATCTTAAAAGGTATCTGATCTGCACTTGTCTGCTCCTAGTGTGCAGGCAGTTGATGAGCTGTCTAACTTCATTAGAGCCACCTCCAGCCCCTCCACCACCATTGTAGTTAAAACTTCATCAGAGTTCATTCCTCCCGGACTCTTACTGCATTCCGCATCTCATTTCAACCAGTCCAGCAGAAGACCACCATGTTGAGCCTGGTTCTGCCAGAGGTTTCTTCCCAACAGGGAGTTTTTCCTCTATGCTATCACTTCATGCTTGCTCATCATGGACAGGTTCTCTCAACCTGCATTAACCAAGCTGGACTTCCATCTTCCAGGTCCCTGAGTGAAGCTCTAGTATCAGCTCACCAGGCCACTGGATCTCGCCATAAAACTCAGCACACCATCTTGCTAACCAGCAGTCTATAGACTGACCAACTTCATCTATCTCCACTCCACCACCGGTTTCAGGGCTGGGGGGGAAACAGCCCTATTCTTTGCTCCTGTTCACGGATATCTATCAAAATTAAGCGCTATGTTTCCTGCTGAGGTCTGAGCACCAAAGACAAAGTAATTGTATCAATAAATTTCTTCCAATTGTCATTTCTCTTCATGTGAGTTTTTCCAGTTGAAATGCCAACACAATCATTGTAAAAAAAAACTCAATCATATCCTCTAAAACTATATGCCCAACTTGAAATATTCTTATTAGTCACACATTCTTTTAATTGTGACTCCAGTGGTCATCAGGCTGTTCATGTATATATTATTGTTCTTTTCTGAAATTCTTTCTAATGCCAATCAATTGCTCATCTTTGTTAATTTTATTCTGAAAATAGAACACAGATTATTTTGTAGTTTCAGGTCTTTAAGCTGTAACTATGACACCCCTCTTTACACTGGAAGAGAGGTGTCCTTAATTGAGACTGAATATGTAAAATCTTTGAAATGTGTAAAATCTTTGAAAGTCATTATTATAGATTGTTCTAAAGTAACATCTTTTTTCCTTTGTTTATTTCTTTTCACCTAACATGTGTTATATGAAAAATTATATATATCAGACAAAAACTACCACAGTGAATATGGACTGCAGTTCTGCTTACAACATACATCAGGGTAAAAAGATACTAAGACCGAGGTTGTTTAATGTGAAAAAGTTATTAGCCCCAAAACTAAAAGCCAACAGAGGGTTTTTTTTAGAATAAAGCTGATACCATTTTAAAGTCAGACCAAAGCATCTAAAAAAATTTTGATTTTAAATGCTGACAGATATTTTTGTCAAGGTGAGTGGCATTTAGGGTTTCACTTGATGATGTTAAGATTATGATACACACAAATGGTGAACTGTTCTGGACCAAACCTATTGTTTTTTTTGACAGATAATATGAATTTTCTTTTTTTCTTAAGTTCTGATTTTGTGTGGTCCATCAACAAAATATAATCCCTCAAAGTATTATAACCTCAAGATGTCTTTAGCCTTGAAACTCTCCCTTAGGTTAGGGACAGGTCCGTTTAAATTGCTTTTTATCATCAATGCTGAGACTAAGGAAACATGACCACATGCATGAAATGCTTCAATCACCCCACAAGCTCCTTCTGTGGCTCAAGATAAACACTTTGTTTTTTCTGAAAGTCATTTTGTCCTCAACTACCCCAATCTTTTGGAACAGACTACAGTATAGGAGAAGGAAGGCAACCAACCTGGAGAGCATTTTTTTTTTAAGTACTAAAGAATTTTTGTAAAATATGCTATAACATTTAAGGTTATTACATCTTGACACTATTTACTTGTTCTTCAATTTTACCCTGTTGTAGCTCTTCCTAAGATATTATGATAACAATTATCAAAGAATTTGAATTATTGAAACTGAACTCTTAAACAGAAGCATTTCAAGCACACCCTGTGCTTTTGCATTCTATACAAATAGCTAAGTATGTCTAAGCCGTAACAAGTTTGACAGAGAACCTGATAATCCTCAAATAGATACAGTGTTGCACTTAAATGGCTAATTGAAACTTGTGAGGATAATCAAATGGACTGGAGATGTTTGCAAACAACCTGATGGTAGGCTAGAAAGGTGGAGGATGGCTGAACAGGCTGGTAGTAGGTTTAACAGGCTGGTAGCAGGCTTCAGAAGGCAAAAAAACAGCTAAACAAGCTGGTGAACAGGGCTGAACAGGTCAACTAAAATAGCACCCGGCTCTATAGTCCAGGACAAACCTGCCCTGTGTCTGTTGTGTCCTTCTGCACTGTGAGGGGTTCTGGCCCAAGGACTTTTGAGTTGCTGCCTGCCTTCTTAACGGCAAGATACAGAACCCAGCTGAGCTGAGAGCATTGTGAATGCATCTCTTAAAAGCTCTGTCAGTGCCCCCAAAGTTTTAGATTTACAATATCACATATGCTGTATTGGAGTGACTCTGAGTTTCCTGAGTGGCTGAGTCAGACATAGGACCCAGATCACAGTGAAGCTGCCACCGATACAGCTGATTCCAATTGCATTCCCCACATAGCCACTCCTTTTTCATAAACATCTCAATGCTCTTACAACAAATGCATTGTGTTAATTAGTATTTGTTCATTAACAGGGGCTACACAGTGTGCCGTGGGTTGCACTGCTGCCTTGCAAACATAAGGTTTCGGGTTCAATTCCCTGCCCTGTCTTTTTGCATGGAGCTTACATATTCTCCCTTTGCATGCATGAGTTCTCTCCAGATACTCTGGCTTTCTTCCACAGTGCAAAAAAATGACTGTTAGATTAATTGACTTCTCTAAATTCTCCTTAGGTGTGAGTTTGTGAGTGAATGGTTGTTTGTCCTGTTTGACTCTGTGTTGGCCTGCAATAGACTGGCGACCTGTCCAGAGTGTACCCCACCTCTCGCCCATTGACTGCTGGAGATAGGCACCAGGACCCCTTGCGACCCAGCGTGACGGCAAATGGATGGATGTTCATTAATGGATTACAGTAAGTGGCACCTTACTGAGTTCACTGTTACCTAAGACCACTGTCATCTGACAGTGACATCTGTTTGCTACAGTATATACCATTTATGACTTTAATCTGATAGACATTCCCTCGGTGCGCCCGACAGCTGAGCTGACTGAATTGATTATTATCAGACTCTACCTGAAGAATTCATTTGAGCTCTTTTATGTTTACTGATTCTTTCATGTATTCTGTGTCTGTTCCAGTAGCTTGTAGTGTTTGCATAGTTTATCAAACATAATAACAGTAATAATACTGTGATCGTAATTATTATGTTCAATAAAACACATCTTTTTGATTTAATTGTGGCTGTCTGTGGTTATTTATAAAGCAGTGAATGATTGTCTGTAAGAGCTGGAATAACTGCCTTTAAACTTAAATAGGCAGAGAAAAATATTTTTCCTGTGTTTAAAGATTGAAAACCCTAACTAATTTATAAACCAAGTTATTGACATTTACCAATTATGGAGACAACTTGAAGTTTAAAGCCAGTCCAAAACGACCAGTCACAAAAGTAAGCCCTAAATAACATTCTAGAAAAAAATAAAGTTATAATAATTTATCTAATGATCATTACTTGGTTTACCCTTTATTTTAAAGACATATTAATGAACTATAATGTCCAGTTCTAGTTATTAATAGATTCATAATCTGCTGGTGAAACTACATAACAATATGTGATCATTTGTTCTGACGTGCAACAAATAGGTTATAAAAAGGTTTTGTCTTTCCATTTTACGGAAAGCAAATTTTTATTATTACAAACTTAACTCCTGACTAAACCTTTTTGAAATCAGCTGAGATAATGTACAGACCTTGAAAAACAAAAGCTGTTTGTGAACGTTTAAAAGCAAAAACAAAATTTGAATACAAATGATCATTTAGAAGGTGTTTTTTTACTGTAACATAGCTGTAAAAAGACAGACAGACAGATGCTACCTGTCTTTAGAAACCACCAGCCTTCAGTATGTTGAGAGCCCACTGTATTATGAATGAGTATATTTGACATTCCTCTGCTGTTCTTCAGTGAAGTCACACTGAAGGTATGAATTCGGTATGGTGCATCTGGGCCTAGTGCAGGTTGCTTTGATCACATCTTCACAATGACAGTCGTGTGTACTTGGGCCTTAAAGGGATAGTTCGGTATTTTTGACATGAATCTGTATGGCATCCCGATCACCAGCGGCATGCAATCACACTGACTTACCCCTGGCAGCGTCCTGTGAGCAGAGTTATCGTCCAGTTTTGGTCAAGCCGAAAGTAGTCCTGCAGGTTTTTAGGTACAGCGAAATAAAACGTTTCTCTTCCCATAACATTATGTGTCCAAAAGAGTGATATTTTCGCATCCCAAAAACATTGTAGTGGAAAAAGTCACACGTCGTTATCAATTGGTCCTATTTTCTCTCTGTTCGTATCAGTGCGCGCCGTCATTCAGACAGCGAGCCCAACAACAGCCATGTCTCCTTCCGCGGCGGAGGGAGACATGGCTGTTTTGGGAAGAGAAAAGTTTTATTTCGCTGTTCCTAAAAACCTGCAGGACTACTTTCGGCTTGACCAAAACTGGACGATAACTCTGCTCACAGGACGCTGCCAGGGGTAAGTCAGTGTGATTGCATGCCGCTGGTGATCGGGATGCCATACAGATTCATGTCAAAAATACCGAACTATCCCTTTAAGCTGACAGTGTAAAGCTTAGATTTGTGTAATGCTGCAAGAAGAAGGGCTATGGAGAACAGCAAAGTTGAACAAGGGTGCACTGAGGCAATGGAGAGTCAGATGAGGACCAGCCAGATGGATAATAAATGTGATAGTAAATTATGAACGTAAAATGTCTCCAATTTACTTTACACTGATCCTGATTAGATGCAGAGTAAATTAAACACAAGATATTTAATAAATCATGAGTGATTACACCTTTAAAAAAGACAGATTCACATACAGTATAGACTTAAAGGCCAACTTGTGAAGATTATTAAGATGCCAATAAAGATGACACCAGAACACACCATTTTCGTGACACTTAGATATCCTTGATGATAGCTGTATACTAATGGAGGGCATATCCCCATAAAAGCTTTTATTCCATTTAGGAACAACAAACTACAGTACAATAAATCACATAACACAACTATCATACTGATAGTTCATACATGTTTCACTTCACTTTAACTGTTATTTAAAGGCATTTAGAGAACCTTTATCTCAGTAAAATCTTAATGATAAACCCATGTTTCTGTATTTTTGTAAATTGACCTTTTTTTTTCCTTTTGTTTTTCTGAAAAGTTTTGCCTGTTAGCTTGTCTATGATAACAAGAAACACAGTTTTGAAGCCCCTAGCCCTCCTGCAAAAGGGCAAGTATCCACTAATCTGGTCAAGCAGACACATAAAGCTACCAAGATGGGCTTAGTGCCATTTTGTTTAATAAGCTCATCTACCATCTGGGGAGAGAGTAGAGGAAGTAGTTTTAAAGTCTTTAATCTAAAACAGTACAGTTTAGGAGTTAGCGATGCCTATGGTACCAGGAATAACCTCAATCAGTTTTAAGTAATCCTCAGAGACTTGGAATTCATCCAGATTTTGTTGGTTTGAACAAAATTCAACATCACTTTTTATGCTGTAAACTACAGCATTGCTTTAGATTATTTTGATCTAATCCTCATTGTAGGCTTTGGGTGAGCCATGACAGCCTGGAATACAAAAAAAGCATTTAGCAGTATTGTGGGGGGAGCTTTTTATCATGAGAGCAGGGTAGAGGTTTAAAAGAAATGGGTTGATTTTATTAGATTCCAATAGGATTTAATTTAGATTTAGGCATGATTCATTGATTTAAGTGAGTAAAAATAACTTTATTTCAGGCCCAAATAGCAACAAGTATACATAAATGACAATATTTGTCGAAAGGGTATATACACAGATGCACACTCTCCACGAAAAAAAAGAGATAATTGCAATGGCTGAAAGGTAACAAGTGATGCATAAAGACTATAAAAATGAATAATCAAAATACAATAATCGTGATAAAAGGGAGGTAAAATGATTCAAATAATAAAAAGCGCTATCAAATAATAAAAAAGACAGTAAAGTTGGACTGGATGTCGTTATCTTTTAAAAGCACTGTCAAAGGCCACACTAAACAAATATGCTTTTAGTCTAAATTTAAAGCAGCTTTTACTGATTTCTGGGAGTTTATTCCAGGTTAGTGGAGCACAAGAGATAAAAGCTGCTACCACATATTTGTTAGTCGTTCTTGGTTTGAAGAGTAGATTTGAGACAGAGGGCCTGAGAGATCTGGGCAGTTGTTCCACTAACAAGTTTGTCATGTATTTCTCTACTAAGCCATTCATTAATTTATAGACAAAATTGTTTAGAAGAGATAGGGGGAGCTAGTGTAATAACTTTAGAACTGGGGCATATTTGCCAACTTCCTTGATTTGCACAGGAGACTCACGATTTTCATCAGCAATGTCATCCTGCCGAGCTTCCGTTCGGTAATTTCTCTCACTAATCTCTCGATTTTTCATTGAAGGAAAAAATAAGGTTGTGTAGGATATATACATAGGCATAATTGATGCGCGGTAAATGAAGGACATTTCTCCTGCACTTTTTTCAGCTTTAAAACCCTTTATTAATATTTAGTATTATTTATTAGTATTTAATAACTTTTTCCAAGCCTTCTTTGAACTCACCATGAGCATACACATGCAAACGCAGATGTTCAACATGAGACGTGATGCTGAGCAGTGCTTAATGTTTCACAAACACGTCAGCAAGGAGCTAAAAAACTTAACACTGTATTTTTGAAACAAATCGTGTTAGTTTTGTAACGCTGTATGCAATGCAGGCTTGTTAGTTAAATTCAGCCAAGGTGAAACATGCCAATATATCAATATGTCAAGCTAGTTAACAATAATTTAAAAGGTTGCAACCTCCTTTCCCCTATTGCAAGCTAGTTTATTATTGGAATAAAACCAATCCTCTTTGAATTCTAGGTAGGCTATTAGCTCATAATTGCTTTCCACATATTTAAAATATGCATTTTGGTTACAATAGAGAGAGGACAGTCAGTGAAAAGAAAAAAATATATATGGCATAGAAGTGACTTTAAATTTGCTTTGCAAATTTTAAGTTGCTTTGCACATTTGCTTAATGTTTATTGCAATAATAGAAAGAAAAGAGACAGGGAGGAGGTTGACCAGAGACCAACAGCAGAGTCCGCCATGCAGGGTATGCACATGTAAAAAAAGACTGTCTTCCAGGGTTGAAAAACACTGCTTTAAGTGATAGAAGGGTGACTTTGTTACTGCCCTTATTGGTCCAAAATCTATTCATTCAGTTTTGTTTTGATTCATCTGAAGAAAATGTCAAATTGATTCATTGTTTTCTTTGTTGCATTTACCCAGTGCTTGTATGGGTTCATAGTCACCTGGTGACAACATAATATACAGCTATGTGTGGTCTGTATAATCATGAGAACTTAGGATGTTGTTTATTACAATCTGAATTAGGTGAGCATATAGATATTAAATAAGGGGCCCTAATATAAACCCTTGGAGAATACCAAATTATTTTTGGGTTCTCTGATGTCTACTGACATTAAAAATCCATATCCTTCAAGCTGTTGAGTTCTGTGCGAGAAGGTCCAATTATACCATAACTGTGCTTCTTCCAGTGTCAGCATTTTTATGAATGTCAGTAAACACCTTGACAAGCACAGTGTGCAGTAGTGAGCACAGAAGCCTGAATAGATGATGTAGAAGATAGTCATTGTTGGGAAGATGTTTAGATGTTGAGAGACAGCTTTTTAAAAAATCTTACAAATAAATGTTAGGCTTAAGGTTTAGGCCTGTAAGGATGTAGTACCTTGCACTTTTCAACAATTGTAGTTTTTAGGGTTTTGGGGGAAAAATCTGTCAAGAGAGACATATTAATTATTTGGGTTGAATCAGATGTTATGACAGGCAGAGCTTTCTTAAGCAAAGTTGTGGGTAAACCACAACTTTGGCAGATGGAAAAAGAGCTTAGTTGTATGATTCCCTCCAAGTTGTTGTAGTTTGGAGCTGCAACAGCAACTTTTTTACTAGACTAGTTCCGGACATACTGACTTCCCCATTAATGTTTTGTTATTGTTTTTTTAGAAAATAAATGTTCAAATTCATTACAGGCTATGATGGTATTCAGATCATACAATTACAGGGTTTGTTAACCTGTTGACTTAGGGCAAATTAGGCAAAAAATATAATGTTTTACTCTCAGAGAAGAAAGATTGTCTTCCAATTTTCAGTTGTAAGTTATACCTGTAGTCTCTCTTTATATATTTTATAGCTAACCAGGAGTCCAGACTTTTGCATCACATGTAACTTTTCAACACCCCCTTTTTTACTTAGGACAGGTGGACCATTTCACTACGGACACTTTTTCTTCCCAGAATCAACATCCACTTTAACTAGAGCATTTGATCAATGACATCCAAGGTTGTAGACATGACTTTATCAAAAGCTTATCCACATTGTTAGCCCATTTCCACACAGAGAAGAGATTAGGTGTAAATGCAGATATTTTGTTGTACCAGCTGTGTAGCCAGACAAAATCACAGTTTTTGGAGAGAATATATTAAATGAGAATTTTTTAAGCAGGGTACTAGAGTGGCAAAATCATAGAATGCCGGTCTCATGATTCATTGTGGATATGCAAATCAAAAAATCAAAGCAATGACAACTGTCGACATTGGTTTTATTGCTACTGAGACTGATATGAAAGCATGTATCATTCTTTCTCCTCTAAACATGCCATGGGGACTGTGGCAGATCGTTCCTTGAGTGATAAAGGTTTCCATCAAGACATAATCATTCCATCTTCAACCTCCTTACAATACTGTTTAAAGTTTTTGCTTGCTTTATTTCTACTTGATTTTAAACCTGGAGATGAAAAAGGAGTACCTATATCCAATGCTATTTTGAGGGATAAGTAAAAAGAAAATTTTCACTGTGTGGTACATGTGTTGTTTTTTTTTAGGCTTGCTGCACACTGTGGCACAGCTCTGCTGGCTTTCAACAACAGTAACTGAAAGGTCAGTCTGTCTGTTCAAGTCACAGCATGATAGAGAAGCTGTAAGGTAATATCAATTGAACAAGCTCTTTTCACAAATTACACATGGATAGAGTAATGCCCTCTTAAACCAGTAAAAGAAGGACAAGAGAAATGGGCATCTTCACCGTGTGTCATACTAAAAAAAAGAAAATTGCATTTAAATTCAAATTAAGTAAGAGAACAATTCACTGTGCATGACAAACCAGAGCAAACCCAGCTGTATGTACAAATAAATGTTCTTTTTTTCTCCTGAAAGTTCCAGTGATTATTTTCCATAAAAGTAAGTACATTTTGTTAATTTTCTAAAAAAAAAAAAAAAAAAAAAGTCTCACCATAAAGGTGTCGCTTAAGTGCTGAACATTGGTTTGGATGAACTGCAAATTTCTGTTATTACCTTATTTGGTAATATGATATAATTTTCTTTATAGATAATAATTCTATTAAAAATAACATTGTTCATCTCTGTTGGGTGAAGCAGCAGCCGAGATAAGTTGAGAACTTAAACTTTATTTGGACTGTTTTGATCCAGTTGAGCTTTCAGAGTTGGCAAAATTGTTATCTACATCTAAGCCAGGGGTAGGACACGTTGGTCCTCAACTGCCACTGTCCTGCAACTTTTGCATGCCTCCTTTCTTCTTGTGTTGTGTTGGTTGACTGCGATCATATATTAAGCATACATGAATCTGATGTGTTGCGTTAAAAGCCCACAATAGGAGAAAAAGTATGATAAATTTCTCGACAAGAATAGGAACATTTTGTTGCATGAGGCCCATTGTCTTTGGACTAGAGTCTTTGAAAAGGAAGATTATCAGTCAGTCGCTTCATCTCAATGGGATTTAATTGGTCTCAGATGATAAAGAAAAAACCTTGGTATTATTTCTGATAAGGACTTGTCATTTGAATCCCTTATCAAACAGGTTTTAAGGATTAACTTCTTAAATCTGCATAATATTGCAGAAATTAAATATCTTGTCAAGGGGTGATGCTGAAATGCACTTATGCAATTGTTATTTCATCGGCGAACTATTGTAAATCTTCACCAATTAGGAAGTCCACAAACTGTAGTTAAGATCCGTCAGCTGGAAGTAAAACATAGATAAACTAAAAGTACAGTCTGTTAGGACAAAGGTATGAGCACAAAGTGTATGTTTTGTTAGTTTGAAAAATGTTATAATAAAAACATTCTTAGACTGGTGGTGTACACAAATATCAAGTACAAAAACATGAACACTGCTAAACACTGATTTGCTTCATTGTTTTAATGTAAACACTGACCATGATAATACCTATATAAATATATTGCAACTGAGGCAATACTGGATATTTGACGCAAACAATTCACCACAAAGTGGTGTAGATTAATGTACAATGTTTTCAGCAATAGTCAATTCGATGAATAAAATGAAATACTTTAAATCTGGTAACTGAACTAAGTTACTCAATCTAGTAACTAAATTAACTCTATACCTTACTTAATTCCATTACTTTGTCTTAGAAATACCTTGTATTTTACTAGAAAGTAGATTATCTACAAAAAAAATCTAAAGTTAGAACTGCATGGCGCTAAATGCAGTTCTCTTTTAATGGTGCCAAA
The DNA here is from genome assembly GCF_016077235.1 of Cyprinodon tularosa. Taxonomy (NCBI): domain Eukaryota; kingdom Metazoa; phylum Chordata; class Actinopteri; order Cyprinodontiformes; family Cyprinodontidae; genus Cyprinodon; species Cyprinodon tularosa. The sequence goes on along the minus strand of NW_024039085.1, from coordinate 4,498,946 downwards.
GAGCTGGGACTGTCAGAGCAAACTTGGAAAGAATTTGAAGAAAAGCTGAAGATTGATCAGAGGTTAGCTAATGTCAAATGCCCAGCTAAGCACTATGTACAGAAAGAAAAAGACTTAACAAATGGAACTTAATATTAGATATATGAACAGACAAATTTTGAGGAACTATTAAACTTACATTCGCTGTACCCAGATAGACCTTTGAGGTTTTTGCATCCTTTAACTAGATGTGACTATGATCAGACATGTTTCATAAAATTACATTGTATAGTAAAAAAAGGAAATAAACGTTTTTGGGTTGTTTTTTTTTGCTATCTTTGGTGCCTCTCGTAGACCAGAGCAAACGATGATCTATTAATGAGAGTAAAGAACAATAACACCCCTTTCCTCTAATTTTCATACAAAACATTGTCACCATTAGTGTAATAAAATATAATCCTCACATTACAGTGTGAGTATTAAACAATTGCAATAAAATTAATAGCACTCACTGAACAATATGTTAAAAACCCTCAATAATTCTTTTTAAAAGAGAAATACAGTGCACAATGCAATTTATTTTACTGTGCCATCAGTTTGACTGTTCTTTCCATCTAGGCCTATGTGTTGGCTCTCTCCAGGTTCTCGGGCTTGCCCCATAGTCCAAAAACACAAAGGTTAATTGGTCCCTTTAAATCCCCCCACCTCCAGGGTCACTCTGACCTTATTAAAAAGGGAAAGAGAAGCAAGGGATAACATCCTAAAGTACTGGAGGGGTTTCAGTAGACCTGTGAACATAGAAACTGTCTTGTTAAGGACAACCAGCTGTAGAGGCTGTATACAGTACACTTAGAATTTCAGTTATCCTCCCATATGTTGACTAACATAAAAGTTTGAAAAAACAAACAAAAGTAAATTCCACCTTAAAGCAAAAAAAGATTAATACCATGAAATTCAATAATAGAACTCCATTATCATCATTGATATTTGTGAAGAGGTGTAGAAACCCAAAGATATTGGGGCCTGTAATGTTTAATCCAATACATTGGTTTGGTTTCATCACTTCAATGGTCTAAGAGTGACTTGCAAAAGTCACTCTTAACAACTCATTCAAACCTTGTAGATAATACAAATCTACATCTTTTTTTTTTTTTTTTTTTTTTTTCATTTTCCAAAACCCAACTTTGGCATTTGCTACATAGAATGTGCAACTGTCCATGGCAAAAGCAGTCATTGGAAATTTCAAATTTCAAGGTTTGAGGAATGAGAAAAAATTTAAGTTTAAATGTTATCACGGTAACTGTGAGCTTGTGCACAAAGTATGTGTTTTCCATATACTGTCACGATTTGGTTGGAGGTTGGTCCCCTTCAGGGACAAAATGGTTTTTGTGAGGACACAAATGCAGAGGCTGAGAGGCAGGGGTGAGTTCTTTGAAGATTTAATTGGATAACACAGGTAGCAAAAACAGGAATCCAAAAATCCAAAATAAAAATTAAACACAAACCAGAACCATGGAGACATCAGGGGAAAACAATCACAAGTAGCCAGGGTGAGACAAAGACGAGGAACCAGCACTGAGGGACTACACAGGGTGTTTATGGCTGACTGAACAAAAGCAGGACTAACGACCTGATAAGGAGCAGGTGTGAGTAGAGCTGACAAGGAAGCCAAGGGAAGAGAAAACAGAAGGGGCAACAGAAGACAAGCAAAGAAAACCTAAGAAACTTAAATAAATCCAGAACACACCAATAAAGCTAGAAAACAAAGAAAAACCTGGATAAACTTGAAACTGAAAAGTTGGAGAAAACCAACAGAAACAAGATCACTATAATAATAACAGCCATTACAGGAGCAGATTATGTCACTTTTAAGAAAACAAAAGAAGAGAGCAGTATGCAAGCTTATCTGGAATACTGCTGTTACACCAAAATATGTCACCCTGATACTGGATAAAGGCTGTTCTGAAGTCCATTGGTTATTTTCTTCGCTGACACAGGAATGGCCCAATTATACAGTATCATGGAACACATTCTCTCTTTAGCCATGGTTCACAAGGGAATGGGAAAGGAGTCACAGAGAAACAATTAAACTTTCTACCTCTTATGGTATCTTATTATGAAATAAAATGTGGACACTTTGTTCTTAAAGCCATTTGATCCATCTTTCCATAATTGTCATTGCTTTTTTTCAATGCCAGGTATTTTAGATAAATGTTGTCTTAAAAATACTTCTTTTTTTACGTTTTTTTATGCAGTTAATCTAATCTATAAATGTGAATATTATGCAAATTAACTATGGCTTTAATTAAATTTTTTCTTAACTGACAGAAATAATGAAATAAAATATCATTACTCTTTAATATTAATTTATTGTACCAAAATTTGTGATTTTTGTTTTAATATTTATACAGCTTACCTTATCATCCATTGTGTGATTGTCCAGATCTTCTTCTCTCTGTCCAGTTTTCATGAACTTAGATTTTCCCGCTGTGTCTTCACTGTAGATATTCAGGAATGTGGGCCTTAAATGAGCACATGTTTATATAGCTGAACACAGGCATGTACATGTTTGTATCTACTGTAATGAATTTATGTTTTTGTGTCCAGCATTGTGTATACAAAATGATCAGTTGATCACATACTGCTTGTGCATATAAAGTCAAAACCCAACTCTGGAACCGCCTGAAAATTATTTGCCAACAAAGCTAACGACATCCAGGAAGAGTACAGTTTTAAGAGGAGTGATTTCCTAAACAGTAGCCAATCAAAAGAGCTTTATTTTCCATTTCCTAGATACACATCTAAAGTTCCAATAAAATAATAATTCAATATCTAAGTTTGCTAATACACAAGTTTAAATGAATTCATATAAGAGTACTTGAGTTTAAATCCAATATAGAGCATCTGTTTCACATCACATTCAGTTACATACATACACAGTCTTATCCATCCTTACATTTCCAGCATTCCACAGACCCTTCAGCAGGTATATGGGCATGGAGAAGGAGGACATTAAAACATACAGTTGCATAAATATTGCACAAAAGGATCCTCTCATGTTCACTGAGCAACTATCTCTCTCTGTCAACCCATGCTGTGGGTGTATAGTTCTTTTTTTTTCTTTTTTGTAGTTGAATGCAGAATAGTGCAATTTTGTCAAATATATTGTGATTACATATAAAACTAATTTGTTGTGCAGACCAGCCTTCAAATCAATTTTCTTTTTCAGTAAAGAAGTTCACAAATTTATTGCAAGCCCTGCAGTTCAGAATGGTTTGCTAACTTGTTGACCGTGGAAAATAAGAGCACTATATGTTTCTGTTGATAAGCTCACAACATATTTCTATTTCGTTCTTCAGTTGTGAGTTATATATGTAACGTCTCTCTTTTGAGATCTTATATTAAACCTTTAGGCTTTTGGTGCCCTCTTTTATTTTTTTTTGACACTTACTTATTTACACTGGTAAGTAGTATTTCTTCTTACCAGTGACAACAACCTTGATAGGAGATGGAATCAGTGGTGTCTGAAAATTTAGAACGTTGGCTATCTAACAGCAGGAAATCGAACACACCGGTCCTTTCATTTATTTTGTCACAAAGAACCTTTAACTCACAGAAGGAATTCTCAGCTTGCAGCTGCTGCAACTGCTGTTCTTGCACACCAAGGGAAAGGTTGTGACAGAATAAATTATCCATGCAGCTTGTTCCTATTTATACTGGGAATTTAGCTTGGAATCAACCAATGACACCTTGGTTACAGCCATCTTGATCAATACACAGCTTAAAAAAGCCTCTTAGAAATGTGAGCCTTTTTTGTTGTTGTGAATTGTGTCCTTAAACACTTTGGGACTCAGGTTAAAGGATTTTGGTAAGAGTTCTTACATTAACCTTAGACCTGATATTTTAAGTAAAAAAAAAATCTTTCATGCACAAGCTACAATTATATGAGATTAAATACAATTATTTTTACATTTTAACACTTTTCAACCCTATTTTTGATAACACATTTTTACAGTCCATTTGAAATAGTTTTTTCAGGATACTCTAGCTTTCTTCCAGGTCCGAAAACATCGATATTAGCCGTCTATATAAAGTTTCTTTAAAATGTAAATTTAGTTTGAATGCTTGATTTATACAGTTTAGTTTGTATGATTAGGTGAATGCCGTAATGTAGTATATAGTGCTTTTGGGTCTTAAGACTTAATAAATAACTACACATGTACAGGCTATTTTCAATGTTTTTCGAAGTTCATTTAAAACAATATATTCTAAAACATTTTTTTTATTTAATTGCAAAAATAAAAGAAATTATCCAATATCTAATAATGCTAAGTATGCTAACTCACATTGGCAGTTGTGAATCCAAAATCTCATAGTTATCAACCTCACCCACGGCAACCCTGACAAGGACTAAGAGGGAAAAGATGGATGGATGGATGGATGGATGGATGGATGGATGGATGGATGGATGGATGGATGGATGGATGGATGGATGGATGGATGGATGGATGGATGGATGGATGGATGGATGGATGGATGGATGGATGGATGGATGGATGGATGGATGAATGAAGCATTGAAAAAAGAGCAATATTTTTAGTTAGTTAGTTCTTAGATTGACTGAATTTGCCGATTTTCTCACTAAAATATATATTTTACTATACGTGGGGTTGCTAGGCTCCAGTAACATAGCAAAATACCATTTTTTGCTTACTTTCTGAAAGATATACTCTGTTCAGCTCTGGCCTCCAGGGAAAACCGTTAATTACAGCATCTTTACACAGGCTATATACTAAGATATATTGGACTTTAAAGTAGGGAGGACATTTGCTAAGATTTGGTGTCTGCATATACTTACTGAACTGCATTTGCTTTGATCATGCTAGGGAAATGGTGCTTTCATAATGGCAAGGAACATTATCTTAAGCTGTGTGTGTTCATTTAGGCATTAATTATTCCCAATAATTAAGAAAAATTCAGCACCATGGAAATGTTTTTTTCTTTGCCTGTTTATTTGTATGATATTGTTCCAGGCCATCATTAAGGCTATTCCCTTAATTTTCAATTACACTTTTGAGCAGAGGTGATGATATCATAGACTTTAGAAGCTGACAAAGGAAGGACAGCAGTGTATGTGTCTTGAAAGAATGTCATGGGGAACAGGTGAGGAGATGAAAGAGGAATGAGGATCTGAGCAGAGATTCCTTCAGTCAGCCTTGGGCTATTCCTTCTCTGTTCTACAGCCCTACCCCTCTCCCAACACTTTTGCCCACAGTCCTAGTCCTAAATCTTGTTTTCAATAATATATTTATCAAGGATGAACAAACTATCTTTAAAAAATATATTATAGATTGCTCTCAGGCCATGCTATGATAAATAAAATGTTTGTGAGCATGTATGTTAGTAAAAGCTTTGAAAAAAAATTAATCAAAACATGAAGCATTTATTTCCCCTATAAACCAGGGAGCAGCGTCCATATTACAGCAGCAGCCGAACCAATCCATGTATTGATCTCCTGCTCCACTCTCACTTCTCTTGTGAACAACACCCCAAGATACTAAAACTCCTCCACTTATAGGCAATCTCATCCAAGCTGATGGGGACCAGCCACCTTTTTCCTGTTAAGAACAGTGGCCTCAGACTTGGAGGAGCTGATTCTTACCAGCTTGCAAACATCCCCAATGTATGCTGTAGGTCTTGGCGGGGGAGCCAGCAGAACATAGATGGAAGATGAAGCAGCGGCGGGGGTTAAAGTAGGCTGGAATGGTCTGGTTCTGTGCTCAACACTGGCAAACTCTGCTCTTCCAGCTATGCTTGTGCAAAAATGCATCTTTGTGCGCTCTTAGCTCATAGTATGCGCTTTACGCTCCACTCTGATGTTTGACTCTCAGAAATATGGCTCTTCCTGCCCTTGCTACTTAATAAACTATATGCCACTGATCATCCTCTGCCAAGAGCAAAACATCCTTTTGTCTAACTATGAATATTTTATTTGTTCCAGTTCAAAAGAGGCTATATAAAAACTTCTTTAAATTTCTACAAAAAGGAATCCCTAAATTATTTCCAAAGCAATATTTAATAACATTCTGTTTATTTTTGGATGAAGACCCAGATGCTTTTTTGGAGTAATGACGATTGACTGATTTCTTTGTAAGGCATAAATCAAAATAAATCGGGAATTTTTACTTTGGGATGGAAACCTTGTATGTCTGAAACCATTTATATATTGGAAATGTTGTTAGCTTGTCTATCTACAATTTTAACCCGTATTATTTGTTGAACTAGACCCGCTATTTTTAAAACGTTTGTGAGACACTTTTGCATAAAGTAGAGCATTAATTTATTAAAAAGTTTTTTTGAATTTTGTAAATCAAAGTTTTCGGCCCAAAAGGAATGATGAAGTCTATAGCAGCATTGCATCCCCAGCAATTGTAGTATATACTGTAGGCAAGAGCTGTGGGGCCAGGGTCTTTCTGCATGGAGTTTGCATGTTCTCCCTGAGCATGCGTGGGTTTTCTCTGGGTACTCCGGCTTCCTTCCACAGTCAAAAAACATGACTGTTAGGTTAATTGGTACCTCTAAATTCTCCTTAGGTGTGAGTTGGTGCGTGAATGGTTGTTGTCTGTTTGTCTCTGTGTTGCCCTGCGATGGACTGACGACCTGTCCTGGGTGCCCGTAGACAGCTGGAGATAGGCACCAGCACCCCTAGTGACCCCACTTGGGATTAAGCATGTCAGAAAATGGATGGAGGCAAGAGCTGTCAGTCTGGTAAAAAATCTAAAGGTTAACTGTTTCATGAATTGCAACCTAACATTCACTAAAACTAAAATGTGACAAAAATTAATAATAGTTTTCGTCCTGAAGACCTAAACAAAGACCAAATCTAAGATGGCTGTCAAAATCAACACTACTCAGTGTGAGGGATTACTGTAGAGACAAAAACACAGTTCAAACAAATGTCTACCACATGCTGATTCATTAGGAGTGAATTCTGTCAACATGGTAATTAGCTGGGCTATCATCAATAGAAAACGTTTAACCGATCAGGCCGTATGATTTCATTTAATTGTTTCTTTGAAGTTCTGAAGGAAAATTTTAATACTGCAAAGGTGACTAAAAAAATGAAAAAAAAGAGAAATTCTCCAGTCTATACAGAGACTGGAACACCTGGACACATTGGGATATCTTATCTTCTGTAGATCTGCAAGATTGATTCAAGCATGTGCACCATCGTCTGATTGAGGTCATCTCTTTTCTCTTCTCTCCCTCTTGGTGTACCACCAATGCTTATCTGCCAAAATGTGGCACCCTGTTGGAAGACAAGGCCCTATTTCCCGTGCCACAGTCATGACGTGGACTCTGTAAATGGGAAATATATATGCTTCCAAGCAACACAATATCACTATTAAAGTCAACGACTATATTTACTTAGTCTGTTTCTATCACTATGCCAAGCAACTCACTAAAACATGATGACAATATTTAACAACCAATGGGTATATTTGCTATGTTTAGCATATATAAAATCTATATCCTGCATGCACTAATAAAATGCTATTTACAATCTTATCTATGTAAAAAACATGTCATCATCTCTAGACAAAATAGTTAAAGTAGACGTTGTGGAATCCATTTTGTACAATGATGGCCTCTGTATTGGTAGAGGTTGAGAAGCTGGTAGTGTTCATGTTGGTACAGTCTGCAGTCTGACTATTAGAACTCGCTGAAAATTATATGCTGTAGCTTTAAATGATTTGTTTAATCAGAAATGAATAACTGTTTAATTTAATGATTCTTGATCCTCTGTGATCCTTCCTGAGGGAAACGTTAAGGTAAAGACCGCCTAGTTTTTTAACTAGGCTTGAGTTAAGAAGATGATAGAGCTAGTAGCTAGGAAACACAAGGCAAATTATTTTAAATACAGTTACATTTTGATAATCAAATGTAATAAGCATATCAGGAAACATGGCTATCTGTAGCTCAGAGAATAGACTCTAAAATACTCTGTTTATAAATTGCTTAACTGTTTAGCATTATGATACATCAAAAACTTACTCTCTTCAGTTCAGACTTCCACAAAACTCAGGTCTTCTGGTTCCAGTCTACTTTGTTTTCCCAGAACCAAACCTGGAGAGGTGGCTTTATTTTTATGCACCTTTTCTCTGGAAAATAAAACAAGAAGCCACAACAATAAATTCCTTTAAATCAAGGCTTAAGACCTAAATGTTTAGAGCTGTCTTTGATTGCTAGTCTGCAACCCAATCCAAGTGAAAAGCTGATTACAAAAAATCTGATTTGACTTTGACCATCTTCTGTAATGATCTTTGCACTGATGCTGGGCTGATCACTCATTCCATACACCTGCTAAGCTCCACCCGTTCCACAATCAACTCTTACCTGCTTCGCTGTTTCCATCACTATATAATCACCATTCATAAGGGCCAGATTATCTCGTGCCAACTTGGTAAGATTATTCCAGTATCTCCTAAAATTAGCTGTTGCTTGTCTGTTAATTGACCTGTTGTGTCTCCTGAAACCGAGCCGGCCTGATCCCGTTATGACTCTGTAAGCTTGTCTGGATATTCGTTCTGTTCTGCCTCTGGATCTCCAACTCTCGCAGTTATCGCTGCTGTAACATCACTGACCTGTCTTGGTTGTATTCCAGCCTCTGTTCTTCACATCATCCTATGATTATCATATGTATCTGGTTGATTATTTTTATAATTTTGTGTGATGCTTCTAATGTTTAGATTATTTTCTATCTACTTAAATGATATTTGTCATTTGTATTTGTTTTTAAGATTTTAACCAAAAATTTTATACAGGGCAAGCCTACCTTAGCCATGTAATATCTACAAAGCTCTGCAAGGACAATCACGCAACAAGCGACAGGCCGTTCAAAATTTCCTTAGCAATTTTTTTCTTTTATTTGTCTCTTATTTTTGTTTGTGAGACGATGCCAACCTCGAATTTAAAACATAATTTAGCATAGTTCAAGGTGATTGTGGAGGTTGTTGAATGAGGAGAAAAACAGTGCCCCATAACTAATAAATGCGTACTTCAGTGTTACAAAATAATATATCAAAAAAAGAATTGAAGCAATATTTGATTTATTTGAGAAATAAAATATCAACCAAATATTGAAGCATAATAAGCAAGGTTATCATTTAAGGTTCAGGGTATAAAAACATAATTGTGTGATGGCTTAAGCACATCATTTCTGAAACTTCAGTAAAACACAGATTTTCTTCATCTGTGTAGGTGTTGGTGGGTATAACTGCAATTAATGGATAGTACCAGTTTTGCCTGTTTTCTGCTTGCAGAAGATTAAGAGGTTGTTTTTTTTTTTTTTTTTGCAACCTAACCAACTCTAGAAACATACAGCAAAAGTTATGCTATCTACAGGCCAAAACTACCAACTTACAGCATTGATGGCTAATGAATGATCTGAGAATGAAGTGCCATTTTAATGACTAGATCTGTTTCTGAATAAACTGTGCTGATGTGACATTTGCAGGTAACATGGTTTTCAGAGTCAGTGGAGTATGATCATTAGTCTCACCACAGAAAATCTTCATTACATTGCTCACAGTTAAAAATACCATAGCAGAAAATAATCCAAACAACAGAATAATTGTTTACTAAAATGATCAACATTAATATAATGAATGAAGAGTTGTCCAAGGTTAAAATTATTAAAATTAAAATAGCAATGTTTCATACCCCAAATATTGTTGCTTTTTCTAGGAAAACACATGCATATTAACTCTGATATGGTAGAGAAATATGAGGCAGTAGTAGGTTCTGGTATCGATGCTGTATCCACTTCACCTCTGATCTCCAAATGTAGATATGGGTATCATTTTTTTCCAAAGACAGAATCCCAAAATGCATAGGGGTTTTCAGTGGTGAATACGTTTAAAAATATGTAGAAAACGCACTTGTATTTTCATCCTCTCCCTTTAAAGCACATAGGAAGAGCATATGGGGGAGCTAATGAAAGGGGAGCCAGTAGATGATTCAAATGAATAGAAAGAGCATTTCCTGGTGCTGTCCAATTCTGTTTCTCCCAGGTGACTATTTAATGGACATGCTGCTCTGCACTTATGGATAGTGTGCAGCAATACCGGTAAAACCCAGTGAGAAGACAAGGATGGCTTATACCACCCCACAGTGACAGTAAAAGGAGACCAGTTAGTGTCTTAATGGAAAGAGATTTTTGTATGGGCCCTGCCCTTTGAGGACTAAGTGCTGGGTTTGCATGTTCTTACTGCATCAGACCTTGTATCAGCACTTGAAAAGTACTATTAAGTCTTCAGGTTGAAAAGATATGGAAAATTGTCATTCTATTGACAGTTTTTACTTTATCACAGAAAAAAGAAGAAATGCTAATGATTAAGACTAAATTAATACAATAAAAAAATTATTTATGTGACCAAGTGTAAAATAAAGTGTAAAGACTTAAATAGTGGCAAAATATTTGTATATTTATTTGTAGACCTATAAAAGCATCATTATTAATTTTCTAAAATCTTATATAAAAATATCAAATATGACAAAACAGTTCATTGGTGGGCTGTTTCTAAAACAGGAAAAGAGTACAATCGGCTGAATTGGGGTCGTACAAATATCAATAATAAATACATAGTTAGAAAACACCAATAAAATCAATATGACATGGCCAACAAAAGCCCAAAACAAAAACCAAACAAAACATGCAAAGATGCCCCCAAGTCAAACCAATTTGACACAGTTCAAAACGTCTATACAAGCCCAAACAACTAATGTAAAGCCTACACTTTGACCAAGGGAAAAAACAGTGGATGGCGACTCAGCAGCATCAGAATCATCACTAAAAGATACCAATATTTTACATTAGCATGACAATTTTATTATTAAATTACTATCTTTAATTATTCAAAAGTTACCTTTGTTAAAATCCAACAAAAGAACTCTCCTAGTTCTGGAGGCCAGCAGGTGATAGGATCTTTCAGCAAGATCTTTCCCAAGAATGCTGACTGGTACTATTGCTTGGACCTAAGAGGATGTAGTCATTATTGGCTGCATTGCTTTTGTGACAAACATAACATAACATCTATTTACCTTCTTGTCTGTGCACCAAACCCAGATTTGGCTTAAAAGCTCAAGTGTAATGGCTGCCAGTTGCCCTCTACACCCATGTGGAGTAGCTGAGTGAAAGGCCCAGCTTCTTCTTCTTCCTATGGGATTTTATGGCGGTTGGCAGACTTGTGAATTGTGCATTACCGCCACCACCTGATATGGAGTAAAGCAAGAAAACAGGAAACGATTCACCCCCCCCAAAAAAAAAAAAAAAAAAAAACCTGTGTAACTTAAACCAACATAATACTAAATCACATTTGCCCATATAATTTTAATTTACTCTAGGTCATCTTAACTCTGCCAGTTTCTGATGGTCCCATCGGTCCCCCATCATGCTTCCAACCATCTCCCAGTTCATATCTTTAAAGTCCAGATATTTTTCTGCAGCCTTCACTATTATTTTGATTTTTTCCGTTTTTTTTGTTGTCTGTGCAGTACAATTAATTACTTCTACCATGAAAAGAACAAAATTTGTCTTTTTAACAATAAGTGAGTCTTCATCAATTTTTGGAGATTTCTCTAGAGGTTTGGAATTTGCCGTGTGATGAACTGTAGGTTTGGGTTTTTCTGACTGAGATGGGATCCTTTTTGCAGCTTCAGCATAGGTTATTCCAAGCTCAAATTTCATTTTTTTAATTTCCTTCAGACCTTTTGCTTGCTTCACAGCCGCGATAGGCAGCAGTATGTTCTCCACCACAATTACAGCATTTTATTTTAGCTTCTTTTCCACATTTACCATACTCATGTTCTCCTGCACACCTTCCACACCTCTGTTTCCCTTTACAAACTGCTGCAATGTGTCCGAATTTTTGGACATTTGAAACATCTCAATGGTGGTGGATTGTAGATTTTGACATTATAACTGATGTAACCAATGAATGCTTTGCTTGGTAATTGCTCTTCCTCGAATTTAATTAGCACTGATAAACTGTCAGATCTTTCTCCGTTTCTTGTTGTTTTTAACCGTTTTACTTCTTTTACTTTTGCACCGCTTATGTTTTCCAGAATCTCTTTTTCAGAAACTTTTAGAGGAACTCCTCCAATGACTCCCCTGCTGATCTTTTTGTTCTCCATTAAGCTGCACTGAACTCTTATCTCGTCAATTTTGTTAATCCAAATGGCTTTGGCTTGCTGGGCGCTGTCTCTGCAGTTAATTAGCAGGTCTCCACTGTACAGAATTCTGGCACCTCTGACTTCTCCGACAAGTTTATTGATGGTTTTTGTTAAGTGAACCGGATTCCAGTTTGTAAAAGAGTCTGCCTGATTAACGACTTTGAATATGACTTTGAATTCATTTTGTTGTGCTGTGGAATGTATGGATTGATCATCACTGGATTGTTCTGAACTAGATTCCCCTTTAACTGATCTCTGTTTTTTCCGCTTTTTCTCATTTTTTGATGCTGCTATCTTCCAACCTTCATTGTCACTATTTCCCTCTTCCATCCCACAAGAATCGCTTCCTGTTTCCTCACTACTCACGGCCCAGGACATTTCTCCACAAGCAGAGCAGCTTCAAAACACGCGCCATGCACCAAACGACCAACGATCCTCCCACGTAGGCTACCTAAGCCACAAGGCGCCAAAAACGAAAGGCCCAGCTTCTTCTTCTTATGGGATTTTATGGCGGTTGGCAGACTTGTGAATTGTGCATTACCGCCACCAACTGATATGGAGTAAAGCAAGAAAACAGGAAACGATTCACCCCCCCCAAAAAAAAAAAAAAAAAAAAAAAAAAAAAAAAAAAAAACTGTGTAACTTAAACCAACATAATACTAAATCACATTTGCCCATATTATTTTAATTTACTCTAGGTCATCTTAACTCTGCCAGTTTCTGATGGTCCCATCGGTCCTCCCATCATACTTCCAACCATCTCCCAGTTCAAATCTTTAATGTCCAGATATTTTTCTGCAGCCTTCACTATTATTTTGATTTTTTCCGTTTTTTTTTGTTGTCTGTGCAGTACAATTAATAACTTCTACCATGAAAAGAACAAAATTTGTCTTTTTAACAATAAGTGAGTCTTCATCAATTTTTAGAGATTTCTCTAGAGGTTTGGAATTTGCTGTGTGTTGAACTGTAGGTTTGGGTTTTTCTGACTGAGATGGGATCCTTTTTGCAGCTTCAGCGTAGGTTATTCCGAGCTCAAATTTCATTTTTTTAATTTCCTCAGACCTTTTGCTTGCTTCACAGCCGCGATAGGCAGCAGTATGTTCTCCACCACAATTACAGCATTTTATTTTAGCTTCTTTTCCACATTTTCCGTACTCATGTTCTCCTGCACACCTTCCACACCTCTGTTTCCCTTTACAAACTGCTGCAATGTGACCGAATTTTTGGCATTTGAAACATCTCAATGGTGGAGGATTGTAGATTTTGACATTATAGCTTATGTAACCGATGAATACTTTGCTTGGTAATTGCTCTTCTTCGAATTTAATTAGCACAGATAAACTGTCAGATCTTTCTCCGTTTCTTGTTGTTTTTAACCGTTTTACTTCTTTTACTTTTGCACCGCTTATGTTTTCCAGAATCTCTTTTTCAGAAATTTTTAGAGGAACTCCTCCAATGACTCCCCTGCTGAACTTTTTGTTCTCCATTAAGCTGCACTGAACTCTTATCCCGTCAATTTTGTTGATACGTATTGCTTTGCCTTGCTGGGCGCTGTCTCTGCAGATAATTAGCAGGTCTCCACTGTACAGAATTCTGGCACCTTTGACTTCTCCGACAAGTTTATTGATGGTTTTTGTTAAGTGAACCGGATTCCAATTTGTAAAAGAGTCTGCCTGATTAACGACTTTGAATATGACTTTGAATTCATTTTGTTGTGCTGTGGAATGTATGGAATGATCATCACTGGATTGTTCTGAACTAGATTCCCCTTGAACTGATCTCTGTTTTTTCCGCTTTTTCTCATTTTTTGATGTTGCTATCTTCCAACCTTCATTGTCACTATTTCCCTCTTCCATCCCACAAGAATCGCTTCCTGTTTCCTCACTACTCACGGCCCAAGACATTTCTCCATAAGCAGCTTCAAAACACGCGCCATGCACCAAACGACCATCCACATGCAATCTTTCCGGCCTTCCACCGTCGAAAGGCCCAGCTTTGCCTCCCTCTGGCTTTTAAAGACTAAGCTCCGCCCCCCAACTTCCTACTTCCTGGTTCACCCTATCACATTTATACCTTGAAATTCAAGGTTTATAAGTAATTTGGATCTTTTTGCCAGCTGTCTCTCTTGTCAATTTGAGGACATTTTGTTAATTTTTGGGAAAGGACCCGTTTATCGGGAGAGGACTGGCCTTGATATTTAGGTAAAGTCAAAACCTGTTTTGAGTCCAAGACATTCTTTTTTATGAGATTTAGACAAGCTGTTTATTGTTTACTGACAATTATATCAGCATGTTGGACAAATTCAACAACATCACTGTTAAAACTGATTAAAACTTTTGTATGACCAAACAAATTGAAGAAAACTGAGTGATGTAATATTAAATCCTAACCTGAACCCTGATATTTTTGCTGTTTCTTTTATATCTAGGTTGTCGTTAATCATGATTAGAGAGGGAGTCGACCAATAACTGCAGCTCAATGCCTGCAGGGGTCTGGCCTGTTTTCTACCCTTACTGCAGGTCTGTCTGCCTTGCCTAAAACAGTTATCCATCTCTAAGCCTGCATCTTGCACCCATTCTCCCTTTTTCTTAATGATCACCTCCCCTTATGCTCTAACTCACCATGCAAGGAGACAGGGGTATATAATTTGTGGAAAAAAAATAACAATAACTTTTTTGTTGGAAAAATTATCAACAAGAATGTTAAATCCAACATTCAAGGGCATAATTGATAGTATTCCATAAAAAAGGCTTCTTTTTTTTTTATTCTCTGCCCTATATCATCTTCTGTCAAGTTCAACTACACAGTCACCCCTAAAACATTTTTCTTGGGCTGTGGACTCCTTTACAGACACAAGATAAAGTAGTTCTGAATTTTATTTTATTATTATGATCTTACATTCTGGACTTTCCCTTTTGGGTTCTCAGTTTTGCTTAATTTGTTATTATTCTGTGTTTTTGTCAAGAATTTTTAGTTTTGCTATTTCTTGTTATCTTTTTTCAAAATTTTTTGGCATTATTTTTTCTTTGTCTAGTTTTAGGTATAGATATTCTTTCTCTTATCTTTAGATTATATTTTCCAAGGCTTCAGTTATGTCCAGTCCATTCTCTTATCCCTCTAGTTATTTCTGTCTACACCTCCATATCAGCTAATTAGTCTTCACGTTGTTTCTGTCTCCCATAAAATATACACGTCTCCTGTTCAGTTACTCATTAGCTGTGTCCGATGTACACCCTAATCACTAAATAGGGCACTATATAGTGGTTACGCCATTTTAAATGAGTGTCTGAACATCTACTGGGTGAAAAGGTACTGTAGTTTATTTGAAATTTCCCACTATGCAAATTGAAATCATCATTGTTATTAGTCGCCGCGATGACAGCAAATCCCATAATGCTTTGCGAAGGAAGCTCTCCATGCATAGCATTCCAGGATACATCTTCCCTTCTAGTGACCATGGATGATCACTTCTTTTCAAGGTGCATTGTAAGAATTTTTTAGTCCACTACTTTTCCTCCACTAGACGTTTGGATACTCATTAAAAATGGCGTAACCATTATATAGAGCCCTATATAGTGATTACGGCGGACATTCAGACAAAGCCTTGATAAGCAGATATATCCCAGATTGCTTTGTGAGAGTGCTCCTAGCTGGAATTTGTTGTAGCAGCCGCCTCCAGTCAGGTAGTGTGAACGGCGACAAATAACAATGATGGCATATGCATTGTGTAAGGGAGGCAGACCATGACCAATAAGGAGCAAAAAGCGGTGATGATGTTTCCAATTGGTAAGTTAACTGAGTTCATTATAAAGTCCAATATATAGTCCCCACTCTATACTGTATAGTTATTGGAGGATTTAGGGGTTAGGGCGGATTTTCGGACAAAGAAATTGCTAGATCTTAGCCTCTTCCTGATAAACTAGACTAAATATCAGATTAAATGTGTAATTTAGTCTGGCCCCGATGAATGAGACATCGGAAGATTGTTGATGAGAACAGCCCTTTGTTTTTCAAACAACGTCCTGACCAATGAGTGCAATTGACTGTGACGTAGTAAGCGCGACAGAAAGCTGGTGGGGGAGAGTAAACAAACAGCCTGTCGGTAAAACGGCGAATACGTCCTTTTTAAAAATGAATGAGCGTAGAGCCTCTTCCTGCTCACGTTTCAATGAAAACCCCAAGTCTAATCCTTCCAAAATCGATTCCAAAGCTGAGTCAAAAATCACCATCCGAGCCAGTGGACCTTCACACACGACTATGCCAAGAGAGGGCTGCTGGAGATGGGCTGCAGTTAGAGGGGGCTGCCGTTAGTCTTGGTGGTCCGCTGGTTGCTGCTGTCCTCTCGACTTCGGAAATTGTTTTTTTTAATTACTCATTAAATCGGTAATGGACCATATACATAGTGACGCTTTAAAGTATAATATTCTCGCCTCAAATGATCTGAAAACGTACTTTTATTGAACAACAGCAACAGAAAAGATAACTTTTAACTTTCAATGGAGCGCACCATTGAAAACTGCTGCTGCCGCAGTGCATGCTACTGTTCAATAGTTATTGCCTTCTTCCTTGTTGTGCTTTCTCCAGTGTTGTGCAGCTTTGTCGTCACGCCCTCAAAACCCCGCCCGCTTTGCATCCAGAAATTCAAAACACATCTCTGCGTTGTGATTGGCCCGCCAGTTCTAGGGCCTGGGGCATTGATCGAGGCCAGACCAAACTCGCTGGCAAAAGTGATTTTGGCCACTGGCCAGTTGGGCTAGGTTACTAGGCTAAGCCTCTTCAGCTCTGCATTTGGCTCCACAACAATATCTACAGTACCAACATTGAAACTTATCAATTTAACCACCATAATCTCTCTATTAAATTTAGCAAACTGTATGGTAAAATGTTGAAGTATTCCATTTGTGAATTAAACACCTACATTGCATACTGATATTTCTTTACAAAGAAACCATGCTTTAATTATGATTAACCGTGTAAAGATTAAGAGATGGATAAATCTTGTCTTTTAGATCATCATTATAAAAAAAATTATATTGCTCTAAAAAAAATGTAAAATAAGCAATATTTAAAGTTGGGTCCTCAATTAACTCTGGAGACAAAGAAAGAAAGTAAAAGAAAAAATATGTTAATTTGATGTTTGCCACAAACACAAAATGAAATATGCAGCTGAAAACTAGTAATGCATACAGTAGTACTTTGTGCACACTATCACCCATTGAAAAACATTACGGTGGAACTGGAAGCATCTTGATGTGGGTGTGTGGTTCTTTAGCAGGGAGACAGGAGATTGTTATAGTTGATGGGAAGTGAGGTGGGGGTAACAAAACCTGTTAGTGGCTGCAAAATACTTTAGAGTGGATCAGAGGCTCACCTTTTACTGTATACAGCCAGATTTACAGTCAAGTGGCTTGGATCAAATAGATTTCATATCATAAATTGACAAAGTAAAAATATAGAACTAAATCCAATCAAGAATTTGTGGCAAAACTCTAACACTGCTATTCTGAGATACTCTCTAGTCAATCTGACTGAGCTTGAGTGTTGGGATCCTCAGGCTTGCCCACCAGAGGGCGCCGAGGATCCTCTTCTGCTCTTTGTTTTTCTCTTAGGTTTGGAGTTACTGTGGGGATCTGGAGATTACCCTCTGTCTCCAGCAGGATGTGCTGTGGGTCTTCTGGAGCTGGAACCTTCCTGCACACCTGTTCCTAATCCTCTTATCAGAAGACCTCCCCTTTATAAGTTCCTGCCTGTCCTTGATCCCACGCCGCAGTGTTGATCTTAGTTGGTTAGCTTCCTGAGCCTCTGTTACAGAAGATTCTTTGTTTTCTCTAGTGTGAGATCAGAATCTAATTCTTCCTTGTCTCTGCCTCACAGGAATCCTGTCTCTTCGTGAAAGCTCTGGATGAGTTTAACCCCAGTCTCCTCGTGAAAGCTCTGGATGAGCTTAACCACCTGTCTCCTCGTGAAGGCTCTGGATGAGCTTAACCTCCTGTCTCCTTGTGAAGCTCTGGATGAACTGTCTCTCTGGCAACCTGTCTCTGGCCTGCAGCTCTAGGAGAGTTAACCAGCTAATCTGCCCTGGTGAGCCACCCCGAAGATTTCTACATGGTTTGAACCTAACGACTACAATGAGGAGTTTCCCTAGAGGTTCCCATGTGGAGATCCCCTGTTGTTCCCTACGTTGAGCTGGAAGCTCAGCCTGAAGGTTCCCTCGTGTTTTTCCCTGTTGTTCACTGCTGTGAGCTGGAAGCTCACATCCAGCCATTCCCAGTTCCCTGCACAGACTCCAGTGAACCCCCCCCCCCCCTGAACCATTCCAGTCCCAGTGTTTTCTGTGTATATTTGGACTTATTAAACATTTTGCACTTTTCCCCTGTCTCCTCCGTGTGTGTTCTGCATCTTGGGCTTTACTCTAAGAGAACCCATCATGACATTGAGTTTTTTTTAAACAGAAGAATCTATAAATATGTCCTAATTATTTTGCTCTATCACCGCCAATTCAAATGATATGAGTTTAAGTTTGTGGGTATGACTTGACAGTTGTAGAAAATTTTCCTCTAAATCCATCTAAATGGTATGACTGCTCTTTTAAGGTTTGTTTTGTATTGTATATTTTAAATAAATTAAGTTTGCACAATTCCCCTTTAGAATAATGATCTAGTTATAATGTTTTGATAATGGAAATGTTTTTAAAGATGTTTTGACTTTGATTTGCTGAACCTAAGATTTACAGGTGCTGGTCATAAAATTAGAATATCATGAAAAAGTAGATTGATTTCAGTAATTCCATTTAAAAAGTGAAACTTGTATATTATATTCATACATTACATACAAACTCATATATTTCAGATGTTTATTTTGTTTAATTTTGATGATTACAAATGACAACAAATGAAAATCTCAAATTCATCATATCAGAAAATTAGAATATTGTGAAAAGGTTCAAAATTGATGGCCCCTGGTGCCACACTCTAATCAGCTAATTAACTCAAACCACCTGCAAAAGCCTTTAAATGGTCTTTCAGTCTAGTTCTATAGGCTACACAATCATTGGGAAGACTGCTGACTTGACAGTTGTCCAAAAGACGACCATCGACACCTTGCACAAGGAGGGCAAGACACAAAAGGTCATCGCTAAAGAGGCTGGCTGTTCACAGAGCTCAGTGTCCAAGCACATTAATAGAGAGGCGAAGGGAAGGAAAAGATGTGGTCGAAAAAAGTGTACAAGCAAGAGAGATAACCGCACCCTGGAGAGGATTGTGAAACAAAACCCATTCAAAAATGTGGGGGAGATTCACAAAGAGTGGACTGCAGCTGGAGTGAGTGCTTCAAGAACCACCACACACAGACGTATGAAAGACATGGGTTTCTGCTGTCGCATTCCTTGTGTCAAGCCACTCTTGAACCACAGACAGCGTCAGAAGCGTCTTGCCTGGGCTAAAGAGAAACAGGACTGGACTGCTGGTGAGTGGTCCAAAGTCATGTTCTCTGATGAAAGTAAATTTTGCATTTCCTTTGGAAATCAAGGTCCCAGAGTCTGGAGGAAAAGAAGAGAGGCACTTCATCCACGTTGCTTGAAGTCCAGTGTAAAGTTTCCACAGTCAGTGATGGTTTGGGGTGCCATGTCATCTGCTGGTGTTGGTCCATTGTGTTTTCTGAGGTCCAGGGTCAACGCAGCCACATACCAGGAAGTTTTAGAGCACTTCATGCTTCCTGCAGCTGACCAACTTTTTGGAGATGCAGATTTCATTTTCCAACAGGACTTGGCACCTGCACACAGTGCCAAAGCTACCAGTACCTGGTTGAAGGACCATGGTATCCCTGTTCTTAATTGGCCAGCAAACTCTCCTGACCTTAACCCCATAGAAAATCTATGGGGTATTGTGAAGAAGAAGATGCAATACACCAGACCCAACAATTCAGAAGAGCTAAAAGCCACTATTAGACCAACCTGGGCTATCATAACACCCATGGGCGTAGGTTTGCATAGGGACCATAGGGACATGTCCCTACCAAAATTTTGAACCGACCTAATTGTCCCGACCAATAATTGGATGTGAGCAACATGTTTATAATTTCCAGCAGTAGTTGTTGCAGCAGTGGCTTCTTTTCCTCTCGCAGCTCCTCTGCCTGGTCTCTCCTGTCCCTTTCATGTAGCAGCGCATGGAACTGTGCTGCGCTGTTTAACTCCACTCTCATTGGTTGTTCTGCCTTAGGTTCCGCCTTCTCTCTCTCTGATTGGCTGTTTTCTAGTCCGCGTGTGCTTGGAGCACAACATTGAAAACGTATTCACACTAGAATGCAGCGGTTACTACAATTAATATTAGGCTACAAAACTAGTCCCGATAAAAAAAAAATAATATCATGTTCACTAAAGAACAAAAACCTTTTTTTTTCTTTTATAAAACGAAATACTCTGAGTCAGCCAGGAGTTCTGAAGACTGCTGGAAAAATGGGCAAATAAAGGCTTTAAGCCATCAACATTTCTGATTCTTAGCCACAGCCAACTAAAAAAGAAAATGTGAGGGTTTCCTTTTTACCGATATTTAGTTGATATTACTGTTTTCATTTTTTTGTTTTTATTTTTACAATTTTGATATAATAACTGATCTAAATGGGTTGCTCTGTGGGCAAATGCACATTTTACATTTATATTACTGTATGTTTTAGAGTCTCTATTCTCCAGTTAATGATGAATCACTCACTAAATTAGTTGACGATTATTGAAATAATCAATTAATATGATTAATTTTTTTCAGCCCCAGATGAAATACATGAAATGGGCGACACAGAGTAACTACAGCCCAGATGTTCAACTTTTATAGTGAAGTTAATATTTTAATGATTGTATTATTTTGCTTGATACAGAGAGAGCATAGTAGGTACAAATATAACAGTGGGGTTTAACTCTGCACAATTCTATATCTTCAGAAGAAAATACTGTATTTACCTTCTCTCTTAGTCGTTCAAATCAAACCGTTTTCAAAGTGGAAAACAGTCCTAATTCCACATTGATCAGAGCCGGTGATACTTCAAACATTGATAAACAGCATCTAATGAGTGTAGAGCTTATAACATTTTTATTAGTGGAGCAAAATGTTGCTTTTCTCTTTTAACAATGAATACCTCTTATCAGTACGGATGCTCACATCGAGCATAAAAAAGGGCATGCATATTGCATAGCACCAATGACACCAGACCAATAGTGTCCCTACCAAAGTTCAAATCAAACCTACGCCCTTGATAACACCTGAGCAGTGCCACAGACTGATCGACTCCATGCCACGCCGCATTGCTGCAGTAATACAGGCCAAAGGAGGCCCAACTAAATACTGAGTGCTGTACATGCTCATACTTTTCATGTTCATACTTTTCAGTTGGCCAACATTTCTATAAATCCTTTGTTTTTATTGGTCTTCAGTAATATTCTAATTTTCTGATATGATGAATTTGAGATTTTCATTTGTTGTCATTTGTAATCATCAAAATTAAACAAAATAAACATCTGAAATATATGAGTTTGTATGTAATGTATGAATATAATATACAAGTTTCACTTTTTAAATGGAATTACTGAAATCAATCTACTTTTTCATGATATTCTAATTTTATGACCAGCACCTGTATTTTATAGACAGTTGAACTGTATCACTTCAGTAATGATTAAAAAAAAAATCCTAACATATTCGGAAAATAAAACTGCCACTATTATGAAACGATTAGCTTTTGAAATGTGATTAAAATCAAATAATGTCTTTGTTTGAAAATGCATTCAACATCAAAACAAAAAGAAAACCTTTAGAGATATTGTATAACAAGAAGTTATTTGTTTACAAAAGATGTTCAAGCCTCATACAGATCCATGGTTGTTAATCTCTTTTCAAGAGCTTACATTAACCCACCATGAAAAGCCAAATATAGCTTTACTTAAATATACACTAGATTAATATCAATCTGGTTTTTCATGTTTCAACCTTCTCGGTCTTTCAAATGCTATTTATTTTGTGTGACATTTACATATTTCAGTTAGATAATAATCCTGTTTCATTTTTGTACGATCAGAGACATTTAGACAAATTTCAGAGGGAATACTTTACTCCTGCTTTCTCTTGAAACTCTAGCATGTTAAATTCCTTTGTTGTAGGATAAGTATGACCTCGAATTAGGCTTAATTTTTTTACTTTATATTCCATGTTGTGAAGTTGTGATTACAGTAGGTTACTAGAAAATAAATGTTTTTATCATATGATCAAATTGCACTAATTCACTTACCTTAATGTGATTGATATCAGCTGGTACATAGTACCCATTAGAGGGCCCAGAATTGCAGAAGGACACAGTTTATATTTAATTGCAGGTTAGGGAAGTAGCAAATCCCTAAAGGGGTCATCATGGGTGACCACATGGATGTCTGTGCTGAACTTAAGACCAAAGCCTTTGGAAGTTGGTTGTAATACGATACAGACCAGCAGAAAGCAGTCGGCTATTTTGTGCACACTTTGCTTCCATGATGACCTGATTTTGGGACTGCCCTCCGTTGTTTTCAACCTGGTTATCAGTGTGCTTGACTTAACCCAATTTAGCCTCACTGTGTTAGACACAGAGAGGCTAATTACTAGCCTATGCTGCAGGCAAACACATTACATTATTTCAGTCATTGCTTTGAAAGGTACTGACAAAGTGTTTTTGTTTGATGTAACTGTAGAGGGGTCTATCAAATGTTACTTGTTTAACTGCACCAAACTACAATGAAGCCGGTAGAACAACTGAGATGCGTTAGAAAATAAGAAAAAATCAGGAAAAACTATAATTTCTTATTTCTTGACAAACACAGAACAATAAATTTTTTAGTATATTTTGAAACATTATACCCAACACCCTACCATTTAAATGCTGGCCTTTGGCAACAAGTTTTATATGGAATTTTGAGATAAGAATTTCTGTCAAAGGACCTATGAATAAACTAGTTTGTATGGATTGTATCTCTTACAAACGTATTAAATAATTTATGTGGATTTGTCAACAGACCAGTAAAAATAATAAATTATATGATGTATATGTTGATTTGCTGATTTAGTGATAAAGACAACCTGGCAGTTTAACTTTCACTTAGTTACTTTCATTTTTTTTTTTAAATATACATCAACAAAGACAGGCATTATAGAATGAAACAGGCGTTTCTTAATCTTATATGAAGTTTTGAAGAAGTATTCACACCCTATTACATTTTTCCTGTATTCTTTAACTTACAGCTGCAAAGTTCAATGTAATTTGTTAAAGGAATAGTACACCCAAAACATGATTAGCCTTCATTTTCTACTCACCCCCATGCTGAACAAAACTCTGGAGTACTTTTTTGATATCTCAAATGCATCTGGAGATCTGGGAGGCTTCTTGCTGTCTGCTGACATTCAAATAATGGAGGTCTATGGTGACCGAGACAGAAAGGTCCATAAAAGTCCACAAAAACGTGTCAATATTCCTCCATACTGCTCGTCCAATGTAATCCAAGTGTCCTGAGTGGGTAGCGTCCATAATTTACTCGAAACGAAGTCATTTAGAACGTTTTAGAGCCTAAAAAGTAGTGTATAGGATTTCCTAATAGCGCCCCCATGCGCGCTCACGATTCTACGGAAGCCGGCAGACCAAACCGGAAGAAAGTGCGCATTCAGCGTCTGCTCTGCCGATAATGCAAGCGTAGAAGAAGAAATGTGCTGTTTACCTGTGCAAAGAAAGAAACAACGAAAGAAAAATGTCTGAGGACTTCAGTGTTGAGGAAGAGCATGAGTTCTTTGCCGAGCTGAATGCGCTGGTTTGGTCTGCCGACTTCCGTAGAATCGTGAGCGCGCATGGGGGCGCTATTAGGAAATCCTATACACTACTGTTTAGGCTCTAAAACGTTCTAAATCACTTCGTTTCGAGTAAATTCTGGATGCTACCCACTCAGGACACTTGGATTACATTGGACGAGCAGTATGGAGGAATATTGACACGTTTTTGTGGACTTTTATGGACCTTTCTGTCTCGGGCGCCATAGACCTCCATTATTTGAATGTCAGCAGACAGCAAGAAGCCTCCCAGATCTCCAGATGCATTTGAGATATCAGAAAAGTACTCCAGAGTGTTGTTCAGCATGGGGGTGAGTAGAAAATGAAGGCTAATCATGTTTTGGGTGTACTATTCCTTTAAGAACAACACAATAAAGCACGTACAACACAAACAGCACATAACTGTAGGGGCAATGTCAGATAGACCAAATTTTCTTAGGTTTGATAAACAGCTGAATCAATGTTAAAGATTAAACTAATTCTGTGCTTTAGTTCCTCTTTTATATAAACAGTATCTGTATTTAACTTGTTCCAGACACGTATCTCTCTCTTCCATGTTTTAATTGACATGGATTTTTAAACAGATCAAAAACCATTTTGTTAAAAAAAATTTGACCATGACTGCATTTAAACTGATTTTGCTTAAAACAATTGGATGACATGATGGTTAAGGCTTTGCAAAAACTGTAAACACTTTGTTCTGTTTGTTGTCCTACCTTCATTTTTAGAGGGCCTCTAGACAAGGTGATCACCTGGTTGCCTGCTCTGAACTGTCATGAGAAAAGGACCAAAAATGCTGCCTCTAGACTCCAAGCAGGGCAGACTGCCATCTCATAGATAAAGTGAGCCGTTTTACAAACTGGCAAGATTACTCTCAAGGACAGAGATTAAAGTTACCTCTGCTTCACTCGTAAGCTCCCCAACACACAGATACTACGGTGAAAAAATACTCCTATGTCATCAAAGAAAGACAGATTGAAAGATGCAATAAAAGATAAAACAAAATGTTTCTTTTTTTTTCATTTACATCAATCCGCAGTAACCCTTGGTTAAATTTCACACTTTTCTTTTATAATTTAAGTTGTAGGATTTTAATCACAATTACATTATAATATAAGCAGAATATGAAGAGTGTGATTATAATGAAATAATACTCACTAGCAACATAACTGAGTTGGTATACAAAAATAAAAAAATGTCAGGTTTGTGGTTGGTTGAGAACCCAAATTACAGTACTGTAGGTCAGACAGTTTCATATACCTCAGAGGAATTTTAAAGAGCAGTATGCAGAACATGAGAAATGCACACAGGAACCACGATGACAGCAAAAGTCAAAGTCAGTAGTGAAAGAAAGAAATCAAAAAATTTAATTAGTTGGCTGCCCCTACAAATCCTCTCCTCTGACT
This sequence comes from Cyprinodon tularosa, assembly GCF_016077235.1. Lineage (NCBI taxonomy): Eukaryota > Metazoa > Chordata > Actinopteri > Cyprinodontiformes > Cyprinodontidae > Cyprinodon > Cyprinodon tularosa. The sequence goes on along the minus strand of NW_024039085.1, from coordinate 4,473,499 downwards.
CTGCCCGGTTGCTCATTACCGCTCATCTGATCCACCTGCTTCTGCTCTATTTAAGGTACCTGCATCCAGCTATCATGTTGAGATTATCTTGGGTCAGTGGTGAGAAGGCTATTTTATGGTTACATAGTGTTTATGATTTCCTGATCCTGATCTGCTTCTCATCTACTGAGCGTGATACCTGAACCAGCCTGATTCTGTTCTGATCTGTTTCCCTGACCTGGCTTGGATTCCTGCATGTTCTCCGGGGCTGCAGCTTCTGAGAGACTCTGGGTGGATCTCGTTGGCAGCCAACTGGCTGGATCCTACCTTGTTCTCTGATGATGGACTGAATTGTTAAACCAGAGATCCCAGTGATAGACACTCAAAGGCTGATACTGCGGATCTGCAGCCCATTCTTGTTCTAATAAACTATGAGGGACTGGTGCAAAAAGGAATACGCATTGGTCAGAGGTGGAGGCCCTTCCTAGAAATAAATGATTACTTACAGCTAATTTTCTGATTAGATGTAACATATATCTGTCACTTGACAGAAGCTCAGTTCTCCTTCTTGTGAGAAACAATATGATGAGTGAAGTTTTCCTCTGCATAGTTTTAACAATTACCCACTCTCCAAGACTGAGCAAAGCTATTCTCCTCTTGGCTGGTACTTATCAGAGCAGAAAAGCTTAATTAATTCATGGCTGGGTGATATTCTACACGGGCTGCTTCAGTATGAATTATTTTGCTTTGTTGAATATGTAAACAGTTGGCATCCAGACATGGGAATTAAATGGAAGACTTGATAGGCATCTGAAAAAGGTTTAATGGAACTGCTAAAATTTGAATTGAACTGTAATCTTTTTCCGTGACTAAAAAAATATTTTATATTTGTAAAAAGCACATTTACAGTAAATTCCTTCCTTTCCTTATTTCTTCTTGCATTTTGCAATACTCTGTAACGTTTGATAGTTTAGTACACATCTGCTTAAACTGAGGAGGCTGTTTTTACCCTGGCACAATCTCCATTATTTTGTACAACTGCTCTCCTTGTTATTGTTCCTGAATTATTTTAGTGGATTTACAAAGAAGAATGCATTAAATATATACAAATGTCCTGAGTTTGGAATAATCTGCACCTATATTTACACACGATCAGACTTACTCTGTTCAGCTACAAGATATAAAATAGGTAGTTAAGTGATCAAAATCCTAAAGAATGATGTACTATTTTATTTTTGCCAGCACCCCTGCAACACTCCCTCATCTCCCCTGCACCTCCCTTCCCCTCACCTCTTGATCACTGCTGTGTTTTGAAACAATCGTAAGGATATTCTCAGACGCACCCTTTGGAACAGAGATAGAAGACACTTGATATAGATGAGTGAAAACTGACATGGTAAAAAAATTATTATTAATTTGAAACTGATGCTTTGCTTTTAATGTTTTTTTTTTGTGCTATTTTTTCTTTTTTCTTTTTTTACCCTCCAGGGTCCTGCTGAGGGTGTGTGTTCCACGGGCAGGACGAAAACCACATTGTTCCTCCTGAAGTCCTCCTCCTGAGTGTTCTGCCCTTTGTTTGGGTTCACTTTTAGTTTCTTTGTAGATTTGTGTCTTTGTCGTTGTTTTCTAGCAGTGTTGTGTTCTTGAGTTACTCTCTTATGCCCCCTTGTGCTTGTTTGCTTTCCATTTGGCTCCATATCAGCTCATTAGCCCATGCTTTGTTCGGTTCCCCATATATGCACCACCTCTACAGTTCCTCTTTGCTGGTTTCATGTTGATTTGTTGCTTCATTGCTTGCTCCCCATCTGTTTCTCCCTGGCGTCTCCTGATTTTTGGTTTCTTATTTTTGTTTTTTGGATTTTTGCCTCAGTTAGCTGTGGAAAAAATAAAAAATAATAATAAAAAAAAAAAAAAAAAAAATATATATATATATATATATATATATATATATATATATATATATATATATATATATATATATATATATATATATATAGTACCATATATTTCATGTTTCAGTGTAGTACAGTTCCATATATTTCTGCTTATTTTATATGTACAATCTCTTCATTTTACTGATGTGTCTCATTACCAAAGTTGGTGCCCTGACCTCTTTCAGGATAAATTTTTGTATTTTGAAACACATTTCTTATTAACTACAGTTTCTCGAACTTTCAGCACCCTAATGGAATTTTTTAAAATGTACCACTACATATACAATTATAGGATATGCTGAATAATGGTTAAGCGATGCTAACCAACATAGAAGTTTTGTTAAGTGGTGGCAGCCAAGAGCAGCCTTACCTCTCAGCTTTTTCTTTTTAAGGATACATAGTTTTAATAATAATAATAATAATAATAGTAATAACCATCATCATCATCATCATCATAAAGTTTGGTCCTTTTTTTAAACAGAAAGAGTGTAATTTCAATTCTCGCACTGCCTGATGTGTTTTCCCCTACAAATCTACCTCAACACACCACTGTAAACAAAAACACGGAGACTAATTAGAAACACACCGAAGCAGCGCCAATTAATCCCCCTTGGCACAGTTCCCTTATTTGCTGCCCCCCTCTTCCCCTACAGCTGAGCAACAAACGCTCCACTCCACAAGATCAAGAGCTAAACATCAATTCTTTCATTTGCTTGTTCTCAATTTAATGAATGATTGCTGATTAGAGTTAGCTGTAAAATTTAAAATATACAATATCAATAAACCATAGTTTGAAAATAAGTCTACTCCTTGTTGAAATGTATTATTTATTCTGTCTGTGATTGTTTATTTGCATTTCTTACTATACCAGCAAAACAAGGTCTTTTAAAGTAAAGCAGCAAGAGAAAATATCTTATTCTCTTCCCCTTAGGATTAGTTTCTCTTGTGGGAACCTATCACTTTGTGCTGAACTGATAGAAGCATTGAGCCCTTTTAAAAGTTTGTCTAAATAGCTCTTAATTTGTTTTGTGCCTTCAAGAAAATATTGTTTATTTCCAAGCATGAATATTCATCTAGTATAGACAGTATAACTATCAAGTAAAAAGTTCTATGTCTTTTTGGTTTTAGGGGGAGAAAAGTCATCAGTGAACCACAATGACTTCTTCTGTTCTTGGCATACACTATGTGAAATGTTGAGCTTGCAATGCCTATGACTTCTTCTATATCCAATTGTTAAAGATATGCTAATGCAAAAACAGTTTTGTTACCTACAACAACCGTTTTTGATTGTTACAATCTATAACTAATGTTGTCCTTCAAAATCTAAATGAATTATTACGTCGAGACTCCTTCATTTTGTTCCTTATATATGTCTTGGTCAGAGTAATAAAAATAATGAGTGTTTGTTTTTTGTGATAACAGCTAGAATGACAGAAACTGAAATGGTAAAGCCAAATAAGTGAAAGAAAATCCAGAATACACCATAGGTTAACACAATTATAAAATAAAAAATAAAAAATATTATTCAAATTACACAAGCATGGCAACTGATATATATGAAACTGCAGTTAAGCAAACACGCACCGGCCATTATGATAGACTGTTTGATGCTTCTTTTATTTTTTGTTTTATTTTTGGATTAACATATTAACATACTATACTAAGAGCCTTTTAACCTATTTTCTATTAGTATTATGAGTGTTTAAATGAACTTTCCTCAATGTTGCAGGCAGTGCATGAAGAGAAAACTTTGAATAGCAAGGTCATCTCGAGATGATTCTGGAGGAAAGTACCCTGCTTCGCTGTGTCACAAAGATGGATGTGGTTCATTTACTATTTGGTCAGGTCCATTTAGAATGTTATATCATGTAGAATACCTTTCCATTGGAAATACGGACATTAAAATTAGAGCAGGTTTAGATGACCTGCTCTCACTGAAGTGTTGAAGAGATTATTATAATAGCCATCTGTGTCAAATTTTAATTATGGAGAATTACTTACATTCATAAAACTGCAGTCTGTACCGGTTTATATGGCTGCAACTCTAAGTGCAAACAAGTTATATAACTAAAATAAAGTTTTAAACAAGCCTTGCTTTCAAGTGACAATCAAATAACCCTGATCTTGATCTCTTTTAAAATGTGTGGGCAAACTGGAAAGGATTTCGTGCAAGGCAGATAAAGAACCTAATTCAGATAAACTATTTGACAGGAGGAATGTTGAAATTAAAGTGAAAAAACAATCTTGTGTAAAAACATATTTAGCTTATTTTTATCATAACACTCAAAAAGATACAAAATTGAAAGCTTTGTTTACCACGTCTGTGTCATGATTGGAACTCGGAGGTAACCCAATTATGCAGAACACCTCTGACGGACACAGGGATGGAAAGTTTGACAGTTTATTTAGCACAAACACACAGAATGTATAGATTCTGGTTCGGGCCTGGATTCTGGTTTCACCGGAGTCTCGAGGGTCTTTGAGGTTTTCTTTGGGAGAGTCACTGTTGGTTCTGGAGAAGAGTTTAACAGCAGAGTCCGTTTGCTGCTTCAGCGTCTCACGTCTAGCTTGAACAGACCTTGGCTTAGGTTTCCCAGCTCTAGTCCAGAGCTGCTTGGAGGTTCTCAGAGAATCTTCAGGGTTTGGCTCTGAGGGTCGGCTCGGCTGGTTAGCTCTTCCTGAGCTTTCACAGAGGAGGCACGGGTTTTCCTGGAAAAACAGAGATAGTGGTTAGAATCCAACCTGGATTCAAAGTCATGGAGAAACAACGAAGATCTAGGCTTTAGAGCTGACTAACTGGAACAACACTGCGGCATTGAGGCAAGGTCTGAAGACAGCTTATATAGTGGATCCTCTGATGATGGTAATGAGCAGCAGCTGTGCAGGAGGCTCTGCTCAGGAGGATCCACGGCGGACTCTGCTGGAGAAAGATGGTACTACTCCAGCTCCCAACAGTACCCCCCCCTCAAGGGCGGATTCCAGACGCTTCAGACAAGACCTAGGGAAACAAGGAAACAACAAAAAACATCCCACCAAGGGTGGGCGCAGGGGGCACCAAACTAGGTAGGCAAGAAGCCAAGTCCAAAACAAGAACCAACCCACCCAGGGTGGACGGAGGAAAATAAAAAGGAAAAAACAAACTGAGTCCCAGAACAAAAAACATTCCACAAAAAGGTGGACGTCAACAAAGAATGTCTCTGATATCTTACTGGGAGACACCCGGTAGCAGCTCAGAAATAGGTGCAGGGCGGGGCCGCCCACTGCGGCACCGGAGCTGATTCAGAGAGGACCGCCGACTGCAGCTCTGGCTGCAACATGGAGAGAGCCGCCCACGACGACTCCGGTGCAGCCTCCGAGGTGTCCTGAGGCGCCCACCGAGGGCCCCTGGATGCTCGGATCGGCCGAGGAGGGACTCCAGAAGGTTCGACGGAGCGGGGACTGGTTGACTGACTGGAGGAATGGCAGGAGGGAGACCACGATTCTACGTGTCTATGAGTCCAATTAATATGAGGGTTGTGTCGCTCCAACCACTCATATCCCAGAACCAAGGGAGAACAGGCTGATGGGAAAACAAGAAAGGTTAAGGTCTCTCGATGACTACCTGAAACTTGAAGCTGAAGAGGCTGAGTTTCGTGGGTAACTTGGTGTAGACTCCTTCCATCAATGGCTGAGACTTTAAGTGGCTTCCTCAGAGGGGTGGTCTTAATGTTTAGCTGTTGAACTAGACTTGAGTCAATAAGGTTTCTCTCACAACCAGAGTCTATGAAGGCTGACAGAGTGAGAGTCTGATCAGAACAGAACAGGGTAGCAGGTAAAAGTAGATGAGAGGATTTTCTATTTAGTTGATGCTTCACCAGACTCCCCATAATCGCAGACGAGCTCCAAATCCTATTCTTTGCTGGACAGGAAAAAACAAAATGCCCAGGTATTCCACAATAAAAGCAAAGATTTTCCTTAAACCTTCTCTTCCTCTCATCGGGTGTGAGCCTAGTGTGACCAATCTGCATTGGCTCCCCCTCAGTTGGTTCAAAAGCTGGTGGAACGAAATGAGTTTTAGACACGGGTTCAGATTCAGGCTGGACACGGCTCTCAGTTCTGAACGCCTCTTCGGGAGAAACAAAAGAAGAGGTGTCCCTTCACTTAGCCGTAGAAACAGAAACTGGAAAAACATGACTCTTAATCTTAGACCTTGATCTGGTTCGAAGACGGTTATCCAAACTAATTGTCAGCCTGATTAGTTCCTCTAGGGTCTCAGGTGACTTGAGTGTGGCGAGTTCATCTTTTAAGTTTTCGTTTAAAGCGTTGAAAAATGCACTCTTAAGTGCACATTCATTCCAGCCTGAGGGTGCAGCTTTAACCCGGAAGTCAATGAAAAAATCCGCTACGGAGGAGTTCCCCTGTTTAAGATTTAACAGAGCTCGAGAGTCAATTGTTTGGTCAGAATCTTGGTTGAAAACCTGAGTAAATTCGGAGATGAAGTCTGAATAATAGCCATCAAGGCTGTCGTCGGTGGGAAATCTAGCCTGAGCCCACTCCAAGGCTCTTCCTGTTAGCTGAGAAAGGATGAAGTTTATCTTCCTGTAATCTGTGGAAAAGCTGCCTGGAGAGTTCTGGAAAATAAGTCGGCATTGAAACAAAAACCCCTTACACTTGCTAGGGATACCTGAAAATTTCTCTGGGAGAGACGGACGAAATTCCGGAAGTGACGTGACAGGTTCTGGTTCCGGAAACGGAAGCTCCGCTCTGGGAGCTGAGTGTCTGGAAAACTCCTGCGGAGACTTATTAAGTCGAGTGTTGAGCTCACCCATGATTATGTCCAAAAGCCGGTCCTGAATATCTCGAATGGCACACTCAATTCTTCTAGCCAATTCATCGTGGCTCCCACGGAGGAAGGCCTCAAGGTTCTGAATCTGAGTCGGTAGATCCTTCAGAAGCCTCCAGAGGGGTTCCGCTGGGAAATTTTGTTGGCCGCAGTGTTCTGTCATGATTGGAACTCGGAGGTAACCCAATTATGCAGAACACCTCTGACGGACACAGGGATGGAAAGTTTGACAGTTTATTTAGCACAAACACACAGAATGTATAGATTCTGGTTCGGGCCTGGATTCTGGTTTCACCGGAGTCTCGAGGGTCTTTGAGGTTTTCTTTGGGAGAGTCACTGTTGGTTCTGGAGAAGAGTTTAACAGCAGAGTCCGTTTGCTGCTTCAGCGTCTCACGTCTAGCTTGAACAGACCTTGGCTTAGGTTTCCCAGCTCTAGTCCAGAGCTGCTTGGAGGTTCTCAGAGAATCTTCAGGGTTTGGCTCTGAGGGTCGGCTCGGCTGGTTAGCTCTTCCTGAGCTTTCACAGAGGAGGCACGGGTTTTCCTGGAAAAACAGAGATAGTGGTTAGAATCCAACCTGGATTCAAAGTCATGGAGAAACAACGAAGATCTAGGCTTTAGAGCTGACCAACTGGAACAACACTGCGGCATTGAGGCAAGGTCTGAAGACAGCTTATATAGTGGATCCTCTGATGATGGTAATGAGCAGCAGCTGTGCAGGAGGCTCTGCTCAGGAGGATCCACGGCGGACTCTGCTGGAGAAAGATGGTACTACTCCAGCTCCCAACAGTCTGAGTTTATTAAATATGTAAGTCTATGACTTACATAAGTCTATGACTGTATGTTTAACAAAGCCTGGCCAGCCATCCAGACTTAGGCATAAATCAGGACTCTGATCTTAAGAAGACCAGACCAATCACAGTGCAGGAGACAGACTCCTAATGCAACAATCTATTTCTGTACCCATGGTTTTTATCACCAGAATTTCAGCATCTCACTGCCGTAAATGCTTTCCCTTTTTTAAAGTAGATTTTTTTTTGCAACACATCATAGTTATCTGATTGGTTCTAAACCGTTTCCTCTGATTCTGTTATTACCACCATTGAAACCAGGCTATACCCTTCCTTTCCAGACTGATATGATATGCACACAACATAAGTCGGTCAGTCTGGCTGATGTATTAAATAAAAATTTAGTGACTATATTCAAATTTTCTTGGCGGTGCTTTAAAATGTAAGATAGAACTAAGATTTGATTCAGCAAAATTAAGAATCTGACTGCTGCCCACAATGGAGTACAACAAGATGTAAAATAGGGCGGATTGGAAGGAAGACGTAATATATTTTTTCACAATCCTTGGTACTACTTTGCAATTTCATATATGAATTTGTCTGTAAGGCATATATCATAATCGGTGCTTTCTTTCGAAGGTGTACTGGACATATAAAAAATGGGTAAAAATAAGGTAGCAGCCATTTGGATTACACACACCTTATCATAAACAATTCTTCAAAAATGTCATAACAGGTCAAATTAAGTAAATGTTTTGTGTATAAACTATTGGTTTAACAATAAAATCTTCAAATTTCTGCATATCCTTACAACAGTGATATATCAAGTTTATATCCTGAAAATAGTTAGAAGGGTTGAGTAGCATAATTCAGTAAAAAGCAGCATAAAACTATCTATGTAAGCAACTGCAGTGTCTCTTACAACCTCTCAATCACAAGAAAAAGTATTAGCATTCAAGTCTCTGTACACGAATAATCAAATATCCCAAAGGAGAGGTGGGGTCAGAACAAACCAAGGTAGAGGCACAGAAAATAAAAGCTATGGAAATCTGGCCAAGTTCTAAGGAAGAGATATAATGTCCACGTGGATTTCTCTTCAGGTTAGACTCTTGTGAATCCACAAGGACAAAAAAGATTATATTTTTCCCACATTCTGCATGCAATCAAAAGAACTGTATCTTCTCAAAGAATTGTTTGGGGCCTGCTTCGAGAAAGATACAGCATCTTTCGGTTTACATTACAACAGCCGCAAGATGCTTAACATACACCAAGCAATTTATCAAACCCTCAGTCAGGTACTGTAACAATAAATTGTAATGTACCATTTAAAACAGTGATTTAATGCACTTTTTTAGCTGTATAATGAGCCATCATGCAAACCATCATATAAAAATAGTTTTATGTATTATAGTTTTACTTATTAGGAACATTCAGAACAGGATGTTAGTAGTTCAAGGGGAAAGGAAGAAAAAAAAGGAAATTTATATACATTCATCCATTCATCCATCCATCCATCTTCTTCCGTTTATCCGGGTCGGGTTGTGGAGGTACTGTAGTAGCTTCAAAAGGTAGGCCCAGGCTTCCCTCTCAACAGCCACTTGGGCCAGCTCTTCCAGGGGAATCCTAAGGTGATCCCAGGCTAGCCGAGAAACATAGTCCCTCCAACATGTGCTGGGTCACCCTCTGGGCCTACTCCTGGTGGGACGTGCCCGGAACACCTCACCAGGGAGGCGTCCAGGAGGCATCCTAACCAAATACCCAAGCCACCTCAACTGGCTTCTGTCAATGTGGAAGAGCAGTGGTTCTACTCTGAGTCCTCCCCTGGATGATTGAGCTCCTCGGCCTATCTCTAAAGGAGAGCCCAGACACACTACAGAGAAAAATCATTTTGGCCGCTTGTATCCATACTCCATGAGTACCCCCCACAGGACCCCCCGAAGGGACATCGTCAAATGCCTTTTCCAGACCCACCAAACACATGTAGACTGTTTGGGAAAACTCCCTTGCACCCTCCAGGGTCCTGCTGAGGGTGCAGAGCTGTAGAGCGGAACGCATGTTCCAATGCCAGGACGAAAACCACACTGCTCCTCCTGAAGCCGAGATTTGACTAAACAATGGACCCCCTTTCCAGAACCAAAGAATAGGCCTTACCAGGGAGGCTTAAGAGTGTGATTCCTCTGTAGTTGGAACACATCCTCTGGTCCCCTTTTTTAAATAGTGGGACCACCACCCCAGTCTGACAATCCGGGGGCCCAACTGCCCCCAACGTTCAAGCTATGTTTCAGAGTTGCGTTAACCAATACAGCCCCACAACATCCAGAGCCTTAAAGTACTCAGTGCGAATCTCATCCACCGAGGACCTTTTTGACCACTCATTGACCTTAGCACAAGAGATGGGAGAACCTGAACCGGAGACCCTAGGCTCTGCTTCCTCAATGGCAGATGTGTTGGTGGGAGTAAGGAGGTCTTCAAAGTACTCCGCCCACCGACACAAGACGTTGAGGTAAACAGCACACCACCCCCACCTTAAATAGTGTTGATACTGCACCGCTTGCCCCTCCTGAGATGTCGAATTGTGAAAAACAGAATTGCTTCTACACTCAAAGTCTTTCTCCATAGCCTCTCCAAACTCTTCCCACACCCGGTTGGGCTGCCAGCCTGCCACTTTATCATGGTAGAGGGGTTTGAGTATCCTAATGGCAATAGGAGCTATGCCTTCTTGTGTTTTATGTCCCTAGTAGAGAGACAGGTCCTAGGTGAGGAACCAGACAAAGAGCAGCCCAAAAACCCCTTATGATGAATGCAATACATGGACATTGTGTTCCCTCGCCCGGTTAAGGGTCACCGTCGCCCCACTCTGGAGCCAGGCCTAGAGGTGGGGCCAAAGGGGTCGGTTGGATTGTGTGATAGGTGGCAGTCGAGGGTGGGCACCTTGGTGTCCTAATCCTCATCTAAAGAAGCTGGCTCTTGGGATGTGGAATGTCATCTCACTGGTGGGGAAGGAGCCTTAGCTAGTGCTTAAGGTTGAGAGGTTCTGGCTAGAAATAGTTGGACTTACCACGACACATGGCTCTGGCTCTGGAACCAGTATCCTTGAGAGGGACTTGATTCTTGCCCCTCAACTTGGTGCCTGTATGTTGGGGTTTACCCCGGTGAATTAGAGGGTGGCTTCCCTCTACATATGTGTGGGGGGACGGGTTCTGACTGTTGTTTGTGCTTAGGCACCAAACAGCAGTTCAGAATACCCACACGTTTTGGAGTCCTTGGGTGGGGTACTCTAGAGGTCCCTTCCTGGGTTGGGAGGTCCCTTCCTGACCTGAACTCGAGTGGTGTTCTGTTTTTTGGACTTCTGTGCTCATCATGGATTGTGCAGAATGAACACCATGTTCAAGCATAGTTTAAAATTTGCTGTAAACATAACCTTAAATTCACTTTCTAACACGGACAACAGAAGTATGACAGATGAGCTGGGGATAAAACATTTGCTAAACATGCAACATTCAGTGCAAGCAACACCCATATACAGCACCATTCAGGCTACCCTTTTCCCTCTTCAGCCAGTTGACTAAGACAAACAGTCAATATTTCCTTCCATTTTACCAGATTTTACTTTTTCAGGCATGAAGCCTCAAAAGCTTGTTATCTGGCCCAACATGAGCTGGCTGGAGCGTTAATGGGTGCTGTAACTGTGGACCCTGACAGCGTTGCGGGCGTCTGTGCTTGTCACAATTTGAGTTGCACTGAAATTGTCTGACTTTGAAACCATATTTCATAGCTTGTTTTTTAGGCTTTGACCAACATTTCTAATGCAGCTAATGTGCTAGATTTACAGGTGTGCAAATAACATGCAAATACAAATCTTTCAGCTTATGACCTCAGTACTGTTTGTGAAATAAAAGGTTAATTGCATACATTTTTTGAATTGGTTAAAGGGTATGCAATTAATTAATAGAAATCATTGCAATAAATTACCAGCCCTATTGTATTTATATTTATATATTTTTATGGTGTGAAACTGTTGTGTGTATTTTGCATTAAAGAGGAAATAATTTAGTGAAGATTAGATATGTAAAGAGGATATGGATTACTACTGTCTTTCAATAGCTATCAAACTGAGTATCGTCTAAGTTAATTAAAAGTAAGATCCTGCATATACACTTCCACCAGGAAGAGTCCATATAATGGACACTAACTTGCTCATTAGATAATTAGAGCTCCCAGGGGTGATAGCATATTTTATGACAGTTCAGCTGTTGTGCATTTCCCATAGCCTGTGATTAGTCCTCCTTTTTGCAACTAAAGAGTTTAAACTTAAACCTTGGAGGTTCATGTGAGATGAACCTCCAAGGTTTAAGATGAGAATATATATATATATATATATATATATTTATATATCCCAATATAGATGGCAATTCCCAAAAGATGTTTCCATGGTAATATTTAGTTTTTAATCTTAAAAGCTATACTAACAAACAAAAGTTTAAAGTGATAAAAGATCAAATTAAACCTGACCTGCCATTGAACTTAAAATTCAATTCAAGGACAGTATTATGCATCTCCTTGCTCTTTTCCTTATTTAATGTGCTTTTTCGCTCCTGGCTACAAACCAACACTAATTTCATAATAAAACATTTTATATCCAATCAAAACGATCCATAAGTTATACTATCTGACATTACACATTTTTTTGTTGAACAATAAAAAAAATGACAGCTTATCATGTTCACTTTAGACATTTTGGGAATTTACAAAAACATGTGCTTAAATCTAAAGTGGAATGTTAATTAAAATATATTTAAGGAAATCAGATCAGTCACTAAGGTATACCGAATATAACGGTATATCCGACTCGTAAAGGGAAGCCTGTTGATTCCAAAAGTAAACTGATATATTTGTTCATTCTGATAGTTATGGCATTCAGATAAAGAAAAGTTTAAACCCTTTTTCTCAGAAAGTTTAAATATTGTCTGAGGGGAATGACGAAAAGTATTTCAGTGCAGAGGTACTAAATAATCTCATACACAGTTATGGGGAAAATTGCTGATTGTCAATCTTTTGCCAATCAGGCCATACTAGCAGAGTACAATGATAATTCCAGCCTCAAGATGATTGTAAAAAATAAAGAAAAATAAAAAAAAATATCTGACTGATGCTTAGTGCCCCAAAGTCCTCCTTTCAAATAAAGGACATTTTGCATTGCATTATAACTCAGTGTCCCAGAGTCTAGAGGATGAGCAAAACAGACAAAATCATATTTTTTTTTAGACATAGTTGAAAGACAAAGACAACAATGTTTTGGGGTGCCATGTCTTATTCTGGTGTTTGTTCAAATGTAATTTTCCCGCAGTCTTGGCTAGGTTCTTGGTTTGTTAACCTTAGTGTTGCTGTGCTCGATCAGTCAGAAAACAGTCCTGACCTGAACCTTTTAAGAATCCATGGGGTATTGTCAAGAGGAAGGTAAAAGACACCTGACCAAGCAATGCATGAGGCATTAAAGCACCTTGGACATCTTACAATTCACCTGAGCAACAGGAAAATTGAGTTCATACCATATTGCATCATTGCAGTGTAGTTCATATGAATTACAATATATAAATACGGTAATACTTTTTAGGTGGACAACATCAGCCAGGCTCCAACTGTCAATGTTTCTAAATCACAAAAAATACACACCTGTGGTATTTGTTTTTGTTTTACATTTATTGCAGCATGAGAGTGAAACATGTGTCTATTATTTTATTGTCTTTTATGTTCTGTTTGGTATTTTTGCAGTACTTTTTAAATATTTTACAAATACATTTATTCTAAACTTTGAGTGTAACAAATCTAAGTCTTTGGATTTATTAACTGAAATAGGGAGATAGTTTAATTTTACAAATATATGTTAATGTCTTAAGATGCATATGTTTTACTTGGTTATCCTCTTTCATATGAGGATTACATGAGAATGTCAACATCCTTTTTATAACCAAGCCAGAAGGTTCACACAGCTTGATGGCATGAGTATGTCTTTCACAGCCTCTCTTTATGGAACAGAAATAAGAAACCCTTCTTGTGTGTACTGTTGTTAACATACACAGACATCAAAACAATCTAGGAGTCATGTTCAGTTTTGTTGTTTGCTTATACAAGTTGTCCTAGAGATCAGATTTCTTTATCAAAATAAGTAAGTCAGGAAATGATTGGCTCATTTACCACTATGGTTCAGGGGATTCTTGTGTTTTCTTCACGATCAAAACATTTAAAAAAGAAAGACATTAAAAAGCTATGGGATGGTGCTTCTGTCCTCACTTTTCATCTTACTGAGCTGAGCTCTCCCTTAGAAATTATTGAAGCATTAACCAAAATGACTCAAAAATAACATTTAACACCTTTACCTGAAATTACATTGATAGTCTCAAGTAATTATCAAATTTTAAAATAATGATTAGAAAATACATTAACAGATAAAGCATTAGAGACCCCACGCTAACTATCTTGAAAAGTGATCCTATTTATGTCAAAATAAAATTTTCCTCTCAAGGTGCAGTGGGACACCTGTGCATTAAACATTTCTCTGTCATACAAAAGGTAGTGTCCAGGCACTGCAAACTGCTTTCACCAGGAGACCATAATGTACTGCATCTGGAGTTTGCTGTGAGAAGACTGACAGAGCATACTAATGCTAATGTTTCTACCTCCCTAACAGTTGGGTTAAACTAAAGATTAACCTAAAGAGGCCCAGATACAGAGCCTCACTGAAAGGGTTTGAGGAAATATAAGAAAAAAAATCCTCTGTAGCTTTCTTTGAAGCATATAAAAAATGTCATGTATATTTATATATCTAAATATATATGTGTCACACGCTTGTCAGGAGACCAAGCAGTCTTGGAGGTGGGACCCAAACTGGTTGAAAGAAGTACATGCTCTGAAGAGTTTCCAGCTAACAAAACTTTTTTTTTTCTTTCTCTGGTGCAGGACATCAACCAACCCACAACAACCACTGAACAATGGCAGACATGTTTCTTATATACTGTAGAGTAGGAACTAAATTGGAAGAAACCATTTTTAAAAGGATGTTCAGCTTCACAATAACAAGAAGAAAGGGAATTTTTTTTCTAAACGAACAACTGATTAAGAAATACTTTTACCAATAAATACAGAAAACAAATGTTTCAATTCAACCCAAACAAATACTCAAACTCAATATAGAAAACACCATACATCAGATCAACCTCCCCCCCTTCAATTACCCAGTGGTGCAGTCCTGCACACACCTGCTTGGAGTGAAACAGCAGATTTTATCTCTTTAATCCATGAATTTCCCTTTTATGAAGAGTTAAACAAAAACAAAATTTTGTAAAGTGAAATAAATCTACCTTTTTATTAAAATGAAAACAAGATATGGCCAACCAAAGAACCACAACCCAAACAAATCCACTTCACCCAAAACAACAAAAATAAACCAGTGTAGAAAACCAGATGCTGTGTTTATCTGCTACTTTGGCCAATATACAGGTAACAAATGGTCATTTTTACAATATGCAATGTATTTTGATCCAATCATATTTTTTTTTTATAATTTTGGAATATTTGTATGTGTTGCTGCTCTTAAAATTTGTATGTGTTGCTGCTGTTTAGTGACTATTGCTCAACAAGTCTACAGGAGGGGGCATTGAAGAGCATCCAGAGGTCTAGTGGTATGATGACAGTCAGGAGTGGCGACTCTTGCAGCATTTCCAGTGTAGGAGAAGAGCCTTTTGAGTAGTCTAGAAATTTAAACTTCTGCAACTGGATGCTCAGCATAAACCAATAGCAGATGCTGAACCAGGAGCTGTCTGGGAGACAGGCAAGCCATGATCGCATATGCAGAACTGTCAGCATAGAACAATGAAAAATTACTATTTAACAGTGCTAAAAATCCACTGTATTTAGAAAGCCAGGAGAATGTATGTTTCGTGTACAAGGATAAATAGTGCTCTGATCAACCCCCAAAAAATATGTTCTTAATGAACATTTCTTGAATACATACCTACATTAACTAAAATTTGCAAAAATTGCTGGCAAAAATTGTTGGGTTTTTTGCAGGTACTTGCAGCTTTTACTGTAAGCTTAAAAAGCTTTATAAATCATTTTCAGCAACTAATGGCATGATCCTGTCCTTTCTGGTTTTGTTTAAATTTTCTTTTTGAGCTTTTAGTTACATTTTGATTTATGTCATTCTGAATTTTTAGGTCATTGGTTTCATTCCCATTTTGTGTTAGTCTAGTTGTTTTCTGGTTTTATTTGAGTTGTTATGTACAAGTATTTCTTGTTTACTCTCTGTCGCCCCTTTGTGCCAGCCTCCTTTCCCTTGGCTCTCTTCTGGATCGTTCTGTCTACACCTGCTTCCAATCAGTTGATCACTCCATTCTTTGTAGTTTGGCATAAATACGCCTCCTCTGCAGTTACTGGTTGCTGGATTCTCTTCATTCCTTCCTTCACCCATGTGATCCCCTTTTCTCTGGCTGTATATACCTATAAGTTTATTTGGTGGAGGAATTTTTTTCTATTTATGTTCAGGTGAATTTAGTTCGCTTGAAAATTGGTGTTTAATTTGGTTGATGTAAACTAGTCTCTTTTGTGTGTGTATTTGGTTGATTTATTAATTGTTAAGTATTGCTGTTTGTAAAATTGTCTGAAATAAATAAATTCCTATTTACTAGGTTCGTTACACAAATTATCTTAAAAAAAAAAAAAAAACAGACATTCCATGTCCGAGGATATCATTAAAGAATGATCTGCACTTTTTCCACACAGAATTGAATATTTATTGGGGGAGACAACTCAGTTCACAGGGCATGAGATTACTTGTTTTTAGTTTGTTTAATATGAGCGCGATGTGGATTAATTAATTTTTATCTAGTTATTTTTACTGTACATGAAGAACTAATGAAATTATTTTCAGATCACACATAGATTCCTTAATTCCACGGGGGAAAAGGAATTACTTTAGGGTTACGATTAGGGTTCACTCAATGATAACAACCTAATGAGCCTGGGCCTGATAGCGGCTAATAACAAACATTTATTGGGATGATACTATCGCAGATGCAAACAGCCACTTAGTATTTACACTGTAAAAGAAGACTGAATCATCATGAGGAGGGACACATGAGATGATGCACAGGTTCTATATATCAGAACAATGTTTTTAGACTTATGGCAAACCGTTTTGATATTTGCTAGTTTTACTGAATATGCATTCCTCATATCTGGAAAAATAATTTTTCTTTGTCTAAATGATCATTTCAAAACAAAATGACATTTTCCACATCTAGAATAAACATTCTGGATGTCTAGAAATTTATTTCAGATCTCCATATTCCTAATATTACTGGTGAGCATTTGTATTATTTTAACTATGAAAAATGTTTCTCATATATAAATACATATTCAGTCAAGCTAATAAATGTCAGAACGGCTACATAAAATGTGTAAACATTTATATATATATAAAACAAAAATTTAGTTTCTGCAACAAAAATGTAATTTAGAAAATATATTATTACAATTAGCTCTAGGAGTGTTATTTTTATTAGAAAGAATCTTATTTTAGTGATCTACAATTGGAACAACAGAAGGGAGATTGCTTTTAATAAATAATACAGCCTGCCATAGAAACTTCATATGAAAATATGCATTAACTCGAGGAACAATCTTCTCATTCACTATCTTCCTTTTCTTTGCAGAATTTCTGCATTAAAATCTCTAGTTCCAGTGGGGTGAAATAGGCACTTTCTGTTGCCTGTTGTCATTTTGATTCGTAAAATCGATGCTTCAATGATAATGGCTTTTCATACTTGTTTCGCACGTGCTAAACTCTGAGTGGTTCTACTTGGAATTGATTGAACTAATTCATAGCAGCCATTATGAAGCTGAAAACTCAGAGTTCCCAACATTAGGCTAGATCAATTTAGAGTTGCGGATTTGAATATGAGTTTGTTAAACCTACTTCGTGAAACGGACCTCCGATCTAGACTGAATTACATGGAGCATTATTCAGTCTGGTAAACCGGCGTTGACTCCAACCTCATCTGAGCAAACTAATCAAAGCCTGGGGGGGCGGGACTTTGCAGAATTACCCATAATGCAGCAGTATTATGCATAAGAACAAGCTGGCGACCTCAATGGAGCAAACTTCCAATGAAAATACTCACCGCTGGCTGCTTCACCGTTCTTGCCCACGCTATTTTTTTAGGGGTACTATGTTTGTCCAGCGCTTTAGCTGCAGACACCACTGACGGTGTGAACGCACAATAAGGGGCAAAGCATTGAATAAAATGAATTTGCTTAGCTCTATAAAACTGGTCAGACAAAATAAGAAATGTGGGGTATGGTGGATCTGGAACACAGGTGTATCACAGTATCTGGAACACAGGTGCTAAAAATGAAGTGAGTTATGAAATCAAAATATATTTGAATAGATATGACATAAATGTATAATGTGACAATGAAAGTGTGAAATAAGAAAGGCAATTCCTCTCCATGACGTTAAAAATATGTGGTACTAATGTGGAAAGTTTAAGGCTAATAAAACACAAATTTGAAGTTGGTTTCTGAATGCAGCTCTCAATTTGGGAAACATCTAGAGGGTTATTTCACCTCTTATTCAGCTTTATTTTTTAAAAATAAAATACATAGACCTTTTTAAACTAAAGTATGTTACTTTGCACAATCTTTTTTGTGAAAGCTTTATTTGATCTGTTAAAGTTCTTTAGAGGCCTGTTTTAATGGTGTTTTGCATCTGGATCGCTCCAGTTCAAAAACTTCCTTTTGTGAATATGTTAATGATTCTGGTAATGATTGTAATTTTTCTGTACTTTAATAAAGCTCTTATCTGTTAGCTGTTTTTAATAAAGCTGTTATCTGTTAGCTGCTAGTTTTCTGGAATCACCATTAATGAATAACAGTTAGTTGTTAATGCAAAAAATGGCACGTTCACAGCTGACTTGAATGATTTTTAAAAAGATAATTTATTCCAAAAAGTACCCTGTGTCAAGTATTAACATCCTGGCCTGAAACTCTAGCCAAGCTGCTTTTACCTGAATCGGTAGTGAAAGATTGCAGTCTGATAGAAAATGACATTTCCTATAGCTCTTACGGTTATCATTTTTCACTCCTCTGACTCACTCTATTATCTCTTTCTTCTTAAGAAGCAGGACTCTGTAAATATTAAAGACTTGTCAAGAGAGATATGTTGCCATATATCTGCAGTCACAGAGTAAATAATATTCTGAAGTTTCAAAGATCATTGCAAATCTCCTTTTCATTTTGTTAGGCTTAAGTAACTTTGTCAATCTGTCAAACTGCTCAAACACCACAATAAAATCCATGGTGTTTGCAATTTACCAGCAAGTATAAGGTAGGATTAAGTATTAAATAGTTCATATCTTTTTACAGAAACCCAAGACTGTTAAAATGGAGTTAGGTCAATATCAAAACAACTTTGATTGTTTATTACAGTCTTTTCTTCAGGGTTCTGTGACTTTTAACAAAGAAAAAGAATTAAAAGGTGAACAGAGCGATCCTCAAACTGCCAGCAGTTCAAATGAATTAAATATTTGTGTAAACAAACTGAACCTAACCACTATAATCAACTGATTCCGAACTTTCCGTTTTAGTTAGTATTAGCCCAAGCCAATCAGGAGGGAAACCATCTCTTTCTCAAGACTCACCCAACGGCATCTGTTCAGAGAAACAGCAAAAGTTTGCCTGGGATAGCCATGCTAAAGCTAACAGCTGAAGCAAGCTCTGCAAAGCCAACCTACAAGACAAGTGAAAATGCTCCCACAGAGCAAGTAGTACATCGCAAACATGACAGTGGTTTATCCTCTCTGGTACTGTAAGATGAAACTGAATGAATGATTAGTACTGTACTGTTACAGTGATGGTTCGCTCCCTCGCTCACTCAACCCCTGTACAAATCAGGCTATGGTTCACAGGAGCTTTAACTAAGTCAAGATTCCCTACCAAACCGCCTGCCGCTGAGACTTAGGAGTGATGCATGTGCCTGATTTTCTCACTGGCCCAGTGTATGAATAAGAAGCTGATTAGTTCAAGCTGTGTTGTGGCCAAAACAAATCCCTCGTTCATGCAGTGGCACTGTTTCACTTACTCATGGTAGGTTACACCAATGAACTGAGACAGGACACCATGATCTGGAATTGATATAAAGTGATTATTGGAATAGTCCTTTTTCCAGATGTAATCTGAATGCAAACAAAATATTTCTGCACACTCGAAAGACCTTAAGCAGAGCATACAGAATACAAAATAAAGAGACATACTGTGGAAATTTAGAATATTGTGGTCAAATTTGTTGCACTTTATTATTTGTATTTATTTCAACTTAATTATTACATTCTGTTTTTGGATAAATTGTGGCTCTGGATATGTTGTTGCACTTTTCTAGTGTAGTTTTGTTTAAAGATTTTATTGATGTTGTTTGCACTTCAGGCCCACCGTACAGACAGATCACAAACAAATCAGTCCAGTCCTAATCCTTTTTACCATACAGTATACACTTTTTTATGATCATTCAGGGTTATACTCCCAAGCCCCATGTACTTATTGTTTTGAAAAGTGCTTCTTTTATTGTTCTTTTATTGTCTTTTATCCTCACATGGTTTGTTTTTTGCCTTTCTGGAAGTACATTTCCTTTCTAGATCCCTCAGGTCAGCAGACCATCTTCTCCTGAATGTGCTGAGGAAGCTGAAAGAGCCCAGAGGGGACAGGTTTTCCAAGTTCCAAGGCTTTGGAGTTTGTTGTCATTACACATCAGACAGGCCTTTTCACCTTTTCATTGTTAAATCTGCTATAAAAACCCACCTTTTCTCACTTACTTTTGGTGCAGTATGGCAGAGCTCACCTTATTCATTTCATGTATATTTTTTCGTAACATTATTTACATGTTGTTGATTATAACTGAAGATGTGTTAGTTTATTACACCTTGGCATTGGCTACCTGTTGCCTGTCAGAACTGATGTTTTAATTTAATTAGGACTGGATATACAGTTAATTCTGTCTGGATATACAGTTATAATCTTTATTCTGTACATGGCAAAGATTTGTAAATGGAATGAGAGCAGTATACTTCAGCTAAGAACAAAGTGTAACATTTTTATAAGGCTGGAGTCATGGTTGTCTAATCATCTGCTAATCTGTATGATGTAAGATGATGTGGCATAGTGGAGATGTACAAAATGTGTTTTTAACTATTAATTGAGTCACTTCCTGAGAGGTGAGCCCAGATGTGAGCAGCTGCCTTCTGTACATTCTAAGCAATTTCTCTGATCTGAGTAAGATTACAATTTCTATCAGAATCTGTTGTCATTATCCCGGTTTTTTAATACATATAAGAGAGATAACCGGAGAGATAGAGCATCAAGGTGCATACACAGAGCTTATCTTTAACTATGTTTTATATTATGTTTAACTCAAGTTGCTTATATATTATTTTTGTGTCCTTTTATATAGTATTTTAACCTAGGTGTTTTAACTTATTTTATGTGATTATCTTATGATATACATATTTATTAAACATTTTTGTCAGGTGTGGTATTTTTAAAGTGCTTATAAATAAAATTGACTTGGCTTGGCTTGCTTAGTAATTAACACAATTGTCAGGTGTTGAGCTCTAACTGTTATGTACTTTAAGACAACGTGACCATGAAACTCTTTCTCTTTCAAAAGACTGTTGGAGAAATATACCATTATGTTTCATGAAATTATGCTCTGAAATCAGGACTGGCACCCTGGTACAATAAACCAATTACTAGTTTTATCACATGCAAGAGTAGAAAGTCAATAGTGCTGCTAATGCATACTGTATATGTAGCATGTACATATTAGGGGTATGTAGAACATAAAGTTTTATCAATACTTCAATGGAAATATCAGCAAGCTCTAAAATCATCCATCATATTTCATCAATAGCCTACATAATATTGTCTTACAAGAGACAAGTGTTTAATGTTGGTGTTACATGGAGAACTTGGGGCAATTATTAGAGCCAGTTCTTAGCTAATTTTGATTTCTATTCACTGTGAGGCAGATTCCAAAGATTCTGATATGCTTTTAAAGAAGTTTGGGATTTAGACCCACACTTTCTGAATACCCACTTGAAACACTTCATCAAAAATATAACAGACATAACAATCTACTTTGTTGTACAAAATGTACTTGTTGCAGAGCCAAGATAAAAGTAAATTTTGATAACCAATACAAAGACTTCTTAAAACCACTGCATATACATAGATGTAATACCATAATCTGAAAAATAAATGGCTTGATTTGAGAAATATGCTAATCAGCAGATTAGTCTTCAGGGCATCCAATTTTGGCCTGTATCAAATCTTACACCAAACAACAATCAGATATTTTATGCTATGATGATATTTATCAAATATTACTTCTTGGTATTGTGACTGACTTTGCAGTTTTCTTTTCGTGAGTAAAAATATTGCAATTACTGAAATCTGAGTCAAAGAAAAAGCTGTATTTTTGATTAAATAAATAGCTGTTAGGTTTAAACACCAAACACCTTATTCAGCAACCTGCACAAAGAATGACACAGAGAATTTAGTATATTTTACTTGCAAGGAGAGGGGATCAGAAACTGCATTCAGTTACAACTTCAAACCCACTCTGAAGCAGTATCTGCTCTCCAAGCCCTTTATTGAAGAAACGCCCTGATTACAATGTGGTTTCAACCGCTAAAGGGGGAGGGAACAGAACCCAGTTGAAACCAGAATTTTCGTACAACATCATACAACATCAGAGGATAAGGAGAACCCCTCTCCTTATCTAGTTGCACAGTTCTCCATTCTCCTCCACACCCTTAACGACATCTGTTAACAGCAGTCGCAGTCAACATCCCTCCTGCACAGACTTAAAAAACATTAATGACACAGCAAACAAAACTAAATGTTTTAACACTCTTTGTAATATGAGTAAGATAGAGATAACAAAATGTGTAAGTATAATATGATTAAAGTAATATGATTAAAGTAGAATAACTTATGTTCAATTAATTAACCCAACATTTCCCTCCTGTTTATTCACTTTAAGCTATTTATTTTTATCATTCAATAGTTACTTCTTTTCAGATTTTCAACTAAGAAATCATTCTTTTTTCTTTTTTTAGCTGTAAAGGGTACACTCAGAGGTACTTTAAACTGGTGGGTTATTGTCGTTGGGATTAGGATAAAAGTCAGGAAAGTGTAAAGAGAATTCATCCTCTTCGCTGTCTTCATCATCCGATAGGTGTTCCTCAGTGGACATAAGGGCATACATTTCTGTTTTAATGGGTTGTATTGCAGTGGTAATTAGTCTATTTAGCAGCAATCTAATACATGGAATACAACAACATCCACATAAGGTCAGGATGGCGGCAAATATAGCTACAGACATCAAAATAGAAAGTACCAGTTGTTTGTATTTACCAAAAATGTCTCCAGATCCATCCCACATTTTTGTGTCAACTCCAGAATGGTCTTTCATTTTGCTGTTAAGAGAGCGAAGGCCTTCAAGGGCCTTTGTGAGGCTGCCATCTGCAGCAGTGTTGTTGGGAATAAAGGTGCAACACTGATCTCCAAAAATAGAGCACACACCACCTTTTTCAGCTAACAACATGTCAACAGCAATACGGTTCTGGAAAGCCATCAGAGAGGTAGCTGACAATTGTTCATGGACGGCGGAGAAGCCTTGTTCTGTTTTATTTCCCAGCCTCTGGACGTTATAATGGATGTAGTTGATCCTGTCTACATTTTTATTTATAGTACACCACCAGCATAAGAAAGATTCAAATCCTGCAGAAACTTGATTCACTAGTTTATACTCATCTGGAACACCTCTGGGTACTCCAATACTGTCAATATAAGTAGGGTCATCTGGACTCCACGCATTTTCAGATGCCCTCCTTCTTCTAGTATGCCATGTGTGAGGTAAAATACTGTTTACAGTCGTTAACAATTCATCCATTGTGAGTGAAGTAATAGAAACAGGTAAAATCAAGGTGACTGCAGCACACAATCCAGTGGTGTTGCATGGAAGTCTGTCAAACAATCTGTCATCTCCACACCACCACCAGATGTCACTGCGGGATTGAGGTTTAAAAAAGGTGGATACCAGTAAAATGCTTGCACATTGTTTTTCATTTAGTGTACCCAATTTTGGGCCCACTCCGGTCCTGTTTACACAGGTGAAATTTGCCACAGCCACTTTCTTCAAAAAGATTGGTTTTTTCTTCTCATCTGTGGTCAGGGGATAGATCTTATCCCAATAGGTGCAATTATCAGTTGGAACTGTATAATTCATTATATTTAGAAGACATTGAGGAGTTATGGTGGCAGGAACCACACGTAACAGCGGTCTGGCTCCCATACACACAAGACAATCATTAGACACTGTTTTAGCTGCTTGTTCTGCCATTAAAAGCCAGTTGTTTGTTTGCCCAGAGATTCCAGTGGTGACTTGAAACAATTCATCTGTTTTAAGCGGGTCATTAATATTTTGAATTTTTATCTGTTCACCTTGGGCAGAAGTAAGAATCCCTTGTATCTCATCTCCTTCTTGTGTAACATTTGCAGAGCACAGATACAATGTCCAACATGGATCGGTTTCACTAGACCGTGCACATAGAAATGAGGAAGAACAGCCTTCCTTCTCAAGGGGTTCTGCTGTGGAGTTTATTGTCATAGTGAAAACTTTGGAGGCATGGTTAACAGTGAACCCTGATATTCTACTCATCCATTTCTTAGCTAAAGATGTCCATCCATATGATCCTTTTTTCCACTGTCCAGTGGTTCTGAAAACTCCCCAACTCTTTTGAGTTCTTTGAACTACACGGGGATATAGGTAGAAATCATAACCTCGCCAATCTCCCGGGTCAATTTTAAATCTTTGCGAGAATGTTTGAAAAGGAATAGTCACTACACTGATTACTCTAGTAGAGTTATAGCAGAGATAGACGTCCCTTTTACAAATAGCTGGCTCATGGGGGCAACAAGAATCCTTGCCCTGAGTGAGAGCTAAAAACAAAACTAATATGAAAAGTTGCAACATCATCTAGGTTCAAACTTCAAAAAGTTTCCTATGGGTAATCTTTTACACAGTGGTCTACTTCCTATGACCTCTCGGCAGAGTTGTGTACAATCATCACCAGTTTGAGACGGTTGTATACTAAAAATACAACCCCCTTTGTACGATGGACTTCCTCTGAAGGTCGGTGAAGGAGACCAAATGCGTATTCTATAACAGGTACCACAGTAGAATTACTAGAGTGCTAAGCAGTATGGTAAGGTTCCACAGAATAATTAAGAAAGTGATTTTACTTATTACTCATCTGATCTAACTATCACTTTCTTGCAATCCATTTAGAAAACAAATCTATTATAACCAAACAGAATTGAAAGGATAAATAGGTTTAGGGAAAGCACCTTTTTTAGGTCTTAAATTTCCTTGAAGATTATGTTTAGCACATATTAGACATGCTTTACAAAAGTTTTTTGCATAAAATATAAATCCATATGCTGTATAATGATGCTCAATGCTCAATCAATCCTACAATCCCCCCGTTTGAGACATGAGTGAAATCATGACTCAATATAGCAGCTCATTCAAAGAAATTTTTTTATTTGGAAGGATTGGTTTATGTTCTGGTCACATATAGGGGCCATCATGGATTTTATGATAGTTTGGCTGAATAACATGTTTGTTTCGTTGAATGTCATCCCCACTTCACATGTATTTAATAAGAAATGTTATGTTTAATGCAATGTTACGATGAAATTAGGACAGCAACTAACAATTATTTCGTAAATCGATCAGTCTATCGTTAATTCTTTCGATTAATTGGTTAGCCAAAAGTTCTGTAAAGAAGATTACTAATGACATTAAACCAGGTGAAACCAAAACATTTCCTCCTGAAGAGCTCCGGACGGAAGTTATTGACAGACAAAAACATTTTATATCGTATTTGCAAAATGTTTATAAATTTATTTTACAGTTTTGGTATGATTACTGATCCAAGTGGGTTACTCTGTCGGAGAAAGCCAGATTTTACATGTATATTATGTGTTAGAGTCTCTATACTCCATTTAATGATGAATCACTAAATTTGTTTACGAATATGTAAATAAACAATGAATATGATTCATGTTTTCAGCCACAGATAAAATACATGAGATGGGCAACACAGAGTAACTACAGCCCAGATGTTCAACTTTCATAGTGAAGTTATTATTTTTAATGAAGCATAGTAGGTAAAAATATAAGAGTGGGGTTTAACTCTGCACGATTCTATATATTCAGAAGAAAGTACTGTATTTACCGTCTGTCTCAGTTGTTCAAATAAAATCATTTACAAAGTGGAAAACAGTCCTAATTCCACATTCATCAGAGCCGGTGATACTCCAACATTGATAAACAGCATCTAGTTAGTGTAGTGCTTAAAAATGTTTATTAATGTAGCAAAATGCTCCTTTTTTCTTTAAACAATGAATTCCTCTCATCAGTACTGATGCTCATATCAAGCATAAAAAAAGAAAGGCATGCATAATGCATAGTACCAATGACACCAGACCAATAGTGTCCCTACCAGGGATGGGATGCCCAGCCTCTGTCTAAGCAAAGCATAGAGCATCCCTGCCTAAGAGGTTAACTGGACATTCAGGTAAAGTCAGTACAGACAGCCGGCAGGAGAGTCCTTCAGGGTCTCTCAACCACACAAGCTGGATCTCCTGCACAGCCTTTAAATGACCTTGAGCTAATCGGACTATGACAGTCTCAGGTCCTTGGCCAGCACCTGGAATTTGTTGTTTAACAGTTGTTCTGCATGCACCACTGTCACACAGGAAAACTGTTGGGGTGCTATTCACATGTATAGTTAATACAACTAATCCTTATTTATGCATATTAATTATGTTTTTGATAAAAATGCTTTGGCTAAAATGCCATCAGAAGGCTGATAAATAGAGAGGAAAAAAGGACAAGAACAGAGGGACAAAACCTAGAACAAATAATGAATGTCTATTCTATTAACATTTCTCTATCTGTAGAATAGGACTGTTTTATAGGTTTTCTTGTCAGGGGGGGCCCCCTGCCCATCCATGCCCAGGGCCCCAAATTTCCTAAATCCGCCCCTGCCTATAGACCATCATGACAGGAAAAAATGGATTTTCAGCTGGCCCCTGACCCGCCAAAGGATTTGGCAGCTCAATTAAAGGAAACACTCAATTTCAGGTTTGGGTTCAGGGGCTGGCTGTGGGGAGATTAAGCCTCCCCCCATATCTTTTGACCAAGCCCCCACAGGTCCCCCAGAATGGGTAACCCTTGTGGAGGTGCTGGGCATAGGAGAATAAGCCGGTAGATTCTCAACTTTAGGAGCTGGCAAGACTGGGGCTGAAGCAGAAGCAGCAGCAGCACCAAGTTCATTTGGGTCTTGCTGTAAAGCTGCTTGTGCAGCTGCTTGTGCTTGCTGTAATAATGCTGAATATGGACCTACAGGTAAATCATCTTTACGATGGGTATGTGCAAGGGTATGGGTTCTTTTATTGTGGTTCTGCAGGCTCCTGTATCACACAAAATTTAACAGGAGTGCCCTGGACCATCAGAACTATTTCTGGTCTATAACATTTCTTTAAAAAAAAAATCTTCTAGGTTTAAGACATCCATATTTTCACCCTCTATCTCTCTAATAGAAAATGGTTGATCATCTAGTCATGCTGAGCTTCCTGCTTTTGTGGTTTACTTTGACAGTGTCTAGCTATGTGGCCTTTTTTTCCACATGACCAACACGCTCTGGAATTATCAGTTGAGCGTGATCCAAAATCTCTTCCCTTTCCACGGCCTCGGCCCCTACCTCTGGACTGCTGATAAAACACAGTGTCCTCTTCCTCCTGATAAAACACAGTGGATTCTTTATTGTGATTCTTTTTACTTTTTATGACTTTCTCTGCATGCAGGGCGTGGTTTATATACTTTTGGAGTGTTGCACCACTCATCTCTATGTGGTGACGATTTACCCATTCTTGAATTACACATTCTTCCACATCCTTCTTTGGAGAGGGAATTCCTTCTACTGCTTTTCTTTGTCTCTCCTCCCTCTCTCTGTTAGCTCTGCACTCTCCCTCTTCTCTCTGTCCTGCCAATTTCATCCAGACCATGGTTTGCATGTAACCTTCTTTTGCCATCAAAGTGTCTTTATTTTTGCTTTTTGTTTTTATTTTTTGTTGCAATTCTTTAATGTTTGCGGTGCTCAATTTACCATTAAAACCGTAGTTTTTTATCCAGTGACACAATGGCTCTACCGCCAATGGGTCATCATTTTCGACTGCTTTCCAATCTTTGCACTGGAGTTTCTCTAATAACTTCTGTTTTTCTTTACTTTGCCCCTTTCCCATTTTGAACTAAATTTGGGCCCAGTGGGTTTTCAACACCTGTCGTGTTCTAAACACTGGGGCTTCAGACAAGATGGTGATCAACGACTTTTTGTGGTAAAACTCACTTCAACCCTTACAGGTGGAGTTTTCTTGTCTACAAACATCCACAAAAGCTCACCATTTAACCCTTGTCTTTTTGGTATGAAATACAGATATCTAGTGATATCTATATTTCCTTACACACGCACACACACACACACACACACTCACTGCGCAGTTAACTTTTACTTTATTTCTGTTTACTTATTTTAAACACAGAGGACGCCGCTATCCTATGCAGAATTTAACTAGTTTACAACTCGGGGAGCCTGCCCTTACAAACTAGGGGAGCCTGCCCTCCCGCGGACTTTAACTGTTTTAAAATTTCTATTTTACCTGATAGAGTCTAGAATTGTCAGGGTTTTAGTACAAAAGGGGGACCTCGTTACCCCATGCGGAATTTAACTATTTAAGATAGAGGACACCGCCGTCCTTCACGAGGTTTAAACTGTTTGCAAAGGGGAATCTCGTGACCCCACGCTGAGAGGACTTCAAAAGGGGAATCTCGTGACCCCACGCCCTTCACTTCGATCTTTTTTTCTTTTTTTTTATATTATTATATTTTTATAAATTTTTTATATTTTATATATTTTTCTTCCAATAATTCACTCACTCCTTATTAAAAGAAAAACTACTCACAATTCTCTGCGTCCTCGAAATGCTTCAACCGTCGGACCCCAGCTTGTAAGGGAGAGACCAGTCCCGTAAAGGGTCTCTTTGCTGCGGCCGCAGGCTTATCTGGATCTCACTCACCTGCTGGGGGTCGTCGGGTATCTTGCAATCCGGCTCGAAGGACCAATTAATGTTAGGTTTAAACACCAAACACCTTATTCAGCAACCTGCACAAAGAATGACACAGAGAATTTAGTATATTTTACTTGCAAGGAGAGGGGATCAGAAACTGCATTCAGTTACAACTTCAAACCCACTCTGAAGCAGTATCTGCTCTCCAAGCCCTTTATTGAAGAAACGCCCTGATTACAATGTGGTTTCAACCGCTAAAGGGGGAGGGAACAGAACCCAGTTGAAACCAGAATTTTCGTACAACATCATACAACATCAGAGGATAAGGAGAACCCCTCTCCTTATCTAGTTGCACAGTTCTCCATTCTCCTCCACACCCTTAACGACATCTGTTAACAGCAGTCGCAGTCAACATCCCTCCTGCACAGACTTAAAAAACATTAATGACACAGCAAACAAAACTAAATGTTTTAACACTCTTTGTAATATGAGTAAGATAGAGATAACAAAATGTGTAAGTATAATATGATTAAAGTAATATGATTAAAGTAGAATAACTTATGTTCAATTAATTAACCCAACAATAGCATTTATAATTTTCCGCCTTAATTCATCTAAATTATGCTTATTTCAAATATCAACACAACAATATCAAAATCTCATTCAATTTGCAGAAATTAATAAATAAAAGAAAAACGAGACACCCCACATTAGTGCACATACTCAGCTTAACCTACCAAATCAAAGTGTAGATTAAGACAGCGTGTCTAGAGAGGAAAACAAAAATAAATCTAGTGATCATCATTGCATAAAGTCACATTTTTGTCCTCAAAAACTAAGCAAACAGAAACTTATAATAGCACACATTAATCACAGTTACTTCCCCATGATGAGTTCATGCAAACTGGTCCTTCTCTCTTGTGGTTTCAATGAGCATCTTGAGGGAAGCATTCGTTGCTGTTTCCAGATGCTTAGTTATGCTCCATTTCACCTCTCCAAGATTTTGATTAAACCTTGACTTCATTGCACTCCAGCGCATGATTTTTGAGGGACTCTGAAAAGTAAGACTGCCTGTGCAGTTTTCATGCACATTATTACAATGATTTTTATCGTTTTTGAAACATACATCTTACTGAGCTAAGGCTATTTGTTAAAAGTATTATTGCATATAGCCGTGATTACATACAATAAAAAGCATTTGATCCTGCATGCTTTTTTATAAAGTTGGCGTTTTAGATTCTGCTTCACAAAGATGTGTTGCAAGAAATGTTTTTAGGTCTCCCTATTGAATCTCTGAATGCGTTTGAAATGTGGCAAGTGACAGAAATATGGATTGCCTTGTTGCATGAGTAATTTCTCTGTTGTCCGTAATTGCACTATATCGATGGGAGTACGGGGAGGTTTCATTTCATATCACAAATCTGCAGTTGGCTGACGAAAATTGGGCACTTTGCTCTTTGTGAGGCATGACAGTCTTATTCTGGAGAACAGCTTGCTCTGCATTGTATATTTCTGACATAGGATGAATTCTGCATTGTGAAGATGCATATTAACATTCTTTATTATGGGTACTGTGATTCCCTCCATCTTTGGGATCATAAAAAGGCTTCATCAGAGGGAAAAAAATAAAAATCCTTCAGTCCTAAAGTATCAAAATACAACTATTAAGGTTAACAACTTCTCTGCTGTTGCATAAGAAATATCAAATACAATTTTTGAAAAACAGCAAACCCTATAAACAATGTGATGTGCAAGTGCATGGATAGGCTTTGTAAAAATAGCACAGTTATATTTTAAATATACGGAAACACATTCAGCTTATTATTTACTCATTGACTATTCATTTGTGCCTATTTATTCCTTACAAAGAGGGTTATGTCCTACATAGTTGACATTAGAAAATCTCATTTTATATTCTGTCAAATTATGTCATATATAACATATTATTTAACCCTAACTGGTTCAAAGAGTTGCTTCTCGTTTTTTATTGTTGATGTTGAACAGCATATCCCGTGATTGTGGATGTTACGCCCCCCAAGGTCTAGGGGTCTTGGGGAAGCAACATAAATAATGTCTGGAGTAGTTCAGGGGAAGTTAAAAATTATTTATTACAAAAAAGATGGTTAAACTGCCCAAAAACAGTCAGACTAAGTTTTAACACAAAAACAAACCAAATGAAAGGACAGAGGGAGCACCAAACCTCCCAAACACAAGCTACTAGCTTGAACAAGTCCACCTAAAGCAGACTAAGCAAAGTGCATACAAAGCCAGGGCAAAGAGCTCTTTCATCCCAAAAAACAGATGCAAAACAAGATGGGGGAACAGCTTAACAAAACCTTCCTAATAGCTGTCCCCAAACTGAAAGCTTTTCAGGAGCCTTTTATAAGGTGCAGGTGGGCCTCATCAGCACACTGATTGGCTTGACACTCTTCTGCTGCTCCAATCATGTCACTGCAGTCCTCAGGCAGCCACCAAGGGAGTTCTGTCAGAGCTGAACCTGCATAAGAAAAGGCCTGCACAGTCTTAAAAGGCCAGGGGCCGTAACACTCCCCCCCTTAAATTACAAAACCAAGTTTTGTATACATTTTGTCAAAAAGAATCCCCCCCCCCAAAAAAAAAACAAAAAAAACAAGCATACTCACATCCTGGAAAGGCCATCTGCAAGAACATTTTCTGTTCCTTTCTTATGTCGAATGTTCAGATTGTATTCTTGTAAAAGTATTGCCCAACGCATAAGACGCTGATTGTGGTTGTACATGCGTGAAAGAAACACTAGTGGATTATGATCAGTGAATACATCAATCGGTAAACTACTGGAACCAAGATAAACATGGAAGTGCTGAAGAGCCAACAACAGAGCCAAGGTTTCCTTTTCAATGGTGGAATAGTTTAGCTGATGTTTGTTAAACTTGCGAGATAAATAGGAAACAGGATGATTTAAACCTTGCAAATCTTCCTGTAAGAGCACTGCACCAGCCCCAACAGCGCTGGCATCCACTTCCAGCTTGAAAGGTTGGGTCAAATCAGGTGCAGCTAGTACTGGTGTGTGGCAAAGAATACTCTTAGCACTTTCAAAAGCATTCTGGCATTCATGTGACCAAACAAAGTCAGTCTTTGGGCTAAGTAGGTTGGTTAATGGTTGAACTACTGAGGAGAAATTTCGGCAAAAGTTACGGTAGTAGCCAACCATGCCCAGAAATCGTCGCAGCTCACGAAGTGTTTTGGGTGTGGGATAATCATTAATCGCCACAACTTTGGCATTGAGGGGACGAACTTGACCTTGTCCCACCTCTCTGCCCAAGTATGTCACAGTGGCCTTGCCAAATTCACATTTTGCAAGGTTAAGGCTCAAGGAAGCTTGGGCCAACCTGTGAAATACCTTATACAGTGTTTGCAAATGTTCCTGCCAGGTTTCAGTATAAACCACAAGATCGTCTAAGTAAGCGCTGCAGTTGGAGATTCCATGCAATACTGTATTTATCAGCCTCTGAAAAGTAGCTGGAGCATTACACATACCAAAAGCCATAACGTTATACTGCAAAAAATTATCTGGGGTCACAAAAGCGGAAATGTCGGAAGCCCTTCGAGTTAAGGGGACTTGCCAATAGCCCTTGAGAAGGTCCAACTTAGTGACATATTTTGCAGTTCCAATATTGTCCACACAGTCTTCAATCCTGGGGAGAGGGTAAGCAATAGGTACGGTGACAGAATTGACCTTACGATAGTCTGTGATAAAGCGTGGTGAACCATCGGACTTGGTTTCTAACAAACACGGCGAGCTCCAGGGACTTTGACTAGGTTTGGCTAAACCATGTTCCAACAGGTATGCAGTCTCCTGTTTCATTAGAGAACGTTTTATGGGATTAGCACGGTACGGATGCTGTTTGATGGGCCTAGCATTTTGAACGTCTATGTCATGTTCAAGAACTGTTGTACGTGTTGGTACATCATTAAATAAACACGTATGTTTACCAATGAGGTCCATTACATCCTTTTGTTGCTCAGAGGATAAGTGGTCGAGATGGCTCTGCAGAGATTTTAGCATCTCTGTGTTCGTAAGGCGAGGACTAGAATAGATGGGATAATTCATTCTTAAGCCATCAGCATTATTCAGTTCCTCTACTT
Organism: Cyprinodon tularosa; assembly: GCF_016077235.1. Classification (NCBI taxonomy): domain Eukaryota; kingdom Metazoa; phylum Chordata; class Actinopteri; order Cyprinodontiformes; family Cyprinodontidae; genus Cyprinodon; species Cyprinodon tularosa. The sequence goes on along the minus strand of NW_024039085.1, from coordinate 4,440,604 downwards.
CTAGTGAAGTAGTGACTGCAACTGGAGCACACACTCCATTAGATTCTGATGCAGATCGAGAGTTGTACAACTTAAGCATGTTCACATGGCAGACACGACTTGTGCGCCGCCGATTAGGGGTACCAATAACATAATCATTCTCCCCTACTTTCTCTAGGATTTCATAAGGGCCATGAAATTTGGCAGACAAGGCAGAGCCAGAAACTGGTAGGAGTGCAACAACCTGATCTCCTACTTTAAAAACTCTTTTGACAGATGTTTTATCATAGTGATGCTTCATTTTTCTCTGGGATTCAACTAGATACTTTTTAGCTAGAGCATTAGCTTGACGCAGGCGCTCAAGAAAAGCTTGCACGTACCTGGTCACACTTTTTTTAGAACCTTCTGCAGGAACCAGGAAGGTTTCTTTCAAAGCTCTTAAAGGGCCACGAGGTGTGTGACCAAACACTAGTTCTGCTGGACTGAAACCAAGGGATTCTTGGACAGCTTCCCTAGCAGCAAACAATACAAAAGGGACCCCCTCATCCCAACTTTTTTCAGTTTCCAAGCAGTACTTGCGTAGCATTGACTTTAAGGTCTGATGCCACCGTTCCAGAGCACCTTGAGATTCTGGGTGGTAAGCAGATGAAACCACATGCTTAATGTTTAGAGTTTTAGCTACCTGTTTGAACAATTTTGATTGGAAGTTTTTTCCCTGATCCGTTTGTAAAGTTTTAGGTAACCCAAACACAGAGAAGAACTTTGTCAGAGCTTTAACCACAGATTTGGCTGTAATTTTACTCAAAGGGATGGCTTCAGGGAATCGTGTTGCAGCACACATTATTGTGAGCAAATATTGATTTCCACCCTTTGTTCTGGGTAGAGGTCCAACACAGTCTACTATATCATGGTCAAATGGTTGGTCTATGACCGGAATAGGGCACAACGGAGCAGGTGGTACTACCTGATTTGGCTTTCCAGCAATTTGGCACACATGACAACTACGACAGAACTTTGAAACATCACGTTTCATACCAGGCCAGAAAAAGTGCTTTAGTAGAAGTTGGTATGTCTTGGTAACACCTAAGTGACCAGACCACTGGCTTTCATGAGCCAGAGACAGAACTTTCTGTCTATATGTGGTTGGTATAACAATCTGTTTCACTTTACACCAGTCTGAGCTCCCTGCATCTGATGAAGACCATTGACGCATTAAAACACCATGTTCCACAACATAAGCTTGTTTCTCTTTATTGGCTAGTTCAGCACTTACCACATTCTTGAAACATCTTTGTAATGTTTCATCAGCTTGTTGAGCAGATTGCAAATGTTGTCTGGTGAGAGGGATGGATGCTTTCTCCCAAAGTGGACCAGGCTCCTCCAGCACCACCACATCCGGGATTAACGGAATACTGTCACTTTTGGTTGTTGCCTCCTCCTCACTAGAAAATGGAGACATCAAAATAGAGTCAGAAATGGCAATATCAGGGTCCTTGCGTGCTTGTGCACGGGTGACCACACAGGCTGGGTACAGCCCAGGGTCTGAAGTTTCTTGGGTTGTCTGGTTTAAAGGATTATCTAATACCTCTAAAGTGGGAAGTACCAGACCTCCAGCAATGTCATTCCCCATTAGTATAGCCACACCATCTATGGGTAAGTCTGGGCAGACAGCAACAGGGAAAAATCCTGTGATAAGTTTTGATTTTATATAAACCCTGTGGACTGGTCTTGGAGCGTAGCCCATCTCTATCCCCCTCAGAACAGAGTTGTATCCACATGCACTCTCATGTGAAAAAGGTAAAACTTTTGAGAGAATGACAGACTGGGAGCCCCCAGTGTCTCTCAAGATGCGTACTGGCTTTAAATCAGAGGCATCAGCTGTCAATGAGATTAAGCCATCAAAAATGAAAGGTTCAAAACAGGGATCAGGTAATTTGTCACCACAACCAGTGCTCTTATTGCGGGGTTCCTTTTTAACAAAACCAACACCTTTAGTCTGTTGCGAATTTGGTTGCGTTTTGCGTTTTAAAGCTAAGCAATCAGCGATGACATGTCCAGGTTTGTGACAATAGAAACATTCCCCGCTTTCTTTTGGAACTGTGGCTTTAGCCATCTGGGTATGTGGCACAGCATTAACACGTGACTTTTCATTAAGAACGAAAGCTGACTTATGAGTAAGCACATACTCATCTGCAAGAACAGCTGCAGAGGCTAGAGTGTTCACTTTCTGTTCATTTAAATACAACACCACACGATCTGGAATACACTTCTTAAAGTCTTCCAACAATATTAGCTCACGTAAAGCATCATAATTGTTCACTTTGGAAGCAGCACACCACTTGTCAAAGAGAACACCCTTCTCTCTAGCAAACTCAACATAAGTTTGTTCAGCAGTTTTCTTTTGCTGTCGAAACCTTTGTCTATATGCTTCCGGAACCAACTCACAAGCTTGTAAGACAGCAGCTTTAACCAGATCGTAATCTAAACTATCCTTTAAAGGAAGCGCTGCCAACACCTCTTGAGCTTTACCAGAAAACTTACACTGTAACAAAAGAGGCCCGGTTTCCCTAGGCCATTGTAAAGCACCAGCAACGCGCTCAAATGCTGCAAAGTATGAGTAAACCTCAGATTCTCTAAAAGCAGGTACTAACGAAATACACTTACTAATATCGAATGGCATCGCAGACATGGAGGTGGAACCTGGTGTGACAGAGGCGGGGGGGGCTCGATTCTGGGCCTCCAGCTCAAGCTTGCGCAGCTGTATAGCCTTATCAGCCTCTATTTCCAGCCTCCTGATCTCTAGCTCCAGTTGAGCTCTCCTGTCCTGGGCTTTTTCCTCTGCCTCCATCTGGAGACGTGCCAACCTCACCTTCAAACGCGCTCCATCTCGTCCTTCTGAGCTCACAGAGGACAGTGGATCATAGCGAGGAAGTGTACGAGGTGTCTTTCCCCGGTCACTCACTGCTGCCTCCACACTAGGAACATCTTTGAGATCCTTCTCAAACAAGGCCTGTTGGCTTGGCACTGCAGCAGCCTCAGGGAGATCAGGCCCTTTAATCACACCAATCCCCACCAACCTATCCACTATAAGAGCCTTTAGGTCCCCTTTAAGGACCTGTTTTGGGACCTGCAACTTAAAATGCTCCACAATTTGCAGCAATTCACACTTGCGGCAGCTATCTATAAGCTCAAGAGAAGGGTCGGCTAAAAAGCGCTCCAGACTGAATGGAACTGACATGGTTCCTGGATACAGCCAACTCAAAATGTCCCCCTTAAATCTGGAAAAAGGGATCCTAAGAGGATCCCGGACAAGCCCCCAATTATGTTACGCCCCCCAAGGTCTAGGGGTCTTGGGGAAGCAACATAAATAATGTCTGGAGTAGTTCAGGGGAAGTTAAAAATTATTTATTACAAAAAAGATGGTTAAACAGCCCCAAAACACAATATAGCTTAACTCAGTTACAACAAAACAACAAAAAGGTAAGGGCAAACAAATTCAAGATTGGCTGAGAGCAAATAAAATTACAAACTGCCCAAAAACAGTCAGACTAAGTTTTAACACAAAAACAAACCAAATGAAAGGACAGAGGGAGCACCAAACCTCCCAAACACAAGCTACGAACTTGAACAAGTCCACCTAAAGCAGACTAAGCAAAGTGCATACAAGGCCAGGGCAAAGAGCTCTTTCATCCCAAAAACAGATGCAAAACAAGATGGGGGAACAGCTTAACAAAACCTTCCTAATAGCTGTCCCCAAACTGAAAGCTTTTCAGGAGCCTTTTATAAAATCAGTGGCCCATCAGCACACTAAATTTGGGTTGACACTCCCCTGCGCCCAATTTATTCACTGCCAGTCCCCCAGGCCAAAACCACCAAGGGAGTTTTGTCAGAGCTGAAAAACCCGCATAAGAAAAGGCCTGCACAGTCTTAAAAGGCCAGGGCCCCTAACACTCCCCCCCCTTAAATTAAAAAAAAAAACCAAGTTTTTTATACATTTTTTTCAAAAAGAATCCCCCCCCCCAAAAAAAAAAAAAAAAAAACAAGCATACTCACACCTGGAAAAAGGCCCAAAAACCCCGCAAGAAAAATTTTTCGTTCCTTTTTATGTCGAATGTTTCAAATTTTATTCTTGTAAAAGGGATTGCCCCCGCCCTAAACCTGAAATTTTGGGGTTTTACATGCTGAAAAAAACACTAGGGGGATTATGATCATGAAAACATCAATCGGTTTTAAAAAAACTGGAAACCCAAAAAAAACATGGAAGTGCGGGAAAAGCCAACAACAAGCCAAGGTTTCCTTTTCAATGGTGGAATAGTTTAGCTGATGTTTGTTAAACTTGCGAGAGAAATAGGAAACAGGATGATTTAAACCTTGCAAATCTTCCTGTAAGAGCACTGCACCAGCCCCAACAGCGCTGGCATCCACTTCCAGCTTGAAAGGTTGGGTCAAATCAGGTGCAGCTAGTACTGGTGTGTGGCAAAGAATACTCTTAGCACTTTCAAAAGCATTCTGGCATTCATGTGACCAAACAAAGTCAGTCTTTGGGCTAAGTAGGTTGGTTAATGGTTGAACTACTGAGGAGAAATTTCGGCAAAAGTTACGGTAGTAGCCAACCATGCCCAGAAATCGTCGCAGCTCACGAAGTGTTTTGGGTGTGGGATAATCATTAATCGCCACAACTTTGGCATTGAGGGGACGAACTTGACCTTGTCCCACCTCTCTGCCCAAGTATGTCACAGTGGCCTTGCCAAATTCACATTTTGCAAGGTTAAGGCTCAAGGAAGCTTGGGCCAACCTGTGAAATACCTTATACAGTGTTTGCAAATGTTCCTGCCAGGTTTCAGTATAAACCACAAGATCGTCTAAGTAAGCGCTGCAGTTGGAGATTCCATGCAATACTGTATTTATCAGCCTCTGAAAAGTAGCTGGAGCATTACACATACCAAAAGCCATAACGTTATACTGCAAAAAATTATCTGGGGTCACAAAAGCGGAAATGTCGGAAGCCCTTCGAGTTAAGGGGACTTGCCAATAGCCCTTGAGAAGGTCCAACTTAGTGACATATTTTGCAGTTCCAATATTGTCCACACAGTCTTCAATCCTGGGGAGAGGGTAAGCAATAGGTACGGTGACAGAATTGACCTTACGATAGTCTGTGATAAAGCGTGGTGAACCATCGGACTTGGTTTCTAACAAACACGGCGAGCTCCAGGGACTTTGACTAGGTTTGGCTAAACCATGTTCCAACAGGTATGCAGTCTCCTGTTTCATTAGAGAACGTTTTATGGGATTAGCACGGTACGGATGCTGTTTGATGGGCCCTAGCATTTTGAACGTCTATGTCATGTTCAAGAACTGTTGTACGTGTTGGTACATCATTAAATAAACACGTATGTTTACCAATGAGGTCCATTACATCCTTTTGTTGCTCAGAGGATAAGTGGTCGAGATGGCTCTGCAGAGATTTTAGCATCTCTGTGTTCGTAAGGCGAGGACTAGAATAGATGGGATAATTCATTCTTAAGCCATCAGCATTATTCAGTTCCTCTACTTCTAGTGAAGTAGTGACTGCAACTGGAGCACACGCTCCATTAGATTCTGATGCAGATCGAGAGTTGTACAACTTAAGCATGTTCACATGGCAGACACGACTTGTGCGCCGCCGATTAGGGGTACCAATAACATAATCATTCTCCCCTACTTTCTCTAGGATTTCATAAGGGCCATGAAATTTGGCAGACAAGGCAGAGCCAGAAACTGGTAGGAGTGCAACAACCTGATCTCCTACTTTAAAAACTCTTTTGACAGATGTTTTATCATAGTGATGCTTCATTTTTCTCTGGGATTCAACTAGATACTTTTTAGCTAGAGCATTAGCTTGACGCAGGCGCTCAAGAAAAGCTTGCACGTACCTGGTCACACTTTTTTTAGAACCTTCTGCAGGAACCAGGAAGGTTTCTTTCAAAGCTCTTAAAGGGCCACGAGGTGTGTGACCAAACACTAGTTCTGCTGGACTGAAACCAAGGGATTCTTGGACAGCTTCCCTAGCAGCAAACAATACAAAAGGGACCCCCTCATCCCAACTTTTTTCAGTTTCCAAGCAGTACTTGCGTAGCATTGACTTTAAGGTCTGATGCCACCGTTCCAGAGCACCTTGAGATTCTGGGTGGTAAGCAGATGAAACCACATGCTTAATGTTTAGAGTTTTAGCTACCTGTTTGAACAATTTTGATTGGAAGTTTTTTCCCTGATCCGTTTGTAAAGTTTTAGGTAACCCAAACACAGAGAAGAACTTTGTCAGAGCTTTAACCACAGATTTGGCTGTAATTTTACTCAAAGGGATGGCTTCAGGGAATCGTGTTGCAGCACACATTATTGTGAGCAAATATTGATTTCCACCCTTTGTTCTGGGTAGAGGTCCAACACAGTCTACTATATCATGGTCAAATGGTTGGTCTATGACCGGAATAGGGCACAACGGAGCAGGTGGTACTACCTGATTTGGCTTTCCAGCAATTTGGCACACATGACAACTACGACAGAACTTTGAAACATCACGTTTCATACCAGGCCAGAAAAAGTGCTTTAGTAGAAGTTGGTATGTCTTGGTAACACCTAAGTGACCAGACCACTGGCTTTCATGAGCCAGAGACAGAACTTTCTGTCTATATGTGGTTGGTATAACAATCTGTTTCACTTTACACCAGTCTGAGCTCCCTGCATCTGATGAAGACCATTGACGCATTAAAACACCATGTTCCACAACATAAGCTTGTTTCTCTTTATTGGCTAGTTCAGCACTTACCACATTCTTGAAACATCTTTGTAATGTTTCATCAGCTTGTTGAGCAGATTGCAAATGTTGTCTGGTGAGAGGGATGGATGCTTTCTCCCAAAGTGGACCAGGCTCCTCCAGCACCACCACATCCGGGATTAACGGAATACTGTCACTTTTGGTTGTTGCCTCCTCCTCACTAGAAAATGGAGACATCAAAATAGAGTCAGAAATGGCAATATCAGGGTCCTTGCGTGCTTGTGCACGGGTGACCACACAGGCTGGGTACAGCCCAGGGTCTGAAGTTTCTTGGGTTGTCTGGTTTAAAGGATTATCTAATACCTCTAAAGTGGGAAGTACCAGACCTCCAGCAATGTCATTCCCCATTAGTATAGCCACACCATCTATGGGTAAGTCTGGGCAGACAGCAACAGGGAAAAATCCTGTGATAAGTTTTGATTTTATATAAACCCTGTGGACTGGTCTTGGAGCGTAGCCCATCTCTATCCCCCTCAGAACAGAGTTGTATCCACATGCACTCTCATGTGAAAAAGGTAAAACATTTGAGAGAATGACTGACTGGGAGCCCCCAGTGTCTCTCAAGATGCGTACTGGCTTTAAATCAGAGGCATCAGCTGTCAATGAGATTAAGCCATCAAAAATGAAAGGTTCAAAACAGGGATCAGGTAATTTGTCACCACAACCAGTGCTCTTATTGCGGGGTTCCTTTTTAACAAAACCAACACCTTTAGTCTGTTGCGAATTTGGCTGCGTTTTGCGTTTTAAAGCTAAGCAATCAGCGATGACATGTCCAGGTTTGTGACAATAGAAACATTCCCTGCTTTCTTTTGGAACTGTGGCTTTAGCCATCTGGGTATGTGGCACAGCATTAACACGTGACTTTTCATTAAGAACGAAAGCTGACTTATGAGTAAGCACATACTCATCTGCAAGAACAGCTGCAGAGGCTAGAGTGTTCACTTTCTGTTCATTTAAATACAACACCACACGATCTGGAATACACTTCTTAAAGTCTTCCAACAATATTAGCTCACGTAAAGCATCATAATTGTTCACTTTGGAAGCAGCACACCACTTATCAAAGAGAACACCCTTCTCTCTAGCAAACTCAACATAAGTTTGTTCAGCAGTTTTCTTTTGCTGTCGAAACCTTTGTCTATATGCTTCCGGAACCAACTCACAAGCTTGTAAGACAGCAGCTTTAACCAGATCGTAATCTAAACTATCCTTTAAAGGAAGCGCTGCCAACACCTCTTGAGCTTTACCAGAAAACTTACACTGTAACAAAAGAGGCCAGGTTTCCCTAGGCCATTGTAAAGCACCAGCAACGCGCTCAAATGCTGCAAAGTATGAGTCAACCTCAGATTCTCTAAAAGCAGGTACTAACGAAATACACTTACTAATATCGAATGGCATCGCAGACATGGAGGTGGAACCTGGTGTGACAGAGGCGGGGGGGGCTCGATTCTGGGCCTCCAGCTCAAGCTTGCGCAGCTGTATAGCCTTATCAGCCTCTATTTCCAGCCTCCTGATCTCTAGCTCCAGTTGAGCTCTCCTGTCCTGGGCTTTTTCCTCTGCCTCCATCTGGAGACGTGCCAACCTCACCTTCAAACGCGCTCCATCTCGTCCTTCTGAGCTCACAGAGGACAGTGGATCATAGCGAGGAAGTGTACGAGGTGTCTTTCCCCGGTCACTCACTGCTGCCTCCACACTAGGAACATCTTTGAGATCCTTCTCAAACAAGGCCTGTTGGCTTGGCACTGCAGCAGCCTCAGGGAGATCAGGCCCTTTAATCACACCAATCCCCACCAACCTATCCACTATAAGAGCCTTTAGGTCCCCTTTAAGGACCTGTTTTGGGACCTGCAACTTAAAATGCTCCACAATTTGCAGCAATTCACACTTGCGGCAGCTATCTATAAGCTCAAGAGAAGGGTCGGCTAAAAAGCGCTCCAGACTGAATGGAACTGACATGGTTCCTGGATACAGCCAACTCAAAATGTCCCCCTTAAATCTGGAACAAGGGATCCTAAGAGGATCCCGGACAAGCCCCCAATTATGTTACGCCCCCCAAGGTCTAGGGGTCTTGGGGAAGCAACATAAATAATGTCTGGAGTAGTTCAGGGGAAGTTAAAAATTATTTATTACAAAAAAGATGGTTAAACAGCCCCAAAACACAATATAGCTTAACTCAGTTACAACAAAACAACAAAAAGGTAAGGGCAAACAAATTCAAGATTGGCTGAGAGCAAATAAAATTACAAACTGCCCAAAAACAGTCAGACTAAGTTTTAACACAAAAACAAACCAAATGAAAGGACAGAGGGAGCACCAAACCTCCCAAACACAAGCTACGAGCTTGAACAAGTCCACCTAAAGCAGACTAAGCAAAGTGCATACAAGGCCAGGGCAAAGAGCTCTTTCATCCCAAAAACAGATGCAAAACAAGATGGGGGAACAGCTTAACAAAACCTTCCTAATAGCTGTCCCCAAACTGAAAGCTTTTCAGGAGCCTTTTATAAGGTGCAGGTGGGCCTCATCAGCACACTGATTGGCTTGACACTCTTCTGCTGCTCCAATCATGTCACTGCAGTCCTCAGGCAGCCACCAAGGGAGTTCTGTCAGAGCTGAACCTGCATAAGAAAAGGCCTGCACAGTCTTAAAAGGCCAGGGGCCGTAACAGTGGAAAAGATGTTAGTCTTTTTCAGAAAGGTTAAATCAGTGGCCTGCATCAAGCAGAGAAAACATCTAAGGGGATTGCAGAAACTACCAAAATTGGGTGTAGGAGTTGTCCAACATATTATTAGAAACTAGAAGAATAGTGGAGACCCAATGTCTTCGAAGAAAAATTTGCCAAGTAAAAAAGATACTGCTTAGTGATTACTTAAATGTTTGGTGAAATCAAATCGAAGAAAAAACAGTGGAACTGCGGGCTTTGTTTCATAGACACAATAAAAGCATTTCCATATGCACAATGTGAAGAGGTACTGAAGGTGATGAGAATGAAAAGCTGTGGAGCCTGAAGAAAACTGGGAAAAAGGGTACAGTTTGCTCAGGAGCTTAACGGTTGTAGTCTGGAGCCCAGATTGACCCTGTTTCAGAGTTATTAGAGTGATGGGCACATGGGGGTAAGTGCATGGTAAAGTGATGGTAAAGTGATGCAACCATATTGACTAGTGCCCACTGCACAACTCTGTGGGGGCAGTGGAATGAGCTGGCCTTGCTGCATTTAAAAAATTTTAGGTTTATCAACAGCATATGGTCAAAGAATGAGGTCATCTGATGACCAGAGAACACTGACAGACCAGGTTATTCCATCAATGGATTTGAGCTTCCCTGTTGGCACAGGCATATTCCAAGATGACATTGCCAGGATTCATAGACATACAATTGTGAAATAGTGGTTCATGGAGCATACTTTTAAGGCTAGGCTTAAAACTTTCCTTTTTGATAAAGCTTATAGTTAGGGTGGCTCAGGTTATCCTGAGCTATCTCTATAGTTATGCTGCTATAGGCTTAGACTTTTGGAGGACATAGGGACCCCCATTTCATCATTCTGCTTCATTCTCTCTCTGTTCTCCTATTCTGCAGAATCTGTTAGTTCAATCTCTAACCATCTGCTCTCTCTGCTTTTCCTCAGAGTAGCTTTGCCTCGTCTGTTCCTGTTTGGCTGTGACGTCATCCTGGAAAGAAACATCAGCTGTGCTGCTTCTATAAACACCCTTGTTTATAGATGTTGGAGATCGGCCTGTTTTCCAGTGTGGTCCTGTTTCTCTGACCGTGACTGAGTGGATGTGCTCTCTTCGTCCTCTGACATGGGAGCTGCCTTGGAGCTCGTCTGCCTGGCTGTGTGTTTCCTGGACGGGGCCGCCTTTTACAGCTGCTTTTTGTATCTCTGCTTCTGTCTCCTTGAACCCCAGTCGGCCTCGGCAGATGGCCGCTCACACTGAGCCTGGTTCTGCTGGAGGTTTCTTCCTGTTAAAAGGGAGTTTTTCCTCTCCACTGTCGCTACAAGCATGCTTAGTGTGGGGGATTGTATTTGAGTCAATGAGTCAATGCAATCAACTGGTTTTCCTTAGATAGAAAACTTTGTATCAATTTGACTGTATGATCTGGTTGAACTGTAAAGTGCCTTGAGATGACATGTGTTGTGAATTTGGCGCTATATAAATAAACTGAATTGAATTGAATTGAATAAGACATAATTACCTCACATGGATTGGCCACCACAGAGTCCAGACCTTAAACCATATATAAACCATGGGATGTGTTGAAGAAGGCTTTGTGCAGCAGTCAGACTCTACCACCATCAACGGAAGATCTTGGAGAAAAGGGAATGCAGCACTGAGTGAAAATAAATATAATAACATTAAAGAAGCTTATTATAATCATGCCACAACGAGTCCATGTAGCAAATCCACCTTTCTTGGGCTGAGTTCAGACTGTACTCTGGAAACGCAGCTGTTTGTATCCATCAGTTACATCTTTTTGTCATGTTTTAATATCCTGTGGCCAGAGTTAAGATCTGAAAATTGAGAGTTTTCGTATTGTGCACCACTCAGTTCTGATAGGATTCATCAGAAAACATTTAAGCCTCTGATCTCTCTAATCTCTTTTGACCCATGTACAGTGCCTTGCGAAAGTGTTTGTCCCCTTTTGCCACATTTCAGGCTGCAAATGTAAAGATATAAGACTGTAAATCTTTTGTGAAGAATCAACAAGTAGGACATAATCATGAAGGAAAACAAAATTTATTTGATATTTTTGACTTTTTTAACATATAAAAAATTTTGAAAACAGGGTGTGCTAAATAATTCTACCCCCTTGAATTTAATACTTTGTAGCACCACCTTGAGCTGCAATTACAACTGCAAGTCGCTTAGGGTATGTCAGTTTTGCACATCGAGACTACTCAAGCACATTGAGGGCAGTTGTAAGCAGCAGTTTTCTGTTCTTTCCACAGATTCTCAATTTGATTCAATTCAATTGGACTTTGACCTCGATTTTAGCTAATGTTTTATCTTGTTGGAAGATAAATCTCCATCCCAGTCTCAGGTCTTTTGCAGACTCTAACAGGTTTTCGTCCTCAACGGTCCTATATTTGGCTTTAACTATCCTCCCATCAATTTCAACCATATTACCTGTTCCTGCTGAAGAAAAGCCCATCAAAACCTTGTTTTTGATCAAAAGGAAGGAACCAGGATCCAGAGAAGGGAGACTTTATCCTTGAGGTCTGATGTCCTGTAACTTTTACATTTCTGAATGAAGCAAGAAGTTCTCAGAATTCGATTAATGATCAAATTATTTGATTCTGATCTGTTGAAATAGTGACAAATATAAAGGTTACAGCACACTGGACCTCATCAAAAGTTTGACAACACTGAATTACAAAGCGGTCATTCCAGTTTCGTTAAACCGTGGAGTTCATGATTAAAATGGAGTTGAACATTGTTAGTCAAAGAGAGTTTGATATTGCAGAAATCTGCTAACTTCAGATTAAATAAAACATGGCATATGTTTTACTTAATTTTTCACTTTCAAATGTATAATCTGTCATGTTTTACTTAATTGTATTTCATTCAGCAAATCATCCCTGAAATTCCAAAATTATAAATCCGAGGGGGAACGGAAGGTAAAAAAAAGAAAATGCATGAAAAGTTCAAGGGGTACTTTTGTAAGGCACTGCACTTCAAGTTCTACACTTGAGGCCCAAAGTGACCAACAAACAGAAGAAGAAACTCCTCTATCTCCCTGGTCTCTGAATATTATCTCCTCAGATTTACACTTTGTTAAAATCTGATTCACATCATATGCAAATAGCAGCAATAACCCATTAGGATCCCAAATGTGGCATTTCTGTCTCCAAAAGCCTTGATATGTCCATGACTGCCACACACAGAATTAAAAATAAAAAAAAATGGTTTACTTTGGTATACAATGACCCCATAGTCACAAAAAGAGACCCAATCTCCGAAAAATATCTCAAGTAATATGATTTTAAAATCTAGATAAATATACATTGTATTCTTCATTACATTTGTTAATTGATTAAATGATAAATGTTTCTTACCACAGTTTCCTAGCTTTAAAAAATAAATAAATGTTATGCTTCTCTGATGTATAAGAAGTGAAAGCTTTTTTCATTTCACCTACATTAAATAAAAAAAGCTACAAAGCAGTCTCCCTTCCAACAGTAAAATGATATTTGAGATATTAATCTAGCAATAAAGGTGTTGTGCATGTATATGCATGTCCTTTACATCAAAGTGCTTTACAATGTTTACCTGTTACACTCATACAGCCTTCTTTTTCAATATATAGAGAATGCATATTTGACATACAATTATGCACCAATGAACGTTTCAAAGGTCTATATAGTGTCAGTGCTCTATTATCCTGTAATTGAAGTATTTTGTTATCACTGCTACCATGAGCTATCACTAGAATGAAGAAGCAACATCTCCCATATATTCTACACCTTATTAACATTAGCAGAGAGGATAATATGTAAAAACAGCCATCTCAATGAAGATTCTAAATAGCTGCCTAATGACAGCATTATACCATTGATGCATAAGATCAATGCTTTAAAAGACCCAATGTGCACAGAGCATATCAGTGAACCTAAACAATTTTAGCAGACCAACAGCCTGTACTAAGTGCCCATGGCACATCAAGAAATAAATCCTGTTAAATGTTTTACCAATATATAGGCAAAAAAGGAGATAAAAAAACAAAAAAAGCAATAAAGAAGAAAACTATATAAGAATGAGATCTAATATATCAAGTTTGCGTGTTATATGTATGTTAATGCTGTTATAATTTTATAGTAGCTATGGTTTATATTACACAGGTGATGATTCATAAATTCTTGACAAATACCCTCACTTCCAATGTTAATTGGTAATTTGTTTACTGTTTGATGCCTCTCTGTTCTCTTATCTTCCTTTTCTGATTATCCATCACCCCAAGCAGACAGCTGCCATGCCTGGATAAGGTGCTTGGGAACATTGTTAATGTTCATCTGGTGTTTTCGTTGAAACTACTTATAATTTGGTTTGATTAATTTATTCTATTTTCTGACTTTATACATAACCCGCAATAGAAGGATTTTAATGTTATTTGGATAAATAGTAAGCATGATCTGCTCTGTATTGTTTGATCTTATTTTCCTTAGTGCAGTATTTTTTCCTCCCAACTAGTGCGTTGAGAAATTAACTTACTAAACTGTGGTTGATTATGCAAGACAAAATCCTTACAAAGTGATGTGTAACTCCAGTATCTAATAGCCTTCAGTGTGACATTCATTTACAACATGCTGGAGTCTAATTTGTTTGTTTCCGTCCTTAGTGCAGTGCTGGGCAATTGCCTCTCTTACGTCCTTAGAAAACTCAGCAAAGACGTGATTTATCAGCAGCTCATTGATATTCAGTTGCATGTTGACCAGTGAAGTGACAATGCATAACAATAAGTCCAATTAAGGTTCTGTGCTTTTTCTAATCCAAAGGAATGCATGCTGGGAATGTAGCTCTCCTTTTATAATTAAAGATGCATGCAGCATGCATTTTATAAAGGCAGTGATAACATTTCCAAATTAAGTGAAATTAAAAAGAAAAGAGCACTCTTACCAGTAAAAATGTTTTGCCTCAACACATTTTAAAAGCAACATTTGTTTTTTTCTAATGCAGTAAGTGCTTCATTATTTTAAAATGTAATTGTTCTAGTAAATTGTACAAGAATACAAGTAACATTACTGCGCTTAGTTTCAGTTAAAAACATGTTTTAGAAATTTGTATTTTTATCATATTACAAGATGACATATTTTCTTGTGTGCATCATTGTCCTTGTTTTAATAAATCAAATTTTGCTTACAATAAGTTTTCATTTCCACAAACAATTTCCACAAAACTTTGTGTAGAAAGAATTTCAGGTACAATGAAATTTTTCAATATAACATGCAATTTTTGTTTTACAATTTTTAAGACAAATACATTTTTTGGCAGGATTATGGGCTACTGTATGTTTTTTTTTTTTCTAATACACCCCCAGTATAGTTGAATAAAATAACCTAATTTTAAACTTTAGCTTTAATTTCATCCAACATTTATTTAACATCAGATACATATTAATAAGCCAAACATTTAAATATTATCTTGATGACTTATATCTTTAACTTATATCTTCAACTTTTCAGTGTTCCTCAGCTGGTGCTGACGAGCACTGAAACTCTTTCCTTAAATCCAATGGTATTTTAGGAAACAATTTAATTCTACCTCAAAACATCTTAAAATTTTATTTTTGGTCCTAGATAGTGGATAATTTTACATTTTAATTCACAATTTGGGGAAATTATAGGCTAGTGCTGGGGTGCATAAAATACAGCTACCATCATGAAGCAGTTATCCTACCTGTTTGGCTAAACCAAAACAGTTCAACGTGTGACATGCTCAAATTCATATACTATTCAGATCAGGGCTTGTGGATAGAAGTAAAACTGACATACTATTGTTTTTATCTTGGTAGAAGAATTTTAGAGTATTTATTGAGTTCAATTCATTTCATTTATGTAGTGCCAATCCACAACACGTCATCTCAAGGCACTTTACCAAGCCAATTCAATCAGATCTTATATTGATCATTCTAACATAGAAAAGGCAAAAATCAACTGGCTTAAAGGTGGCTGGGGTATAAATAGTTAAGCAAAGAAGCTCTGAGCCAGCTCTCATGTCAATGAGACAAGGGCGTAGGTTTGATTTGAACTTTGGTAGGGACACTATCAGTCGGTTGTCATTGGTGCTATGCAATATGCATGTCCTTTTTTATGCACGGTGTGAGGATCCGTACTGATAAGAGGAATTCATTGTTAAAAGAGAAAAGCATCATTTTGCTACATTAATAAAAATTGTATAAGTACTACACTCATAAGATGCTGTTTATTAATGTTTGAAGTATCACCGGCTCCAATGAATGTGGAATTAGGACTGTTTTCCACTTTGTAAATGGTTTCATTTGCATGACTAATAGAGAAGGTAAATACAGTATTTTCTTTTGAAGATATAGAATTGTGCAGAGTTAAACCCCACTCTTATATTTTTACCTACTATTCTCTCTCTGTATCAAGCAAAATAATACATTCATTAAAATATTAACTTCACTATAAAAGCGGAACATCTGGGCTGTAGTTACTCTGTGTAGCCCATTTCATGTATTTTATCTGGGACTGAAAAAATGAATCATATTAATTGATTATTTAAATATTCATCAACTAATTTAGTGATTGATTCATCATTAACTGGAGAATAGAGACTCTAAAACATAATAAAAATGTAAAATATGCCTTTCTCCGACACAGCAACCAACTTAGATCAGTAATTATACCAAAATTTTAAAAATACAACATATATATATATATATATATATATATATATATATATATATATATATATATATATATATATATATATATATATATATATATATAATATATAAGATAAAAAAAATGTTTTTGTCTGTCAATATTCTTCATCCAGAACTCATCAAGAGGAAATATTTTAGTATCACCTGGTTTATTTAGACATCACCTGAAGCACTGAAGAGCCAGCTGCTTCACCTACAAGCTGTCCTGCATCATTATTAATGGATATCTGTGTTTCCTATAATCATATAATGTATAAGTGCATTTTTAATAGTAAAGGATTAAATATAACACAATCTTTTATCATTGTCCTATATTGCTTACTGTCTGACTGTTTAAATAGCTCCTTATGTCTATTTTCTTTTTTAGTGGCATCATTGTATTCAAATATAAAATCACTTTTAACAATTATAAAAGACAATGTAACACTATCTTATCTATAATTTAATAATATCCAAAATAAATAGCCAGATTCAAGCATTTTTACCAGACATTAATGTTTGTACTAATTTACTTATAGACTGTGTGGAAATCTATGTAAGATAAAATCAATGTTAATATTCTTCCTCTGTTTGTTCTTGTCTTTATCCTATTTCTAGAAGTATAAATAGTCAATTAAATTATTATTATTATGTGGAACCCTAATTATGCCTTTAAACGAAAAATAGCAGATGTTTAGACGCCATTTCTTGTTGTTATAGGCTACTCTATAGAAGAAATAACACCTGCTAATAATTATACCTGAAAGAGTCATCAAAAAATGAAAACAGTAACATCAACTAAATGTCGGTAAAAAGGAAACCCTCATATTTTCTTTCTTAATTGGCTGTGGCTAAGAATCAGAAATGTTAATGGTTTACAGCCTTTATTTGCCCATTTTTCCAGCAGTCTTCAAAACTTCTGGCTGACTCAGAATATTTCGTTTTATAAAAGAAAAAAAAAGGTTTTTGTTTTTTAGTGCACATGATATTCCTTTTTTTTTATTGGGACTAGTTTTGCAGTCTAATATTAATTGCAGTAACCGCGGCATTTTAGTGTGAATAAATGTTCAATTTTGTGCTCCAAGCACGGACGGACTAGAAAACAGCCTATCAAGGAGAGAGAAGGCGGGACCTAAGGCAGAACAACCAATGAGAGTGGAGTTAAACAGCGCAGCACAGTTCCATGCGCTGCTACGTGAAAGGGACAGGAGAGACCAGGCAGAGGAGCTGCGAGAGGAAAAGAAGCCACTGCTGCAACAACTACTGCTGTAAATTATAAACATGTTGCTCACATCCAATTATTGGTAGGGACAATTAGGTCGGTTCAAAATTTTGGTAGGGACATGTCCCTATGGTCCCTATCCAAACCTACGCCCATGCAATGAGATGAAAGAGAGCACAAACAGTCGCGGTGAAAACTGAGCCATAGATATGTGTCGGAGAGAAACGGGACTAAGAACTGAAAAACCGACCATACTTTATCATCTATAATTGAAGCTTTTGATGGCCACAGTCCAGCTGATATTTCCCTCCAGGATGGTATCACAGAACAGAACAGATGAAGCTACTATGATTTAAAAAAAAAAAAAAAAGCAGAGAGAACATAATATTTTATGTACACTGGCTCAGATTTCCAAGGCTAAATAACCATAATACCATATTTAAAGTGCCTTTCAAGATGTCCAGACATCGTACAACAAACATAATTTGAAAATACACAATATAAAGGTATATCTGGGATGGACTGAGACAAAAATCCAACCCTGGCATCTTAAATCAGACCAACCCACCACATTCTATTATACACCTCTCTGCTCTTTCTCTTGAACCTGTAAACCAGCTGTTTAACTCTGTAAAAACCACCGTAATACTTCCAAAAAGGTATAAACTACCAATACTACAAAAGTGTTCACCACTTTATCATACTAACAATTCTTTGAGCACCATTCATTGCATGTGGTTTGTCTAGGTGTTTTGGGGAGTAAAGACGAGTAAATAACAAATAAAGTATAGTGAAGAAAACTGTATTAGAAAAGACCATTTCTCCTGTGTGAGACTGTGTCATTGCTGTTGAAACAACTGAATTTCACATTTTTAGTGGATGGGTATTTGGGCGTTAGTGATTTTTATCACAAAATAGGACTTATTTCACAGTGTCTGGTTTAAGGCGATTTCTTTGTCAGCTAATTTAGACCATTTAAACAATAAATTATCAAATTAAGACAATTTCATTGAGATGGATAAATAGGGTCAAATCATTTTAGGGAACAAAATGTAGTCCTGAGGCTGGTGTCTGTAGTGTATGATTTCTAATGTATGGTTCTGTAATGCCGAAGCATTGATGAGGTGTCTTTACTTTAGACCAGCTCCAAACAATACAACAAACTCTTCACCTGAAATACAAACTTATATGTCCAATGACACAAAGTGAGAGCTAATGATGAAATTGCCATCAGTTAGTGTGCAAACACACTTTATTAAACCTTGCTTTGAGCAGTGATTTCAAAGCACTCCCAAATGGCAGAGGTCTTAATTTCTTTTGCTGGCTCCATTCTTCTCTAAGATAATTGTGGTATGATACTCTCCGATGCCATCTCCGCTGATGTGTGACCAAACTACCTACAACAACCCACAGAGCAGCATGTTTCATTACACTGTTATTTTGAAATCAGACCGTTTCTCCTGTGTGTAACGTAAGGCATTTTTTGTTGCTGGTCACATGGTTTTCAACAAGACGACACAAGCATCGAAGTGGGGTTTCATTTGACAAACCCCCTTTTTACGCGGCACACGCCTTGGAGCCTGGCTTCAGATGTCCCATCACTATTTTTATGTGCTGCGTGATTTTGCATTTTTTTGATTTTGTTCAGTTCTGGATCAATAAAACCCAGATTTTTTAGATTACCTCCTGTGTCCCTTTTACTTGCTTGCTCCCAACAACACAGATAATGTATTTAGCTTGTTGATATGAAATATTTATATTATATATGGTTATATAGATTTTGTTTCCAAAACCCCCTGTCAGTTAGGATGCCACTGGAATCCCCCCCATAAAGCACCCCGAGGTTTGGTCTGTAAGTGACAAGACATTAAAAAGAAGGCACTGTAAAATCATCAGTTCTTCTCACTTAATCATTTTTGAGCAATCATTGAATGAACTGGACAGAAATAATGGAACAAGAATCACAGAAATTTAGCAAAGAAATGTTCTGGTAAATTTTGTATCTGGGAGTTAGGCTTTTTTCCCCTTTTTGTAATCACTGTATGGCACTATTTCTATAGTTAAAAAATCCTTTGACGAAAATAGAAACAATCACAGTGGACATTTCTCTCTGTAGCAATAAAAAACACTAATAAAAATAGATACAATAATACATATATAACAATCATAATAACACTCTCAGCTTTTATTTGAATTAAATTAATCTAAGAAGAAAATAATCATGAAATAATTTTGTAAAGGTCACACTATTAAAGCTATGATTATAACAACAAATTATAATTCATTTCACTGAAACAACACAATCAAATATTAGGCTTGCTGCTTATATTTAAACATCAGGGCTATATTAAAATTATTCACATAATTACTGCCTATCACCTAAATGAAGCCCTAAAAAACTGCCCTGTGACTCAAACCTTGAAAAGACACAGGCACTTTTCTCCCTTAACACACAATGAATGGCTGTGGTGGTTGTGTAATTCATGATGTCAAACTTTGCAAATCGTTCTTATATGTCAACCCTGTCCATTAACAACATGTCTATGGAAATATTACTACAAAGGTCACTGCCTGAAGGAACAGCAAAGTGAAATGTGCGTGAAATAGCTGTAGCTAGATGCCTTGCTGGTGCATCTCTCTGCCTCACTTGCCATTTGAAAGCTGGTAAGCTTTGCTGATAATCCCTGTCAAAGGAGTAGGTCTGATCCCAGGGCTTCAGACACTACTGAGCCCATGGTTTATTGTTCTTTGATTTTCATTTTGGTTATTTAACAAGCAGATGATGAATCATTGACCTTCAGCTATGCTGTGTTTATCAGTATATATTCTCTTACAGGTTATTTCATTTTCTTTGCAGTAAACTTTTTTTTTTTTCTCTCTTAGCCCAAAACACTATTTTGGGCTAATAAAGAAAAATGTCCACTTTATTAGTTGTACCTCATGGATGTTGTCAGTTTATAACTCTTATGAAAATGTAACCTCTGAACTGTGCCATCTATTTAAAGGGGCAGTGCAGGGTTACTTGGTATTGAAAGTAGAAATCAAATGAAGCCCATAAGAGATGTTTCATGCACCAGTAGTCCCCAGTGTGATAGTCAGCTCAGGAGCACAGGGTCTAATCCATTGGATTTTAGGTGTGCGATGGAGAAGATTAGAGGGAAGCTAATTCTTCTTTTCTGTCTGAAGTCATGCTTGTTATTCCTCTCTGGTTTTTCGTCAGGCTCATTGTAGTCTTAGAAAGCCTTTTTTGCTTTTATAGAAAAATACACCAGAAATAAGCTTAGCAAAGACTTATAGACGCTGCATGAACCATGTAATCAAAAAGAAAAAAGCATCAATGTTTATAGCTTTTTGTTCAATGCTCAGGTTTTGGATGAAAAAATTATTTTCTAAATAAGATCTCAGAGAACCCAGCTGACTGTAATGCTCTTTTAAAAAGAAAAACAGATTACTTGTCATCTAACTGATTTTGTATGATTTTCATTTCAAATAGACGGTAGGGAGAACTATCCAAAGCCTGAGTTAAGAGATAACCTTCAACACATTAAAAGCAGCAGTACTCAAGTTCATCCACTACACATGTATGGGATGAAAATAATAATTTACAAGAACATAAATAGAAATAAAGCTTTTTTTTTTAAATTATGTTTGTTGTTTATTTGACTCTCAAAAATTCATTTAGAAAAAATAATCATAACCTAATGTTTGGGTACTAAATTATAGATTTTAAAAACGTTTTAGAGTAAGAAAACAATTATAGACAGTTTAAGCTGATAAGTGTATACTAATGACTGGCTGCATACAGCATTTGCAATTAGGTCTGACTCCATTTTGCAACCAAAATGGAAATGGCTAACAATGCAGCCTTCCCTGACAAAATTATCATGACATAAACCTCAATGCATCCCAGAGGCAGCCCCAGCAAGGTAGCCTCTGTCACGATTGATTATGTCTTTGATGAAAAAGAGCAAAGATATAATAACCTTATCAGTAGCTGATGACAGAGATCTTCAAAGGCACAATTCTGCCTCAGTGCCTGATCATCTGACTGGTCAGGGATGCAGGGTGATCAAAGACCTCCAGAACATGGTGGCTCAGCAGCCCCACATCTTACAGTCCACATTCATTACCAGCCCACTCCTGACACGGCTCAATGCATCGACACTGATAGGTGTCACACTGTTGCTTCCCGGGAGGTGCATTCTGCCTGCTGATCAGGTAGAGTTG
The DNA here is from genome assembly GCF_016077235.1 of Cyprinodon tularosa. Taxonomy (NCBI): domain Eukaryota; kingdom Metazoa; phylum Chordata; class Actinopteri; order Cyprinodontiformes; family Cyprinodontidae; genus Cyprinodon; species Cyprinodon tularosa. The sequence continues at coordinate 4,418,984 of NW_024039085.1, read as the reverse complement.
TAGCTATTTGATCTGAAATACCCTTGAAGTTAAATAAAAAAAGTTAATATTGAGAGTTCAGGATCAGACTAATGCATTTATCATACATTTATAACGATAGCAACATAATTAGTCAACATATTATTGTTTAAATGGACTACAGCATGTTTATTTCATAAATAGTGATCTATTTAAGACGGACAACTTCACTGGCATTGACTTTATTTGTATATGTATATTGGTAATTAGTGGACGCTATTAAAGGTCCTGTATACATATATATGTGTATATATATATATATATATATATATATATATATATATATATATATATATATATATATATATATATATACACATATATATGTATACAGGACCTTTAATATATATATATATATATATATATATATATATATATATATATATAGAGGTCGAGATAATAATGTTCACAATCACATGAGGTTCATTTTTTTGGCTTTCTATTTTTCACTTTTGGTTTTATATATTAATTACTAAACTAAACTAAAGCTTTGTTGTTTATTCATGTGGAGTATTGTAAATAGCTTTGTGTTCACCTGCACAACAAACTAAACTGGAGAACTGTGAAGCTGTCTACAAAAATGGACACAGTAGACTGTGCTTTTTAAGGGAGCGTAAACTCTTTGGTGTCTGTTGCAAGATGCAATCCATAAATCTATTGTGGAGAGTGTGAAGTTTTTAAGTTATCCTCTGTAGCTGTAGCAGCAAGTAAAAAGTACAGCAAGTGATTAAGAAGGCTGACTCTGTTCTGTGAATTACTCCAACACGTCTGGATATGATTTCACAAAGAAGAGTTTCATCAAATGAAGAGCATTTCTAAAACTGTCAAAAATCAATAGAATGTATTCAGTGAAAGGCTTCTCCTGATCTGCAGCAAAGCTGGATTGCTACTGAATATCCTTCCTGCATACAGGTGCTGGTCATAAAATTAGAATATCATGAAAAAGTAGATTGATTTCAGTAATTCCATTTAAAAAGTGAAACTTGTATATTATATTCATACATTACATACAAACTCATATATTTCAGATGTTTATTTTGTTTAATTTTGATGATTACAAATGACAACAAATGAAAATCTCAAATTCATCATATCAGAAAATTAGAATATTGTGAAAAGGTTCAAAATTGATGGCCCCTGGTGCCACACTCTAATCAGCTAATTAACTCAAACCACCTGCAAAAGCCTTTAAATGGTCTTTCAGTCTAGTTCTATAGGCTACACAATCATGGGGAAGACTGCTGACTTGACAGTTGTCCAAAAGACGACCATCGACACCTTGCACAAGGAGGGCAAGACACAAAAGGTCATCGCTAAAGAGGCTGGCTGTTCACAGAGCTCAGTGTCCAAGCACATTAATAGAGAGGCGAAGGGAAGGAAAAGATGTGGTCGAAAAAAGTGTACAAGCAAGAGAGATAACCACACCCTGGAGAGGATTGTGAAACAAAACCCATTCAAAAATGTGGGGGAGATTCACAAAGAGTGGACTGCAGCTGGAGTGAGTGCTTCAAGAACCACCACACACAGACGTATGAAAGACATGGGTTTCTGCTGTCGCATTCCTTGTGTCAAGCCACTCTTGAACCACAGACAGCGTCAGAAGCGTCTTGCCTGGGCTAAAGAGAAACAGGACTGGACTGCTGGTGAGTGGTCCAAAGTCATGTTCTCTGATGAAAGTAAATTTTGCATTTCCTTTGGAAATCAAGGTCCCAGAGTCTGGAGGAAAAGAAGAGAGGCACTTCATCCACGTTGCTTGAAGTCCAGTGTAAAGTTTCCACAGTCAGTGATGGTTTGGGGTGCCATGTCATCTGCTGGTGTTGGTCCATTGTGTTTTCTGAGGTCCAGGGTCAACGCAGCCACATACCAGGAAGTTTTAGAGCACTTCATGCTTCCTGCAGCTGACCAACTTTTTGGAGATGCAGATTTCATTTTCCAACAGGACTTGGCACCTGCACACAGTGCCAAAGCTACCAGTACCTGGTTGAAGGACCATGGTATCCCTGTTCTTAATTGGCCAGCAAACTCTCCTGACCTTAACCCCATAGAAAATCTATGGGGTATTGTGAAGAAGAAGATGCAATACACCAGACCCAACAATTCAGAAGAGCTAAAAGCCACTATTAGAGCAACCTGGGCTATCATAACACCTGAGCAGTGCCACAGACTGATCGACTCCATGCCACGCCGCATTGCTGCAGTAATACAGGCCAAAGGAGGCCCAACTAAATACTGAGTGCTGTACATGCTCATACTTTTCATGTTCATACTTTTCAGTTGGCCAACATTTCTATAAATCCTTTGTTTTTATTGGTCTTCAGTAATATTCTAATTTTCTGATATGATGAATTTGAGATTTTCATTTGTTGTCATTTGTAATCATCAAAATTAAACAAAATAAACATCTGAAATATATGAGTTTGTATGTAATGTATGAATATAATATACAAGTTTCACTTTTTAAATGGAATTACTGAAATCAATCTACTTTTTCATGATATTCTAATTTTATGACCAGCACCTGTACTGCTATTAATAACATGTACAACAACCTATTAAAAACCTATTGAAAAATACTATGAATAATAACATTTGATTTTTCTTTGGGATCAATAAAGTACTTTTTTAATCAAATCTTGCTGTTATTTTCAGTCTAAGGGACAGCTGGTGAAAATTGTCTCAGATAAACTGCTAAATTTCTTGTTTTATTAAGTTAAAGGTTACCAAGAAAAATGTTTAATTTGTGACAAGAGAAAGAAGTAAATCTTAAATAAACAAGCATCAGTGTCAGAATTTGTGAGTTATTCAGTCTGGCATGTCTTTATCACGCATCACCAAACATGTTGCCTTGTTGTTTGTTCTCTACAACAGCCTACAATGCACTACCTCTCTTCAAAAGAGCTGCTCTTTGCCACTGGCTTCAACTTTTTCTGTAAACAAACTACACTGAGGTAAAGGTTAACAGTGTTTAAAGGTTTCAATTCAAACACTACTATCCCTATTTGAACCTATACAATTCTAGTTTTTTTTTAAGTAAGTTAATCAATTAGAACTTATTAGTATGAATTATTAATATGCATTAGCAGCAAGCAATAATTTTGAAAACTGTAAGTAAAAAACTATTGATAAAAACAGATACCATTATGTACAGTTGTGCTTGAAAGTTAACATAAGCTCCCATTAAAGAAAATTTTAAATTCACACTAGTAATTCAACAAATACAAAATAAATAAATACATAGTAAATAAAAATTTACTAAATGATAGTTTAGCAAATTTTTGTTAAAAAGGAATTAAAATCCCTGACAAGTTAAAGTGTTTTTCTCATGAAAAGTAAAAACAACATACCTGTAACCAGGTGCAGAAGTCTGCCTGAACATTTCCAAAATGTTGCACAAAAAAATTTTTTTTGAGGAGCTCCATCAGGCTTGTTTACTTCTTTTATTTATCATTGTATATACATACGTACGTGAATCTGTATATTATTATTATTTATTATTATTTATTTTATTATTATCATGCAACTTCCTTTCATTTGGCAAAAGGGGTCAGAAAAGAGATTTGACAGACTCTGAAAAGTCAAAAATTGTCAGATGTCTTTCAGAGGGGTGCAGCAGTTTGGAAATTGCCAAACTTTTGAAGTGGGATCATCGCACAATCAAGCGGTTCATGGCAAATAGCCAACAGGGGCGCAAGAAGCATTTTGAAAAAAGAAGACTCAAAATAACTCCCCATGAGTGCAGAGAAGCACAAGGTGCTCAATACTCAGGGACCTGGTAAGGAAAGTCGTAAAAAGGCCACCTTTGAACAAGACACAAAATGTCAAGAATAGGCCAAGAAATGTCTGAAGATGCTTTCTCCAAGGTGTCTTGGTCTGATGAAATGAGAGTGAGTCTTGATGGTGCAGATGGATGGGCACCAGACTGGATCAGTAAAGGGTAGCAGGTTCCTTATCGACTCAGACGCCAGAAAGGTGAAGGTGGGGTACTGGTACAGTATGGGCTGGTATCATCAAAGATGAGCTTGTGGGACCTTTTTGGGTTGATGATGGAGTCAAGATCAACTCTCGGTAGGGTGGCCATTTCTATAGCACCAAAAAGGAGGACATTGTGCGGCATATCAATAAATTACTACGGTGTACATAAGAATCGGGTAAAGTCACATTTATAGTACAATTCTTAGTAGTTTAAAGATGATGCTGGTGTAGTTGAATAGAACAAAATATTAAAGAGATGTAAAAAAAGAATTGGTTCCCAGCATTTGTATTTATTTAATACATTGTGGTGTTTAAAAAGTGACTATTTTTTGACACGATTAATTTGAGCAGAACTGCTGCAATTGATCATAATCAAAGAATTTTTTGGTCTGTTGAAGCACCAATAGTCTGCATCCAGTTATTTAATTAATTGCTCTTGATTTTGGGAATATATACGAACTATGCTCTAATTTCTAGTAACCGACCTGTTTTTACTATAATTTAATTTGACAAACCGGGTCCTCTCTACATTCTTTATCCTGTTTGGTGCGATTGCAATTGCGGGTCTTGATCTGGACTGACGGGACCGGAGCCAAAAAGAGCTCAGTTCCGTATTTTGACGGTGAAGGACGGAGAAGACGTACGTGGGCAGAGATGTGCGGAGGAGTAGTGGAGGATGTGGAACAGCTCTAATTGATTTACATGACAGACAAGTACTCCGCACGACGTACTTGAGCGGAGCGGAGCACTGACGGAGTATGTGGAATCTGTGGGTAAAGGAGGGCAAATACACGTCCGGCTGGATGCGGCGCCGGACGCCGGACAGTGCAATGAAAATCCGGACTGTCCGCCCTAAAGCCGGACATCTGGCCACCCTAACTCTCGGACCCACTGCCAGTTTCTGGAAGACACCTTCTTCAAGCAGTGGTACAAGAAGAAGTCACCATCATTCAAGAAAAACATATTCATGCAGGACAATGCTTGGTCACACGCATCAAAATACACCACAGCATGGCTGGCCAGAAAAAGTCTAAAAGGAGAAATAATAATGATATGAGCCCCTTGTTCACCTGATCTGTACCCCATCGAGAACCTGTGGTCCTTCATGAAATGTGAGATCTACAGGGAGGGAAAACAGTACACCTCTCTGAACAGTGTCTGGGAGGCTGTGGTGGCTGCTGCATGCAATGTGGATCGCAAGCATATGTAGACACTGACAGAATCTATGGATGGAAGGCTTTTGAGTGTCATGGTGAAGAAAGGTGGCTATATTGGTCACTGATTTGTTTTTTGTTTTTAGTTTTTGAATGTCGCAAATGTTTGTTTCTGAATTTTGAGTTGTTATAATGGTTTACCTGGTGAAAATAAACAAGTGAGATAGGTATATATTTGTTTTTTATTATGTTGCCTAATAATTCTGCAGAGTAATATTTATCTGCACACACAGACATCCTCATAAAATGTTCAACAGGTTTATCTGTAGTAATGAGAACTGGCGTTAAGTCCACAACTCAGTGAACTGGTGAACCGGAACTGGAAGTCAGAAGGGAAGATCAAAAAGATCAGTTCAGGGACCGTGGGGATTTTGGTCATTCTTAAATTTACGCAGGTGAGGGACTCACGTTTGAGGGGACTTTTGTCAATCCTTGAATCCAGTCTGTGTGGGATTATCCAGAGAATATGGAGCACGTTGGAGAGCGGACAGGTAGACCTACGGGGACCCGGAGGAGTAATGGGGCAGACTGTCACTCGCATTTCCGAGGGGAACTTGAACGGGTCATGTGGTGGTTTTCCCCTGCTCAGTGGGAACTCAGTTTTTCCTTCCAGAGGGAGAAGGTCCAGGTATTCAGTTATACAGGAAGGCTTCCTGCCGAAGAACAAAGACAAAAACAACATAAGTCTCAGAGAAACAAGGCTCAGGTTAGACTCTGCTAATCTCAGCTTGGCTAGAGTACCCAAAACTGGCAAACACTCTGGCGTTGAGGTCGAGGTAGTGACAGCCCACTGCTCAAATACTCCTTCAGATAATGGTCCAATGAGCCGCAGGTGTGCAGGGAGGCCCAACGAAGACAGTGCACCTCCTGGTGGTGGAGAGAAGGAAACACACAAACAGACCACACAAACTGAATTCCTAACAGAAAAAACCTGCTAAATGTATATTTGCAACAAATATGCTAAGATATGTTCAGTTAGAATTTGTTTCCAACCCAGCTTTGTATTTCTAGCACTTTGCAACGTTAGATAATATTGGTAATTTCAACCATGTTTGTGTATGAAGAGACATGATTGTATACTCTGCTCTATGTTGGATCTGAGATGACTGACTGAACTGCTGTTATTGCCTTATTTGGAAGCCTTGTAGTCTGTGTGTCTGCTGACAGCTGCAGTTTCAGACATTTGAGGAAAGAAGTTAGAATAGGATTCTGAGGTTCAGTTTTCTGTTGTACATAGATAAGAATGACATATACAGGAAACAACCTGACAGAGAAGATAAATTGAGGACAGACCTTATTCTTTGGTATTACTTAATCTGATCTTGTAGTAGTCCAAAGCTGAGGTAAATTCTTTCACTGTGTGGTGTAGTTATTATCAGTAATTTTCTATCAACAATATCAAGAGAACAAGTCCTCAGATCCAGGCTAAATCTTTCTGATATTTTTTTACAACAGTTTGAAACAACAGAATTATTTTGTTCAAATGCAGACGAGATTTGTTTTGTTTTTTATCATGCCAATTGTATATACAGAAGACTTTGAAATAATGTGATAATTATATAAGATATTTGCTTTAATTTATGTGAATGACTTATACCTAAAGTAAAAAGACATAATCGAGACATGCAGTCCTTTTTGTCAGCAGTAATGTAGGGAAAACAGCTTAAAAGTGAGCGGATGTCCTCTGGTCAACTGTGACTGTAAATAACAATTTTTGTGAAAATGTAAAATGTTATTTGGAGTACAACAAATAACACCCTAAACACATAAAAACCCAAAATGCAGAAGGAAATGAAGGGAATTCCTGGTATGAAATTCTGTTAAATACTGATGATGTAAACCATGGTGTTGCACAGGTTAACCAAAGCCTCCTTGACAGCTCCTTTTAAGTGTGTTACAGAAATAAATTACGTTTCTCATAGTTGAGGAGACTATGGAAAGAGAGGCGCCTATATCCCTATTCAATTGTTACTATGAGAGTATGAAAACTGTTAAAAAAGAAAAAACATAAAAGAAATAAACTAAATAGGCGATATTAATTATAGTTACAAAGTTCACTTAATTCATAAATATTAATATTCTCAATTATAACGGTACAGAGCAGTCATTTAGAAGTGGTAATGATGTTTAAATTAACACAGTTCCCATCATTAGCAAGTGCCTGTAAACACTAGGGTTTAGCAAGTATGTACATGAATGACAAAAATAATCCTAACATTCTTTAAATAAAAAAAAAATATTAAATTGACTTAGAGTATGTTTAATTAGTTTGTCTGTTAAATAACCTAAACTTATATTTCCTCATTTAAATAAATCAGATGACTTTTTTTAAGTAATTTCCCTCTGGGATTATTAAAGTATTTCTGATTCTGATTTTTTTGTGAGCAGAACTTTTGAACACTCCCACTCTCACCATCAACCCCTCTTGGCCAGAGTCATCTAAATAGTAAGAACTTCACTTGTTTGAAGCTGTGAAAATCTGTTATAACTCATGCATTGCCCTTGCAACGTGGGGGACTTTAGTTTCAAATGACAAAATGCATGGTTAGATACAAAGCTTTGTACCCAACTGAGTATTATAGTTTAGCTAAGAAAATCATCCATGCATTTTTTACTCCGCCAAGGAGGTTATGTTTTTAAAAGAGTTGTTGTGTGTGTGTGTACATCTGTCTATCTGTGTACAGGGTAACTTGAAAAGCTATGGATGGATTTTAATAATTTCTTATTTTATTTATATTTTTTATTGGGGGTGTCCCTCATGGTAAGGAACAATCCGTTAATTTTTTTGCGATGATCCTGATCATAATTTTGATACAGGGATTTTTTTTTATATAAATATTGCTCTATATTTGGCAGAACAAGCATTTGCCCACTAAACAAGGGAGTTTCAGCAGTGACTATTAACAGCCTCAGCATCAGACTCAAAAAGTCCTGAAGTATTTTACTGAAGACAACAATAAAAGAAGATGGAATATTATTGATAAATGAACATTTGAATTGTTGGTTGGTTAGCAGGAAAATTTTTACCAGAAGTGTGCCTCATGCTAAGGAAAAATTAATTTAACTTTGGTAATGATCTAGATCATGTGTGAGTTTTAGTTACAGGTGTAAGACACAATTTGTTGGCATAATTTGCTGCTGAGTGCTTTTCTTGTGTTCTAACTGAATTCATCTTGATTTGTTGTTGTCTTTTGTGCTGAGAATTGTTGCCCTTGTCACACAGCTTTGTTTGCACATAGAATGAATAGGGAGGAATAATAATATTCAGCAATTTGATATACATGACATGAAAAGTGGGCCATCCACCACCCTATATAATTTTGAAATTTATTTAATTATGTAACAAATATATAATGTAAACGAGTGTGTGAAGTTACATAAATAGCTTTTTTGTTATTCCCATTTAAAACCTTTTGCTTAAACATGAACTATTCCTCTACTAAGAAAATATACAATAAAAGTTTTAATGCACAAAAGGCCTGATCTCCAAAGATTCAAAGTAAGAGGCATTAAACTGCACATAGGTTTTTCTTTGTTTTGCTTTGGTTTGTTTTTTTATACCTACTCCTTTTAGGCATCCCTGAAAATATCTTATTGGTTATTTATTAAACCCTGTAAAAGAAAATTAGCTGTTAAAATAAATAGAAACAAATTCCTGTCATGTTATAGAGCTTAACTCTAAAGGACTTTCTTCCTGTGCCACTTTTCTGGTGGTATATATTGATTATACTGTTATGGGTCAGACTTTACTTAGGGTATCAGATTACAGATGTGTTTTGATGCAGCCTGTCCCCCTGAAATCAAATCCTGAATTATGTCTCAGTGGCATCTTTAAATCCACTGAAAAAAATCTGTTTCTCATTCTTCCTCCGAGACTTTGGTCTGAACACACTGAGAAACCCAACAATCCAACTGGACACAACTTTACATGTGATGCAATTTCCGAAACCGTAGTCCATTTTTGCAGGCAAAAAGGACTACATCCCTCTTAGAAAAAGCTCTGAGCTGCAAAGCCAACAAAGCATTGCCAGTGAAAATTGTGGCCATAGTGGATGGGGAGACTTAATTTTTTTTGTTTTTTTATCTCCAACTGTTGACCTACCAAGCAGCCCTCGGCTCAACGCCCTGGCCAGGCCTCATTGTTTCCGGCATGCCTCTCTGCACTGTAAGTGGTTCTGACCAAAGGCCACTGATAGCGCTTTCACACCTTGACCATTTAGCCAGCGTATGCCGACGTCCCAGAATCTTCTAAAACGCAGGCATTTGCTGAATATATATCGTCACCTTCTTAAAATAATCGCCTATGTCATTTTTTGGCCAAATTGACTTTTTTGCATAACTCATGTCCTCCCCCTGCTGGCCACCTATGGTGAAATGGCCAGAACCCTCAGTTGAATTAATCATGTGCTAAAACCCATTTATGATTTTTGCCTATGTCATTCATAACTGGTCCAGAACTTATGTCCAATGGCAGCCTAACTTATGCATAACACATGGCACCGTAATGCCCTTGATATATCACAAGCCAGTGTCCTGAGGGGGGCAGCAATGCGCCCACGGTTGCCCGACCAAAGCACAAGAAGAAGATTTCTCGAGTTCCATGATCAGTTGATTATACATGGCAAACTGCCGTCGCCTCCCAATCCATTGTCTCACCCAGTCCCTTCACAGCTGTTGACTTCTTCTGGCTCTATTAGCACACAACTGGAACAGAGTGAAATTAATGAGGTCATGCAGCTGTTAGAGGACAGCTAATATGTGTTCCCATCTCAGCCTTTACGGATCCTCTGCTAAATTTTTTGTACGTCGGCATATGCTGGCTAAATCGTCATGGTGTAACAGGCCCACGAGTCGCTGCCTGCCTTGCAGAGCTGTTGAGCTATAAGAACACAAGAACAACCACTTATACCAGAAATGTATGAGAATCCATCCATTCCTCCTCCAGTGAGACCACAAGAAGCCAATTTTATCATTTAATGGGTATCTTGCCTGAGTGAGTAAAATTAGTGATTAGATGCTATTAGGTTTATTAAATGAGCTCCTCGCACTATTTGCAGAGGCTTATGACAAACATTTAAATTGTGTGTTTTGAAAAGCAGCTGTCTCCATAAAGTAATGTCCTTTCATCTTTTTGTGTATGTCTTCTCTTATTGGTCCCAGTATTTTTTAAACATCTCAGTGCTGAAACATCAATTACATTGTGTATATTGGTAATTGTTTGTTATTGGATGAAGTGAAACTTGATTGATTAACTGTTACCAAAGTTTACTGTTACACATCTTCACATTAAATGACTAAATCTATGCTGCTAAACCGATGAATATTCCCTCAGTGCATCACAGCAGTTGAGCTAATGGATGGAACATTATCAAGGACACTACCTCAAGAACTCATGTGACCTCTTTTGGGTTTACCATTCTTTCATTTGATGCTTTGTTCACTCCAGTAACTTTAAGTTTTTGTATATTTGTGAAACATAATGATACTGTGATAGGGATTATTAGCTTCAATAAATAAATCACATTTCTGTTTTTTAATTGTTTTCATGCTCTAATTATTTATACAGCTTTATACAACTGTCTAAAAAGAGCCGAGCCTACAGCTTTTGGTTACCAACTAGAATGACAGAGAGAAATATTTTCTTTGTGGTCAATGATTGATATGTCTGCTTAATTTATAAACTAAGCTATAGATATTTAGTGCTGGTGAAGACCTCTTGGGTTGTAACCAGTTCTATTTGATAAAATATTCATATTCTGCTGATAGAATTACACAACAATACTCTCAGCAAAGCAAATTTACTTATAGACTTATTCATAAAAATTAAAAAAGGTCATTATGATATTAAACTGATATCAATTGAACACTTTTTAGTCAGACTTGCTTTATAGGTAATCATTATACAAGGCCCTAAGTATTAAGAAAAAAGATATTTAATCTACAAAAGTTGTAAAATAATGCAATTCATATTCAAGCTTTTACTTTTACTTAGTTTTCTGAATCTGATAATTTATTTGTAAGTTCTCTGTTTTATGGAGATATTATTTTTCATTTAAATAGTTTCTTGATGCCTCAACTTAGATCTTTCAAATTTAGAATTCCTTCTAACTCTGTATTATATCTTTCCCTTGAAGTGCACATTCTGAAGATGTAAGTTGGTAGTTGGTTTAAGATATTTAATCTTATTTTATCTGCACTCAAATTGAAGAAACTTTTGTTCATGGTCCCAAGCAGGTTATTTTTTTTGTTGAAGAACCCTGCTCCCAACTTGTCAGACTTGACTGAATTGCACTGCAGAAAGGAACAATACGCTTTTGATTAGAATTACTGTTTTTCCACTATAATATGTGGCCCTGGATTGTAGCATGACACAAAGTTCTGAACAAACCACTGCCAAATGTCAGAGAATGCTGCATTGTTCCTGTACACATTCCTTTCAGATGTCCTTGTTGTCAAAGTGAAGGTACCACTTTATTTCAAACAGTAATACAGAGTATTCTGGTATAGATTTCTGGGTTGCCAGCTTCAGTGTAGGCTATGGCAGAAATTTGTGAAAGGATTATGACAAACACCAGCTCCTTTATCTCTTCAGCTTGAAGACCAGGGGTGCCCATGTCTAGTCCTTGACAGCTGCCATTTTGTATCTTTTAGATGTGTCCCTATTCAAATAAACTGAAATGAGTGGCTCATTTCCAGGTCCCTGCTATACAAAATGGCATGCTTAGACTCAGACTTTAGCTTTATTGTCATTTTGTACACACTTAAAGTGCAGCAGTGATCAAAGTAAACATAACACTGAGATATGATTTACAATTTTTCAAACATCCAGCGTTTTATTTCATTTATTTTTTATTTTGTCCAGTTTATTCAACATTCAGCAGTCTAATGGCAGTGCGGAAGAAGCTATTGCAGAATCTGCTGGACCTGCATTGGATGCTTCAAAGCGTCTTCCCAGAGGGCAGCAGGGAGAACAGTCCATGGTCAGGGTGTGAGGGATCATTGATAATGTTTTGGGTTTTTTATGGATGGAAGAGGAGCAGTTCTCACTACTGCTAAGGGAATAAATTTTTTAGATTTGTTAGATTTGTTTTAGATGTGTTAGACAAGAGACGCATCTTAAAGATGCAGGAGGGTAGCTTTCAAGGGCTGTACTTGAGCACCCCGATAGTAGACACTCGTCTACCTGTTATTGTTTGTTATTGAAGTTTGTAAGCACCCCAATAGCTTTATTACATTAAGTTATAATTAGGATTCACCCCATAGGTATCGTTTCGGGGCCACAATTTATCAGATTCGTGAGATGGTGGAAAGCTCAAAAGTAGATGATATCAGTTGAAGGAAGAATTTGGAAATGCCTACATTTAGATAACCTGGCATAAGCCAGATTGATGCCATGTAGAATTCAAACTGAACAACATGTATCGAATTGGGAAGGCTCCTGTTCAAAGTGTTCAAAAGTCGTAGGGACATTCGGTACAACATTTCTGAACTGATTGGGTACCCTGCCTCCCCTGTTGAGTCTTTAACCAATCACAGCATTAGAAGTAGCTTGATTTGTTTTTACAACTAGTAGAGTTAGCTGATAAATCAAATCCTTACCAAATCAGCTCAGGGGAAAACATGCAACAATCTTCCCATACACAAAGGCAAAAAAAATTATGGGTATTCCAGCAAAAAACAGCATGGCCATGTTTGTTTTGCTTCAGCCTTCTGCCTCTCTTTGATGCATTGACGTCATACGGTCACTGCAGTTCATTAGTCCAAAATATTTCTGTATCAGGGCAATTGTACCTGCTGGCTCCTGGTCAGATGTATTTTGTCTGGCAAGTACTTAGGTACTAGGGCTGAAGGAACTGAGGAACAACATCCAAGATAGAAAAAAAACACTACAAGAAGAAAATGGAGAATCAGTCACCCACTTTTAACATGCTGCTGACACTCTCATCTTGGATGACTACATGTTGTACTACAGAGAAGTGCACATCTCACAGTTCCAAGCTATTCACCCCTTCAGATTCAGATAATTTCATAAATTAAACCCCCACTGCCCTGTGCCTCTCAAAACGTAAGGTCTGTAACATACTGAAAAAAAGACCACACAGATTAGCCGGTGACATTATGTGAAAGGTACTTAGACTGCACACCTAAGGGCAGACTGCACACCTAAGGGCAGCATATACTGTACAATATATTCACAAACTCAACAGCAAGGTTTTAAAAGTTCACAGCTCACAATATATGTTGTTATACTCTACAGCCCAATGCTCTGATATGATCTCAGGCGGTGCTAGAGCACCACCTCAATAGAGCCTTGCCCTGGTGAAGGGCCAGCTAACCATCCAGCTAACAAAACAAGCATATTTACCAAGGTCAAACATAAGGCCACATTATTACAATTCCTAAAAATAACTTTAATAAGGTTTTATTAAGCTAAATTGGGGTGCATAGATGAAGTTGCATTTTCAATTTCTATGTTTATTGACAGACATCTTGGACATTTGGCTCTGTCCTAAAATGATAAATGAACAAGTGGTGAAATAGAGAAGTAATGACATCACTGTTGGATTGTGTATGCCAACCCATGCAAGGAGCTGTTTAAGAGCTGGAAAGCTCTTTCAGTGAGTGACTACTGGACCCTAGATGCTCATAGGAGCGCTTCTGTAGATCCTTCCTTCCATTTTAGATGCTGCTCCCAGCAAACTCAAAAAGGTTGTCCAATAGGCTTGTGGTTCCAAAGGCTTTTGATCTGATCAATAAGAATATACACTCACCGGCCACTTTATTAGGTACACCTGTCCAACTGCTCGTTAACACTTAATTTCTAAGCAGCCAATCACATGGCGACAACTCAGTGCATTTAGGCATGTAGACATGGTCAAGACAATCTCCTGCAGTTCAACCCGAGCATCAGTATGAGGAAGAAAGGTGATTTGAGTGAATTTGAACGTGGCATGATTGTTGGTGCCAGAAGGGCTGGTCTGAGTATTTCAGAAACTGCTGATCTATTGGGATTTCCACGCACAACCATCTCTAGGGTTTACAGAGAATGGTCCGAAAAAGAAAAAACATCCAGTGAGCGGCAGTTCTGTGGGCGGAAATGCCTTGTTGATGCCAGAGGTCAGAGTAGAATGGCCAGACTGGTATGAGCTGATAGAAAGGCAACAGTGACTCAAATAACCACCCGTTACAACCAAGGTGGGCAGAAGAGCATCTCTGAACGCACAGTATGTTGAACTTTGAGGCAGATGGGCTACAGCAACAGAAGACCACACCGGGTGCCACTACTTTCAGCTAATAACAGGAAACTGAGGCTACAATTTGCACAAGCTCATCGAAATTGGACAATAGAAGATTGGAAAAACGTTGCCTGGTCTGATGAGTCTCGATTTCTGCTGCGACATTCAGATGGTAGGGTCAGAATTTGGCGTCTACTGTTGGGATCTGGAGCAGTACCATCCGTCTCCAGCAGAGTGCGCTGTGGATCCTCCTGAAGCTGAGCCTCCAACACACCTGAGGCGCATCTCGTCATCAGGAGGACCTGCAGTATATAACCGGCCTTCAGACCTTGCCTCAACGCCGCAGTGTTGATCCAGTTTGGTTAGCACCTAAGCCTAGAACCTCCTGAGAATCTCTAAGTGATCTCCCTAGTGATCAATCAATCTTCTAACCTTCGTTGTCTATGCTTCACAGGAAACCTGTTCCCTTGGAAGCTCTGGATGAGCTTAACCTGCCGAGCCTGCCCTCAGAGCCAAACCTGAAGACTCTCCTCTGGATTCCTCTGCAGCTCTTGGCTAAGAGCTGGAAATCAAAACCCAAGGTCTGCATTCAAGTCAGAAGTAAGACGCTGAAGTGGTTATTGAACTCTGCTGAGCAAATCAGTCTCTGGACCCAACAGTTCCCTCCTCAAAGAGAAACCCGGACTCCTCAAGACTCCAGTGAACCTGTCCCCGGCCAGAACCAGTTCCTGTTCACATAATTCATGTGCTTCTGTTTTAATAAACATTGTAAAACTTTCCATCTGTTTCCGTGGTGTTCTGCATATTGGGCTTCTCTGAGAACCAATCATGACATCTACAACATGAAAGCATGGATTCATCCTGCCTTGTATCAACGGTTCAGGCTGGTGGGGGTGGTGTCATGGTGTGGGGAATATTTTCTTAGCACTCTTTGGGCCCCTTGGTACCAATTGAGCATTGTTGCAACGCCACAGCCTACCTGAGTATTGTTGCTGACCATGTCCCTCCCTTTATGACCACAATGTACCCAACTTCTGATGGCTACTTTCAGCAGGATAATGCGCCATGTCATAAAGCTGGAATCATCTCAGACTGGTTTCTTGAACATGACAATGAGTTCACTCTACTCAAATGGCCTCCACAGTCACCAGATCTCAATCCAATAGAGCATCTTTGGGATGTGGTGGAATGGGAGATTCACATCATGGATGTGCAGCCGACAAATCTGCGGCAGCTGTATGATGCCATCCTGTCAATATGGACCAAACTCCCTGAGGAATGCTTCCAGCACCTTGTTGAATCTATGCCACGAAGAATTGAGGCAGTTCTGAAGGCAAAAGGGGGTCCAACCCGTTACTAGCATGGGGTACCTAATAAAGTGGCCGGTGAGTGTACACTGTCTCTTGGATGCCAGGTCCATTTGCACTTTTTTTACTATTTATTTTTCAGGGGGTATTTATATGCATATTACTCTAAAGTTGTTCTCTAAAAAAGCTGTTGTCTTTGTTATTTTTTAATGTGTTAATCACATTTTTATCTGAATATGTCTTATCTAGATTTCACAAGAATTTATTTAGTTCCCTATAACATATTTCTCTTGTGTTTTAAAGTTTAAATATTTAATTAGCTTTTTTACTTACAATGTATAAACTAGAGTGTTGTCTCCTCTCTTGTTATAAGGTATTTTTCCGGGTATTTCTTCCAAAATATTTAACTGAAAATGTATGAATGTCAAAAACTTAAAACTGCGCTGGGTAGAAATCTTCCTCTTTTTTCCTGATCCAAACTTCAGACTTCCATCTTTCTGTGTGATCTTGTATAGCCCAGTCCATTTGTGTGCTGCACGTTGCATAAGGTGCATGATGCAGCATTGTCTCTCATTAGTATCCAGCATGTTAAAATGCCAACTGACAGCAGTCCTAGGGGATAGCTTTGTGCTGCTCTCTTATTTATGTGCCCAGCTTAGCTTAGGAAAGTCTCTTCCTACACACTTTCCACACTCCCTATCCGTGTATATCAAGCTCAACCTTAGCAGCACCTCTGGCAATGCAGAGGTTTGGTATATTTTTCTACCCACTCAGTAAGGCAGCTTCGAGGTCGGGGTAGATTTTTAGACACTTAAGTTTTATGCAAATCTAACCCCTGAAACAACATTTTTCGTAGAAATAGATCAAATCACTTTTGATCAACCTTAGAATCTGGCCTTAGATGTGAAAATATACAAGTAGAACCACTAAAAGCTTTAGTTATCTGACAGAGGTTTCTCCAAAATGCTTAGAGCTGGTCAGTCACTGATTGCTGAAACATTGAATGTTTGCATGTGATTGGTTTTTAACCACGTGGAGAGAGGAGGAAAGGGTTCTGATTCTCCTGATTGAAGTGAGTTGCAGCTCAATTTTTTGCCCTCACTAGACCCAAAGAAAAAAAAATCAGTAGCTGTAGCTGTATCTGCCATCTCTAACTTCCAGTGTTCCCTCTGGGTACTTTGCAAACTGCAAAACAGACAGATGATTATATATGCTTACATCTGCCTCAAGCATGAGCCAGGATATCTGTACCTGTCATTCTTTGAGTTCATTCTTTGAGTTTAGTTATTCTGTTCTATAAGCTATAAATAACAGTGCAGGCCGTTGCTGTAATGCTCTACTGTTGGTTTCACTAATAATGATAGGTTATTTAGGACCAATCTCTAGGAGTCAGGGATGTTAAGCAAAACAAGGTAAGAAAGGTAAGGTCAGCTTGAAAAAATATGAAAAAAAATACAGTATACGAAACATACAGTATACGAAATCACATGTGCTGCTGTTGTTTCAGAGATATTAAATTTTTTTTTTTAAATCACCCATAGGTCAAATGTCCTTCCAAATGATCTAGTCTACTTTTTCAGTGTGTCTACTGACACAGTGCTCTCAAGAATATGGTGGTTACCCACTAGGAAAGTTAGAAATATATATAGTGTGTCTAATAGCTGCAGCAACTCACAGTAACTGGAGATACCATAGTGTAACTGTTCATACTTTGGGTGTCAGTACAGGAGACGGGACAGTGATTGACATCATGGGCTGAACACAGCAGCTTCTCAGGCAAGATCAGACAAGAATCATTACAGTTAAACTCTTTCATATTAAAAGCAAACACTCCTCAATGTCTCTACAAACCTGGTGCAAGGCCATCCTTGCGACTCAGGACAGTCAAACCCAACACTGTTTTGTTTTTTTTTTGTTTTTTTTTAGCACTGACAGAAGTAAAACAGTTCTTTGGAGGGCCCTACCTACTTGGGAGGCACTAAGTGGCTACTTAGGTTATTATGCATTGAGCTGGCCTTGGATATTGTTTTTTAGAAATGTATTTTATTAACTCAGTGCTCAGTGTAGGAGGTGGGAAATCAAAGGATCTTAACTAAATTAACATCTCTGTTGGCTAATGTCTCTCACCTCATGCATGAAGCTGTTGCAGAACTAGAGAGCTCTGCAGCCCTCTGCTACACCCAGATGCACCAGGGAGTCTTATCGAAGATCCTTCCTCTCAGCAGCTGTAAGACACTATAACCACCACTGTTCACAACAACCTCTATAAGTTGTTACATTCATGCTGATCCAATATTGTAAAAATGTCCATAGCTTTATATTGGTTATTCATTCTCCAGGTGCACAGTTTTATATTGTTAAAACACTTTACAGTGCAGTGTTTTGTTTTTTATCTTTAAACTCGTCACTGTTATGTTATTCTTATACATTTTTCTAAGGTCCACATTTGTGTGACAATTTTTTCTATAACCTTTTTGCTGCTGTAAACCCCAGAATTTCCCCATCGTGGCACAATGAAGGTATTTTCTATTCTATTCTAAATCTATAAATAATTGGTCAAAGTTTTAAGTCTAAAGTATTTCTGATTCCAAATATACAAAGAAGATTGGAAAAAAATCAACCTGTCAATGTTATAAAACAAATTAAATCAGTTGCATGCTTGTTTCACAGTGGATCAACTAATTATCCAGATGGTCATTGTCAGGACTTTACTGCCACCATTGGCGCAGCAGTGATGGTTGATGACACTTTGGCAGATGAATGTGTTCCTTTGTATTATTTACCTATTAGAGACTATCAAAGATTCATGATCTCCCTAAATCCTTGAGGATGCATACAAATATTAAAAATGATATAGTAAGCTATTTGCTTGTAAAATCTTGATTAGACTTTTAATTTAAGCATTGTTATTTCTTTTCAACTGGTTAGTGTTTTTTTTCTGATACAGCTTGTGAACTTACAATGACTACCATGTAAAAACAAGTATTTGAGATGCTGAGTCTATTCTTTGCAGCTTCCTCCTGTGCGTTGCTGCAGGCCCTGTGTCTAGATCTGACAGGGAGTTCCTAAGTTTATGTGGCGTGGCACCAGGGTAGACACACACCATTACTCTAAAGCCCCAGGTTCACTCATGAACATCACATGCAGCTCTCATCCTGCCTCCTTCTCGGATGGTCTCCTAGCTTGCCAAAGAGAGGGGCCATCCTGCTTTCCCAGCATCATTGACTTCGGAGGGTCTCCATCAATTAAATGTGATAGACTTTCAACTTCAGTGAACCAAGCAAAGCAGCTATTCAGAAAAACAGGAGGGTCACTAGCACCTAAGAGACTAACTGCCAGCAGGTTCCATCATATGAATTCAGAGTGACACATCATTGGCTTTAAGTACATCCTAACCACAGTGAGGAGCGAGGGACTACATTTAATCTCAAACAGTACATCAAAAGCAGCAAATACTAGGGTAACACTTTAATTTAAACACAGAGCAATACACAGTAAAGTTTAAAATGTTAAGTACTTTGCCAAGGTTTCCAAACTAACTTTGATGATTTTTAGGTAAGATAATTGACACAAGTTGAACCAAGTTTACTTCCTCTCACATTATATATATATATATATATATATATATATATATATATATATATATATACTGTATGTTGTATGCTTTACGCCCTGCAATGGTCTGGTGAGCTGTCCAGGGTGTACCCCGCCTCTCGCCCGTGGACAGCTGGAGATAGGCACCAGCTAACCCGCTTGGGATAAGCGTTACAGAAAATGGATGGATGGATGGATGGATGGATGGATGGATGGATGGATGGATGGATGGATGGATGGATGGATGGATGGATGGATGGATGGATGGATGGATGGATGGATGGATGGATGGATGGATGGATGGATGGATGGATGGATGGATGGATATAAGCTTTACAAGATTATTTTATACTGATGGGAACACAATTTGTATGTGATTTGGATTTTGGTCAATTTAAACTTATAATTGATATAAATATTTGTTTGCAAAAAGGCTTTTAGTGATTTCAGATTCCTTAATGTTTGAAATGGAAGAAAATAAAAATATTTTAATAAAAGATAAACAAACAAACAAATCTATTGAAAGAAATGCTAAAATTAGATTTTATTAAACTTACCTGTTTCTTGTCGCTTAACAGGCAAAAAAGTATTAGCATTTCCATTTTTTTTTACTCATTCAACCATGTGTTTGAAGACTAAAAATGTATTTAAGATCCATTGAACCTCCTCATATTTTATAGAGTAACTTTGGTGGCTTTTGTCAGGATTTTATATGATAGATCAATATATAGCAGAAAATAGTTATGAGTAGTTAAATAAAAATAGCAATATCAAATCAAAATAAAATATGGTTTCAAAAAAAATTATGAAAAATGTCTAAAAAGAAAGTTTGCATTTATGATCTATTCTTCAGGGTTAGAAGAAATGATCTATATTTCCTGACAAATTGATATCCTATAGTAGGCATGCAACTAATGAATAGTTTGTTAATCCATTAATCTGTCAATTATTTTTTCAATTAATAATCAGATAGCAAAAGGTCCTTAAAGAAGGTTGTAAGTTTTTTTTTCTTTCACCTTGAATGCAATGTTTAAACTTTAAACATTGCATTTAATTTTTTTTTTTTTACAATTTTGGTACAGATACTGCTCTATGTTCTATGTAGGATGCTCTTATAATTAATGGCATGTTTAAGAGTCTCTATGCTCCAGTTAATGATTAATCAATTACTTAATTAGTTGGCAATTATTTCAAAAATCGATTAATCATAATAACTGTTTCACCATAGCCTGACGTAGTCCTACTCAATTCTAGTCAGAATATGAGTCTGATACTGCTCCATAGAGCTGTGATTATGGGGCGTGTTTTGAACGAACCAGGAAAAAAATGCCTCTGCACTAAATTGGATAGACCTACAACCAATAAGAGCAACGGAGTGCGTGACGTATCTTAAGCGAGGCATAGTTGTTGTCCACAAAAATCAAAGCGTGCAGTTTCACGCCTAGAATAAGAAGATGAGACTTGATCGCGTTTCTCTGTTCCTCTTTTAAAATTAATTTGCTGTCGATATCTTCTAGAACAGACCTAATAGCAGAATCTACTCACCCAAACTCTCCAGCGGCAGCCATTATTGTTGTCACCCAAGCGCGCTTTGGTCACGTGGTTGATAACGTTACTCTTGATCATCTGTCCATCATCGTATAAAGCCCGCCCTGACAATTTGATTGGATCGCCTAACAGTGGGCTTTAATACTCGCGCTACTATGGAGCAGAGCCAGACCGAACTTCCCGAACTCAAACCTTGTGGGCGGGACTAAGTTCGGACTGGCACCCAGGCTAGTTTCACCATACTCCACAGTGCCAAATACATATTCACCTATATAGCTATAATTGACTTTGAAAGGCTTAAAACAAACATAATATAGGACCTATAAGAGCATGGATTTAATCCTGAAATTCTGCTTCTTTTGCAACTATATTTCATTACCATTCTTTTTCTGTTACGTTAAACTGTACCCTATATATAGTTCAACAGCTGGGACCACTGTCCTTAACTTACTGTGCAGACATCAGGAATAATGGCTTATTCGTGTGTAAACAAACATGGCTGGTTTGCTTAAAGGCAATCTTTTGAAAGAAATGTCATTCTGAATTTTAGCAACGGTAGATGACACATACATTCCCCTGGCAGGAGCCATCCACTGCAGCAATTTGGCACACATCTATTCAGAGTGATCCCTGTCTTCCTGAGCTGCTTGCCTAAGAGTGCAGAAATCAGTTATAGGCCAAAGAATGAATGAGGCAGGTGGCTGAACCAACAGCTTACCAACATCTCACCAAGGCAATTTCTGACACTTGCAATTCACATGAAGAAGCAGTCTGATTCCCCCATGTTGAGCCGGAGGCAGAAGAGAGAAGAGCTGCTGAAAGGCGATCAAAAAGCGATCGATTGGGTCTGCTGCTTTTGGGGCTCTGTGGAACATAGGCTGCTTCTGCTCCAACACTGAAGATTAGGCCCCAGATCTCTGAAGTGCTCTCCAGATTCTCCCAAAAGATATTCATTAAGCTTAAAATGAAAACAGAGTTTGCTTCTTATTCTTTGTTGCTTATCTGTAGTAGCAAAATGCCTAAAAGAGAGTTATTTCCTTTTCAATCAGCTGCTAGTGCAAAACAACTCAAACTAGTTGAATGTGTATTTATTGTGTGCAAATTCTGTTATCCAGGTCATGGCAACCACAACATGAGGAGACACGAAAAGAGCACAACACAGACCAAAGAGGAGCTGTGTTGTTTTTGCAGTCCAGTGCAGCATGGACTGAGAGGCAGTAGAGAGGACAGATGATTTAAATACAGCCATCTTTGTTAAAATGAAAAAGCAGTCACTGAACAAAGGGGGGAGATTGCAGTTTCGGCTCTCAAGCATATAAATCTCTGTCTTTGCAATCATCCCAAAGACAGTACACAAGCAGTCTAAACATTTTTCAAACGGCCAAGCACAAAAAAAATCATGCAAAGTATATGAGTTGAATACATCACCTTTTCGAGCTTGGCTTGAAAAAGAGCTTCACAACAGTGTTATTTTTGGCAGCCTTTCAGGTTTTAGTTTTAGTGATACTCTTTCGGATAAAAATGCTCATTAGTTTTTACAAAGTTTTAGAAATTAAAAATTTGAATATGTTTATTACACACCTCAGAGTGTATAGAAACACTTCAATCTGACTAAATACTTGTTTTTAAATGATTTGAGTAGTTTCCTTAGCTAATAAGATGCCAAATATTACCATATCTGGCAAAAAAAACTTTTTTTTTACTTGGAGCTACAAGCTGATACGGCAAAGATATGCAACATTTATTTGCTGATCATTTCTCCATCATGATCATTCTCCATTCATGCATACTTTCGGTTTGAATCTCACTGACTCCTTTACTTCTTCATGAGGAACCTGCATTTGTCCAAACTTAGTATACAAATAATCAGTATTCACAAATCACAATGATATAATAAATTATTAAAATCACTCAGAACTAGCTCTGAAAATATTACTGAAGGTCACAGGTTAAATCAAACTCTTGCTGCCTTAATGATTAACCAGGATTAACCAGTTAAATAAATCTGAAAAGATACACACACACTGTCACAGGACAGTTATCCATTTGACATGACAACAAGCTTATGTGCTGCTCCTCTGTTTCTGTTAGCATTACAGCTGCTGCACAACATGCAACCCCATGGCTACAACATGATTTTCTCAATCATAAAATGATGCGTTGATATTCTGAAAGCCTTAAGGTACTGCTGTGGTATTTTCCTTTCTTGTTTATGTCCAAATTAACTGCTGTCTTTCTCTAAAACGGAATAGATTTTCTTTTGCATGGATTATTTAGAAAGTATATACACATAACCATCTGTGGTGTCCAATTGCCCAGCTCAAGTCTTTTAATCAGCGTTTCCAAATCTTCCTAGAGATACAAGCAACCAGCTCTATCAAAACCAGCCCAACAGAGAACCCACCATCTTTATGTGTGCAATGTGTATGCACACATGATGGTTGGCCTCACGGGGTGTCTTTGGCTTCGAGGTGAGGGGAAAAATGGAGAAGGGGTTTTTGTTCCATAGCTGCATCTTCGCCAAACATAAAACCTATTAACTTTTGGTGGTTATCTATATCATGATCCAATTTTTTTAAACGACTTTGCCATATCATTGATGCATACTGTATGCATACTGTGAGCCACCTTGAGTCTGTGCATATATTTCCGCCATTATAGTTCAGCATTCCTTTATTTTCTCATGACATATGTCTTCATTTTCCACACCGCCGTGGTGCACACATGTCTCCCACCACACTTAGAAATGAAAAAGATGAAAGCATGGTTGTAATTCTTAGGGTCCCTGAAACTGACTGTTCTGAGTAGTGTGAGTGTCGCTCCCTGTTATTGCCTGTCTTTACCTTTAAAACAGCTCTTGATAAAAACTTAATCCTATTGAAAAGTAGTGCTTTGTGTGAACTCTTACGTGTTTTTTTTTAAATGTGGTTTTGGCTGGAGGCTGCCTCAACAAATCGTTTTTGTGCTGTCTCGTCAACACTGTCCATGCCTCTAAGTTCTGAGGTTTTTTTGAGTGGAGTGTTCAACCAAACTGTTGGATACGACAACAGGGCTGTTGAAATGACAAACTATGAAATCGGGAAACTCTGAGATAAGTTGTGACTCACGAGATCTGTAAATGACTTCAGAAAAAAGCCAGCCCAAAGTTTCCTATAATACGGTGACTTGGCAACACTGCTTATCATGCAGCTTTTAGGTGATGGAGGGTGAGGCCAAATAAGCAGAGGAACAGGCACTGTTAATCCTACAGCTTTAGACTAAAGAATACATGTATAATAAGCGGAAGTGTCATTGACTTTGTTTGTCTCAAAAATCATCACCACCAAGTCTTCTCCTTGAAACCTCACAGACTTCTCGTCATTTTTTTTGTCATTTACAAGCCATTTTTATTTTGCGGCTGTATCGTTATCATCAGGTAGTGCCATACACTTATATTCAATGCCCACCCCAGCTGGGGTGGCAAATATGTTATTTAATCAAATACCTTTCAGACTGTCATACGCTGTATTGTTCTGTGGGTTCCCATTGAATGAATGAATGATTACTTTATTTCAGTTTAAAAACAAAAAATAATTTTTTTTTTTACAAAAGAATCCATCACACAGCAACTAAAAAAAAATAGGCTGAAGCCCCAATGCTTAATTTTGCCTATCCTGTACCATCATAACAATAATTCACAATAAAACATTGGTACTAATACATAATTACAAAACACATAACTTTAACTGAAAAATCAAACTCAGTCAAATTTCATTGTAACCTTTTATAATTTTAGATTTCAAAGTCTTCTTGAAAACTAATATAGAGTTACATATCTTTATTTCATTGTTTAGTCTATTCCATTAGCTTACTTTACACAACAGCCCACACATGAAATGATCAAAAATAAAGAAAAGCCTGAATTTTGGGCACGGTGGTGGTTCTGAGGTTAAGCATGCAACCCTTGTACAGAGGCTGTCACAGGTCGGTGTCCTTGTCCGGTGACTTTTGCTGCATGTCAAAGGGGGGGGGGGGGGGGGGGCTATTTGTTTAGCTGGAAACTCTTTCCCTACCTTTAGTGAACTAACCTCTGTTTATCTCCATATTGGAAAGGTGAGGCATCTCCAGCATTCTGCAAAGCATAGCATGTCGGTCCTGCAGCAGCAAACCTAACGTCATTTCCTCTCAGATGCAAAGACTAAGCCTTTGTGCTTGTAAAGCCTTCAGATTCAGATTCCAGTCAGGTCCCCGGCTAGGCCCCTATGAAATCTTAATACTACTTCCAGTGAGGAAAATGTTGGTAGAGTTAAAAGAGTGGTATAAATATTTTGTGTATGACTATATTATAAGAAGTAGCAGTTAAATTTCATGAATCCCAATATATATTAATTATTTCTGGTGTGGGGAAGAAATAATTTTTTTCTTACAACAACAGAGTACAGTAATTGGAGTGTGGAATTTCTTTTACTAATTAAGCTTTTACTTGGATGTATTTAGCTTCAGTAATGTGACTATTGTGTTTTTGGCCTCTCTATGTTTGTAGCAGATTGGCATAAATGTCAGCATAGTATCCTCAAAAGTAAATGTAATGTCACAGGTTGTTTGGAGGTTTTTATGAGGACCCAAATGCAAAGGCTGACAGGCAGGGGTGAGTTAAAAGGTTTAATGGAGATCAGGCAGCAAAAACAGGAATCCAAAAAATCCAACTTAAAAATGTTAAACAAAAACAGGTATCCAAAAAATCCGACATAAAAATCAAAAACAAACCAGAACCATGGAGACATCAGGGGAAAACCATCAAGGATGAGAAAAGGTAAGACGAGGAACCAGCAAAGAAGGACTGCAGAGGGAGTGTATTTATGGCTGACTGAACAAAGGTAGGACTAATGAGCTGATAAGGAGCAGGTGTGACTAGAGCTGACGAGGAAGCCATGGGAAAAGAACACAAGGGGGCAACAGAGGACAGACAGAAAAACCTAAGCAACTTAAATGAATCCAGACACACCAATAAAGCTAGAAAACAATGAAAAACCTGGCTAAACTTGAAACTGAAAACTTAGAGAAAAACAGCAGAACCAAGATCGTTACATGTAAGTCTGATCTCCGCTCTTGCTGCTTTTAAAGATGCCCGGTACTGCTGCCTTGAAGGCTGTTGAGTTTAATATTTAAGAAAATGTTTTCTCAATAATATTCCAGAATTTTGGACATGAATCATAGCTCATCATGTTTTTGCACAGGAAACCCTGCGGTTATACAAAACTTAGATCCACAGGATAAAATATATCCATATTTGCATTTTTAAACATGAAATCTTGTACTGTAAATATAAATATGACATTTTAGCCTTGACTAAAAAGTTATGAGTTTTTATATGTATTAGTTATCATTGCTCCCATACCCTTTTTAACTTTAATTATCTGCATTAAAAAAAATGTTTTTATATTTGTTTGTTATAAAGAGCCTTGCCCCTGTTATTGCAGTTATTTTCCCTCCTGTGATAGTGTTTCTGTAGCAAAGCACTACCACATACCGGTAATGAAAACTGTCTTATTATCTTACTTCATGGACATTGTGTGTAAGGGATCAATAAAATATGGAAATATGGACATTTAAAAAAAACAGTACTTAAAGATTTTGTGACATAGAAAGTAATTCAGATGTTAATAAATTACAGATCTACTGCAAACATGTCTTTTGTGAATTCTGAAAACCTTAATGTTGATCCTGTTATCTATACAATGATATCGCTAGCTTTTTATGACAAAACTGCCTCGAAAAGAATGAGTTATGTTTGAACACTCCAAAGGTTTTGTCACTTTTAAGGAATTTGGTAAAGATTAAATAAGAAGGATGTGGAGTGACAGCAAAAGGCAGTTCACATCCTGTGTAGTTTACCTCACATCTGAAAAAAGAAAGGTTATGAAACCACAAACAGGTGTTTCTTATATCAAATACTGTTGCCTAAAGGAGCTTGTTTTTCTACATGACCTTGGGATTCATTCATCAGTTTAACTTAGTTTATACTGAACTTGAAATTTATAGCAGGTTTGATATGCTCCACATGTGTTAACTCAAAACTTGTGTTTGAAATTGATAGATAATGATGAATAATTAATAAAACTGCTGTGAATGAATAATAGAAATAATATAAGAGTAACTCGGGAAATCACATGAGACAGAAATGCATCCTCCATGGACCCCTTTAGCAATCCTGCTTAGTTTATCTAAAGGAGAGCCATTCCTTGGTGGATATGAAAAGTTACTGCATCTGAAAATTGGTTTTTCACATAAGCAGAACTTTTTCAAAGAGATTTTTAAGACCGTAGCTTCATCATGTATTCTTTGTGTAAAGCAGGCGTGCTGACCAAACTTATAACATGCACTGAACTGGTCGGCTCTACTGTCAGAATATGTTCAAAGACACCGCATAAAGAATTTAGAGTACCTTTCAACTTGCCTTTTGGAGTCATTGTTGTTAGTTTGGTATATATTGCTTACTTTGTGTACATTAGCAGTAGAAATGTAGAAGGACTCTTCCAGTCACTGATTCTATGGTCTTTTGAAATATTTCATGGAAGAAGAACATGACTTTTGATATCTTCTTGAAATTTGAATTCCGCATGATAAAGGGTAATATTGATGTATAGTATAAGATGGAGGTTTATGTTCACTCAACCTTTTCAGTCCAATTCAAAATCTGATTTAATGTAAGTAAACTTTATTTATGTATCACCTTTCATCTGTAAAAAATCACAAAATGCTTTATTGTGAATCAAGTAGAAATCAAATACTGACTTAATACAACACAAACACAGTAAAACAGGTAATTAAATAATAATTAGAACATTTAACTAAAAGTTTGTCTGAATAAAAGTCTGAAACTTCTTTTTGAAATAGTCAAGCGATGTAGTCACATTGAGAGACAGGAGCAGGGTATTTCAAATCCTGGAGTTTTTGTTATAAGACTGGGGAATGCAACATGAAGAATAAGGGAACAACATTTTGTTGACATATCAGGGGTATTGTCCATTAAAAGCTCTAAAAGTCATGACTAATATTTTAAAATGCAGACAGAATAAAACTGGTGAGATGTGGGTAAAATCCTCAAGCAGCATTCTAAACAAACTGGAGAAAGGTGACAGCAGATTTGTTAAAATAAGTAAAAATAAAATTTTAATATTTGAATATAATATATATTAATTTTATATTTCAAGTCTAAATGAGAAGAACTACAGGAATAAATAAATAAATAATTTATCCAGGTGAGATATGGATTAAATGACAGTCAGTTTAGAAATATTTCTCAAATTTATGATTTTACCAGCACTCTTGAATGTTTGTCCAGCTACACTGATGGTTCAAATCAAACAACATGATTTATGAGACTAGGCTGAAAGGAGAACGCCAGAAAACATAGATGAGTTTTCTGTAAGGAGCAATGGTCAGGGTTTGAGTCTTGCTAAAGTTTAATTAATGGCAGTTCACAGCAAGCCAGTCCCTTTACCTGTCCCTGAATGAACAATACAGTTAAATGTCATCAGAATACAAATGGTAAGACACTTTTTTAGAGCAACTTATTATACTACCAAGGTTGGCTATTGCACTGTGTTATTCGCAAGCATAGAAAAGGTTCTGTTGCTTTGGAAACCAGAAGACCGCTTAAGGACAGTTCCAGAAAATACAATTTTGTTCTGCCTTCAATAAAACTAAGTGTTGTAGTTGGGTGTCAAAAAGCTTATCAGACCAATACTCTGCACTAACTAATCTATAGCTATTGATACATAATTAGAGACTTTTTTATAAGGAGGGTGTATCTTGCAGAAACCAAACTGAAACCTATTAAGGATATTATGGCTTTTCAAGAGAGCAGTCAACAGTCCAAAATGTAACTTATGTATAAAAATATTATTTTGATATCAGCATTTTGTGCTTGCCTCATATGGGTCAAAACTAACCTTTATCAAAACCAGGCTTAAAGTTGGGTAATAAAATAAATTTAAAACAGAAATTTAAATCAGTTTGACAACATGTGGGCTAATGATATCAAACACCTAGAGTAGAACATCAATAAACAAGGAGCAGATTTTGATCTTTTTTTGTTAAAATGTTAACTTCCTCTACATCCATAGAAGTAAATGAGGACAGGGAGCATACAGTAATGTAGAGCTAGCAGTAGTGTTGTGAGCAATGGGTGCTTAACACTAACCCTTGTGCCCTTTTCACAAAAATCATGTGTTTGTAGTCATCTGTAGTCAACAAAGGAAACAATGGCGCTGAGGGTAAAACTATTTAAGATAGTGGCTATTTTAATTATTTCATTTAGTGATAAAATCAGGGTCTTTAAATGTAGTCTTTGGACTTGAGGTTTTTAAGATTTCCATAAAAACTCCACCTTGATCTATATGACTTAATTGCCTTATTTATCCAAGGGCAAATGGCAAATGATTTTCGGGGATTATAGTTTGCGCATTATTAGAATCAGAATCAAGTTTATTGCCAAATAGGTTTGCACTTACAAGGAATTTCAGTTGGTGTTGATAGTTCAGACAAATTCAATATACACACACATTACATAATCTATAGCTATATAATATAAAACATAAAATATACTATATACAATATATAGTATGTAGCTATATACTATATACACAGCAGAATAGTAGACTGTGCGTTAATGTAACGCAGGAGGTCTGGAGCAATCTATTTAAAAACATAGCAATCTACACCTCAGCAACAACACAACTGAATTAAAATAAATGTATTTATTTTAATAGTCTGAATTTGCATAATGAATGTGGAATTCTTTTTTTTTATAATATGCTATTATAACATAATATTATATTTAAGTTGCTGCCTGTTGCACTTAACTATGACTCTAAGTGCAGACGCGAGTGTACATAGATATAAATATACTTGTGTTTTTTTTCTCATCTCTTTTTTGTGCTATTTATTTATTTTATTTATGTGTGTTTTGTTTGATTGCATGCTTGTTTAAATAGTTGAGCTTAAGAAAATAGGTGGATAGGGATAGTTGAAGAAAACCTGTAAGATTTGAGATCGACTCTTAGTTTCGATGATATTGTATCTTGTAAAATAAATCAGCTAGCAATCCAACATTAAACTTGATGAAACAACCAATCCGAAATATCAAATAATCATTCAGAATAATTTGTCCATAAGAAAAAAAAGCTGGCACTTTAAAAGGCTATCTCGAAAAGGAAATTAATTATATCCTTCAAAAGCTAGTGAGAGTGCACCTGGTGTTTCTCGTCAAGATCTCTGCAATTGGCTGCAATATTCCTTCTCTTTAGGAACCGTACATCTGAGGAAATCATACGCAAGCAGGAAAGACTGCAGCTGACCCCTCTCAACCTGGTTACAAACTGATGCAGTCTCTTCCTTCTGCTGTTCATCAGGACCAAAACGCCCGTCCACAAAAATTGCTTATTCCCATCTTCAGCAAGCCTTGGTAACAAGGCCACGGTCCTCTACTGACTTTGCCATTGAATAAATACAGATATCCCAGCACATATCCATATTTTTTATTTCAACTTCAGTTATTTTGATTGTATATTTCTAATGTGTCGTGTTGCACCTCCTCTGCAAAGCATCATGCTATTTTTCTCTGTTCTTGTTACATTACTATATAATTTAAATTGTTTGTTCCAAAATATTTATTTCCATTTATTTTTGTCAATTGTGTAGTTGCCTCTCTATGTGTGTATTTTTTTATTTAATGACTAAAATTCTCCTTTGAAAATAAGATGTGTGAATTCGTATTGTTAATTTCCAAAAGCTTTCTGCTAAAAAGACTCTTTGAGTTTTGCTTCAATATCACTGAGTCCAAAAAAAGGGTACTGAAAAGAGGGGATGTTGTAAGCCCACCAGAGTGCCCATTTGATCACAGTGTTGCAGGTTTGAGATGCAATTTGCTTCCTTTTCACCCAGTGTAAAGAAGACATGTTTATTGGCTAAGGAAATGAGAGAGGCACAGTGCCACATGGCTTGCAGTCGGCTAAGTAAGGAGTGTGAAACTGTTGTTGGCAGACATGGAAGAGGCAGCTGTCTTCCAACAAAGGTTCCCTCCAGATGCTCAGGCATTTAGAGCTTGGTCTGAATAAAAAACGTTCAAAAGTGAAGAGGGAAGTGACCTAAAGGCTGGTTAATTTCCGTGATAGTCACATTCAGTTTTGAGTACTTAATTTGAGTTTTAGTTTCCTGTAAAAAAAAAAAAAAAAACAGTTCAAAACCTAATTTGTATGTTCTTCCATATTCATTTGCAGTACTTTTTGTTAATCTTAAAAGGCCACACGAAACTCTAGCCAAGTCACATACTTTTATTGAACCAGACACCAATTTCATCGATTCAGCGGCTGATTGTCAGCAATACCAGGGTAAACAAGGTATATTGTATGCAGAGTATATTACACTGTGTTTTGTAAGGACATTAATGTTGTTTAAGAACCCAAAAAACCCATCATTGACTACTCAGCATACCCAGAACCAAACATGTAGAAGCACCTTTTTGTTCTTATGCCCCACTAATCTGAGAAATTAGTCCTTTAATTCTGAAAATGTTTCTCCGGTGTAGTTTAACACCACCTGTTAAAAAAACATATCAAAATAGAAGCCTTTCATTTCAAAAACAAAAAAAAGAACTCAGATGTTTTTGGGAGCGTTTTTGTTTTAACAAGTTGCTGTACATGTTGATAGCTATATGTAGGAAGGATCTTATGTAGCAATGTTTTTTGCAATGATACGGAAGAAACATTTGACTGAAGATACCTCATTGTTGTTCTTTATTCAATTAAGATTTTTTTTCGTATGAAATCATTTTAGAGGTTCTTAAAAGAGACCCAGGGCCGGATCTATCAAAGGTTTGCGTGTATAAAAACGTGAGCTATTTCACTGCGCACGCTAAAAAATGTACAAACTGATCTATCAACAGCGTGCTAAAATGATTTGGTCTTTAAAACGTGCTAAATAGCGGCTCTTATCCATTTAGTACTTTTTCTGCAATGAATATGCAATATGGGGCGTTTACACGCAAAAGTGCGTCTTGTGGGAGGAGAACATGTAAATATATTAATTTAGCACTCGCAAAGTGATTTATCAAACCTAAAAACAATTTTGCTAACGGTATCTGACTCTATATTTAACACGTTATAAAAGAAGGTGCAAATGGTCTGTATGCGTAATTGCGCACACATGGCAGCGGTAATTGTCGCAAGAAGGAGACATCGAAATGAAGCAAGGAGATGCAGAGAACGCATTTTTTCACTCCGTGTGAATATTTTTGCAATGAACGAGGAAACGATCATCAAAACATATTGTTTATCCAGCATTGCCATTTTGGAGCTGTTGGAGCCAGCCACAAGGAGGACCCACGCAATACCAGATATCACAAAACTCCTTGCAACGTAGCACGTTTTTGCATCTGGGTCATTCCGGCGTACGGTTGCAGCGAGAGGACCTGGACTACTTAAGCTGCCTTCAGACCTTGCCTCGACGCCGCAGTGTCTTAATCAGTTGGTTAGCACTTAAGCCGTAGATCCCTAGTGAACCAAGTTTCCTTTGAGTCCAACCTGGATTCTAACCTTTTTGTCTCTGCTTCCAGGTTTCCTGTTTTTTCCTCCTGTGAAGCTCTGGAAGAGCTTAACCTGCCGAGCCTGCCCTCCGAGCCAAACCTGAAGACTCACTCTCTGGATTTCCTAGCAGCTCAGGTTTCCGAGCTGGAAACACAAGCCAAGGTCAAACCAGCCTTTAGAAGTAAGACGCTGAAACAGCTTAAGGACTCTGCCAAACCAAGCTTTCTCCGGACCCAACAGTTCCGCTCCCAAAGCCTCATCTACATTCATCAAGGTACAAATCTGAACACAATCAAGTCAAGTCTCTGCCAAGCCTTCGCTAACCAAACTGTCTCTCTCACAGACGCCAGTGAACCGGTCCCAGCCCAGAACCATTGCATCAGTCTTTATTATATGTGTGAACTTGCAAATAAACTCTGTTAAACTTTCCATCCGTGTCGTCAGTGTTCTGCATATTGGGCCTCCCTGATACCCATCATGACACCCAGTGTTCTTTAGAAGCTTATTATGCTTCTTTAAGTCATTTGCTGTAATTCCAGAAGAGATCACGCTCTCCACAGAAGACTTATGAAGGGTATGCTGCATCTTGATGCAAACACTAAAGGACCTAAGCTTCCTTAGAATGTACAGCTTTCACTTCTTGTAGAAAGGAAAAGACGCATGCACTCTGGTTTATCCATGCTTTTAATTCATTTCAATTTATAAAAAACAATAAACGGATGGAACTGTCAGTCATATGTTTACATTATCACTGCTGCTTACCTTTATCACGGCTGCACTTTAAAAATTAAAATGTCTTGAGAGCTGTACTGAATGAAATTTCTTTTTGTATACACCCTGTATGTACAAAATGACAAATAAAGTCAAGTCAAAATGCCAGAAAAAGCATTGAGTTTGAGGATTTGTAGAGTGGACCAAAACAAGCCTTGTTTTTGCTTAGAAAACATGCAAATTGAAACTGACGAACAGATCAGCCCCTTTTGGAATGTCGGTTGTTTTAGTTTGCTCTATAAAGTCTTGAAGTCAATGTTATGTCATTTTGACTTGAAAAATCTTGCTACATGGGAAGCAAAACGTCTTCAAACTTGGAAACAAAGTCTAGAGGATTTTTTTTTTACTTTTTTGGAATGGTTATGTTAAAATTTAAATAACTAGAAGGAGTTGCCTAATTTATGCTCACATAATCCTCTTGCTGCAGCCAAGTTTCTGTAAGGCAACATAAATCCATTTGATCATTTTAACTTTTTCCGTAGTTTGAGTTATTTTTATCTTAATTAAGTTATCAGAATTTACTCCTTTGGGATTCTTTTCTAATTTATTCGATTTTGGTCTTGGAAAAGACACTGTCTACATGGAGTAATGAGTATATAACAGTAGAGAAGTGAGTAGAGTACACAGTAAACAGTAGAGAATTTTAGTGACCCCCGATCGGCGTAACCAGGTGTCATTATCCAGGTTTGATTGATTGAATCAGGGCAAGCAAAGAAAAAAAAACACACACACAAATGCTCTTAGTAATCATTCCAGATAAATTAACTGATTATAGAATTTAGACTGAAGAAATTTGTCTCATAATGATGAAATTTAATAAAATTAAATAATAGTCACATAATGCTTTGGAACATAATTTTTATTTGTTATTATGTTTAACCACTGACCTTTCTGGTCAGTCTACTACTTAGGTAAGTCTGCATTAATACAAAATACATTGTCAGAATGTTCTTGCGATTGCCTCCTTGTTTTAGCTGGTTGTTCTTTGCATAACACCCAACATTAAATGAAAAACCTTAAAAGGACCAAAGCTGTTGACCCAATCTGGCACAAGAATAGAGAAGTGTTGAATGGTAAATTGCTCTTAGGATCAAGTTGAGAAGAGGCGGGCAGATCAATGCATCTTTTCTCTGCTTTCAGAACCTGCATAGAAAGTGTGAAGTGCTGCATGCAGCAATCAAATACCAGAGAGCAAATAGCATTGCACAAACAAATTTCCTGATGACCATTTAGACTATGGATACTGACATCATCATTTACAGTAAATCATACAGTATATACTTTTTTACCTCTTTTACATCTTCCCTCTATGTATATGGAGCGTATGATAAATAATACCTCCTCTTGTCCAGTGTTTTATTATGTATATATTTTTCAACCCCTTTTTTCAATTTTGAAAAAAAATATTTATAATTGAATGCAGTATACAGTACATAGAAAATAATGAAATGTTTTTTTTGCTGTATTGTTTGTAAATGTTTTTACTTTTATTAATAATTTAACATTATTTTCCTATAACTTATTTACCCTAAATAAATGTATCTTGTAATGTAAGCCATCTTGCCGCTGAATATTTTCCCCTATGGGGATAATAAAGTTTACTACACCTCATATTAACTGTATGATTGCCGATTAAGTTCATGTGCTTTTTTACTCCACAGTTTAGGTGGTGCATCATTCAGACAGCTACCTCTGCTAGAGTACTTCTTTGCTTTAGATATGCTTAGCATCACTAAAAGTCATCATTATCACAGCATTATGTTTCTTTTGGAGTTTCTTGAGGCTTAAGGTGCTTTGATAATAGTTTCTTTCTCCCATTCTAAGTAAAAATTATGTTTTTTTTTTTTTATTGAATCATATTTAGAGCTACTTTTAGGATTACTTGTGACTACATGCATATGTCTTTGATAATGAGCTAAATAGATCCCTATAAAATATTAGACAGAGGTGTGTAATAATCTGACTACATGGATTATATATAACAGACAACTTATAAAATACATATCTCAGCTTACAGCAACCTCCAACTTAAATGTGGTTAGTATAGGTGTGTGTTCAGTACAGGATTCAAAAGAAATGGCAACAGCTTTCTTCAGCATTTTTATGTATTAATTTTTTTGGTAAATATAATTGATAACCTCATTATGTTTTTCTATTGTTTTTTTTTTTATTATTATTAAATTCACAGTCCACTCTGATTATTATGTTGGTATGCAGAAGGTCAAACATACAATGATGTTATGGCAGGCTTTGTGGTGGCAAAGCATTGAAGCAACAGCTGGACATCGCAGGCACCTATATAATGGATTTATTGTAATGAATAGCATAAACTCACAAACATAGAGGGAACCAGACCAGGTTAATAACAATAAACGACTTTAGAGGAAAGGAACAGAAAACAGATACCCGATGATAATTTAGATGAAGTGTGTACACAGGTTAGTAAAATATCTTACCTTTTTATCCTCTTTTAAACATTGGCATCATACTATTAACAATTAATAACAAGAAAATGTCTTGTTATATCTCTAAAATTTTATGTATTAAAATGCTTGCATCATTTTCCAAAGCAATAAACTCTGTTTATTTTTTTTATGACAATGCATACAGCCACGGAAAAATTGATTTTTAACCACCTTTGTTTTCTTTAACTTCTAAAGGTGTATTACCCCAAGAAGAAAATAAACATGGGAAAAATTAAGGGGTAATCAAATAATCTCTCCAAGTAAAGCTTTATGTCAATCACTGTGTTCATTCTCATGTTGTTCTTCCTGTAACATGCCTCATCAAATGGTAATGTTATAACCAACATTTTATTTTTTTATGTATATGCTTATCCAGGTTCTAGGTGATCCTAAAAGAGGTATCAGAATCTGTCTTTAAACATGTATAACATCTTTTTTTCAAATTCATAGAGGTACATTTTTGGTTGTTCAGCCAAGTAGAAGTCAATCTTTTAAGTTTACGGCAACAAATACAGGAGGCAGTCTTCACAGATGCAGCTACAAGGAAAGCCTTTGCTTTAGTACGTACAGAGCACTTTATATTTATATAATAATGGGTGAATCATGAGCTAAAAGTATCCGCACAGCAGGTCATCTGTCAGGGCTGCTGGCAGCACCAGCTGGCCCTTTTGAGCTGCCAGGGGCACAGGCAGGTTAGAGTGTGGACTTCCCACAGTCATGGTCCTTTCTTTTTATATGAGGGGCTGGAAATACAGCCAAACCTTAAGTCGCAGTTCTGCCTGAACCACAGAAAAATGAATCCAAAGACAGCAGAAGGAAAGGAAGAGCAGGTTGCCCACGCATCCAATCGAGTCCAGAACAATGCCTTGGGTTCTGGGCTCAAAGTGGGTCAAGGATATCGTTAAAAACTATTTATTTAATTAGTAACAATAAAAATAATATCTCCAGATACAAAAGCAGACCTTTTTATATCAGTGAAAGAAAAATTCGCTAAAAGATTGAGTTCCCATTTCCTCTTAATATTTACTTAGAATTTAAACATTAGATCATAAAAATATTTAGCCACAAATATTTCAATCTAAACTGGGAAGTACTAGAAATTCATATTAAAACTAAGTACTGTAGGTCCCACATCAGTTAATAACTTAAAATTTTACTAGAATTGTTATTAACCACCCTTCTTATCCAGTCCAAGACCAACAATGAAAGTGATATATAGAATATTTTTACAACATTTTTGGCTGAATAGATTGTGCTGAAATTACCATATGAAATAAGTTTATATATTTTTTTTATCCATTTGGATTTAAAACATTTTTCTTTCTTCAGTGTTTTTCAAATCATTTTACTGAAAATCTCATGGAAAGAATTCCATATCATGATGAAAAACTCTGAATATAACCAGCTACTTTGGTTTCAAATGTGGATAATTTTGAGGTGTCGGCATTTTCTTTGTTTTTTTGTGACAACCTTGCATTCACTCTTTTAGATTCTAAGCTCTTCCTTACATTTTGTTGTTCTCGTATTGTTATAGATTCTGGTTTAGCTAAAACCTTCTGTGTCCCAAAATATCTGTCTGTATTAATTTCTGTTATTTTGCCGTTTCCCCTCATCTTTTCTGTTTAAATTCCCATCAGCCTGTACTGCGTTTCATGGATTAGTTTCATTTCGTCCTCATGTCCCTCCTCTGCAGCAGTTAGTTGCATTTCCTTTTTAACAGAGATTTCTGTTGTCTGTTTAGTTATTTTCCATCAAGATTTTAATACATGTTCTTTGTTTTTGTTCCTGTTGAATATGGACCTCTCTTTTCCTTCTCTGCAAATGGGTCTTTTTTCCCAAAACGTGTCAGAATACAGCAGTGATTTTCAAACTCACACCTCAGGAGCCATTGTGTGGGATGTCAAACAGTTTCCCCTGCCTTCAAATAACTGGCTTAAATAAACTGCTGATTAACAAGCCTCTACAGCCCTTGGTGGTTGCTGATGCGGGAATGCAATTGTTTGATTTAGGTGTGCTGGAGCAATGAGAGATCTAAATTGCACAGGACAGTTGCTCCTGAGGACCAGGTTTGAAAACCATTTTAGAAGAGCACCTATATAATAAAATAAGGTATTTATCTTCAATTCATAAAAATCCAATAAATGATAGTGATAAAAAGGTATGCAGGGATACCTACAATTGAAAGGCAAAACAGAAAGAGGAGACAAAGTTTATTATAGAATTTTTTTCAATTAATAAAAAAGTGGAGGAGAGCAGAAGAAAATTAGCATCTTTTCCATCTAAGTTTGTAAAAAGTGTTTAGCTAAACATAATAGGTACTACCAAACATCACACAATATATTCATTGTCAATCTGACTAATCTTTAACAATGTATTAATTTTAGCGCAGAACAGTAAAGCATCTCTACATCCAAACTTTAAAAACCTAAATAAAAGTTAGTAAAAGCTGCAGAGAATTATGGATTTTTATGATTGATTTCAATATGGGGTGTGACTGTGACTGACTCTGAGTCATCATTTATTTTTGTTTGCGCCTACCGGCTTTGGTGGCTATAAAATATATGTCTTTTTTGTTTCTCTACAGCTGCAACTACTTACGAAAAATTAAGCGTTTAAAGTAATTTTTTTTATTTTATTTTATATATAGTATCGTGATTTATGGCTCTTAAAAGTGAAACATCTTAAGCTGCCACAATAAAGATGTAGGTGTTTGATTAACTGAAAACAATTTAAGTCTTGGGGCTAATTGGAAATGATGAAGCTTATTTTGGCAGCACACAAAATCTCAGCATCTCAGCAGCACCAAGGATGGGAAGCAATTCAGTCAGCTGTTAGGCGAGCTCAGGTAATAACTCCGGTTGCTCCATTAATGCTGTCGCGTCTTTTTGTTGTGGCAGAGTTTGTCCGCATGTGTCTTCTTTCTTTCCCCTGCCTCTGACCAGCCAGGCCCTTTTCTTGGACACCAGAGGCAGACAGAAGAGTATCAGGTGAAAGCAGAATAGAAAGCAGCACGGATCCTGCCAGTCATGCAGGGCCCAAAAGACAGAGCGGCCGGGCACTGCAGGACCAGCTGGCAGATGGCTGTCTCAGCATAATGACCAGGTGACATCTGCAAAGCGAACAAGCCATCAGGCCAACAGACTAACCCTCCTCTCCACTAAGGAAGCTAAACTGGCCTTTCTCCACCTCCTGTTTCTCCTCACGCCTATCCCTCAGGTTACACCCACAACTCAAGAAGTATACCACAACTTTATTGATTTATTAAGTTTTTCCACCACAAAAAGTGTGAGAATGTTCGAAAAAGTAAAACATTAACAGATTTAATGTGGGTGTTTGAATTGAGTTTTCTTCTATTCTTTGGAGAGTCAGACTGTGACTAGACTGAGGGCAAATTTGTCTCTGAATCATACTTTATCTCTTTCTGAGATGATTCAAACTATTAAAGCCACAAAATATAGTCAGATAAATAAATTCTGAGATGAGTGGGGTAGCTTTATAACAAAAAACATTTATTTTTGAATATTTTGTTATTAATGAAACAATTCATTCTGTTTCCATCTTCTTTATTTTTTGCTTACAGTAGTTTTTTTATTTTTAAAGGCCAATCGTTGCTTGTCGAAAGACTTTCCGCATCAACGATGTGATGCAGTGAACAAAGGTCATCTTTTGACAGCACTAAGATCATGAAAAGGTCAGATTTCCCATGCCATTTGGAGAAGAGGCCGCATGATGTCAAACTGCCAATAAAATTTCAGCATGTCTTTTTTATTTGACTGTTAACACCATACACTGTTTGCTGAAAAGTCTGCAATTACTGTATGACCTGCTCCTACCAAAACAACAGAGTTTGATAGGCTAAAAGTTTTGGAAGGTTAAATGCAAAACGGTGTGCCATGAATGAAAATGAATTGAAAATAGTGTTGCAGATATAACAGTTGTGTAAAATAAGTTTAAAAAAAAACATGTTTTATTTGTTTTTGATTACAAGTGCAGAGGCAAAAAAAAAAAAAAAGACTTTAAATCACTTGTGAAGTCTTGAGGAAAACCTTGCCTAACTTGGAAAATGTGCAACACTGGCCTATTACAATAAATAAATAGACATGAATGAATTGGGTAATAATAAAAAGGATGTGCTTCATGCAACATAGTACTTCAACAAGGCTATCAGTCTTGTTTTTAAAAAAAGTCAGAGCTACTGTTTGTTTTGTATGAGTCATACATTGCAACCATTATGCAAAATAGTTTGAGTTAACTGTGCTAAGAATACTAAAAGAAAGGATTACTTATTGCTAAAATGTATGGGAATATGCAAACAAATTATGTATGGTTCATTAAACCTCTATCAAAGTGGAAAGAAGATAATGACCATATGTGCATTTTCAAACCATCACCATTTAAAAAGCAAGCAGGATGAAAATGTAAGTGGAAAACATGTTGCAAGTATAACACTCAATAAGAACTCAGTCACAATTATAGGGTAATTTGGGAGGAGCTTGGAGAAGAGCAATTGCTCCTCTGCATTGCAAAAGAGTCAGGTGAAGTGGTTTAATCAGGATAAATCCTGGGTGCATCCATGTGGAAGATTTCGGGGTACTTAGAGGAGTTCTCAAGGCCAACCCAGAAACTGCCCAGGGATCCATAAATAACCTTCTAGCAAAGCAATACTTGGGATTCTCCACAACAAGCCCAGGATTGTCACTGAGCAGATGGTTGTATCTGATATAATGCTTTTTAAAGTGAATAATAACCCTTGTCTTTTTAACAAGTCAGATTTGATTAAATGTTTCTTCCAGGATTCTCTAGTAGCTTTACGCCCAGATCCTGCCCGTGTCAGGTCAGTCGCAGACTGCCATCCATGAAACGCAACACCAAATGAATCAATGGTAACACCATCAAGCTCCTCTCCATGTTGTTTAAAGTCAAAAGAGAACACACACTACAGGTCCCTGCACAGCAAAAACAGAAAATGGGGGTTTCTCATTAAGAATTTTCTCATTAAGAGACATAACGTAATTTCTCCACCGAGTGTACATAAGAGGATATGTAATTGCGGGTGTAATACTGCATTTTATTTGTGTTCATAGTCAAGGGCTAGCTTTATGAAAGACTCCATGTTTTGTACTTTGTCTAAACTGCAACAATGTCTTCACAGGTTTGCCTAAAAAATCCATCAGACAGCTGCAGCTGATGCAAAACGCTGCTGCCTGTGTTCTCACTAGAACCAGGAAAATAGAACACATCACCCCAGTTCTGAAGTCCTTACAATGGCTTAATGTGGCTCAGAGAATAGACTTTAAAATCCTTCTGTTAGTCTATAAATCCTTGAATGAATCAGAACCTTAAAACATAACAGATTTTATTTTTATTTTATTTATTATCTAATTCCTGTAAAGCACTTTGACATGTCCATGTACTGAATTGTGCTATAAAAATATAAAAAACTTTCTTTGCTTTGCCTAAAAAAGTTCTTGATAGAGCTTTATGCTGTATCTTTCCTTACACTGGTTTTTCATAAATACTCTGAAAAATCTCTTCATAGAACATCTGGATTTGAATAGATAAATAATTTGTTGAAATGTTTAAAGTTAAACAACCCCTAAAAAGATTTGCAATAAAGTCAGAATGTTATAATGTGAAAAAATGAGGAGCGTTAATAGGGGTGAGTAAAAACCAAAGATGTATCTATGCTTTACAATATACATCTCCTAATTGAATACCAATTTAGAAAGTCATCTGAATTGGTTTGATGGCCAGTGGGTTGCTGAGCAACACTTTACATGATGTGCTTCATAGGGATTAAAGGTGTACAACACATAATAAGTGACTTTATTACAATGCTGGTATTACTTTACCTTTGTTTGTGTTGCAGTACCACTGCTTAATTTTTACGATGATTAGCTGTTAGAAAATGATTAGCAATAATGTTTCCAAGAGGAAAGGAGAATTATTTTAGTTAACATGCACTTTATTGTAATCCCTATCGTGCTGTCATATTGTTACCTTTCTAGTGAGTTTTCTAATTGCACTGCTTATAAGTGTCAACATTTGCCATGTTCTACCAGTTGCAATCATATAGACTAGTAAATATATAAATCTGGATTTTTAAACTGCCACTCTAGCATATATTTGTGTACTTCTACTATTTACGCAATCAATATCAAAACGTTTAGATCAATATCAAAATTAATCGATTTTGAATCAAATTATGATTAAAATTATAAGTGAAGTGTGAGGTTTTTAACAGTGCCCAACCTGCTGTATGAATGAATACTTTAGAAAGTAATTGCATGCAAAAGCAAATGTATGGATGGATTTGAGCTGAGGCTTGCTTTCTGCCTCGTGACAATAAAGCACAAACTGTCCAAATGCTTAAGCTGTATGAATTAAATAAGTAGCCTTTTTTTCTCATTCATATGATGCTTTGCACCTTTTTTGGCAGTTAATGAATTAATACATAAAATTAATATTAAGAAGATATCAACCACATTTCAGTCAGAGAAACACGTCAGTCATTAAACAAATTCTGCCAGTGAAATTTTGTGAGTGCATTTAAATAACTGATTACATGGGAATTATTTGCACTGCTTAGCAGCAGAGTCAAATACCGTATGAATCACGCTGCAACGTTTTACCTCTACAAAGGTTAATAGGGACAGGGATGGGTTTATTTTCAGTGTAAATGTACATGTGGGTTTTTGAGGACTCTGAATACAAATACATTTGTTATCTGGATTTTATGATTTATAAAATCAATACATTTAGTTATTTCTGCATTATTTGTTTGCTGATCTGCAGAGGTCTAACATCCTCAGTTTGCATTCTCTACACTCCTCTGTTTTTACCATTTACTACCAAACTGTAAAGAGACACTAGATGACTTTCACTCTCAAAGTCTCATGAGTCTCTCTAAGCTCTTTCAGATTACACACACTGCTTAGGATGCATTTTCAAGTTGTTAACCCACTTTCTGTCAGTACGCTTGGAACAAAAGGACACTTCTGGGGTTTAACTGATTTTTTTTGTATTATTGTTTTCTTTTTATACAAGGCTGTCTTCTTAAAGCTTTCTCAAATACCTTTCAACCTCAGACAATGCAAAATATAAGTTAAAAATCATCTATAGGGTCTTTCGAGAGCCGTCATGGGGGACAGTCTGCTTTGATGGAGCTTTGAAGAGAAGGTTTTTAGCTTGTGGAGGTGAAGGTCTTTATTGTTTGGAAGTTTAAGCTGTAAATGCATATTAAAGAACACCAAATTAAAACATGTATATGGTCATATGGTAAACTGTATCCAGTTTCTATGGGACTCAGCAATGTACTGGTGTATGTATTCACACCAATATACACAATATACACAAGAGGAAGAACAGTCAGACAAGAAAAAAATGATTTATTCAAACAAACTCACTCTCCGATTACATCACAGTGATAGAGATAGGATCACTTTGACTATTAGCATAAAGTACCTTGCAAAAGTATTCATATCAACTGAGCCTTTTCATATTTCTCCATGCTACAAACATTAACTTCCACAAATGTTATTGGGATTTATATGCATACGTCTGACATAACAGTCCATGATAGTAAAGCGGCATTAAAATACTTTCTTTTTAAATATATTTTAACACAAATTTTTAAATGACATTTTTTATGTCCACCATCTGATTCGTCAAATTATAATTTATAAACAAAAAAACAATTTATTTGATTTCCAGCTGAACATCATTTGAATTACAACATTTTTATCAATTTTGCTGATCTATGGACTCAAAATGATGCCTATTCTTGTCCTTTACAAAATGATCAAGTTTAATCAGATTGGATAGAAAGTGTCTGTCAATATACATTTTCAGGTCTTGCTGCAAAATTTAATAATAGCAAGACTGGACTTTGACTGGGCCATTCTAACACATAAGTATATTTTGATTTAAAGCAGGCGTCTCGAGGTCCAGTCATTGAAAGCTACTGACCTGCAGCAAACACGATCCTGCCACAAAAAAATGCTTTATTGTGTGGGTCGTAAATTTATAATTGGTTGCAGTGTTAATTTCTGCCAACCACTTTTGCATGTAGGACAGAAAGTCCACATCTGTCATATTCCACATGACTTGTGGTAAACTGGAAACAGGACTTCTTATGGCTTTATTAAACAGAACCAGATTTGTAGAGTGTAAAAATGACAATTATCCTGTTGGCAAACTGCCTCAATTGGGCTTTCAACCTCTGCCACTCTTCCACAGCTACCTTGAGCCACTTGAGAGCATCTCTACTAAATGTTCTTCATGCCTTGCTATCGCTTCAGATGAATG
This sequence comes from Cyprinodon tularosa, assembly GCF_016077235.1. Taxonomy (NCBI): domain Eukaryota; kingdom Metazoa; phylum Chordata; class Actinopteri; order Cyprinodontiformes; family Cyprinodontidae; genus Cyprinodon; species Cyprinodon tularosa. Next base: position 4,374,985 of record NW_024039085.1, on the reverse strand, counting down.
GTCATGTCTTGATAGGTTCATAGTCATGTCCAAACCTTAAAATATTATCTATATGCTGACCCAATTATAAACTTCTCACCAACCATTGGCCTCTCTGTTGTGTTCCTTGGGCTTCGTGATAGTGTTTATTTATTGATGCTCTCTGACAAACCTCAGAGGTCCTCACACAAGTGCTGCATTTATACTGAGATAAAATCACACAGGTAATGTTGAATATGCCATTTTTTTAATGAAATTCGTTCCATTAGATTTTATTTTTGGGTATCGTCATACATTTTTTTCCATACAAAGCACTTTTTGGTTGTGTCCTTTTTTTAAGTGTTAGAAACCATATATGTATTACTTTCCACTTAAATATTGTGTCCTGCTTTGATATAACCTATCTAAATTAGAAGTAGACATGTAATTCAAAGTGTGTGTATAAAGCTAAAGAGCTCCAAACATTTTCTTAAGATGCTATGAATACTCTTCATAATTCCTTAAAGGCAACTTTGATTACATTTCCTCTGTTAAAACACTTTACAGCATTTCAGTTTGATTTTAAAAGAATATAAAAAACTGCAGAAATTTAAAAAGGAAACAAAAATAGGAGAAATACCTAGTGTGTTTTTATAGATTGTACCAATACTTGGTGTAAGAAAATAATGATTTAAAAAAAAAACAGCTGCATAATGTATCAGGCCGAAAAAAAAATCGCTGCAACAGGTGTAGATGCTTTACTCTGAGCGATACTGTATACCATTAGAAAAAAAATCATGCAAAAAAGCAAACAGTATTGATTTAGAGTCTGACGATTCTATGTCTATTTTTAGATGACAGCTCTGGAGATATCTTAATCTTGGCTCAAGAGGTTCAAATGCCAGGATTCATTTCTCACTGCTCCCTTTGGAATGATGTTATTATGGTTGGGGAGATGACAGTTGTATCAATTATGCATTAGCTGAGAGAGTATGGAAGATATGCAAATCATGCACACCCAGTGGATATTAGTGAAATGGATGAGAATGCTCCTTTCAAATTGGTTAGCTCAAACTGCAGAAATCTATCTATCTATCTATCTATCTATCTATCTATCTATCTATCTATCTATCTATCTATCTATCTATCTATGTACAGTATCTACACATAAATATAATTCAATGCAATGCTGAGTTCTTGCAAAGGATTGATGATCTTGTTAGATGTTCTTTTGCATGTATCCTCACCTTATCCCACTCTCTTCACAGTCCTCTTCCCTGTCTTTGTTTCAAAATCTTTGCTGTAAGCTATTTTTCCTCCTCTCTTGGCTCAACAGTTGCACATTCTTGCATCAACAACGCCACCAGCTGATCAAAAAACGCTGTTCACAGATTTTACACTATATTTTCTGCCCAACCCTAAGCAGGAGCTATTCACATGCTTGTAACCAGTTCAATTAAAAATCTTTTTTCGTTTTTTAAGGTTTAGGTCTTAAATTAACTTATAATTGGGCTTTAACTTTCCTTACGGTGGTGGAGAGATTATAATTTTTCAGACAGTACAAAGCATCCAAACATCAGTTAAATGCAAAATGGAGGAAAGACTTATTGTATTGCCTATTTGCATGTCAACTAAAATGCAATTCAGCTGCGTTTGACACGTCCAACAGAGCTTCACCCATAGAAACAAGTGTGACATGCATGCTGCATTTACCTCAGAGCAGACCTATATTTCCAGATTTTTTCAGTAGAGGCAGAGTTTAGTGTTTTCAACCCTCCATCCATCTATCTTCTGTAGCTCAATCCATCAGGGTCGCAGTGGGGCCGGTGCCTATCTCTGGCAGTCTATATGTGCAAGATACAGGTACATGTACACCCTGGACAGGTTGCCAGTGTGTCGCAGTGCAACACAGAGACACACAAAGACACACAACCCTGCAACCACACAGTTGAAACTAAGGACAATTTTAGAGAAGCCGATTAACAGTCATGTTTTTGAACTATGGGAGGAAGCCAGGGTACCCGGAGAGAACCCACACATGCACAGGGAGAACATGGAGACACTATGCAGAAACATCAAGCGCCGAGAATCGAACCCTCTTTCTGCAAGGCAAAATAGATACACACTGCGCAGGCCTTAGCATGCTTTCAGTTCAAACTAAAATTAAAATAAATATCGAAACTGTTGTTACTTAGTTTTGTCATTTGAAAATTTTGTTTGAAACAAGTCATTGAAACATGGAGCAATTAAACAATTTTATTGCTATTTATTTTAATACTGGGATGTTACATTTATTTGAACTATTACTCCATTTGTGTGTAAAACCAAAAAAAAAAACAACCAACACAAAAAAAACCTGTCAAGTTGATATTTTTTAATTAATTATCCCAAAAGGTTTGCAGTTTTTTACATTTTCCCAAAAAGAATTGCAGTGTCGTGATTTAAGTTGATGCTTTTTTTCATTTTACATAATGTCTATGGTATACGCTGGAATGACTTTCCCACGTACTAAAGCTACTTTTCAGGTTGTTACATTTATTTGCTGTTACTTCTCTCTGTATGGAGGACCAACTGCCATATTTAATAATAAATACCAAAATAATTAAATACTCAATAAATAAAAAAGCATACAATTAATTGCCCCCCAAAATACAATAAATAAATAAATGTAGGTAAAAAATGTATTATACAGTGAGACATAAAGGCACATATCTCTTTTAGTTTCTTTATTTATTCACCTTTGTAAAAATTACGTTATTTATTTATTGTCCGTCATAATGAGAAGAAGTTGACTTTCTAATACACACTTCTTCTCAGAAATGCATAAAGAAATGTAAAAACGAGAGGCAGAAATAAATAGTGTTGAAGAAATAAATAGGGTAAAAAAATAGAAAGGCAGAATAAAACAGAAAAAAAATATCATGCACATAAATAAATACTTAAAAATAAGGAATAAATAAATAAAGTTGAAGATTATAACGGACAATAAATCAATAAGGTAATTATTAAAAAGGCGAATAAATACAGAAGCTAATTAAAAGAGATATACATTTATGTCTAACTGTATAATTTAATTTATAACAACAAATTTATTTGTTTATTGTATTTTGGGGGCAATTACTTGTATGCTTATTTATTTATTGAGCATTTATTTATGCTTATGCATTCCCACTTATTGTTGTTCACTTAAAAGTTTTCTGACTCTAACTAGTCCCGCAGTTTTCAACCGATTTCAACAATTTTGGTATCAAAACGTTCAGCTAGTTCAGGAGAATTGTGCTATGTCTTTTGGTAAAGATATTTTTTGTAGTTTTTGCGATATTCTGCTTTTTCTGCGTTTTTTTTGCCCCAATGAAATGCATGTAGAATTCTTAGATTTCAGCAAAATTCAGCTAAAACTTTATCATCTTCGACCTTTAACTACTTCAGCATACTTTCAGCTAGAAACACCATTCAACTTTTAAAATGTTTCCGTATCTTTCTGCTATTACTGTTTAACTCAGCTTTTTGCTAACTTTTACAGTTTTGCTTCAGTGAAGCTTCAAACTTTAAAAGAAAATTTTAAGATTTTCAGATTTATAATGGAAGTCTATGGACGGAATTCTTCAACTGCTAGAGTGCGTGCTCTAGCTTTTGAGCTGTTCTGGTTTTTCCGAACAAATTCTTCTCACTCCCTCATTTTTCACTCAATTGAAATAAATTATACATCAAAATGTAGGGTTTTTTGTCAGGATTCAGGAAATGTAACCCTCATGTGTGTGGCATTTATAGTTTTCCGACAGTTTGGCCAAGACCACGAAGAAGTCCACACTTCGCCAATAGAAATCCAATGAGAGACTTTCCAAAAATCACAGACAAAACCAAAAACGATTCATATTTTCGTATCGCTCCCATTTCATAACCATTTGATGTACTAACATATAACTCGGTATAGATCATCTTCATACCCTTCTAGCACTCACATTGAAGGAATTTTTTCAATATCATTTATGGTTTCGCTGTTTAGCTGACTTGTTAGGGCATAGGAAAATCCTGATTCTGAGAAAAATCCTCAAACTCAGAAAATGCACATTTTTACATCGTCACCGTGGCCAAATAGTTTTTAGTAGAAACATGAAAGTTGGCACAGTCGAAGCCGAAGGATGGCTGACGCCAACAGTGAAAGAATTTTTTGAATACCTTTTACGGTTTTGGCTCCTCGCTCGTTTGTTCTGAGGGAAAGTTTTGCTTTTGACAGCTCAGCTCTACCATGGAACTCCATGTTATTTAATGAGACCAGCAGGATTTACAAACCTTTATATTTCTCCTTCCCATTAAGGTTATGAATGAGCTACAGCCATGAACGTTATTCCAATCGGAGACAAAGGATAGCTGTCGCTTAGACTGAAAGAATTTTCTAGATACCATTTACGGTTTGTCTTCAGCACTCGTTTGTTCGGAATTGATTTTCCTATTCAAAAAAGCCTGAGAGGAAAGGAACGAAAGTGAAGCGCATTTCTCTCTTTCACTGACAGGCTCGTTAATCGTTGTCAAGGTAACCGAGCTTCAAAGGGATTTTACCTCTGCCACTTTAAACAGCACATTTTAATCTAATGGAGGGAGACAACACTGATTTAACATTTGGAAATGGATATAATATGACTACTGGCCAGGACCCTTCCCTTCACATGCAACCCTGATAGACTTTCAAAGTAAGAGTCCAGGGACCCTACAAAATAAAAGCCCCTACACAAACTCATATTTTTTTCCCAGCATATGGCTGAACATTATGACCCAAACTCAACCACTTTTTAAAAATTAGACTCTAGGGGGCTTTTCTAAACACACCCCACAGCAAATTTCAAAATAAAAGCCTCTTCCTTACGCACACTCATTCATTGTGCCGTATTGCTCATAGCTATGACCCAAACTCAACGAATTTCTTCAAATTACACTACCAAGGCCTGTTGACCACACACCTCAGTGCATATTTCTTAATCAGGTTCTAAGATTTACACTGTAATAAAGCATCTGCTAACCTCGTAACATGCAGTCTAAACCTGCCAACGGTGCTTTCATCACCACAGCGGCTCATAACATGCAAGTTAGTTTTTTTGGTAAATTCAGCTCCTTAAGTGGTATTAGCTGTCTTTCTATAAGCTTCTCTCTCTGTCCTTCCTCTGCTTCTAAGGGTCAGTCTTGCACATAGGTTTGTAGATTTTCAATCCTTAAATGATGATACTGTTTTCTTTATGCTGATCAACCGACACATTTTAAATCATTTCAAATTGTTTTGCCAAGTCTTGACATTTCCACGTATGATTTCAAAATTTTGATACTTATTCAATACCATCTTCCTCTACATTTTATTTCCCATCCTTAAGCTACTACTTTTTTCTATAACCAGATAAGATTCAAGTTTTTCTTTGTAATTTCTTTTCTAATTCAGCTAATTTCATACTTTTCAGCCTATGTTGTGAACTTTGGCTTCATTCTGCTCTCTTTCTGGAGAGGAATTAAGCTTTTCTGTTTGCTGCTAATTCATAACACGCCTGACATGTTTCTGGAAAGTAGGTGGACCCCTTCAAAATTTCTTTAGAACTTTTTCTAGAAACTTGGGATACATTACATTTAGACCCTTCTAGTGCCCACATCCCCTTGAACCCTACAGACCCACCGGCGGGTCCAGCTGCTACATGACCTCGTAGTTTTACCAAACCCCCAGTATTGATGTAAAAAACATATTTGGCACAGTTTGGTGACATTTATGGATAAATATGCCAAAATGGCCTCTCCGCCTAAGAAATTTCTCACTAATACCATTCTAAAATAAATATGATTCATCTGATTGAGTCCACATTTGATATATATTTTTACACAACATTTAGATTTGAAAGTCTGTACTACTTTTTTGTGCTATAAATAATATTTTGGTAGCGTTTTGCAATGTTTATTTCAAAGAAAATTTTGGCGAGGTTCAAAAAATGCAAAATTTTTGTATTTTGTCCCTAATATTTCAGGCAGGGTCAAAGCTACAATGGTGCTGACACCAGAAAACCATTCTATGACATCTTACCTTTACAGACGTACCAAAAGTTTCTTCTTAAATCTAATAGCTTTGAGGCAATAAGTTATTCACTTTTGTGTGTTTTTGTCAGGCAGAAATTTATTTATACCCCCTTAGGGTGTAAGAGGTTAAGAATTTTTTTGATATCATGTATGGTTTGGCTGTGCAGCTTTCAAGATGAGTCTCTTTCTACCATTTTACTGCCAAATGATTCTACCCTACAAAATCTTCAGATGATTCAAATGTTTTCTGCAGTTTGAAGTTTCTGATGACTTCCTATCACATGTTCATATGTTCCTCAACTAATTTGTGCTTCTTTTCCTTCTTGCAGTTTCTTTTGCTTATTTTTATTATTTTGTTCAGCAAAAAAAGCATTCCCACTTTGCTGTTTCTGCGAAACAGCTTTTTCTAGTCTAAATTTATTTTTAGATATGACAGAGTTGGTCCTCCATACCTCAGGCATTTATTCAGTTATTAATTATTTCTGCGGTACTACTTTTGCCACCAGGGGGCAGTGTCGCTACTTTGCATAACACCAAGGCGGAACACGACGTGGCAGCCACACAGATCACTTCCTCTGCTCGGTGTAATGTTGACATCCGGCCCACTTCATCCCCAACGTTTGCCATATCGAAGTGTCTCTGAAGCGGTTTATTCAGCCGAACTAAGTGGGAAGTAAAGAAGCTTTCAGCGGCTATGCGGAGGGAGCTGCAGGAACTAAGCAGCTGTGTTGGAGAGCTGATGGCTGGGCTGCTCCTACTCCTCCTGCTGGGGGACTGCAGTGGAGTTTCTGCAAACAGAGGGGGATATCATTCATTTACTGATGAAATTCCTTTTAAAATTAGCTGGCCGGGTTCTGAATTCAGTCTGGTAGGCTACTTGATTTATACTACTTTGATTTTAATCTGTAACAATCAGATAATACATCAACCTTTTTGCCTGCCGAACGTTATTTGATGCATATGTTCACTTTACAGCCAGATTCAGGTGCATTATACAGCGAAGATAACTTTGTTATCATGACAACAACAGAGAAGGAGAAGTACAAATGTTTGCTGCCTTCACTGACAGCTGGGGAACAGGTGAGCAATATCATTTGGTTAAGCTTCCGGGTGTAAACAGTCTACCTTTTATATGTACTTACCCTAACAAAGCATCCCTCCCTTCCTTCCTCCCTTCCTTCCTTGTTTAAATAAACTGTTTGTCCACGTGACTTGATATGCAGAGGCGTAGCTATAAAATTTTTATAAGGGTGCCCAGGCAATAAACAATGTAGACTGAGGGGGCACCAAAACCTCAATCTCCACTGTTCCAACAGGAAAATTAATGAGCAAAACATCCATATTTTCTAAATAAAGAAAAACTATACGTTTCCACAGCCTTTTCTAACAAATAGTTGCATATATTCAAACATCCGTGCTTTCTAGATAAAAGGTATAGTGGATAAAATTCTTCCAGGTTTGAGTTTTGGGCAAGCATCATTTCCATTGTCATTGCTTACCTACTTTTATCAATAATCATTCTGCATAAAATTGATTTTTACAAGCACTAATATCTACATAAATTGATTATTTAATACATTTTTATTAAAACAGTTATTTATCTATGATTTCACTGAGGACTCCTAAGTGACTTGCAGAGACATTGTCTCTTTACCCCATAAAACAAAATCTATTTCTGAAGAGTGTGCATTCTGTGCTTATCATCTTTAATGTTAGTATATTGATGTGCATAATTAACCAGAGTTTTTGTTGTAAAGTAATTATTAATATATGAAAAATGTTTTGAATATTCCCTTTGAGAGTATTACTGCTGCCATCATCTCTATTAGAGGGAAATAAATGGTAGGGGTGGCCATGGGCCCCCCGTGGCCCCCCATCTAGCTCCGCCCCTGTTTATATGATTATTGAATTACTTTTTAAGGAAGTCTTATGGTTGTGCAGATGCTAGAAATACTCAGTAGCATTTAGTTTTAAATCAAACCTAAAAGAAAAAGAAAAAAACACTATTAAAACACCCTTTAAGTTGTTTAAGGGTGTGTGATTTGATCTAAAGCAACTGATCAATTAGTAAACTGTCACTTTGTTTAAAAACAAGATATTACTTGGAGTTTTTATCAAGTTAGACATAAAAAACTATTCATTACAAAAAAAAAGTTTAAAAGTAAGAGAGAGAAATATAAATATGTAGAGAACAGAAGTGTGACGATGCATTTCTGTGATGCAAATAATTTAGTTATATAATTTGAAAAAGTATAGAATTCCTTTGGACAGCTTTTTTAGTTTCATACTAATAAATGGAAAAATAAATGTGTCTAGCAAAATATCTGAGCTGAATAAAACCAATATTTTTGTAAGTCAGTTGATTTAATTAAACATTACAACTGATAACATTAGCAGAATAAACTTTAAAAAGGTCTTATGTATATAATCTCTTTAAAACTGTCGTTGAAACTGTTAATTAGCATTTTTTTAGTTTCTGTGAAGAATTTTCTGGATGGATTTCCAGAGTCTTTAAAGTTTTACAAAGAGAGTGAATGTTAGGTATTTTCCTGATTCATACTCGGATGCAATCAATTAATTTTATTTCATTTTTCAAAAAGATGATGATTCCTCAGCCTTTTTAAAGCTTTGACTCTTTTTTAGTTTTGTTTTGCTTTCCCATAAAGGCTTCTGGTGTATCTAGTTGTTTGTTTAGAACTTTCTGTTAATTGTCTTTATTATAGCTAAGATCCCAATTTCATTTTAAACACTTATACGTGACATTCATTTGGTCTTGTTTAAATGAAACAGGAAAACTGAAAGTTGATCTACAGCTAAAGTTGCATCAAACTGAAGCACAGAAGATCTATATGGGAGCATTCGTTTTGTTGCATGGAAACCTTTAAATGAACTGATGTTTTATTCAGGGAAGTGTTGCATAACTAATTTCACGCTTTGGGTCTCAGGATGATGATAAGGGGTACGGCGGTCCCAGTCCGGGTGACCTTCTTGAGCCGCTGTTCAAACGAAGCAGCTGCTCCTACAGGGTGAGACATAAAACTGAAACTGTGTTTAGTTAGACTTTCATGCAACGTTAGCAGACCATGACAAAACAAAAATACCTCAGTTTTAAAAGTGTGTAAAATGCTTTATTTTGAATGAAACCCTGCAGATTGAGTCTTACTGGACATATGAAGTATGCCATGGGAAGCATGTCAGGCAATATCATGAAGAGAAGGAGACTGGGCAGGTTAGTGGGTCATTATTAGCTATCAGGTGAAATAAATGAGAATTTATCCTGAAGGTGATCATCTGTGCTTTTACAGAAGATCAATGTTCAAGAGTATTATCTGGGGAATATGGTACAGAGGAGTCAGTCTTCTGATACAGGTATGCCTCCATGTTTGTATGTTTTTTGGTCTTCAAAAAGAACCAAATTAAAACTCATTTGAGTTGGTTGAAATTTTTTAGATCAAGTTGAGGAGAAAGAAAACGCCAAAACAACTCAACAAAGAGAAGTAAAAACAGTACTAAAGCTAAAGCAAATGAATTAACAAGAGAAATTTTTGCTCACACTTGTTTCCTGATTGATGTATTGTTGGTAGGTTCCCACCAAAAACATTGAAGGTCAGCTGACTCCATACTATGCTGTGGAAATGGGAAACGGGACTCCTTGTACGCTGAAGCGGAACCAGCCACGCTCCACTGCCGTGTTGTATGTCTGTCACCCTGAAGCCAAGCATGAGATCCTTTCCATCGCCGAGGTCACCACCTGTGAATATGAGGTTGTGGTGTTGACGCCTCTGCTGTGTGCTCACCCAAAGTACAGGTAGGATGTAAAGAATGCTCTCAGTAGGAGAAAGCTGGAGTGTTGCCTTTTTCCTAACTTGACCTAACATTGTTCTGTTAGGTTCAAATCCTCCCCGGTGAATGCCATCTTCTGCCAGGCTCTGGAGGGCTCCCCCCTGCGGCCTCAGCGGCTTATTCAGTTAGACAAAGAGCAGGAGGAGCTACTTAGACCACCATTTAGCACTAATGCCAACACCAGAGAAGTGAGAGAATCGAAGAAAATGAAAAACAAAAAAAACAATCATATTTTGAGTTTGATAATGTTTTTTTTTTTCTGTCACAGGAGGACGTATCACCAGTCAGAGAGGAAGCTTTCCCCTCCACTCACAAACCCATGAATGTGGGAGGGCAGGTACAGGTCACAGTTGGCACCACTCATATCTCGCGTTTGACAGACGAGCAGCTGATCAAGGAGTTCCTCAGCGGCTCGTATTGTCTGCAAGGGGTGAGACCTGTTTTCTTTTATCACATAAAGATCATTTCTGGAACTCCTCTGGAATCTGTAATCATCTTCATGTGTGTTTCAGGGTGTAGGCTGGTGGAAATATGAGTTCTGTTATGGAAAACATGTCCACCAGTACCATGAGGTAAGATCATTTGAGTAAAAGCGAGTTTTATTCAACATTGGAGACATGTCTGTTGATCACCAAAGCCTGGAGAGAATAAGAGGCTGAATGAAATAACCCTTTAATATGATTTGTGTTAATGGCTATCGATGGGTCTAGTGGGATCTTTAGCATTATATCTGGACACTCAAATCATCTTTTTGGATCATATATGGTTCCCAGAATTCAGAATAGATATAACATCTGTATGGGCTGGTCAAAGCTTTATAAAGGGGTTTTTAATTAACTTTAAGGTTCTGATGCATCCATCTTTAATAATCAAGTTTTTTTTTTTGTCATAAAAGGCAGAAATCAATCAGCCAGACATTTAAATAGCTTTTGACCTGCTAATTATTAGTCAGCAGGTGAGATACTAAGATGACAATGGTTTCCTTAACAGTTCAAACAGCACATTTTGTGATGCACTTTTTGTTTGGAAGTTTAACTCCAAATGACTTTGTCTTCAAGGTATTTTCTTGTATAAAATATTTCTGAAGAAATAGATTTTTATATCAATAAGTCAAACCTCTTAAGACAACAGTAAACACTTGATCAGTGCCTCTGTGGTTAAAAGGCTTCAACAGTATTTTCTCCAATAGAGGTAATTCTGTAGGAATTTGGTTGCATTTTTTCCATTTTTTTCAAATGCTTCCTTGTGTCGCAGGACAAAGAGCAAGGGAAGAACATTGTAGTGGTGGGGAACTGGAATGCAGAGGAGCACATTGAGTGGGCGAAGAAGAACGTAGCCAGATCCTATCAGCTTAAAGAAGACGGAGCACAGAAAGTAAAGTAAGCCATTTAGTGTTGCTCTAAATAACCAGAAATCCAAATTACTACTGTTAGCTTTTATCCTTTATTTTCCTTTTTTTTTGCATCATCATAGGGTCGTATCCCACTTTTATGGACGTGGGGATTTATGCGATTTGACAGGAAAACCCAGACAGGTCATTGTGAAGCTCAAGTAAGTCAAGGGTCTACTGGAGGAATAAATAACCAAACAAAACGACACAAGTCTCCTAGTCATAGAATGTTAATATTTAGATTTAATTTAGGATTTCTATTTGGCAGATGTAAGGAATCGGAGTCTCCCCATGCTGTCACCGTCTACATGATGGAACCTCAGACCTGCCAATATATACTTGGGGTAAGGTCGCTTGTTGCACTGATATTGAAATAATCAAACAGGGCATCCTGAAAATATTAGGAGTGCTGCACTTTTTAAACACTTGGGGTTTCAGACTTATCCCTAATGGTATTAAATTAATCTTTCTTCAAAATTTTACCCACAATGCCCGATTATGACAGTGTCTATATAAGATCCCACAGTTGACATTGCATGTCAGAGCACACACACAAAGCATGATGTCGGGGGAATAGTGTAGAACTCAGAAGCAGCACTGTCATGTCGATACAGAAATTTTTCTGCTGCTCTGAAAGCCGCAGTGAGAACAGTGGCGTCCATCATTAGGAATTGGTACAAGTTTGGAACCACCAGAACTCTCCTACAGCTGATCGGTCTAAACAGGCCTGTATGATGGATACCGGGCCCTGAGTGAGAGAAAATGTGCTGTAAAGCAAGGGTTTTACCAAATAACACAAAACTAAATGACTTTAATGTGTGAATCTGTCTGTGGCCGTTCATGTTCAGCGCATTTCATTTGGCTAGGATAAATAAAACAGTAGTGTTGGTGTATTGACATAGAGATCATGTATAACTTAATTTACTCTAACTCTAAGATTTCAAAAGAACCTGCAAATCTTTCCAAATCCAATATATTTTATGACTGACTGAAGTTAACAGCTTGAAAAATTAAACTTCTAACCTGTTAAATGTCTTTCTCTTCAACTCCCTCACAGCCTGAATGATCCACTGACATACTATTAAAAGAAGCTTTTGACTGACTTCATTTTCAAAAATGACAGGCGTATTAGCCTAAAAACAATCCTATGTTGATCATCATTCAAAATCCTATTTATTTATTTGCTTAAACTGATATTTACATTTATGTATATAACTAACTTGACCCATATATGTATTTTGCTTTATTTTAACTTGATTTTTAAATTGGACATAACAATTAGACATAACATGTCTAATTTAAAGAGCGATATTACACCTCATAGAGTCATGCTGTTATTGGTTAAGACAATGTGGGCTGTTTGGCTTTGTAGACGATAAAATAAGGTTTTAAACAAGCCTAGACATGGCTGGGTTGAATAAAGCAGAGCTGTGTAAGTGGCTTGCGTAAGAGTGAAATACATTGCTGAGACTGGATCAATGAGCACAGTTTGAAGCTGAATGCTAACAACACTCCGATATTTTTGAAGTTTCGATGCTGATTTTGTTTTATTACAATGCCTAAGGCTGAAAAAGAAACAAAGCAAAATACAGCTAAGAAAAGGCACTGGGGCATTTTTTTTTTGCCTAAAAAGCAGCAGTTTTTTTTTTTTCTATAGACTTTTAAGATATTTTTGGTTTATAAATGTCACATTTTGTTATATACGCTGACTCTGAAAAAAGGTGAAACAAAATACTTACTTCATAAATGTTTTGTGGCCACCAAAATGCTTCAGTGTTATTCTATGGGTCAAATAGTTGAGTAAAGGCATTTGGCACAATCTGGAGAGATTTGGAGACGCTGGTGACCAAAAGTTCAAAACCCCACAGCTCTGGAACTGTTGTAGCTAGAGCTCTGAAATTTTCTGCATTTGTGGTTGAAATAATGTAAAACAAATGTAAAGAAAATAAATACAAATGAGACATGCCTATTCCCAAGCATGTCTTTATTTATACTGTTCAGAAAATACCAATTATTTTCGAGAATATAAAAAACAACTTTGAGTCATGTTTGAACTGATGCAGCTTGGGTTGTGTTTCACTCAAACTATTTTCATTTATATTTCCAGAAACTAGAAGGTGTTAGCTTTCAAATAATGTATCACACATGTAATGTGGACTTACAGTTCTTCAGTTATTTGCTTTTCCATTTGGGTATGCAAAATGGTTGAGGATTGCTTCAAATTCTGTTGGGTGTTTAGAGTTAAACAACATAGAACTGAAATGGAAAAATAGAAAAATTCTACCTTTTATTTAAGTAGATTACTTGGTGGTTAAAATACAATCCCACATTTATGGGGGAAAAAAAGAATGAAATCATGTGTCCCACAACTATTGGCACCCCTGATGTTAATACTTTGTACAATCCCTGTTTGCAGAAGACAGCACTTATTCTCCTATAACATTTCACAAGATTGGGGAACACGGAGAGAGCGGTCTTTGACCATTCTTCTTTGCCTAATATTTCTAGATCATCCAGGATCCTGGGTCCTCTATTATGCACTCTCCTCTTTAGCTAAACTCACAGGCTTTCGATTGGGTTGATGTCTGTTGACTCAGATGGCCATGGGAGAACCTTGATTTTGTGACTACTGAACCATTTTTGTGTAGATTTTGCCACGTGTTTTGGATCATTATCCTGCTGAAGAACCCAATGAAGACCCATCTTCAGCTTTATGGCAGAGGCCATCAAGTTTTTATTTAAATGTCCTGGTATTTGAAAGCGTTCATAGTTATATGTACCCTAACAAGGTTCCCAGGGCCTTTGGAAGAGAAACAGGCCCACAGCATCACACATCCTCCACCATACTTCACAGTGGGCATGAGGTGCTTTTTGGCATACTCGTCTTTTCTTTTTTTTACACCAGACCCACTTAGTGTTTGTTGCCAAAAAGCTGAATCTTAATCTCATCTGACCAAAGCACACATCCCAGTTAAAGTCCCAGTGCTGCTTAGCTTTTCCTTACATGTTTCCCAAAACAGCTGGTTAGCATGTAGAGAGCTTCTGATAGTTGATTTGGAGACTTTGCGACTCAAATATTCCACTCTTTGATGCAATACAGAGACGGTGAGCTTCGGACTTGTTTTTACTTCTCTTACCATCCTCCTCACTGTGCCCTGTGGCAAGATATACTTGGGACTTCTTCCAGCCTGTCACTGTTCTAGTTGTTTTAAATAGGGATGCACGATATTGGGATTTTGGCCGATATTTTAAAACTCATGTAGCCGATAACCGATATCGATACCGATGTTAAAGCTGGACAAAAATAAGTAGTCATTGAAAATAGCAGTTTTGTTATCCATTTCTGACACAAATAATATACTCAAATATATTTTCATATGCTGATATCAAATTGATTTTTAAAAACGCGGTATCGATCTCTTTTACTTTCAAAATCTCGTGAAATTTCATCGTTCTGTTACAAACTCTCGTGATATTTTGCAAATTCTTGTGAGATTTTGTTAGTAAAATAGATCGATACAGCGTCAATATATCAACATATAAAAATATGGCAAGATTTCGTGAATTTTCGGGGGATTTCATAGCATAACGATGACATATAGCAATATTTCATTAGTAAAAGAGTTTGATATGGTGTTTTTAAATGGCAATATATCAGCATATGAAGATATTGTGATATTTTAATATATCAATATTTTTTCCCTCGTCTTTAGAAGTTTTTAAGTCTGTAAAAAAGAAGTTTTTGAGGAAGAAGAAGAAGTAGAATTTTTTTTTTTTTTAGACTTTAGAAACTCAGAAGCTGATCAAATATCGGGTTAAATATCGGTGGGGTGGCCGATGTCCGATTTTCAGTTTTAAGGCCGATACAGACCGATACCGATAGGGGGCCGATTATATCGTGCATCCCTAGTTTTAAACTTCTTAATGATTCCTCTGACTGTAGATACAGGTAAGTTAAGGCAAGTGGCTGTTTTCTTGTAGTCATTGGCTGATTTATGAAGGTTGAAACACATCTGCCTTACTTGAATGGTGTGTTCTCTTGTGTTTGCCATGTAAGAGAATTATGCCTCTGTGTCACGTCATAGTTATACCCCAGGGAAACAGAAGGTCATGAATTATTAATAAAAAGTTCCTAAATACCCTGACTAACTTTAACAAATTCAGAATAATATATTTAAGAGGAAATCAATTAAATGTTTTAGCTGAAATGTTAGGGATGCCAATAATTGTGGGACACAAGATTTCAATTTTTTTTTTGTTAATACGTGATTTTTATTTTCATCTGGGTTCTATGTTGTTTTATAAGTCCTCGACAGTATCTTAAACAGGGGTGCCAATAATTATGGATGGCACTGTATGTACCTATAGAAAAATAAAAGACTGGCCTGCAGGAGGTCAGCCACTGAGCAGGAAATAGGGAATTGTTTTAAAGTACATGTAAATATCTGATATATATATATGTGTATATGTATCCTAGTTATACAGGACACAGTGTCCCATACATACACACCTTATTACATTGCATATTTCTTACTATAGACAACAAGCAATATTTGATATATTATGGAAAACTAATAGCAAAATCTTCTATATATTATATAAAATCATATCTATGACCATTAATTGGAGAATTTCAGTAAATGACTTGTTCGGAATCCTAAAGTTATTTAGATTTTTTTTAAATTTGAAAGTATATGATAGAAAATTTTTGATGGGAATGCAAGTTTTATTGAAGATAAGTTAAATCGTCATCTTACTGACATCTGCTTGTTTTATTGATCTTCTGCTTAGGTCGAGTCGCCGGTCATTTGCAGAATTCTTGACACCGCTGATGAACAGGGGCTTCTGTCAATCCCCAGTTAAGATGAAAAGATCCTGTGATGATCCAGCAGTGATGCATGAAGGATGAGAGGACACTTGTAAAACAGAGGACCCTCTGGTGAAAGAAAAGACTTTCAATGTGATGAAAGCCAAAACTGTGGTTGAACCCGATTGTAAAGCTGGACACCATATTGCCCAGGAGCGCCGGTCCATGCCAGGCATTGCAAGCAGCATATGATACAACCTAAGCTGTTGATGATTGAAAAGGGACTAATGCCTTAAAAGGCAGTGGATATAATTCCCATACTTCATATCTATGCTTCTCTTTGAGTTGATCAATTGCAAACAAGACAAAATTAGTCTTTTTTTTTTTTTTTATCAGTGGAACTGACTCACAATGGTTTTATTTTCTCTGAAGTACATTTCTGTGTGTGTTTGAGAGAGCTTTTTAAAGTAATTCACTCCTTAACCGGTATGGAGGACCAACTCTGCCATATTTAAAAATAAATAGAAATATAAATAAAATGCTCAATATATAAATAAGCATACAATCAATTGCTCCCAAAAATACAATAAATAAACAAATGTAGGTTAAAAAAAATGTACTATACAGGAGACATAAATGTATATATCTCTTTTAATTAGCTTCTTTATTCATTCGCCTTTGTAATAAGTATGTCATTTATTTATTGTCCGTCATAATGAGCGGAAGTTGACTTTCTAAGACACACCGTTCCTCATTTGCATAATGAGGCAGAAAGGCATACAGAAATTTAAAAACGACAGGCAGAAAAAATATTGAAGAAATAAAGGGGGTAAAACAAACGCAGACATAAAACAGACAAAAATATATCATGCACAATAATAAATACTTAAAAAATAAGCAATAAATAAAGTTGAAGGTTATAACGGACAATAAATAAGGTAATTATTACAAAGGCGAATAAATAAAGAAGCTAATTAAAGAGATGTATACATTTATGTCTCACTCTATAATTTAATTTCTACCTACATTTATTTGTTTATTGTATTTTTGAGGGGCAATAAATTGTATGCTTATTTATTGAGCATTTATTTATAGATATGGCAGAGTTGGTCCTCCATAGACTGGATATTTGTGTCCATTGATAGAAAAAAAGTTTATAAACTCTACAACAGGAAGAGCAAGTGTGGTGCCAATTTACAGAGTGAGTGTAAGTTATGCATGAGAGCATGATGTGAACAAACAGGAAAGTTTGGTGTTTCATAGAGAAAAAAACCAAACAAACAATGTAGAGAATGTAAGTCGGTTTAACGGTTTTCTGTGGTTTTTTATGAAAACGCACACTGGAGAATCCTATCGCTGCTGTATGACTGTGTAAAAACCAATGGAATGTCGCAAAAAATAAAATGACATGGGATTTTATTTGTTGTGTTACTACACAAGCTGATAACAGATTTCTTTGTATACCAAATCAAGGAAAACGTGTCAGGATTATTTCCGTAAAAGTTTAAAAATCAGGTTTATTTATTAAAATATGTAGATCTTATGGAAGGTTACAACCACTAGGTGGTGCTAATGTTCTTTCAATTGTTATCACCACTGTCCAGTAATTGACAAATCTACTCCATCATTAGTATATCAGTTAATCAAAAAATACAGAAATCCAGTTGAGTTGGGTTCCATATTTTTTCTAGATGTTGGTGAAGATTCTAGATATATGACTAATTAAATCAAAACTTTATTTCGAAAAAATAAGCCAAACCACTCATCCAAAGCGATTGCTAACCATTTATTAAGTTAAAAACTATGAGGTTCACGAATACATTTTCTTAAGCAAAAAGTTCATCAAGGTGCAAAAACATTCCACTGACAGCTGTGTGGACTTATGCAGGGTATGTTGGTAGCCTGAAGTTGCAACAGTTCAACTAGCTGTTGTCTTAGACTAAAAGTAAAAATGAAACCTTTAGACTTGTGTGAGATAGTGGCACTTGCATGCACAAGGTGTCTGTGAAACTGCATCCTTGAGTGCAAAACTCATAAACTTTCTAATAAGGTTTATTTCATTATAGCATCAGTGGCAAAGCTTATAATCCTGACAAACTGCCAAAGAGAATGAAATGGCTGATTCTAATGCATTAAATGAACCTGTTGGCAATGAATTTAAAGCCATGGTAAAACTGACCAAACATTTCAAACTGAAGGAATGGGAATCTGTTGTGCTGAGGTGCTGTCAAAGTCTTGCAATGCATCTTGGTGAGTGTGGTAGTGCATGGCTACATAAGATTTGACAAAAGCAAACGTCTGAGAGCCGACAGGCTGCAGGCTGGTGGGGGAACTAGGTCCTGCTGAGGGACTGCTGTTGTAAATACTGTAGTACGGCTCAATGCGGGTGTTCATCGGCGTAGAAGTGCTTGGTAAGCGAGGTTTCCGCACCACTGTGGCCCTCGGGCTACTGTCACACTCCCTAGAGCGACTGGGCCCGCAGGCCTGGTCTACCAGCCTCCTGGGTGGCTTCGGGGAAAGTACATACGCTGAGTTTGTTTCATGATGGGAAGATTTATTGCGATTGACTTCCAAGCTGCCCTTCCCCATCGCGTGAAGCCGAGTCTTTTGCTTGCAACAGAGAAGGCCCAGTGCAGCCCACTGAACACAGCAGAGCACCCGGCGACGAAGACCTGCACTGTTGCGTGAGTATACGAAGGGGTTGATGCCCGATTTGAGAAAAATGAGCACAAAGCCGCAGAGTTCAAACTGGTAATGTGTAAAGTTGCTTTTTGGTGACAAAACGTCCTGCGCCAGTGAAACTCCCATTGGCAAGCAGCAAAGCAGAACAGAGAACACAATAACCACACAAGTGACAACTGCCTTTGAGTCTTTGGCTGTGGCTAAGTTGACGGAAGAGACCATCTGACAGCAGGTGGCTCCTTGGGCTGCTCCTGGAACTACAGGCTGGCTGATCCTGTTTGCATAAGCATGTGTCTGTACATTCTGCAATTTGTTGTACGTCTGGTTGCGGTACAAAGGAGGGCCTTGAACAGCACACTGCATGCTCTCAAAGCCTGCTGCAATCAGAGGTGCAGGCTGTGGTGGACATGTGGCATCGACACTGATAATGGGACATTTTCTCACCTGTGCATTTTTCTTTAGTGTCCTTGCAATCATGAGATAGGATACAGACACCACAGAAACGCAAAACGCAAAGTCTGCCAGATAAACGTATAGCACAACTCTAGCTTGTCCACTTCCAAGTCCAAAGTGTGGCAAGCAGGGCCCATCCCTGCGTGGGTATGCACGCATGGTAAGGAGAGCAGCCATGGTGAAGCTGGACGTCCACAGAAGGGCAGTAAGGGCCAGAGTGCAAAGGAACGAAGCTGTCCGGTTAGGTTGCTGCCCCAAAACCATGCGGAGCCTGTGCAGGGCGATCACTGCCACTGTCTCCAGAGACATGATGATGAAGCCAGAGCTAGTGAGGTGGAAGGCAAAGCAGAAACTTTTTGACACCCCGTCGTCTGCTCCTGCGTCCAGAAAGAGCACCAGCGCAAACATGGGAGCTGTCACACAGCAAATGAACAGGTCACAGAAAGACAGGTTGAGGATCATGAAGTCAAAATTGGTGCGGAACTTGCGAAAGGCCGGGTCGAAAAAAGACAAGAACACCACAAGGTTACCGTAGGAGCCCAGGAAGAAAATGAAGATGAGGAGCAGGGAGCAAAAGGTCAAGGTGGCAGTGTGAATCACGGCCCAACCTGAAGGCGTCTGTATACCTCCGGTGCTATTGAAGCTCTGCTGTCTTGGCATATCCACCAGGTCTGATGGTGAGAGAGTGTTGTTCATTGTATTGTTGGAGGCTTACATGGATTCCACTGTCATCAGGTTCAGCAGTATTCCTCTACATGGAAGGAGAACATCTCAGAATCTATGTCCTTTGTTAATCCTAGAAGAGATAACAGCAGTTATGGTACTGATTAAACTGATTAAGTATATATATATATATATATATATATATATATATATATATATATATATATATATATATATATATATATATATACTTTACTATTCAATATTCATTAATATCTCTTATTGGGGCTTAAAGGTCTGTATGTTCTGCAGATTAGAATGCATGACTGATTTTGGATAATTATCCATGTAGAACATATAAAATCCCCTACTGCCTGCTGTAATTAAAAAGAAAAAATGCACATCACCGTTTTCCTAATGGATGCAACCCGTTCAAATCGCTCAAAATAACAACAAAGTCAAATTACCTGTAAATTGATCGCGGGTCCGTCATGATCATCTGTTTTCTGCTCTTCCTTCCCTTTGAGGCAGCAGTGAGTGAAGGCGCCTCTGCCAAGAAGAAATAATAAAGAAAAATGTCCTCAGCAGCTCCTGCACAAGCACCGCAGCATGCTGGCAAAAAAAAAAAAAAAAAAAAACAGGTTTCCTGGAGCATCTGCAGAAATCTCAACACAAATGTCAAAAGCGATAATTGACAGAGACAGGCTGGTTTTCTCGGCGTTAGATGCATCCATCCATTCTTGCACAGCCACTAAAGCCGCTGGACGTGCGCTGAAAGATGAGGATGAAGTCACCGTCTACGTGTCTGGGCATGAGCATAAGCACCGCATCCGAGAGGTCCGTCTGTAAAAGCCAATCATTCAAAAAGGGTAAGACGCTGAGGGTAATATTAGAGAAAAACGAACCTAGTCACGCTCATCTGCATGCTATATTTGAAGAAAAAAAAAAGCATTTATCCATTTTAACATGATATTAAATGTATGGGTTAGTTGACGCCAAAGCTTCATAGTTAAATACTTGCCTTTTTATGTACTCAATAGTGTGCTGTTATGGTGAAGGAATATGTTATCAGTATCCTTATTTATGCAATTCAAATAAAGCATAGAAATCATTTAAACGAATTATACACTGATATATCTGTGAAAAATATATTTAGCTGAATATAGTATATTTTTTGCTGGCTAGTTGTAAGGCAAGTATCCATAGCTAACATATGGGGCGGAGCTAGATGGGGGGCAAGGGGCCACCGCTAGAATTTTTTCCCCCTCTCTAATACAGATGGTGGCAGCAGTAATACTCTCAAGTGGCATATTCAAAACATTAAATTTTTTTGGTGGTTAATTATTGCATCAGTATACTAAAATTAAAGATAAGTACAGAATTCATGCTCTTTTCAGAACTACATTTTGTGTTATATATGGGGTAAAATGATAAAAATAAAATGTTTCTTCAAGTCATCTAGGAATCCTCAGTGAAATCATAGATAAAACTATTTTAATAAAATGATTTAGGTAGGTGTAAGTACCTGTAAATATCAGTTTTACTCAGAATTATCATAGATAAAAGTATTGAGAAAGAAAAAGATGTTCGCCCCAGAACTGAAACCTGAAAGAATTTTATTCACTATACCTTTTATATACAAAGCATGGATACTTAACATCTATATGTTAGCAAAGGCTGTAGGAAAGTGAAGTTTGTCTTTATTTTGAAAATGTGGATGTTTTGCTTGTTAATTTTTCCTGGTAGAACAGTGTAGATTGAGTCTGAGGTTCTTGCATCTATCCACTATCTGCCACCCCTCAGTGTACACTGGTTATTGCCTGGCCACCCTTTTCTAGCTGCGCCTCTGTATGTATATATAATATATATATATGTGTGTATGTATATATGTGTGTGTATACATTCATGTTTGTGAATGTTTTAGATCAAACTGAATTTTACATTTCATTCGCCAACTGTCTAAAAATATAGTGAAAAGCAGGGAATCTAAGTCGCCCAGTTGTGAAATTCCTAGCCAGTGTTTTGAGGCTCCGTGTTATCTGCTGTTGATGATCCTGCTTTCTCAGTTCTGAAGTCAGCTGTCAGCAAACTGTTGTGTAAAAAATGTCACTTCTCTCACCAACAAGTTTTAAGGCGATTTTTTAGCTAGCGGGGAGTGGTACTGACCTACACTGCCAAAAGAATCAATATTACTGAGCATAACAAACCATTAACAGAATCCAAACCACTAAATGTACCCGAGTAAACTATGAACTTCTTTGTTATTAGCAGTTCTGTATCTGATTTAATTTATACAGCTTCACCTTTCAAATAACTTTAGACATGCAGCGCCAGTATCAGTAGTATGTGCACCTATTTCTAAAACCATTAACGCTGTCTTTGAGTTACTGTGAATAGATACAAATACTTTTAAAGTCAACGGAGAATAGCATAACTAGATTCTGGTGTACCTTATTGTAGAATGTCAAAGAAAAATGTCACAAATGCTATTTTTGTTAAAAACAGTTTATTATTATTCCAGAGTCTAAAAAAAAGCAGGAAAAAAAAAAGAAATCACTGCAGTTTTGGCACTACGCTATTTGTGAGGTACTAAATGCTTTGATGTTTTGACAATATAAAGTCAAAAGGAAAAACAGAACAGACAAAAACAAAGGTAGATTGATTTGATCAATAGATTTTTAGAAAATGTCAAATATATTTGTGGGAAATGGTCCATCTATGGACAGGCAAACTTGGCTATTTTTCTCTTGCAGACTCATAACACAGTGATCCCACTACAGTCGGGTCCTCACAGCAAACGCATCACACAGAGCAGCAGTGGGGAGCTTGCTCTCTCCCTTGAAATGAAAATAGGCGAACAACTCAGCCAGCTAAATGTTTTCAGATGAAGGAAAAAAAATAAAACTTCATTCAAAAAAAAAAAAGTAAATAAACAGTTTGTGCATATTCTCTGTACCATGATACTCATAGTTTGAACAACCAAACAAACATTGCATGTAGCAAGTTCAAGAGAGCACTGATTCATTGTTCAATCTCTGTGGCTTGTACCAAACACATCATGGTCTGAAGATAGTAAAGACTGCAGCCCACACTGGACATTGTGTCGGCTCAGAGTGGATATTTGGGATAAAATCCTGAGAAATGTATGTCATACTAGCAGATGTCTTCAAGCATCCATTAAACACACACGCAGGCATGCCCAGTTACATGCGGGAAACACAAGCCAGAAAGAGAAAAAAAATATCTGTACAGTTATGTTACAAACTGCAGGTCATTTCTTCCTGTCACGATTGATCCTTAAATATTAAGTATAGAAGAAATGTAAAGGTGCTAAATACATAAATACACAAGATTTGAATCCCTCTGAGGGCTGCAATGCAGATTCCATGTGTCTCTGTGAAAATGTATCTTCTTAAATCATTCAGGAACCATGGACTCCTCTCCAGGGGAAGCTGGTGTTTGTGTAGTCTGGGGTCATACTAAACAGAAAAAAACACAAACTGTAAGAGAGATTTAAGTAGCTTTTAAATGATTGCAAAGAGCAACAGAAACATTTTCTTTGATTTCTTTGCAAGGACATTTTGAGATTATTTAAACCAATCTAAAACATTAAAGTGCTCACCAGGTTTTTAGGCATAGTAACAGGGGGAGACCAGCAGGTCAGTGAGGACCAACAACTGATCATCTGTGAACTGCTGCTTGTGTTGCTGCCAGTTGTCATGATGAGTCCTTCTAAAGTTTGAAAGAGTTTTCTTCACAGTCATCTGAAAAAATATAGAACAGAAGAAGAATCTGTGGTTATTTTCTGGTCATAAGGACTGATCATCAATAGAAAAAAGACATACTTCAATGGGTTGGGTATCATTGAGGTGGGCACTGAGGTCCATCAGTAGCTGGGGCATCCAGGTGGGAACATCATATGGGCTGGAGAGAATGCAAGCACTCAAACCGAGAACGCCTGCATGGCGGCGCACAAGGTCTAAAAAGATATCCCAAAATCAACTGTATGCCACGTGCATGATGATGGAACAGATTTCAGTAGTTCATTTCCAAACATCTAAACTGGTGAACTCTTTACCAGCTGACGGAATGGTATCTACAACAGAGCCAAGCTCTCTTTTCCTCTTCTTAGGCAAACGTGTCTTGCAGAGAGCCTCGAAATGGGCCTGCATGGGGGCGTCCATGGACAGGAAGTTGCACTGTAGGAAGCCACTGAGAGTGGTGGCAGCCATTTCTCTTACCTAGGATACAAATGAAGATAAAAGGAACAGGAAGTTTATGTGTACTGCTATAAACAAACCACTTTGGTTCAGCGCAGACCACAAAGAATATATCTGCTAAAGGAAAGGATTTAACGGGCAGTATCTGATAGCACTGTCATCATCATCCCAGAGTCTTATTTACTCTTTGTGCCTTAGAGGTGCATTGTAGTGTATAACCAAATTAAATGTTAATTCCAATACATTCAAAAGGTTAAATTCTTATAAAGATTATTTCAAACCAAGTGTTGTATTTCATGTCCTTTTTCCTGTTAATGTTTATGATCAAACCATAAAATTTAAGATGCAAAATTCACTCTAAGAATTTGTCATATTTTATACGCTGTGACTTATACATCCATGAGGAACACTGCTGACCAGTCCAGCAGTCGAGAAACTTGGTTTGAGGTTTTCGTTATAAGTGATTTACAATAATGAAAAGAGAAATAAATACTTTAACTGAGTAATTGTATCTATAAGAGTTTCAACTGAATTGTACAACTAATGCAAATGGGTTACTGACGTCCAGAAATTTCTTGCAGCATAGTCGGAAAAAGTTTGATAATTTACATTCTGTGCCATCGGCAAGAGATGGCCACTAGTTTAGAAACTCGAGTTATTCAGGCTAAATGATCCTTTTAACACAAATTAAATAAAAACAATATGGAAAATAAACGTCTGCTGTAATCTTAGCATTGAGGTGACCTTACTGTCAAAGGTGTGCTTTAGACCTCAGGCAAGGCATAGGTTAATTTATAAGGTCAAATAAAATAGACTGTGCCCACCTGACAGACACACATTCTTTGTCTGTTCCTTTGCCTCTCCCTCTTGTCCTCCATCAAATTGAACATTATCCCCATAGCAACAGATTACTGCAGCCACTGGTTTCCATAGAAACAGGAGGAGTGGGGAGGGTGAGCAAAGAGCCAGGAGCAGAATGCTGAATCACTACAGTAAAGCTGAAAGACACTGCATGCACCTGCTAGCATAAATGAGCATTAAGCCAGGGTGATGATTTTTATAAATCAGAAGGTATCTTTATTTTTCCTTTTGTAGCTACTTAAACGAGATCGAGGTCAACACGTTCTCTATACGACTTTTCGATTGTTTTTAATTTTTGAAATTGAAGGTTTTTGTTTCTCACCTCAAGCTGCTCGTCCTCCAGCAGTTTTATCACCAGGCCGCGCACATCTTTCACTGCTCTGTGATCGCTCATGAATGTGAACAGGTTATAAAAAACCATGATTTGGAGGTATGTGAGCACCGTGTAGCGGGCATGCCAAGAGCTGCTACCAGCAATCTGCAACACAACAACAGACAGACATTAGTATGCTAAATGAGGTCTTTGATTGACAAGAGGAACAATGGCTGCCCAGGACTGATGGACGGTTAAGGTCATGGTAATCGTTCTTTGATTGTGAGAAAATCAATGGTACATTTAATCATGTGTTTATATTACCTTATAACACAGGTGTCAAACTGGTTCCAGAAAGGGCCGTGTGGCTGCAGGTCTTCTTTCCAACCAAGCAATAGCACACCAGACTACAGTCATCTCATCAAGTGAGTCCAATCTGAACATGATGACTTGATGAGATGACTGGAGTCTGGTGTGCTATTGCTTGGTTACAGCTCAACATTTTGAGATTGAAATGTTTTAAAACTGATTTGTTCCTGTTTTTTCCTCTGGCTATTTCTTACTCTGATTCATACCTAATGGAGATCTCCTGCAGAGATCTGCTGCTTACAGCATGCTAAATGCCTAAAATTCAATAGCAAAGCTTTACTTTAAAAATCCTGAGCCTTTACTTATAAATGTAGAACAACAGTTTTGGCCTCTAGAAGACTTACCTCTTTCAGAACATTAAGGACCATGGGGATCTGATCAGTGTAGAGGAGTCCCTGAGACATTAGAGACAGACACGTCTTTGCATCCCTCTTCAGCTCATCGTAACTGTCATCATTTTCAACTGGAGCAATCTGGAGACATTAACAGAGAGACTGAAAGACAGATCTATCTCCGCTGCAAATGTTTATGAGGATAAGCTCAAAGTTGGGTGATGACATAATGGTCAAAAGTATTTTTCTACCTTGAAGAGGAGAGGAAGCAGCTGTAGTTGTTCTGGGACGGCCGTGGTGAAAGAGCGACCAGCACTTGCAATCAACCACTTTAGCACTGTTGTAATGAAAGACGGATAGATTTAAATACAGCCAACCAGCTCTGAATGATGATTTCTCTCATAATTAAATCGTTTTTAGGTTGTTATTAGATCCTAATGTTGAGGAGATGGATAAACATACCCGTTTTTAGTAACTTTATTGCTTGAGTTCTCTCATCCTGCTCCCCCACTTCATTCTCCTCAATGACGTGGTTCTGGATTTCCTCGTCACCCTCTGTGAGCGGTTTAAGCTTCACCAGGATTCGCTCGGTGAAATCTGAGATGCGTGGGGAGGTGGTTGGCTGTGTGAAAGGCAAGTTGACATCGATCATGAAGATGTATGTCAGCACGCTGGAAGGAAAGCAAAATGAGATAAGATGAGATTAGCGTATCAATCATTTTTTTTCCACTATGAATGAATAGAGCAAAAGAGGAATTAAAAAAATCCTCACCTTCCGATGCGTTCTCGTACATTCTTGTACACTTGTGTGAGTTTGGGCTCCAGATACTGAAGCAATCTGTGCAAAAGCTCAGGTACACGCCACTCCTGCTGGGCTAGACCTCCTTGCAGCACATAGAGACGACTAGAGAGACAGAAAAACGTCCATAGTAATTTTTTCTGGCTCAGAAATTCCAGATATTAAAGACAGCAGTATTCAAGCAGGACATTTTGTCAATACTATTTACTACAGGGAACCAGTAGGGGGCAATCTAGAGTTCAGTTTCTTGATCAAGGATATATGTTAACCTGCTGTTTTTCACACACACAAAAATAAAATCAATTAATTATGGTCTGGTGTATTTTCTCCTTCAGAGATTAATGGCTGCACGACAATGTATTGTAAGAGAAAATTAAATTTTAACTGATACAAAAAGGACAGGGAACACTTTACATCAATGTGGCATATCTTCAGCGTTGTCCTCCTGAGTACATCCTATCTACAAAGATTTACATTTTATATTCTTTATAATCTTTATATTTATAAATACTTTTAAATGCGTGTGGTGCCATCAATCCTGGACATCTCCACAGAGAAATGGAATAACTCCCTGTTTTCTAGCCTAAAAACAGTAAATTCAAGCTTCAAATGACTGGTGTACACGCAGTAATTTAGGACACATATCAAACCAGTAGAACTATATTCTTAATGGCTGTATAAAATGTGGTAACGAAGAGAGGACACTTGTGTGATAGGGTGAAGAGCTTCAAGCTTTTTGGAGACAAATAACTATAATTGTTTTATATTTGAGCGCAAAATTCCCCTCGCTTATAATATGCATTTACATATCACACTGGTTTTAACTGTGATGAAAAAAGAAAAGCAAACTTAACTTGTCAACTGACCTTTTTATGACTTGTTAAAGACTTTGATTTGTCAAAACTGAATTGTTAATTGAGTGGATGGATTTTAGGCTGGGGGAGGGTTATATTTAATTATGTTTGATTTATTTGTGGGTCAGTGTTGTTTGTGTTGTAATGTTTTTGTGCCTGGAGAGGCACATCATATATCAACCTGTGACAGTTTAGTTTTCACAGCTGAAATCTTTGTGCTTACCAGGCATCTACAAAAGAGCCTCCTTCTCCATTGACGGGAGATTCCATGAGCATCTCGAACAGCCGATGAAGCTTACGTGGGTCTCTGCTCTCCTGAGAGCCAAAAAACAAACAAACAACCAAGTTGAGTACAATTAGTGATGGCATGATGGAAGAACAATGATGTTTTGATTAAAAAATTCTTACACAGGCTGTGGCGATGCAGGTACCCCAGTCTGCATAGGTTTCTATTGTGATGTTTGACAAAGCAGTGCGAAGCAAAGGACACAACAGATCCCAAAGGCTCTCAACCTGCCAATAGAATTTTATTGTTTAAGAAATGCAAGGAAAACACAGTTGAATGGTCCCACATTTAATTGCACACCTATAAAATATTCAAAAAGTCTTTTGAGGATTTTGTAAACATTTGAATTGGTGTGTTTTCTTAAAACACACAGAGCTTGCTCCCAGTGCAGGCTGGACTCCTTTAGGGTTGTCCCTTATCATTAATTTTTTTTGTGCTACATGAACAGGATCTCTATGTGTATTGATTGAGAAGATGGTGTCTGCTTTATAAACATTAAAGTATTTTCTTTATGCAGATGATTTAGTTGAGTTTAGAGCAGAGAGTGAAGCATCTATCAAGATTAATAACCAGAAATGCAAGGTTTCCTTCCTCGGGGTTTGGTCGGCCTACACCTGGCTCAAAGGTTCTAAAGTAATGAGGTTTTTTGCTCATGAGTAATGCCATGATGGAAAGAGATGAGCTCTGCTCTGCAGAACTGAGCCAATAATCTTTCAAAGACACTACTTTAAAAAAATACTCAGTTTACTGGTCTGTCTACATTCTGATCCTCATCAATGTGTCAACAGAATTAGATCGTGACTAAGATTGTGATGCTGAATACAAGTGTCTGAAATGAGCTTCCTCTGTAAGGTGGCTGAACTCAACCTTACTGTTAAGGTGAAGAGCTCTAGAACCCCTGAGGTCCGAGTAGAGAGGCTGCTCATCTGTATGACTGCTAAAGAGGTTTGGGAAACTGATGGCCACACCTGTCTTTGGATGCTGTGGTTGCACATCCCACTGGCAGGAGGTCTGGTGACACACCCAGAACTTCCAAGTGTGCTATATAATCTACTTATTCTCACAATCTGACCTCAGCTGAGTGGCAGATGATGATGGATGGATTATAGTTGGCCAAGAAGAATAAAACAGATCAGAAATATTAAGCTACTGAAGTTGTTTGACAGATACCTTTGAAAAGCTCCAGTGTTTGCAGCCTCTTATCAATCCTGAGATGATCTCAGCAACACAACGCTGCTTGCTCTCATGTGAGTCTGACACCAGGCGTTCCATGTGCGGCTGCAACACTGGCAGAAAGGCATCCCCAAAGTTCCGGAACAATCCCTGGAAAGGTTAAGCGAGGACAATTAGCTTCTGAGTTATATGTTTTGATGTGTATCCCTTCTCTTTGAGTCGGATCTCACCTTGAACAAACAGAATCTGCGAGGGCTGAACTTGTCTTTTCCCTTACGATCCTCAAGAGAGAGAAACTCAATGAACTGGTTGATGAACACTGGGTCAGTGAAATGATCAAAGATGATCAGTTCCCGCTGGAGAAAGGGGAATAAAAATTTATTTTACTTAACAACACCAA
This sequence comes from Cyprinodon tularosa, assembly GCF_016077235.1. Classification (NCBI taxonomy): domain Eukaryota; kingdom Metazoa; phylum Chordata; class Actinopteri; order Cyprinodontiformes; family Cyprinodontidae; genus Cyprinodon; species Cyprinodon tularosa. The sequence continues at coordinate 4,345,534 of NW_024039085.1, read as the reverse complement.
TATCATCCCTAAATGAACCATGTGTTAATGCACAAACCTCAGTCATTTCTGTTTTGCTCAGATTCTGTGTGGGCTGCTCCTCTTTAGGTGCATAGATCATAATTTTTCTACAGACCAAAAAAGGAGTGAATATAAAGACTGAAATGCTAAATAAATGAATAAAATAACAAAACAGAAGGGAGAACTAAGACATTTAAATGGGAACCTTGGCCAGCAGTAGTATCCCCAGTGAGTCTTTTCCACAAAAACACACTGTTCCCACTCTTCCTGTGTCTGTGGAAGGTTGCTGCTGTTATACTGGAGCCAATGGTTGTCTGGACGGTCTCCTGCTACAATCTTACTAAGCTCCGTCGTCTCACCTAAAAATAAACAGATGACTTTACTCCAAGCTGCATTCAAAACAAGATTTATAAAATATACATAAGAAAACTAGACAAAACAAACTTACAGCTCTTAGAAAGCTCACTTGGGCTGACTGGGACTTTCTTATGTGGTCTTTTTATTTGCTTCATGATTCCAGCCACAGCTGATATTGCCACCTAATGAAAAATACAAATGTTTTACAAGATACCAATGAGCACAATTTCTAGGGGCCTTCTCGGGGATGTGTCCCACCTTTCGGACGTAGAGGGAATCATGGTTGAGACTTTTCACAAAGAAAGTAACAGCTGCAGGTGGGAGCTGTTGGTCATCTCGCAGCAACAATGACAGAAAGCCAATAGAAATGTGCTCAAACTTCCAAGGCCTACAGCAATAAATGGAAAATGGTTAATGGCAGGAATGAGGAAATGGAGAGGAATTTCTCAGAAGTAGATTACAACAACCTACAGGTTTCTGTTGCTGAGGGAGTCTATCAGATCCCCAATGAGGCCTTTGTATTTCCTGGAAAAAAAATACAAAGGAAAATTAGCCTCCCAGCTTAGCAAAAAATTGCTTCATCAACAGTTTAAAAAAACTTGCTGATTTGGAACGGAGTTTGAGATCCAAGAGAAAGTGACTGGGGATCAAAACCAGCTGATTGTCAGCTTAATTAGTCAGTAAGAAAGCAAAAAAAAAAAACACATTTTAATGATCAGGTAATGCAGGGAGCCAATTAATGTGAGCATTCTTAACAGTAGCACTACTATTCAGTACGGATGTAGTTAACGAGTGAAAATTTAGTTAGCCATTTTGATAAATGAGACATTGGAAGTGACAGGAAGGATAGAGAGAGGGACGAAGCTGTAAATTGAATTTAAAACTTACTCAACAGCTTCAGCGTTTTTCAGCTTCTGTCGTTTAAGACCCTCCTCTGCTTGCTCCTCAGAGGGCACAGCCTCGGCCGGGGAAGGATTTCCCATAGTCATCAGTAGTTTGGCCACAGCACAACACTCCTCTGGTATCTAAGGGGACAAAATAAAGGTAATGTCAATGATATTCTTTCAAACAGACTACTTTAAAGAAAGGAGTGATGGACCACACAGCACAGCCAAAAAGCCTTTACCATGCCACATAATGGGTAATAGTGCCGGCTACAGAAATGCTAAAGATTCTCAAATTCCTTCCACCTGTAGTAATGTTTCAGCCTTAGCTAAAAAAATATAGCTTGACGACCCATTTACCATTACAATATTCATATGAAGAACTTTTCCTCTTTTGTTTCCAGACATTAAACTATATGTCCCAACTATCCGGCATGAGAGTTAGCATTTCAGCCACTAAATAAATATAGACTCCACGAATGTCTGACACGTAAGATCATGTATTCATCCCAGCAGTCCTTTATATTTGTGCAGGTCTACCATCTGCTTAAATGGTCCAGTGATGAGATACTATAAAAAATGAACCATGATAAAACTATCTGATCAACATGTTTCAAATTGTATCATATTGACTTTATAAAGAAAGCTTCCAAAGAAAGCAGAAGGTTTGATTGGTGCAGGGTTACAGAGGTGGATGCTCTGCAGTGCTGTCTAATGAGACGCACCGTTTACGCAGTTATGTAATTTTTTCACAAAGCTCTATGGCATGGTGTTTTTTTTCCAACGCGCACACAAAAAAAAAATATTTTTACAGAAATCCTATCGTTTTTTAGATCAGTAATTGCAGCAAGCAGCACTACAAGATTACTGAACTCCACTGTTGAAGACTTAAATTGAACCATTTCCAGTATCAATCATGTGCTTCAAAATAAACCCATTGGTTTAAGATGCTTCAAAATACATTAATAGGTTTTTTTTTCAAACTAAAATCCAACATTAACTGTGAGATGCTTTATTAAAAAAAACATAATCATCTTTTTTCTAACATCTACATTTTTTCCTAACATTTAGGCATTGGAAGACTTTAAACAAGCAACATCAATGAACCAAGGAGGAAAGAGTAAGTTATAAAGGTTGAGAGTAATGATCTAGATATGAACAAGAAATTATTAGAGTCACAATTAATTTAGAGCCTCATAAATCTCAACAATTAATATCAAAATGTTTTAATGGCAAATGATTTGGAAATTGGAAAGGTTATAATAGTAATCAGTAGGAACTTACAGAGAAGTCAATGCCGATAGTCTCATACTGCCGATGGATTTTGTCTGCAAGGTCATCAAAAAGCCTCACGATGGAAGGCTTTTCCAGAGACATGGCTGAGCTGAGGCCAGAACGTACAATACCAGGCCAGGTGAGAGCAATGCAATCCCAGTCATGCAGATTAGCCAGACACACTCCGCTGTGATTCCCAAGCAGACAGTACAATGCACCCTGGAAGACATCATTTTTACAATCAGATTTGATTAATTTTCAAACATATACCAGGGACACACTTGTTTGGGAACTTTAGTGCAATAGAGAAGAAAAGGACATACTTTGAACTGCTGCTGAGTGACACGGCTGTTGTCCGGGTTGAGAAACTCGAGGACGTGTGGGATCAGGTCCCTGCAGCAGAAGTTGTAGGTTCCCAGTGCTGTGAACAACACGCTTTGAGCTCTGCTGCGTATCTGAAAAGCATTAAAAGACAGAATTTATCTCCTGTTCTTAAAGAGTATGATAAAAACAAATTCAATGAAACGTATTCAAAAAAAAAAAAAAAAAAAAAAAACAACTCACAAGGACAAGGCCTTGTTACATAGAAAATGTAATAGTTGGTGAATAAAAAGAGCCCAATAAGACCAACCTGACTGTATGTGCTTGTGGAAAGCCGGAGCAGGTCTTTCATCAGCTCCTGATGAGTGGTCCTATACTGACATCCTTCCACTGTCAGTTTCCTCAGCTACAAAGATAAATACTTTAATACTCAAACAGTGCTGAGAAATGAAAACAAAATGTAGATGAAACCTTCTTAGAAAAACAATCCTACTGTATGTTGCTAGAAGGTGTCTATATCAGAGGTAAGGTCATGACATAATGAGGCATTTCTGGACAGTGGTTTTATTATGACATCAAATTTTAAACATTCAATTAAAAGCTGCTTTTAGTTGGAAACATTTAATTGTTTTTGCAACCAGACAGCAACATGATTCAGAAAGTATACCAAAAACCGCTTAATAGGACTGGATGTTTTGCTTTGTTCAAATACAGTTTGAAAATTAACATTTTATTTATAATTCAAGAGTCCCTGATTTAAAAAAAAAATCAAAACACCTCCTTTTGAAAAGACTGCAATATATATGAAGGCCAAGAAGTGTCAAAAATTGAAGAACTATATCAGAAATTGTATACATATATAATATAATAAATAGCAGAGATGCACCAGTCCAATATGAATATTTATATCTGCCCAAATATTGAACAAAGTGGGGTATCGGGGAAAAATGGGCCCGACCAGAAAGGAAAAATGCAGTCGGTTTGTATGATAAATCTAAGTTAGGTCATAAATGTTATGTTTTTTTAACAGCACTAGTGGCTCGTTTTTTTGACAGTAGGCTGACAGGAAAGGGGGTATGAGAAAGGGGGGAGACATGCAACAAATGACCACAGGTCGGCCACGTCGAGGAGTAAGGCCTCCGTACATGTGTCGTGCGCACCAACCACTGCACCACCAAAGCTTGTTAAAAAATCTTTTGAGCAGCAGAAACCTTTTGCACTTAATGGGCTGAAGTTGAAACTTTAAATTTACTACTTTGTTTTCAGGATGGAATTTGTCCTGTTAACACAGTTTACTATATTTATGACATCCTTTTTAGACCTTATACTAATATCAAGTTGCCTTTTTGGGATATACACATGTACATTTATACATATCCTAATTGGTTACAGAGAGGAGTTTATGATGGCATCTTTAATGATTCAACTGTCCTCCCCACCCCTCAGGTTAAGAGTCTGGGTGTCATCCTAGACAGCACCCTCTCCTTCCAGTCCCACATTAACAACATCACCCGGTCTGCCTACTTCCATCTGCGTAACATCTCTCGTCTCCGTCCCTCCCTCACTCCCCAAACTACCGCCATTCTTGTTCACAGTCTCATCACTTCACGCATCAATTACTGTAACTCACTTCTTTTTGGCCTTCCAAACAAGTCCCTCCAGAAACTACAGCTCCTCCAAAACTCTGCAGCACGCCTGATCACTCGGACCCCCATTTCTCATCATATCACTCCCATCCTGCAACAACTCCACTGGCTCCCCATCAAACAAAGAATCATCTTCAAACTCCTCCTAACTACATTCAAGGCCCTCCACAGCTTGGCTCCATCTTACATCTCAGATCTCCTTCACGTTAAAACCCCCATCCGCTCCCTAAGATCCTCCCACTCCTTCCAGCTCTCCGTTCCCTCGGCCCGTCTGGTCACAATGGGGAACCGGGCATTTAGTCGCTCTGCTCCCCACCTCTGGAACTACCTCCCTCCGGATCTCCGTACTCTGGACTCCTTCCCTCTTTTCAAATCCAGACTCAAAACTTTCCTGTTCAGACAGTCTTATCCCATCTAGTTCTTACGCATCACTTCAATATTGTTCTCTTCCTTTTCTTCCTTTGGTTTTATTTTACTTCCTGCTGTTTTGTTTTCTGTGGCATCTTTATGCTTGTACTTTTTAGCTTCCTGTTTTTAATGTTTTTATCTGCCTGTACAGTGTCCTTGGGTGTTGTGATAAGGCGCTTTCAAATAAAATGTATTATTATTATCATTTAAAAAAAATCAACAGTAAGATGGAAGAATTAAAGCAAACGGAGCTCTGGTATCAGAAAGATAGCGGAATCTACAGATACAGAAAATATGAGGACCAGTGCCTCATAAATGAGTTTGGAAAAGTATCATCACAAGATGCTAACCAGGATTGTATTTACAGCTGTAACACTTTCCTTTAGCCTTACCTCATGCTGGAGCATGACTCTGTCGATGAGCAGAGCTCTGATGTGCTGTTTTCTACCAAAAAGCTGCATATGAAACAAGATGTTATTCATTTCAAATCAGTCAATGTGTATAATGACTCTAAATATTGTATTCTGCAGTGAATCCTCCTCTAATCTAGCAGTAGGACATGAAACACAGAAGCTAAAACTAGACTCACTCTGTTTTCCATAGATTTCTTTACAAGGTTGAAGCTCTTCCAGCGAGAGTCAAACTCGTGCTTGTGAGAACCTTTAAAGTGCAAAAGATCACTGATGATCTGAAAAGCATCAAAATAATAATCAGTTAGTACAGCAGACCTGTGCATAAAAAAAAACTATACTTAAGATAGAAAATAGGACTTAAATTTAGTCAAAGACAAAATACACTAGAGTTGGACAATACGGCCAAGACGTATATCCCAATATATTCTTTATTTAAATTGAGACAATATAATTTTGATGTGAATATAAACAAAATAAAACCCTCAAAAATACTAAGAATGCCCGCAACAGCTGCCTGCCCAAACGTAGGACCTATATTTTGTCATGTGTATAAAACTCCTCTATTATAACATTTTAGAAATATATACTTTAAATAAACAAAACACATCAAACTACATTCAATTGTCAATTTGTGTCAAATGTTGTAATTATAGACTGCAATTTATGTCGACATTTGGAAAATGTTATATCGCTGTTACTGAATAAAAATAAATATTATTTTCCAGCCCTAAAATACATCCAATAAGTAAAAACCTGAAAGAACAACAATATTCGGATGTAATCAAGACACATATTTGGATCATATAGTGGAAGAGGTCAATTGAAAGTAAATAAATTGACTTTTAGAAGGATAGCATATCTAGAGTGAAAATCAGAGATCAAATATGGTGGATTGAGCAGCAGCTGGAGTCTCTGATGGCTGGTCAACAACATGAATGAAGGAATCCCTTATAGACATGATGTACTATTTTACCATTGCCCAACAGTTTGATAAGGATGCATTTTGGATATGTACACATCTTTATTTAACAGCTATGCAATATGCGGGGAAACTAACTGGGTCATGGAAAAGTCTGTACCCTATAAATCACCAGTGTGAAAGTATCAGTGGTAATACAATCTGTTTTGACTAATCCTCCAGAACCATCATTGACAAAAAATATCAGAACACCCAGGCTTTTTGTCATAGTATTCTTCGGGTAATATACCTTCAGAACAAGAAATGAAAGGAGAAGGTGGTGTATTTATTATTAAGTTACACAGACCTTTATGATGTTAATGTCTCTGTAATTACATCCTGATCAGATTTCAGGTCCATTCTGTTTTAGCTATTTTTCTCATTTTAAAAAAGCCACGACTGTGTCTTTAGCCAATACTTCAGTCTTTTTTCTGATGATTAATTTGACTTTCTGCCAACCTTGATGATGGAGAAAAGAGACTTTGTGTCATCTTCAGAGTGCTCCAGAATGTGATCTGTAGAGAAATAAACAACTTAAAATACAACAGGTTTCCTAGAACAGCTTTAGTAAAATACAAGAAAGATAAATACTTACGCAGCAGTTTTCTCATCACATTACAAATAGCATCTCTGTAGTTCTCTCTTGTGTCATCTACAAATAAAAAGAATAGGCGGGATGAGAATTGAACAGTAAACCATTTCATTTGGAAAATCTGTCCTGTAGTCTTTGTGAGACAGTGACATACCATAATCCATTCCTGTGTAAAGGATAGTCTCATCCAGATTCACCATGCTGTGAACTCTGGGAGAAATAAAAAGATTTTCAATTATTAATTAATCATTTTAGAAATTAACTTGAGAGAGAAAGGTGAAGTTTCACACTTTGAGATGGAAGCAAATGCTCAAGTTAAGACATTTGATTAAAACTAATTTTGAAATTAAGATATTTTTCTTTGTAAAACGTTTATTTAAAAAAAAAAAAAAATGAGAGCTCACAGGTCAGAGATGGGCTCTCCTTTCAGTGGAGGCATCAGACTTCCTGCTCCCAGGAGGCAGTGCTGAACAATGGTGAGGCTTTGTAGGACGTCATCTCTGGAAAACACATCAACATTAACATGCCTGTTTATTGTGACAACATATCGTACATTTACTTCATTTACACAAAAAAAACAATGGAGAACACAACCAGACCGAGTGTTTTTCACCTGCTCATCTCCTGTTCTCCTTTTGAAAATCTCTGCAAGCGCTGAAGTTCAGGCTGAAGAAGAAGGTCCAGCAAATAAAAAGCCAAGGAAATCTCTTCAACACTGGGGACGTGCCACCGGATATCCAAATTCCATAAATCTCCAGGGCGACCCCAGTCCTACAGGGACCAAAAAGCATTTTGTCAAAATTTTACAATTCCTCTTTCTGAGTAGCCTGTAGTGTCTATGGAAACACTCCTGAGAGATTTTTTCCAAGAAAGCCCTTTCAGTATATATAAACATGCTATTTATATACAAACAGAGAAGAAATATTTGCATCACTCCTAAAACAATTATAGAAGAGACAGAAATTTGATTATCAAGCGAGCAAAGAAATGTGATCTAACCATGATAGAAACATTTGAACACTTAAAAAAGGGATACCTTTCAAATTGTACCATTTAAGTGAATATTGTGGTACTATGTTTATAAAGCTAACCACATTTGTAGCAACTAAACAAAAATACCTTGATGGGGAGGTAGTCAGAGACAGGCTGGTGGAAGCCTCCCGGGATGCTACAGTACTCTGTGGGGTAGATGAGGGCAGTGGAGCGAAGGATGTGGTGCAACAGGTTACAGGCCAGTATATATCCCTGTTTACACTTGAGGTGAAGAGTCAGCTGCAAAATCTGGACCAGGTCAGAGCGGTAGGGGATGAGCTTGTCACCGTCCACACGAGTTACCTGAAGTTTGTTTGGGGATAAATGGAAAAAAGAACAACTGTTGCAACAAAGCATTTTAAATAAAAAGTGAAATGTGGAGTTAAGTGAGTTAATTTACTTCAGAAAGCAGCTGGAGATTCCATAAAAGCTCCTTATCAAGTTCTTCCTCATTCAACACTTCCTCATCTGTTTAAAAAAAGACTGATCAGTCAAACAACATGGAACTAATGGAGAAATAAAAGGTACTGTTATCTTTACACCCTGTCAGTGTATTTTATGGACTTACTGGCAGCTATCTGGTTTATGGCGTTGCAGCAGTGTGGCACAAACAACTTGAGCGACTCTGCAGGGTGACACTGAAAGCAGAAATGAAGAAGCTCTTTATGAGGAATCAACCCAAGTAAAGATGCTTTTGCTACACGGAGGGAGTTAATCAGTAAAACCTACCTTGGCAGCAGCTCGACACATGTCAGCCACCATTCTTCCTGCTACACGCGTCTCAAAGATGTTGGTGGTAGCAAAATTGAAAACCTTTTCCAAAGCCACCTGTAAATAAAGAGGGGGGATTTAAGTTTAAGCACAGCACAAGAACTTACATTCATAAAGAATACTGGGCTTTATATTTAAGAAATTTTTAGGAATGTTGACATTTTATTCAAACTGATTTTATATTTAAATTTTGAAGAAGATATTGTGTCCTGAACAATATCTCTAATATCTATGAAAGCTGAGGCCAAAGAAAGAAGGAAAAATAAAAAGACGTGACTGAATCATTCTAGATGTAAGCAGGTAAAAATAAGGCACTATCAATTGATTCAACTACAGCTGACATCTGAATATAATATAAAACAGGAACCATTATAATCTTGTTGTGCCAAGATGATGATGATGACTCAAGCTGCAGGAGATACTCCACAAATAACAATCTGGTCGGGAGGAGCAATAAATGCATGAGAAAAATGACACCTGGAGGCTGATTTTTAATCTTAGCATAGACTTTAACAAATATAAAATGTTTTAAGTTGCACAGAGCTTTTAGGAAATGAACTTCCTAAAATGATACTGCAACAGCACAGACCAAGCTGCTGAAATTCCTGTAGAACCAGGGCAGCAGATTTAGCCTCAAACCAGCTTCCAGCTGACAAAACACCTTCTCCCACCATGCTTTAGGTAAAGCGCTACAGCATGTATAGGCAGTGACAAGGTGGATTCCTGTATAGTCACTGGCAGGTCAGCCAGGAAATGGTGACAGAGGGGCAGTGTGGGAGAAGATTTCTTCTTTAAAAGGCAGAAAAGTGTTTGCTCGTTAGAAAAAAAATCAAAGAAACGTATCAGATAGATCAAATTTTATTGGTTTTAATCATTTCAAATGTTTTATCTATGTGATACACTTATATCAGTAAAGGATCAATGTAGAGGTCTGAGGTTCTCTCTGGTTAATGTAGATGGATGCACTGTTATCCCAGCTGGTGAAGGCTGCATTAAGGCTGTTATGCTTCAGTATTCACGTTTGCGTCTGCAGCTTTTATACTCTATGCAGCCTTTTGAAAATGTTGGAAAAAGCTGTTTTCTGCTTTTAAATGTTGTGAAGTGTTGAAGGCCTCCAGTCTGTGCTTTTCATGCCCCCACCAGAGGCCTTCAACACTTCACAACATTTAGAAGTGGAAAACAGCTGTTTCCAACATTTTCAAAGCCTGTTCATATTTTCCAAGTACAACAGTGGTTGGCACTCTTCTGGGTGGTCAAGGCAGAAATAAGGGCCACCGCTCAGAAGGGCATGGCTGCTATAAGGACCTCTCACATGAATCAAACAAACCAGACTTCAAACAGAATGGTCACTCACATGCTTTACTCATAGAAGTGATCATTGGATGTGGTGACTTTAAACCAGTTTGAAGGGATGATTGTGTATGTTGGCTGTCTGCAAACTCACATGAGATAAATAAAACACTACAAGAGGGGAATCCTCACCTTGAAAATGTCCAGGGAGCACTGTGTGAGGATGGTGCTGAAGGTTGAGGAAAGTCCAAGCTCAACTAGACTCTCCAAATGAGTCATTTTCTCCGTTTCTGTTTCCTCCCGGGTTTGTTCCAGAGTGCTGCTCTCTATGAGGGCAAAGCATCTGTACAAAACAAAGCCAAAAAAAAAAAAACAGAAACAAAATTGTTTGAATTTTGAACCTCCACGACTGCAAAGCAGTGAAACAGCTGCTTAGCTGATGAATATTGCTGTGAAAGCAAAACCTAATCACTAAGTTAAGTGGTCATAACAGGCATATGAAAAAATTTTTTTTCCATACATATAATAAAAATGTTTTGTTTTAATCATAGCCTGTCATTTATTATTCTGTGAAAAAAAAAATCATACAGTACTCTAAATAATTAGGCAATTGTGATCCATTGCTATAAAATACCGATGTACTGGGTTCTAACATGCAGACTGCTGTACCTGTCCATGAATTGGAGCACAAAGTCTTCAAATTCAGCTGAGGCAGAACACATCTCTCTTTCCACCTAACAGTAACACAAATTGTGTATCAAAACACCTTTGCAATGCTCGTATAGCCTCAACTATTAAATTATGAGAAGTGTGCAACAGTTTACCTCAGTTAAATCAGTTCTTTCCTGAAGGGCAGACGAACAGTCCACCAAAGGCACAAGAGTCACAAATGTAGCAATGAACTGGAATGTGATCTGCAGGAAAAAAGTGGATTTTTTTATACTACTGACCCACACTAAAGAGCAGGAGATGTTAAGCAAGAAAGAAGAAAGAAGACAAACGAGCAGTGGAGCTCACCATGCACTTGCTGAAGTCATTTGGATCCACACCCGGGAGAGCTCTCATGAGCAGGGGCAGCATGTGAGTGGGTCCCTCAGGGAAGCGCTGCCCACCTGACACCAGGCTGCGTGCTACACCAATCATGCAGCTCAGAGTGGCGGTCAGTTGATGCGGTTCAGTCAGAGTCTCCAGAGCAGGATATGTTCTATGGTTAGAAGAAAGAACAATCAGCTCCAGTTTGACATTCCATTATCAGTAGTCAGAAAACTTGCTCTCAAAATTTAGAACTAAACGTACTTTTCAAGCACAGGGGGGATGACCATCTCAGGCCGCATCAGAGCTAGGTTTTGCAGGGCCTGGGCTGCATCCAGACTGCCCGTTTTGCTGAACATGGCCAGCAGAACTGGCTGCATCATGCTCTGCACAAACTCTGTAATATCCTCCTCTGTGAGCTTATGAGTATCTGGAACTGGGGTTAGCCACGAGGGCTTTCTGTAGCGCTCCCGGTGAAGCCGGCGAACCACACTGGCGGGGAGACGTTGAAGCAGCTTCATGAGCTTCATCTGAACGTGAAAACAAGAAGACAAAAACAAATACATGACAAAGCGGAGACAGAGGCAGACGGCAGGCCTTTGTTAACAGATGAAAAAGGTATAGGGCGCCGTATGGATCATCTAGAACACAGATGACATAATAGACAAACGGACAGAAACAAAAACATTGTGAACAGTTTTATTTGGTTCATTTATAATTAAACAAAGACTGGCGACAGCTTGGAAAGAAAATAAACCAGAGGTGGATAGTAAAGAAAGTAATAAGCCTGTACAGAGATTGGTTTTAACCATTTATATTTCCAGCTCTACAAAACAGACCAGGGCTACGAACCTGGTTTATAGGCTGGGATTTTACTCTATGGACCTGGATTATCCTCCTTTGCAAAAAAGTATAAGTGTTCCCCAAAGGACATATAGCCAATACCAATGATACATATAGTAAATCTATGCACATTTCTATTTCTTAGTTTCGACATTGTGTTTAAAGGCAATATCAAAAACTGTAGCTAAATAGGGGAAGATTTTAAATAGGAAAAAGCTGGGGCCTCAAACAGACAGAACTCCTCTCTGCAAAGTAAAAGGTTTGTGTTTAAAAGCAAGTTGCTGTCTGTGTAACTTCATAACTTGTGTAAGGTATCCTGAAAACAGAAAGGCATGTGGCCGTGGTGCCAATGACCTTTAATAACACTGCTGCCGTCTCACTCACGTGTCCTGTGTCCTCTTATTTATGAGCTAGCTACTGATGTAAACCTTGACGGTAAACAGGACCTGGGGCCCTACAAGAGGAGGATGATACAGCCAGTCATTCTTCCATAAGGCAGGAAGCCAAAACAAATAACTGGAATAACTAAATTAAAATGCTGTTTCATAATCATGACTTGTGCTCTCTTATTTGTTTAAAGAAACTTATCTTTTTTATATATATATAAAACAGCTTCTGAATACTGTAAATGAATTGTAAAAATCTATTTGACTTCGTCTTAGAACAATATGAACATATAGATTTTGACTAATTAAACGACAACTGAAAATGCTGTTTCTTATTCTATTAGGAAACCTTTAAAAGAGGTTAAGGACAGCTTTATACAGCTTATTTAATGTGATACCCTTAAACAGCCTGTTCCACTCACTACACTTACAATACAGCAAACTAGTAATTAAAGTTCACATTTATATGATTCAAACTCTGTATGAATCCTGCTGTTCTGTGAAGGCCTTAGAGGTTTGTTAAAGAGAGGGTTATACTCTAAACAATTAATGCCTGCTTTCAAAATGTATTACAAACTGACAGAGCATCTAACTAACCTACCCATACATGGCAGTCCAAATAACCTGACTAGATGGGAAAGAAACGCATCGATCACAGAAGAAGCCAAGAGTGAATCTAAGTGGAAGAAAAAGAGCAGTAAGGAAGAAGCTGTGGGTGCACAAAACCCTATGTCAAGAGAGCAGATTGAGGAACTCCGGCTTGTGAAAGAGCTTCATTTTCTACAGCGAATGCAATCATAAACTTTGTTTATATAAATTGTGAAAATTCAGACAAACACAGAGCTTTTCCTTTAATTTGCTTTCTGATTTTCATGGCTGGATGGCCTGGTTCCCATTTTCCACACATCCATTCATCAATGCACATCATAGTCAGAGGGAAACTGACCCAGGAGTGCACGTCAGTGAGCTTAGTGCAAACAGAGCACAGCAGTGTACAAGTCACTTCCTGTCTGAAAAGCCCTTTAAAGTGGAAGGAAATATTGGCAGAACAACATTAAGTTGTCATCAAAATATCCTGTTTTTGCAAAGGGTGGCAACAACAAAGCAGCAGCTGAAGAAAACCCATAAAAAGTCACCTATAAGCTAAAGGTGTGAGGAAGAAGAGCTGGTCAAATAAGACCCCCTCCCTAGAAAAAACCCTTTTGATCTGGCATTTAAATGGGTGGTGGTGAACTCATAATGGCCATCATCCTGAGCCCACCATGCAGTAATAATTGGTGTTGGCAGCATCATGCTGTGGGGAAAGGCTCAGTCAAAGTATAGGACTAGTTTCAATTGTGAAATGAGAGTAAGACTTAATGCTTTCCATCCAACTGACTGAGCTCAAAATATTCCAGCATGGACACAAATGTCCTCCGTTCATGTACAACGCTAGCTAGCCACACACAGAAGTTGATTTCAAAACTCATGAGTGTTAATCTATTATGGAAAAGCCTAATAAAATATACAAACCCTGTTAGGTGTAAGATGACAAAATAGTAAGAGTTCAGTAAAGTGATGAGAAGCGCTGTGTTTAAGCATGTATAAGGCGTCTGGTTTTGCACCAACTGATGAAAAATAAAGTCTGACTCACCAACCAACGGCCATGGTTTGATGGGTGAAAGAAGGATGTGATGCTGTTGAAAAGGCCAGTGAGCTGCGCTTGGGTCTGTTTGCTGGGTCCACCCTGAAATGATTACAGTGAAGATCAGCTTAACACAGTAAAAAAATGAATAAATTGTGTTGGATTAGATAAAAAAAAAAAAAGGGATCTAACCAGGAGAGAAGAAACCCAAAGCACCACATGGCTGATATCGTAGGCATTTGTGACGTATCGTGGTACTATCATCTGACTGGTCCCTACAGGAAGGTTTAAACTCCTCAGAACTCTAGTAAAAATCTGAAATATTTGATGGGAAGAAAAACAGGGTTTAATATATCTGGTACATTATTTTGATGCACACTTGTTTATTGCAACACAAATGAAAAACACATGATATATCTGGACTCAATGGCTAAGACATATCAATGTCCATTGGCAGCACAAACTGGTACCACAAAGGTAACAAACATGATGCAAGTTACTCCCCCTCAGTCAGGGAGAAAGTTCAAGAGAGAAACTCGATAGTTTGCTTCTTGGACAAACAGCAAATTCAGTCACATGCAAATCATACAACAGATGTGACCATGAAACGGATTTCTCAAAACATGGTCGCTGTATTCTAAAGTGTAGATAAAGAAGGTGATTTAGAAAAGAAACATAACTAACCTTGGGAATGTAGGGGTCCCAGTCAATGTATCCGATGTTGTCATTGGCCAAGCGAGCAAAAAGATTGACCAGGTGCTATAAATGGGAAGAAGTCTGTGTCACTGAAAGACCATCTAAATCAGCACTACGCCCCACATCTGAATAATTTACAATTGAGGAGAAACTCACAACTTCCCAGCTTGGTAGATTCTGCACAGACACCCATAAGTTAATCAGCTCATCAAACCACAACCTGTGAACATGAATAAATGGCTGTTTAAGAGATTTTAACAGCTATGATTACAAAGACCAAAAATGCTTTTGAGTGAATTGATAATTTCATACTATAATAAATGTTTTTTGAATATTACAAATTACACAGGTCACGTAACATCAAAACTATGATGTAATGATGATTTAACCGATTTATTTTTCCGTCAAAAAATTATTCTCCAAAACAAATAAAATATATATTTATATTTATCATCCGTCTGGTTATGAAAACAGCAGACAGGGTCTTGGGTCTATTAATGGCTCTCATCTCAATGGTTTAAAATTGGATATGGCATTTTCACACAGACACTTATTCCATTATCCTTGCCAGCCCTTAGCTGCAATCATGACGTCTGTATCAGGAGCCTTTGTAGATGGCTGACATAACTCTGACCGAGGACAGCCAGCACGTCATTCTTTATTCATTCACTCTTTTTCTCTTCTGATTCAAAATATATTAACTGGTTCTTTGAAATGAAAAACGAAACAGGTTTCAGACAAGAACAATATCTTGATTATCCCTTTAGAAAGTAGGAGTGATGAGAATCTCCTTACTTAAACCCCTTATGATGCAGCTCAGGAGGCAGAGTTGTGGGTAAGAAAAGCTCAAAGTAGCTGATTGCTCTCTGCATGGTGACATCGAAGGGACAAAGGAGAGGCCTCCACTCATCCAGCATCTCCTGAGTAGCAGTCTCTGAAAAGTACCTTCATAAAGAACAGAAATTAAAGTCACAATTATTTTTTTAAACTGTATACATATATAAAAAAATGGTTGACAAAAGAATGCATGATTAAAATGTTAGGATTGAGACCTTATATTAGTTAAACACTTTTTTTTTCAAATATTAACACAAATACATTTACAATATTTAAAAGGGCACCAGGAAAGTGGTATGAATAAACGTAAAAGTTGGTACCCGTAATGGTCCATTTTATAATGAGCTGCATACAGAGCCACCAGAAGGTAGGTTCATAGCGGTCACTTTGTCCTGATTTGGCAATGCTTATACTTCAATAATTTAACTTTTTTTTCACCTCTAAAATCTTCATAAGATACTGATAGGATTCAGATTTCAGAATTATTCTAAGCAATGACTGAATATCATGTGTAAGTATCTCTGGCAGCAATCACAACCCTGATGAGGTTACAGGCTTTGTACAACTGAATAAAATGTTCATTATCTTTTGGCGATCTCCTCAAACCAATGAAATTAACAGAGCAGAGTTGGTAGACTGTAACTCTAAGGTCTTTCTAGAGATGTTAAAATGGCTTCTGGTCCAGGAACTGGCTGGGTCGCTCAAGGACAGACTGAAGCCACTTCATCATGTTGTCTGTGGCCGTTGGGTCAGCGTCATGTTGGAAGATTAACCCTCACCCTAGTCTACCTTGCAGAGCACTTAGGAGCAGCTTTTCTGAAAGAATCTTTATATTAGGCTTTAGCCATCATACCCTCCTCTATGTGCAAGTATATTGCTGCTACCACCACCACCATATTAAGAATATAGATCATGTTTGCCTAATGTTAAGCTGTGTTTTTGCCAAATACAACTCATGGTATTTCGGCCAAAAGTTATGTTTTTGTTTTGTAAAATTAGAGAACTTTGCTTCAGCGAGTTTATTCCTTCTTAATTAGAGAGATTGGTCGGATGTTAAAAATCCATGGAGTGTTTTTGGAGCCTACGCTGCTGTTCAGGATGTAGCCGTGTTTTTTTTTTTTTTGTACGGTCTACATTTGTGTCTTGACAGAATCTCGTCCAATAGGTCACAAGAAAATTCCTGTGACATCTTCCTTAGCTTCTACTTTGATGTGAATTCAGCCATGAGACCTGTTAGAGATAGCCCTGAGAAAACTGAGAGGATTCTAATCAAATTGTGGAAATCAGACACGGGTGATCTCAACAATCAAAGCAAATGGTATAAATGTTTGATTTCTCTTTTTTTGCATTAAAAAAAATATAAGAAAAAATGTTTTCCTTGATCTGTATGGATATGTTAATCAACAGAGTTTTTCAAGGCAAAGAAAAGTGTAAAAATCAGTGTGAACACTTTCTGGTGATTGTGTAGAACAAACTAAGCCATAGTGCAGCAGATGCCCAGTATGTGTCCGGTTGCATTATGCATGCATGAAAAAAAATGGACATGTGCTTTAATAAAACTGCAGCTTCTGATGTTTCAGTTAAGTATGTGGTTTAAAGGTATAACATTACTTAGCCTTTATGGTGACGTCTCTTCCACTTAATCATAACTGCACTGATAATTTCAACCTCTTTCTAGAACTACTGCTGTCTGACCAACAGCTCACAGCAAAAAGACTCCCTCTTCTATCAGTAACAGGAACTCTAACTGAAGACAGAATTAGGTGAGTTAATAGGCTTATCGTCCTCCTGTAATGCAAACTAAGGTACCAGTCCTACAACTAGCCTAAGAAACCTGCGTGGACACAGCTCTGGTATTGCTGCTGATGACAAAACCAACAAGGTGTGAGACTAAATCCTTAAAATATCATTAATATGTCATATTAAATAAATGGCAAAACATGAAGACGTGAGAATGTACTTACGGCCTGCAGTTTTTCACCAGTGTTTTTAACACGTTTTCCACTGAGCTATAATTAAAGAAAACAAGAAGATTTTAATAATTTGTCACAGTAACTTTAGCATTAGTAAAGCTATCACCACACAAATGCAATCCACTTCTTATTCCATGCACAAAAAGAATAAATGTAAATCTCTTTACATCTAATAAATTTTTTAGAATCAAAGTATTAATGGAAATGTAATGAAACCAATTCAAAAATATAGCCTACTGATGTTTATCATCATATAACTGTTATAGCATTTTATAGCAGAATGCTCACATGATTGGGGGTGAGGGAGCTGTTTGATAGCATTTAAATAATGTTCTTTATTCTGATAGCGACCCCTCTAAAGCTTTTTATAAAACCATTAGTATTCGAACAGAACCATAATATTTTGGCAATATTAAACCATATACCGCAAGAACAACAGGGATAAAAGAATGTAGATTCAAGCTAAAGCGCTACTCGACCACTTCAGTGGTTATTCTAAACAAAACAATGTGGCTCACTTTCTGACAGCTGCAGTCTCAGAGTCAATTGAGTGGAAGGGATAAGAGCCTCGGCTACTAATCAGGTGCAGCACATGTTGTTTAGTGAAGCAGAGATAGCAAAATTCACTGCAAGCCAGCAGAGCATATATGCCACGATAGAACACAGGGAATCAGCATGTGTTTCAATTAAAAAAACACCAATGGTTAAGTTATGGTATCTTTAGATATGCATTAATCGATCGCCCAAAGATCAGAATCAATTCTTCCTTGATTGGCTGTAATGAGATGGGGGAAAAGAAAAAAAAACTTGGAAAGATTCTTAATCTCCCTTTTTATTCAGTGCTCCTTTAAAGGACTTTAAAATCTACCAGAAAAATAGAAGGAATCCTTAAAAATAACCTTAAAGTTCTGTAAAAGGTCTATCTAGAGGACAGAAGAAAATGTTAGCAGCAGTGCGACAGTCTCCACTATGAGTGAAATGTTAACATTGATGTTTCTTTTACTATAAAACTGCAAATGGGTTGCCCTTTTTTTGTTTTTACATGCGTCAACCAAATAAAAAAAAAAACAACATCCAGCCATCTGAAAACAAAATAAGAAAAAGAAAGAAAACACAAACAAGCATTATCCTTACCACCTCTGAATCAGTTTTAACATTATGAGTTTAGTAGAAGAACGGAGGCATGGAGAACTGGATGTAAAAGAAGACAAAGGCATAAAGAACAATTTGAACACATGAAAAGGAGCCAATTGCAAAAAAAACATCAAGTGATTAGTAATTTTTTTTTTTGTAGATTAGAGTGAGTTAGTGTTTCTGAAAGGTATTAACAAGCAACCAACCAAAGCAGCTTGCTTTCTCAGTAGTTTCTCATCATCATACAATGTTCACATAGCACCATAAGAGAGCACCTCGCACTGCTTGACAAAGAGCATATTTAAAGAATATTTCAAAAGAGAATGAAAGGTCAAAAAAGGAAATGCTAAATCCAAGGTTTATTGTGAAATCTGATCGCAGTATGACTAAATTAAGAAAACAATCCAATTGCTGCTATTCATTAAGCAAATTACTGAAAATAATTGTTTTTGATTCATATCAAAGTCCTAATAATAAACGCAGGTATATAAAGATTAGTTTAAACTTAACAAGTAAGCACTTTGACCAAAGGAGTTCAGTTAATTTAAAAACAAACTGAACTGTAAGTTAAATCCACCTTTTAAAGCAAATGTGGTTTATATCTATTACAATGGCACGCTGAGATATTTGCCTAGTAATGAGGGCGAACATAGGGATCATGACTGTTGAAAGCTTTACAATTGGAACATATAAAGGAAATTTTAGTAATGTCATATTGAGTCATACTGTTAGCATACATACACCGTCGTATAAAGTGGATAAGAATGTGAGGTTCTGCTTTTTAAAGCTATAGATAAGGTTCAACAAAGACATCATTGATACAGCAAGGAAGTTAATGGTCTATTTTCTGTTCTAACTACCATCTAATAGAAGTGGTCCATTTCTAAAAACAAATACAGCCTCGATTTACAAAATACATGAGTAGTAGTAACATACGTTAAACTTTTAACACAAGACTCTTACTGTGCTGCAGCCTAATCCCAGTAAAGCTGCTCTAATACAAATGTTTGATGTTTTCATGCACTGCAACATGTATGGAGCTGTGTTTTTTAATTAATAAAAAAAACGTATAGTAATAATAAGTAGAGCACTTTAAACTTTCTGAGATGCTGAAAATCAGATTACACTTTGAAAAGCAAACCTTACCAATTAGGACACATTAAAGGTCAGGGTTTTATAAATAATAAATGAAAATCCATTAAAGAACTGCATACTTGGGAAACCAGTTAAGACCCAGATGTTCTGTCTTTGAGAACAGAATCCTTTCATGCAGCTCATATAGTGGCCTCCATGGCAGCTCGAGGTCCTCCCTCGACAGCAGTTCTTTTTTTCTGTTGGATTATTGAAACAATCATGAGAATACTAATAAATGTCCAAAAACATTGTTAGTTAAGAAAGTGTCATGTTTATTTTGCACATCTCTACATCCATTCTTACTTGAGAAGATTAATAAGAAGGCGAGCAAGGCCTTGCATCATGCTGATCTCCAGTCTAGGGATGGTCACTAGCTCATACAGCAACTTGATGAAGAGCACGTGGTCCTCTTTGCTGAACTTCCGTCCATACAGTCTCATGTACCTTAATAGAGTAAAGATTAGGAGTGATTACTGCCAGGTAACATACATGTAAACGCCTATTGAAGAACTAATAGCAGCATCCTACAATAAATTGTATGATCATGAAAAAAAATTATACATATGCAAAAAACATCCAAATAAAATAATAAAGATTTTACTATTATTATTTCAAATGAGCCACTTAAAAAACCAACTGAGAGCTTTAGGAAAGAAGAAAAAAAAAAGCTGCCAAATGTCGCTTGTGATACAGCTAATAGGCAAATGTTAACTATAAAAAAAACAAATGAACAAAAAAAAAGCAAAAATTTTTTCATTATCCTTTATCATGTAGAAACATAAAAAAAAAATAATAATAAATAAATCTAAACCGCTTAAATGTTCCCTATACCACCCTTTTGGTTTAGTTCATTATTATGATTTTTCTCCATTACTATATGGCACAGAATAACACAGTGCCCCCCAACCTATTGGTGTGCACTGATGGCTAAAAGAGGGCAATATTATCTGTCATAATAAACTACAGATGTCTCATTAACATATCAGAAATCAGGAGATGACTATCAGAATATATCCCTGTGCATCTAAAGTCTCCAATAAAAGAGAGTTGACACAAACAATACCCTTCTATTAGCTTTGGTTTAAAGTTAATGTACTTATTTTTTGATAATAAATAGGTCAGTTGGTCTAATATCTGCCGTTGCTGACTGTTGTTCTTTGAGTAATTTAACTTTGATACTAAAACATAAAGTATATGTGAATAATGATGATATTGTATTGGGTCAATATCAGTATTGGTCAGTACTCAAAGCTGCCATACCAGTATCATATCACAAAATAGAAAAGTTGTATGGAGACATCCCTACAATAAACACAAGAAGATTTTGTGAAAACTAAAGGAGAAGAACCCCAAGGTAAAGCTGTTTAACAATTGCAGCTATTGAATAGCATGTCTGATGATTATACCAGCAAGTTTCAGCTGGGTATACTTGTGTTGGTCTGTAAAAAGCAGAGGAAGAAGTAAAACTACAGCATGTCTGAAAATAAACACATGAGTATATATATATACTCCTGATCACGCCTGTTTCAAAATTTTGATAAAAAAGGCAAATATAAAAGATAGGGTTGAAGCAATTAATAGGGTTAATCGATTAATTAAAACTAATTTAGTTATAAATCAAGAATGTGAACAAGAGTAAACAAAGTCTTTAAAAAAAATGTTATTTTCTAAAAGAGGAAATCACTCGGAGTAGAAATTAAATGAAAAACTGGACAAAAATATGAAAATATTCCATTTAAAGTGAAACACTTTGTGAATAAATATGTTTTATGGAGAATTCTTCAAGTGGCAGTTTTTACTTCATCTGGTTCAAATCTGGAAAATAAATAAATATCCTCCTATTAAGATATTATTTAAATTATACACTTTTTTTCAAATATTAACAAAAATAGATGTACAATATTTAACAAGCACAAAGAAAGTGTTATGAATAAAGTTAAATTTTGATACCCGTTATGGTCCATTTTCTAATGAGCTGCATACAGAGCCACCAGAAAGTAGGTTCAGACTTTGTCCTGATTTGGCAATGCTTAAATGTATTAAGTACATTTTTCTTCCTGATTGTTGAATGGGAGGGAAAAGCATATATTATTAGATTAATCTAGTAACCGGAAAAACAAACAAGAAAACAGATTATTTGGTTACAAAATAATCCACAGCTGCAGCCCTAGACAGAAAAAATAATAATAAACATTATTTTCAGTTATAACTATAGGGTAAGTTGTGGTTTACTGTTAGAAACATAGTATATACTTTTTTGTTGTTTGTTTTAATATTTACACTGAAGCTTTCAAGGTTGTACCATGACATAAAAATAACAAATCACTAAATTAGTGTATTCCTAATAAAACAAATTAATTAACAAACAGGCAAGAAACAATTAAAACCGTATGGATACTAAGCAAATTACTTTTTTTCATAAAACTGATTGCGAAACTACTGATATTTAATAAAGCAGCAAGATGTCGTCGTCCCCATCATGACTCTGCAAATTAAAAGCTTCGTTTATTTTGATAGAAAAGCTGGGCGGAAGTGCCAAAGGAAACGCAACAAAATCACATTTTATAGGATAAGGCTCATCTGTATCGATGAGTTAGAAATTAAAAAAGAAGAAATAAAAGAGCTAAAGCTTAGGAAAAACACTGCTAAAACTACCATGACCTGGTACTGCTAGTCTGGGTCACGCATTGTGTGTAACAGTCCCGACCCAGATTATGAAACCGGTAAGTATCCTAATCAGCACATAAACACTACTTTATTGGCGATTCACCATTGTGTATTATTTTGTGTGTCATAACAACAACAAAAAACATGCTACAAAGCGAGTATTTCTATTAAAGTTTTGTTAAAATGTATAATAAAAGTTTAAACCAATCAAAACGCTTATATTCTATATAAACATTTACATACAATCATATATAAAAGATCTATTGTTTTTTTATGTCAAAAAACCTCACGCTTTCTCATTTATTCAATGAGGAATAAATAGCACTGATGGCAGATTAGCGGTACTTACGTTGAAAGTTTTCTTGTCCAAAATAGCACACCGGGCCATATCTCTCTCAGCTGTACAGCTCGGCCTAAGTTCCCCTTTATTCTGCTCAAAATCTCGCTGGATTCATCATCTAGCCTATCCGCGTATGGTAAAAGTTTGTTGTATACAATGTCTTTCTGAGGAATAAAACCCAATGTGTCCGACTGTGCCTTTTTCATATTACTTCAAACCGGCTAGCTTCGTTATGCTAGCTATTTATTTCCACTTCGGTCAGGCTAACGGGGCACGTTTTGTCTGCTACCCGGTTCAAATAACGGCTACCCGAGTAGCTACTTTCCCGGCTGAAAAGTGAGGTTAATGTGGCCCGCACAGTACCAAGTTAGGAGACGCTAGCTTGAAATTTATCCAAGTTACACTCACTCCTTTGAAAAAAACAACACTCCCGACGTCATTTAAAAAAAGGAAATATATGTTACCGGAAAACGTAACGTTAAGAAAAATAAAAACTCATTATGACCGGTATTATTCTCGTTCAAGCAACGTAATTCCAAGATATTATGCTAACAGTCTAGCTAAAGTTAGCTCTGTACTACAAAAGCACTGTCATAGCCCAAGGTCTGTCAACGTCAACTGATTCATCCAACTGCTGCAAAGCTTCTTCTTCTTCTTATGAGATTTTATGGCGGTTGGCAAACTTGTGAAATGTGCATTACCGCCACCAACTGATATGGAGTAAAGCAAGGAAACAGGAAACGATTCACCCCCCCCAAAAAAAAAAAAAAAAAAAAAAAAAAAAAAAAAAAATACAATAAAATAACCTGTGTAACTTAAACCCACATAATACTAAATTATACTAAATTACATTTGCCCGTATAATTTTAATTTACTCTAGGTCATCGTACCTCTGCCAGTTTCTGATGGTCCCATTGGTCTTTCCATCATGCTTCCAACCATCTCCCAGTTCATATCTTTAACATCCAGATATTTTTCTGCAGCCTTCACTATTATTTTGATTTTTTCTGTTTTTTTTGTCGTCTGAGCAGTACAATTAATCACTTCCACCATGAAAAGAACAAAATTTGTCTTTTTAACAATTAGTGAGTCTTCATCAATTTTTGGAGATTTCTCTAGAGGTTTGAAATTTGCCGTGTGTTGAACTGTAGGTTTGGGTTTTTCTGACTGAGATGGGATCCTTTTTGCAGCTTCAGCATAAGTTATTCCAAGCTCAAATTTCATTTTTTTTATTTCTTCAGACCTTTTGCTTGCTTCACAGCCGCGATAAGCAGCAGTATGTTCTCCACCACAATTACAGCATTTTATTTTAGCTTCTTTTCCACATTTACCATATTCATGTTCTCCTGCACACCTTCCACACCTCTGTTTCCCTTTACAAACTGCTGCAATGTGTCCGAATTTTTGACATTTGAAACATCTCAATGGTGGTGGATTGTAGATTTTGACATTGTAACTGATGTAACCGATGAATACTTTGCTTGGTAATTGCTCTTCCTCGAATTTAATTAGTACAGATAAACTGTCAGATCTTTCTCCGTTTCTTGTTGTTTTTAACCGTTTTACTTCTTTTACTTTTGCACCGCTTATGTTTTCCAGAATCTCTTTTTCAGAAATTTTCAGAGGAACTCCTCCAATGACTCCCCTGCTGATCTTTTTGTTCTCCATTAGGCTGCACTGAACTCTTATCCCGTCAATTTTGTTAATACGTATTGCTTTGCCTTGCTGGGCGCTGTCTCTGCAGTTAATTAGCAGGTCTCCACTGTACAGAATTCTGGCACCTCTGACTTCTCCAACAAGTTTATTGATGGTTTTTGTTAAGTGAACCGGATTCCAGTTTGTAAAAGAGTCTGCCTGATTAACGACTTTGAATATGACTTTGAATTCATTTTGTTGTGCTGTGGAATGTATGGATTGATCATCACTGGATTGTTCTGAACTAGATTCCCCTTTAACTGATCTCTGTTTTTTCCGCTTTTTCTCATTTTTTGATGCTGCTATCTTCCAACCTTCATTGTCACTATTTCCCTCTTCCATCCCACAAGAATCGCTTCCTGTTTCCTCACTACTCACGGCCCAGGACATTTCTCCACAAGCAGAGCAGCTTCAAAACACGCGCCATGCACCAAACGACCAACGTTCCTCTTGCTCCAGCTCCTTAACGGCTAGTCCACATCCTATTCACAACCATCCCTGCTGCAAAGCTCACTGCAGACGATGATGGCTAGCTACCGGTGTTCCGTCGAAAAAAGCGCCACGGCAGGTAAAGGAAAGCTGAGTTCATTAAAAGTCAGTGCAGGGGTCAGAGTTTGCTATAAACATACTGAATAAACAACTTTTCATTTCAAACAGATATATAATTGCGTCAATAAATAGTTACTTTACGAATAATAAATAACATTTACAATACATGTTTTTATTTAAGGTACATATTAAGCGGTAATATTGTATTTTCTTTCGTATTTGATTGCTAAATATCAGTTATTTTCTAGTTAATAACCACAATTAAAAAGGCGCAACTTATTTCTTTATTACAACTTCGCTCAAAATGACCTGTCTTTTCTACAACGACGAGGTGCTCATTTCAGGCTGATTACTTTTTCAGCACAACACCTGCTGGCCCGGCGCCGGCTACGCAGTACATGCGTCATATCCGCCTGCTCCCACGCGAACTACGCTTCCCAGAACTCCCCTCTCAAGTCAAGCTTATTAATTAATGCCCTTTAGTCCATTCAAACAGGATGATCTACTTAGTGGTGTGTCCTTTGATGTTTTTTTTTCTGAGCTACAAGATCAATTTTTTTCTAGTTTTATAGTTTTTTTTTTTTTCTTCAGTTGTGGGGGCAGTCAAAAGATACAACTAACACGAAATATAAGAGTTTAGGTGTCTGTACGACAAGTGAAACCTCCAACCAACCGGAAAAACACTTTCTATAAAAACATTTTCATCTTTGGTCAATTTTGCGGTGCAAAGCAGCAAAAAAACAGCCGATTTTGACCACTTGCAGCCACTGGCCGCTTTAAGAAAAGCCATTGAGTGCTTATAAATGAGCAATTGCTGCCACCTTGTGGCCAAACGGGGACCCTAACGTACAGATCTTATTAAAGGATGTGTCACTCGAACAGTATTTCCAATCGTTTCAAATATAGACTATAACTAAAAAGTAAAGCAAACAACGAGATAACGTAATGGCATTTATGCACTAATAGAGATTTATTAACTGTATTGAGAATTTGAAATAAACAGTTAACAAGAATGCGTAAATTTGCAGGGGATCATCTCCTGTTTTTGCACGATCTTTTGTAGCGGAAGTGTGTCTTAGCAACGCTGTTTTGTTCCCCCCCTAAACTCGTCAAACCCCTATCAAAGCAATATTGCACTTTATTTTAAATCACTTTGAACCACATAATCCGTCACTATTACACAACAAGTGTGAGGTTAAAATGATAGATGGAAAGCTGAGTTTGAGTCTGACTTGTGACAAACTCCTGATTAATCAGCAGCTCGCTTGCTGCCAGTCCTATAGTGGCATACCTCAGCATGGTAAGAATGTCCTACTTTACAGCAACAAGCAGACGCAACAAAAGGTTTGTTAAAAATTATTCTTTTACATGTAATGGATCTTTTTTGTTTCATTTAAACCACTTAACATTAATATATAACGACATAGACCTATATAGTTTTGCTTTAAGTCTAAGGAAAACGTGAATAGTTTCTTCTTATCCACAGCCCCTGGTGCTAACAGGTCACCACGATGACATCACTGCCATGACCTTTGGGAAAAAAAGCAGCCCCATTATTCTCTGTTCTGCCTCTTCTGATTATATTATCATCTGGGACATTGAAGCATGTCAGAAAAGAAGACAAGAGGGTAAAACTAGTTTTTTTGTGTACGATAGTTTCTACTTTGTAATCCTGTAATACGAATGCCATAGAGTATTGTTATACTAATGATTTTCTTTCCACATATGAATGTTTTACCTCACAATGTTTTCCCAAATTTGTTTAGTAATCAATTGTTTATCACTTGGACCCTTTTGTTTCCAAACTTCCTAAAGAATCAGTTTAAATAGACTTTATTATTTGTTTGCAGGTAAACTTGCTGCTGGAACAGTAATCGGGACTTTACTGGGGAAGGTTGTACATCTCTCATTCTGTTTCTTTGATGAACGAGTGGCTGCATGCTCAGGAACAACCCTGCATGTTCTCAGTTCAAAGGTACATAAGTATGGAACCAAATAATAAAATATTAAACATACAAGTAGCTATGAACAAATACCATTATTCGTGCATACCAATGCATTTAATTCTCCTCCATTAAGTATAGACACAGTATTAATCTCATGAACATTCTGCCAACTGGACACAGAATTTGGGCATATTAGTTCGAGAGCTATTGTCACACATAGTTAAACACACTTATCTCCACTCAAACAAATTCTTTCTTAGTCTTAAGGGTTATATGTTGTAAATGCTGCTTGTAGACAGTCGATTTTCACATCACATAGTGTTGGAAATGCATTTTGTGGCTTCAAATCTGACTTTTGCTTTTGTCTCCTGCATCAGAGACAGGAAGTGATTCACAAATTAAAGGGTCACCTTGGACCTTTAACATCTGCAGAGTTCTGTCCCTGGAACACTAATATTTTAGTCAGCACCTCAGAGGATCGAACTTTTAAGGTGCTTCTATGTGTGTCTGTCTGTATGTGTGGGTCTATGTATGTATGTGTGCATGTATGTATGCATACAATTTTTGTTATTTGTTTTTTTCCTAATGTTTTTCAGGTTTGGGATTTAAAAACTGGAGGTGTTTTTTATCAATCCTTTGTGCTCTCAGGTAAAATACATTACACTGATGACTGGAGAAAATGTATAACCCAACATTTATACATTTATATAGATAGATAGATAGATAGATAGATAGATAGATAGATAGATAGATAGATAGATAGATAGATAGATAGATAGATAGATAGATAGATAGATAGATAGATAGATAGATAGATAGATAGATAGATATGTATCTAGTTTATACGTGGTGGGGGTTGAGCGATGCTCTGGATTAAATTTGTAAGAAATACTTGATACTATTTATATCTGCCATGGGTGAGATGTCCAGTTGTTGAGGTTATGATGAGTTTATTTTGGGTTTTTTAAATATATTTTTGATACCTTTTTCCCCTAAATAAATGAAATAATAATTTTTTGTTTTGTTTTTTAGAATAACCATAATTTGCTTTTTTTTGAAGCAATATGTTAGGGCATTTCAAAATGAATTAAACTAATATAACAATCTTTATTCTTTTAGGATCTCCCCTACTTAGCGTTTTGTTCTTGGAGAGGGAACAGCACCTTATCACCGGCTCAACTGATGGACAGGTTAGTGATGGAGACAGATCACACCAGGACTCTCAACATTACATAGCAACCCTCCAAATGTGAAAAGACACCTTTGTTGTAGGTGTGGTGCTTTTCTTTTAATGATGACGTTAAATGCCACCTTGTGAAAAAAATGGACCTTCAGAAGATGGAGAAAAGACATGGAGAGCGCCAGGAGACTGTAAGCCATCAAGGAGGTAATACTATATAACCATATGAAATAGCCTTACAGCTATTTTCCATCTTATGACTTGTGTTTAAAGTTGTGACCACAGATTTTTAAGAAAGGGGAACAGAGAGAGTGTTCCAGCTATTACAGGAGCAACCTTTTAAACTTCCTTAGAAAAGTGCTATGTGATAACTTTACATTTAATGCACAGCAAACAAATGTTTTGCCATTAAATGCTGTTTTAACTTATATTATATAATTAAATAACATTCAACCTATTGTGTGTAACTCTAACACTCTTGACCTAACTAGTAAAACTCAACTGAACTAAGATATTACGTACCCCATAATAAGAAATGAAAATGGTTGAAAACATAATCAACAAAATGATGCAGTGATATTTACAGTGAGGCATGGATTTTATGTTTCAGAACATACATTTATCTTGAAGATGTTGGAATGAAATCAAGTGAGCTTTTAGCTAATTTAGAGCAATTGGAACATGTTTATACCAATTCACAATGCAAATTCGAGGTAAATTAAATGTTATTTGGTAAAATAATATTTAGTTAAATCATTTGCCTAGATACGAAATCAATAACCATTAAGATAACTGATTCTTAGCCCTTCTGAGGGGGCCACCCAGTGGGAATGTTAGCACCTTAGTTTGGAAAGCAGAGCAAAGCGTTTTACTCCACCACTGTTCAAAATTTCTTTATGGCTTATAGAGTGACAAAGGCATACTCAAGTATTAGGAATGAGGCCTATTGGATTGTCCAACCTTACATTTTTCTACTTTGATACAGACTGTGGAACAATTGAGCAGATCTTTACAGCTGCTGAATTTACAAAGAGGATACGATTGTTTAGTTATATGATGCAGAACTGTTTCGTGGATATGGAGAAAACTAATACTCTGTTCCTGGTGAGGGTTTAGAGGGAATCACTGTGTCCAGATTCTTTACAGTGTAAAGTGTGCATTGGACTGATCCTGTTTGTGGTGTTAGTGGACCTGATATCAAAGCATAGCTGTGGGGAAGAGGTGTC
Organism: Cyprinodon tularosa; assembly: GCF_016077235.1. Taxonomy (NCBI): domain Eukaryota; kingdom Metazoa; phylum Chordata; class Actinopteri; order Cyprinodontiformes; family Cyprinodontidae; genus Cyprinodon; species Cyprinodon tularosa. Next base: position 4,316,325 of record NW_024039085.1, on the reverse strand, counting down.
TGGTTTGGTTCAACTTTTCTTTTTGCATAGAAAGGGAGTCCTGTGGCATTTTCCGACCATGACCTTCATCCTGTAACAAAGTATTTTGCAGCTATGTGAAGCATTTTGGATATCAGTCAGCTCCTCTAAGTCAGAATGTGTGGTTCTCAGCTAGCAAAAAAGGGGAACCTCAGGAGAGACCTGTAGAACTTGGTGCCATTTAGAGATTGTAGAACTGTAACACTGAGTGGGAAGAAGGGTGCCTTGTTATTAATTATATGTAATTTTTGGAGATTGAGAGAGGTTCAGTAGTTAGTTTTTTATCTTTCCAGGTGTTGCTGAACAATCAGTTATTGATAAAGTGGAAATCTCAAAGCCTGTCATCACAATGGCTTCATGTGAACAATTTCCAGGAATCCATTTCAGCCAAGAAATGTAAGTACAGTAAAACCAGAGTAGTTACAGAAGTTTTTAACTTTTTTTTTTATTTTTTTATTATTTGGTTCCTTCATAGCCTAAAAGGACTGGGAAATGGTATTTGTTTGATTATATTATTTATCTTATATCCATTTCCGGATAAAACTACTAATTAATTTTATTTCCAGGCTTCTTTATTATTACATTTAAAAAAGAGAAAAGCAGAATATCTAAAAAGAGAAACATGTTAACAGCTAAGCTCCATCACATACGTTAGACTTTTCCTCCAAAGCCTACAGATAAAAACAAATGTTGATGATGAAGTCTATTACTAAAGATACTATCCCTATATTAATCCTTTTAACCCATTGTTGTAGATGTATGAACAAGTTCTAAATCCAGACTTTGACTTAGACAGATTTATTTTGTCATTTTGTATACACAAGCGTATACAAAGATAAATTTCGTTTAAAGCAGCTCTAGACAATTTCATTTTTTAAAGTGCAGCCTTGAAAAAAGTAATAAATACATAAAAAACAATAGTAATATAAACATATTACTGCATATTTACAGTTGTAACATTTTTTTACATCCAGTGCTAAATATTACGGTGCTTAAAACATCACGTGTGCACCCAGAAAAATACACGGCAGGAGGCCTCAGTCACACAACATATAGTATGGCAGTGAGCCGTGACAGGAAGTAGGCACTTAAAACACTATATTTTTATATCACATGTGAAGGAATTGACACTAAAACCTAACCCATCTTAGAAAAGCATGCAATCCCACAGCAGTACTTTAACATCTTTACTTTCAATAAAGCCTATATGTAAAATCCTGCTGCAGCCGCTGTGTTACTGGCCTTCTTTTGGTGACTTTAAACATACTGAAGTGGGTTTTTTTTTTGCTTGGTCACATCTAGTTTGTAAAATCTATGCAACTGGATGTGTTAACTGCTTTATGCTATACAGAATTGGCATATTTGATAATTTAATTATTGGACTTTCCTTCACACATAAAATCGGTTACTTTTTGATCACTAACTGGTGCAATTATCAAATTTATTTAGTATGAGTTCACCCATGAGAGCTAAAATTGTCCCAGCATGAAAATAATGATGTACTTAAATGTAATTGTCCACAATGTTATAGCCTTAGCTGTAGCTGAATGAAGATAAAACAATGATCCTATCTACTCGTCAAGGCTTTCCATCTTCCAGGGTTTACATAGTCTAGATTAGATATAGTCAAAGGAAAATTTACTACAACGTACAGCCTTGTGGTTGGCCTGCCTTTGCAGTCTGTCAGTGCAATGTGTTTTTCTTTACTATGTGGTTTCTTTGTCATTCCCAACTGAAAGGAGAAAAAAATGCATTAAAGGGAAATAGTGTAACATTAGTTTTCCATATGCTTCTGTGTGGGCCCTTGCAGAAATAACAGCTGGCTTTGTATTGGAAGCTCCAATGGTCTTTATGTGGTGGAGCTGGCTACTTCCGAACTCCTAACAGTGCTGTATTTCAAAGGTAAGCTGCTGGGGGTATCACTGCTCCACTGCTCCCTTTTTTAGGTAAACATGGTAAGATTAAATGAACTGTCGCACATTTCAGTAAAATACAAGACGAAGAATTTTAGCTTAACTTTAAATCATTTCAGAGCTATGGTTTTCAACTGACTGGGCTTCTTTTAAATAAAAAACATCCATATTTCCACTGTCAATATAAAGAAATTACTTATGCAACTAGGCAATAGCAACTAGAGATATGTTGTTCTGGAGTGTTGCTTTTTTGGTCATTGGAAAACCATGCTGATATCTACTTTAATTAACCCTGATATTCAGACTTGGATATTAAAATAAAGTCTCAATTCTAAACATAAGAACCTAGTGGGATTTGGTAGCTGATACACTCAATGAGCCACTATGAGCAGTACATGGTAACAACAATATATTTCTAAACATTCTTTTGCTTTCAAACATTTCATAAAAATTTTTGCTAAAATTCCTTGTTTGGTACTTTTTATTTGACAGCTTTGATGAAGTTCAAAAAAGTTAAAGCTGCAGTTGCACATTTCTCTAAATCTTGCACCAGATTTGATATAAAAGGCAGCCATATTGGATTTTTAGGTTGGTTGAAACGTCTAAAGGACCCATGACTCCAATGAGATAGCTATAGGACAAACACATATTTCAATGCAAATGTGCAAGAACAAATTTTTGTTTGTTTTGTTCATTGTTGTTACATTATATTATTAACTAACAATCAGGTTTTTTTATGATCTCTATCTTTATAATGGTATTTCGAAAACCCCTATTGGTGATCGTTTCAAAAGATTTGAAAACCAATGATAATAGCTTTACTGGGCCAAAACGTTTAATTGTTTTGCCACAAAGATAACCATATATGAAAAGCTGTCAGAAATAGCTTTTTTGCTGATTGAACATGTGATCAATAAAACAAGTCCAATGAGTGGTTTTCTTTTGATACACATGAGGTTTGATGCATATTACCTTGTGATTTGTGTTTAAACATTCAGATAACCCCACCCTGAATATCAACATGGTGGGTTCATGGTCAATCCCTGCGGTTTCTGAGTCTGTGAGTAATGATGAATCAGTACCTGGATGTAACATAAAATCCCTATGATAGAGTGCACTGTAAACTTGAGTTTTAATGAAAGATTTCTTTTAGATGGTGGTTCTGGTGAGCTCTTTGTTCAATCCACATGCTGTCCTGATAGACTTGTGTTTGAGTGACCTAAAGAAGACAGGAGTAGGTGATGGAGGCTTTTCTGTCTTCCCAAGGTAAACCTGAAGTCAAAAGAAAGCATTTATTTGTGTTGGTACATAGACTATAAATAGATTTCCTTCTTGAATGTCAGCTTTTGAGCCAAGGATATTCCAACCAAAATATTTAAAATATTCCATCTGAATTTGTAATATTAGCAAAGTAGGCCTGCTTATAAGATACTTTGACTTATGAAAAGAGGCAAACATATTTTGGAAATAAGTATGCAGAGTCATAAATACAATTATGCATTTTCATGATTTAGGAGCACCAGCAGCGTAAAATGATGAAATGTCTGTGATTAATTAATTAAATGTATGTGAAAGGTCATATCTGGGGGGCCTAGCGTGACTGTAGGGGCACCTTGGTTGGCAAGGTCTAAGATTGTAGTCTGACCTCAGCAGGAGTTCTCCATGACATATGAGGAAAGCCTATTTACTGGGTCACCTCCTCTCTAAAGGTTTCCCTTGTTCAAATATTTCCATATTGACTTATCCAATTATTGCCAGCCATTGCAGCCATCTGGTTTCTTATGAGTCAACAAAATTATGGTACTGTAAATTAGGGGGACTAATAATCCATAACGATGGAAAATGCTTTACTTCTCTGTTTCCAGTAACTCAGTCCCCCTGTTTCCCTCCTCTCTCGTTTCCAGTTCTCCTCTACTGCTTGAATCTCCTTTGAATGCTGAGTTAAAAAGGAAGGAATCCAGCCACCCTAAAAAGAAAGGTCAGCAGCCTCGCTGTTTGAATGCTTATGATCTTATCTAACTACAAATACTGTATCCTTAAAGGCAATTGCAATATTTAAGTCATGTCTCTAAAATAGAATTTGTTGTTATATCTGATTGGCTAATCCAAGAGCTTCTGAAAACCTTTTCCATTATCTAGTTATATTAATACTGCTCTACTCTCTGTTAATCTTGGCCTTACATTCCTTGATGCACAAAACAAACTTTAATGCACTAATCCTGTCTATTTTATATTTTACATATGTGTTATCCAGTATAATAGAGCCATCTGAGCTTGTGCTGAGGCTTACATGCTCCTCATAGAGAGTTTATGCTGACAAAGCCTCCCCACAGCTGGAGTGCAGAGAATTGCCAGTGTCAGACTACATAGGGGATCTTTTTTATAATTGAGAAGTGCTGTGTGACTGAAACATCCGAGCAAAAAAACCCACAAACATTTACAGGCTAACCTCCAATTCTTCCACATGGATCTCCATATTCTTTAAAGGTAACTGCAAAATCACAGACAAATTACACCATAAACCCCTGAGACTCCTGGAAAGGAAAATGTTTCCCCATTGTAAGTCTGGCACAAGTCTGAAGGAGCTCCTTTAAAAGCGCTGTGAGCACAGATTTAAAGGGTTTTCATTACTGGCTGGCTTTTATGATAATGTTCTTGATCCGTCCTTACTTTTATGTGATGTATAGTATTAAGTGTGTACTGAGGGTAGTTGTCTGAACTAAAAGTCCACCTTGAAACATGTTGTACATATTGTTGCACAATTTGCCAGTTTGCATGGTCCAAGTTATAACAAATATATAATATATCCAGAAACGTCCAAAATGAAGAGATTTGTTCAAAAAAAATAAAAAAAATAAAATAAAATTTAATAAATAAAATTTAATTTAGAGCATATTAGGAAGCAAGTAAGGGATGCAATTAAGAAAAGGTTTTAAACAGTTACCAGTAAGTATTAAACCGATCTATTGAAAAATTTGCTGAGCAAAAGTCAATCAATCATCTGAAAATAGAAAAATTATTGCATAGCTGCAACCCAACCACAGCATTCCTATCCATCTAAACCAGGGGTGGCTGATTGTCAAAAGAACAGGACCCAGTATTCAAGGCAAGTCAGATAATGGGAAATTTCAAAATGTTTAATGACAGAAAAATAATAAAACAGAAAAAAACGGGACCCGGGCTGCTGAGGATAAGCGGAACCAGAGCGGCTGCAGGAGGGGGATGGGGCACCGCCCAATCACTGACACGCTGGAGGGAGAAACACAGACAAGTGACAACTATCATCTGACAGGAGATAATTTTCTGAGTGAGTCATTTAGCTGGTTTAACAGTTCAGTCCATCCTGTCCGAGGAAGGAAGGATCCAACCGATGGACTGCCAAACGAGCTGCGGCTCAGAGCCGCCCCAGGTGTCCCAGATGCAGCAACCTCAGTGAGGAGGCGGGAATACGATCTAGGTCATAGAAACAGTTCAGAACTGGACAGTTCTGAGATCCAGGAGTCCGTAGCCCGACCAAGGGTTCTGATCTGAATGGGAATAGACAGATCCAGGGTTCCAACATGAACCAGGGACTTAACTAAAACCAATGAAACAAACATGAATGACTGACTCGAAAACATAAGACAAATAAACTAAGAATACACGAATAAACTAAGAACACATGAATAACTAAGAATACTAACGAATAATAATCTGGCCCTGATAGCTGGGCTGAAGCGTGTATATATAGCAGAGGTATCAGGTGAATACAGGAAATTATAATTCTAGAGCGGGGAGGGAACGGCAGGTGAATGAAGTGGGTAAACAGATAAGCTAGCGGGGATGCGCCCACAACACTGATTCCAGTTCTTTAGAGCTGATATCCTGCAACTTTTAGATGCGGCCTTGGGCTAACACACCTGAATTAAGTAATTAGATGGTCAAGTGGACCCTGCAGAAATTTGCTATGTCCACCCTAACCCATAACCCCTCAATTACTATATAGAGAGGGGACGATATAGTGGACTCTATAGTGAACTCAGTTAACTGACCATTCGGAAAAATTATCACTACTTTTCGCTCCCTATTAGTCACATGTCTCCGGCTCCTTGCATGGTCTTTGGTCTTTCTCACCTCAAAAACTAATCTCATGATACTTGTCGAGGAGAGCTTTTGTAAAGCTCTCTGTGATAGATCTGCTCATCTAGTGACCATGAATGCACACTACTTTTCAAGGTGCATTGTGGGAAATTTTAAATCGACTACTTTTTCATCTATTAGCCATTCAGGCACTCATATAAAATGGTGTATCCACTATATATTGCCCTATATAGGGGTTAGGGCAGAAGGGCAAAGCATCTAAAGGTGCAGGAAGCTGGACCTCTAGGACTGCAATTGATTAACCCTAACCTGAAAGGTTCAGAACAGTTTGAAAACCATTGATTGTAAGAGACATCACAATTGTGGAGAAAGATGCTCTGGTCAGAGGAGAATAGAACCCTGTGAGAATACATACAACTTTTTACGTATAGTGTAAAGTATAGGGACATTAATTTCAACTAGTTTAGTTTCAACTCTAAACCATGTTAAATTAAAACTGCCTGTTTTGCAGTATTTACAGTTGTTAGACTGAATGCTTTTTATTTTTTCTAATGGTTACTGTGTATGTCTTTATATAACATAATGGCAGCCCTAATTGAAGGATATCACTATCCATGGTGATTTTATTTGGATGTAACCGCTTGAAATTTGTCTAACGGTCTCAAAGGGCTTTAAATAGCATCTTAAGTGTCAGCATATACCATGTAAACTTTGTTGGCCAATAAATCTTAACAGCCATTTTATAATCAGTAGGCGGTCTATGGATTTGTTGAGAAATTCCAAGGAATTACAATGTCAGGTAATTGGATCTTTTCACTGTAAAACAACAGTTTTTTCCCCCTCATATGGTGTGTTTTGGATCGAACAGTGTCCTTAGTTATTGACTGACTGTATGACTGACTCCACTTAAATGTCTGATTAAAATATTCTGATATTTTTTTTCAAACATCAGGTAAATATTACATTTAACTAAAGTGAAAAAATCAATTAGGATAGTTAAGTAGACAGAACAAAGGATAATTATAAACAAAACCTAATGACATTCTAAAAGAGGCTTAAGTGAAGTTTTAATTCTAAATTCATACAGGATTAAGACAATTACCCTTTTATGTGATTCCTTGCACCCATTATATAGTAATAATGAGGTAAAAACTGTTTGCTGACATGCGTTATGGTTTTAATTAAATTGAACATTATTGTTTAGAATCAGTCGTTGCATTTAATTGAAAGATGCACATCTTTTTGTAATCCATAATAGATGTGGAAAAAGTGAGCTCATGCTAATGTATTTGAAACATTGACAACAAACACTGAGGAGCATAAAACATCCCGCAGGTTGTGGCTGATCTATTAATGCTTCCAGAACAGTGAGATCATCTAATAATTCCAACTCACCCTTTTCTTGTATAATCCAGGAAACGTGCTTCATAATAATGGGCTGAAGCAAAAAACAATCTGCCCTTTTTCAACATTTTTTAAACAATTCTTAAAATGCCTGAATCTTGTTTTTCTTTCACTATTGTATGTAAAAACTACAGTATAACACATTTCTTTTCAAGTATATCTTTGTAAAAAAAAAAAGTATTTAGGTTGACTTATTTCTATGGATAATGCAAATCAGAAATTGCTATTTCCATTTCTTTCAAAGACAGGTTCCCATGTACTGTATGGCAGTAAGTCAAGGATTTATTGATGTAAAAATTTTGGTCTGAAACATCAGTGTGGACAAGTTGGGAGTTTTTTTGATAAAAAAAAAAAATTAAGATTAGTCAAACTTGTCTTTTAAAAAGTAAAACTGTAGATAGTGAGATATTATTTATTTTCGGCATTGTTCATCTGCAACCAGGTACGGTAATTAGTCCATATCGGAGTCAATATCAGATCCAGTTATTGGATTGGAAAATCTCTGTAATAGGACTGGAAAGAGATAGTTTTTTTGATTAGTATAATGCTGTGTAAATCCAGCAAATTCCAGCCTACAAGCAGAACAGAATACAGAAATGTTGTAAACCTTAACATGGTTCACCTTCAAAATTCCTCCAATAACCAATCTAGGACGCCAAATAATGAGTACTTGATTGCTTGTGCAAAAAAATTGCACACAATATAGTATTTTTACTGTGGGTAAATTGCTAAGATTGTGTGCACAATCAATAAGAGGTGCTAAAGGGGAACGCACCACCGTAATGGAATTAGGACTTAAGATGTGCTAGTGACGGTAAAAGAAAGATGAAGTTCGCAGCCATGCAGTCAACGAAACAAATGATAATATAAAATAATCACAATAATGATAATTAGAACATTGAATATGATTATTTGTATTGCAATTCAAATATATGGATCTCAAATTAGTAAAAAAAATAAAATAATGAAAAACATGTATATTTGATGATGCTACGTTCACACCAAACGCTTTTGGAGCAGCAGAAGCAGCAGGTTTAAATGCAAAGTCGACTGTTGAGGCGCATCAAGATGCTTCAAAAGGTCATGCAGAGCGTCTACAGCAGCAAGAGCAGTGCATCTTGAGTCGTCTGAGTAGAAGAAGCAGCGCCTCATGAGCTTCTGAGGTGCATGATGCCCTTCACAAGCATGCAAGAGTTAGAAAAATATAACTTTTACTGCTCGACGCGCCACATCAACCAATCAGAGAAGCTGATCTGGGAGCTGGCAGGGAGACAGACCCAGACCTATGGTGGCCGGGGAGGTGCAAACCAACATTATAAAATCTAAAATACTTTTACAAAGTTTCAAAACAAATTATCATTTCAGAAAACAAATGTACATTTTAAAAAACACTTTTACAAGTTCCAAAACAAATTATCATTTCAGAAAACAAATTTACATTAAGAAAAAAATAAATAAATAAGCAAAACACTTTTAAAGGTCAGATCCGCCTCTCTGGCTGCAATGCGTACTCCCGATAGGGGGAACAGAAACAGAATTTTACACAAGACTGGTTCAGCCTCAGAGTTTGTTTTCTGAAATTATAAATTTTTTTTGGAACTTGTAAAAGTGTTTTAGATTTTGTAATGTTGGTTTGCACCTCCCGGCCACTGTAAGACATAGCGCTGCTGATACATAGCACTATGTTCAGTCCTCTGAAACAGGTTATTAACACCTAATTAACTTAACATTTTAAAACCTGCCAACAAAATATGTTCACTTTTATTATTCTGCTGCCTTGCAGTTTGTGTTATGTATGTTAAAAACGCAAACATCTACTTCCAGTCGCCAGCCAGCGGAAAACCCCCAAGAGGCAACCTGGCCTGAGGCAGCTGTTGCTGTGGTTTCCCAGTGACAGCACACCATCAGTATGTGGGGGTCTGAACGTCTCAGACAGCGAAATAATATTTTAAGGCAGGATCATCATCTTGATGAACTGACTGCATAGATGCTGTTTTGAGGTGGACTTTCTCACTTAAAAAACATATTAAAAGTACTTTTTACACACTTATAACAGCAAATATAGCAAAGCTGCTCTCCGCCATTGAACACAGGTGCAGCAAAATCATCAGGTGCATCTTGACACACTTTACTGGCTGCACTTCAGGAGCATCAAAGTAGAGCAGGGAATATTAGCCCGAACCCGACGGGACCCGAGAGGTCCTGCCGGGTTCGGGCGGGTTCGGGCTGTACTTTTTATTATTTCATTCGGGCCGGGCTCGGGCTTTAAACCGTTATATGCGCGGCAAATAAATTATCATGTGATAACGTTCGATCTATACGCGATGAATGCAAAATGGATGTTACAGAAGTGAAACGGAGATTAGCCCTTAATGCGCACAATTGAAAAATGTCGGGCTGCAAACGGGTCGGGCTCTACGAAGCTGTCAATCATAACGGGCCGGGCACGGGCCTGGTTCTTTCGGACTCGGGTCGGTTTCGGGCTGACTTTCAAGGCCCGTTTCATGCTCTACATCAAAGATGCTGTTGAGGTGTATTTGACCTTTATGTGTACAATTTGCTGCTCAAATCTCGTTTGGTGGGAAGGGAGCATTATTTATATAGCACAATTCAGTACAAAGACAATACAAAGTTCTTTACATTAATTAAATAATAGAATAGAACTAAAGTTAAAGCAAAATAATAGCATGTAGAGATAAAAACACTATAAAAGCATGTAGTAAAACAAAACAGTTGGGCCACAAAATGAAACTAATGATACCTCAGTTAACAGTTTAAAAGACAGTCCCTGATCCCTCTATGGCCCTTTATAGCATCCATGGTGGTTTGTTTTGATACTGATGTTTAGTTTTGCTTTTTTACAAACATCTATCAACATATCCACTGCACCAATGAAAAAAAAACAAAAAAAACATCACTGATGGTAGACTGGGCATTTTTCGCAGTTGTCCACCCTGTTTATGGAATGAGATCCTGGAACACCTGAGACTACAACAGACTGCTAATTCTTTTTAAGAAAGACCTGAAAAAACTTTACAATTAAAATCTTAACCTTCGTTTTAAATCTCCTTTTAATGTTTGTTAATGTGTTTATATGTGGTTAATATTTTTATTGTTACTTTGTAGCACGTTGAGATTTGCATGTAAAATAAATAAATATATATATAATTATTGTTGTTGATATTATTAGTCCTCTTGATCAGTCTGTCTCACGGGAGATTTTTTTTTTAAAGGAGGTTTAAAGGAAAAGCCTCTAGTTTTTCACTCCAAAGTGAAGTCATCTGGATACACCACCAAGCCAAGGTATAGTCAGATATATCTTAATATATCTCTTTAATATATCTATATTGAAGGATACATTTAATTTCCCCTCAATATTGTCAGAAAAAGTTTTAGAAAATAATTTTGTAATAAAACAAATACAGTGTTTTTATTGCATTACAATGATCCTTATTATAGCTGGCTAATAATTATTAATTAACATTCTTTGCATTTTCTAGTCTCTATTAAAACATATTTCTATATTTCTGTCTTTCAGAATGACTATGTTTTCACCACAAACTAATACTCAGAAGAAAACACCCATTAAAAAGTCACATAAACTTCTGTAAGTATTTAACTGTACTTCATTAGTTGTTCATATGTGTGCGTCTCATGAACTATAAAAACATGTTTATCTTTTAGAGACTTCCTCCAGAGTAACTACCCAGAGGACAGTGCAGCCCCAACTGAACAACGCATTGAACTTAACATTGCAAACAAGCAGGTCTCATGTCTTCAGTATTCAGGTGTGTTACTTCTGACGGCTCATATAGATCAGCATATAATCAATAAGGCAGTTAGCCTGAAACATTTGATGTTTCATTAATCGTGTTCCCCGTTTTACGTTTCTTGTTTGATTTTTTTTTTTTCATCTGTGCTGCTCACTATTGTAATTTATCCATATTGTACATACATTAAAGGATATGCTGGTGAAGATTCTCAGTCATCCAGGTCATAGTCATTCTGAAAAAGTTTTAAAAAAACAATCCACTGGACTTTGTTTCTAAGGTTTGAAGACGTTTCGCTTCCCATCCAGGAAGCTTTCTCAAATCACAATTTTGATGGGAAGCGAAACATCTTCAAACCTTGGAAACAAAGTCCAGTGGATTTTTTTTTTTTTACTTTTTCAGAATACATTAAAGGATTACTTCAATTTTGATCACAGCCAGACCTTACACAAAAAAAAATGTACTATAAAGTAGAAAAATAAGAAGTGACTGTGAGAATGTCTTAAATTACACTTGTAGGACTAGATCTTCTTAATACAGTAACACAGTACTAAACATTAACAAACACCATGGAACTTGATGCATTTCAAAATAGTCTGTAACAGCTAGATAATGGTTAGTGATATATGGTTTAAAAAAAGAAGGATAATATTTTACTTCCTACTCTTTTTTTATAGTAAAAAAAACACACAAAAAAACCTGCTGAATATTTTTTTCTTGTTTTTGTGTAGGCAGAGCACATCAGCGGCAACAAACATGCACACACAAAAATATATATCTGTGTTATTTTTTTTACGAAACACTATTAATTTCTAAATTCTGGCTGATGCTACAAGGTTGCAAACCTTTTTGAAGCTTCGATGCTCCTAAATAGAACATACATTCAAATACAACTTCTGCTGAGTTGTTTTGGTAGTTGTTCATCTACTGTCGTACTTTAGGGCTATTTATAGCGGAAACTTAACTCAAAGTAAGAGATAAAGATACATTTAAAAAAAGGTGTTAAAAAAATATTTATGAGCCCCAATCTCATCACTATAGGGGAAAATACCAAAATATTTCCTGCATCAATATCTCAAGAGATTGGCTATTTGGTGGGACATAAAAAATAGTTCAAACTAAGCCCAGAAAGGCCTAATCGAATCATCTGTGTTTCTAGAACACACCATTAAGTAGACCCTATACTGCATACCAAGTCTGCTTTTTCTCACAAATGCCTTTTATTCTGTTTTTTTTTTTTTTTTTACTTAAAATCATAGCTTCTTTAACTCTGCCTGTGATGTTTTGTACAGAGTGCATGATAGTGCAGTTTTGACCATTTTGATGCAAAGTGCGATTTACCCTACACTACCTTATCTATGGCACTACCCTTAAAAATGGAATAATAATACAAACATGACTTAAAAAAGTACATTTCATTTTGGAATTCCCATGTTTGACGATGTATGTTATACATCTAACTAGATGAATTTTGTGTTTGCTTTGCTTTTTTTTGCCTTATCACCACTGAAAGAGAGCAAACAGATGCACCAACCACCGTATTTAATGCAGCTTCACTGCGACAGGATCAAAACTAAAATTTTAAATATATATTTTTTAATGTGGCTGCTCTAATAATACTTATAAGATAAATATATGGTTCCTTTCTTTTCTTAGGTGATGGAAAACAAATCCTGTGTGGTCTTGGCGACCGGACAGTGTTACTGTACAATTCCAGCCTCACTGGTAGTCCAACAGCTTTCATAGGTGAGAAGTGTTCCAGGAATGGTTAACCTCTGCTTTGCTATATTTAACCTTCACTCACTTAAGTGCTTTCTTTTCAGCTGTGGATTTGTGTTATGTGCCATTTATGCTAGACATACCAGAGTTACCTCAAATTATTTAAAGAACAGAGTGTCTGGTCATAAAGCAATATTCAGTTTAGAAGCTGCTGTAATGTCTGTTACTACGACTAAAGATGTTGCATTAAGCTGAAATCTGTTATCTTGTTTCACTCTTGGTAGTTTTTCTCCCTGGGCCTATTTTGAGACTGGTATTTTATAAACAAAGGCAAGAGATCCACCTTTTAATTTTTTTAATCACATTTCAGTCCCCATTTAAAAAGCAAATGTCCACAAGAAGGCAGCAGAGGTAAAGAACAAAAGAGGAGGTGACGCATAGGTCAGCATGAGACTCCTTTATTCAGCCTGTCTTTCGTCCAAGCAGCACCATAAAAGTAAATGTTGTGACTACACACTGTTTAACCAGATTCATTTTAGATGTGGGGTTTTGAATGTAGGTCATGACAAGCCGGTGAGCAGTGTGAGTTGGAGCCTCTGCAGACAGTGGTGGCTGAGTGCAGCAGAAGATCTATCACTGCGAATCTGGACAAAGTCTAGCTCCGAGCCTGCTCTTATCATGGTAAAAAAAAAAAAAAAAAAAGACATGCATTTAACACTCAGAACTTGCAGACACTTAGAAACTTAACTACTCTCTTGACCCACTTAATCTTTTTGAATAGTTGTTTCCATAAACACACCAGTTGGAAAGTAGGAAGGATAGGGAGTGGAAATGGCCTCAAAAGTTAGGGTCAGTTTTGTTTTTTATAGAAATTTCTCTTTTTTTTCTGAAAAGGTAAAGTTCAGTTTAAACAAAATAAAACAGGATAGATATATTATCCCAGGGTTTATTTCTGGAGAAAATTATATGCCTTGATATTAACATGTTTAAATGAGACACTTTGGTAGATAACAAAAACTTTTAGAATTATGACAGCAAATTTATAGTAGCTATCTTAACAACCCAAATGCATGCTCAAAGAGAGGTTCTTTCATGTGTGATGCTAGCTGTCCTCACATTATGTCAATTGTACATTTATTTCAAAACCTTGGTGCATGCATGTCATTCGAGTGCTTTCTGTTCATGTATAAAAACCCGGGAACAAATGGAAGTCTTTTCATGGGGGGAAGACCCATGTGGATGTGAGATCTCTGAATTTCCTTACTTGTCCAGATCTTTCTCTAACTGACAGTAACACTTAGGGATGCACGATATTGGGATTTTGGCCGATATCCGATATGCCAATATTTTAAAACTCATGTAGCCGATAACCGATATCGATACCGATGTTAAAGCTGGACAAAAATAAGTAGTCATTGAAAATAGCAGTTTTGTTATCCATTTCTGACACTTTGAAAAATAATATACTCAAATATATTGTCATATGCTGATATCAAATTGATTTTTAAAACCGCGGTATAGATCTCTTTTACTTTCAAAATCTCGTGAAATTTCATCGTTCTGTTACAAACTCTCGTGATATTTTCCAAATTCTTTTGAGATTTTGTTAGTAAAATAGATCGATACTGCGTCAATATATCAACATATAAAAATATGGCAAAATTTTGTGAATTTTCGGGGGATTTCGTAGCATAACGATGACATATAGCAATATTTCATTAGTAAAAGAGATTGATATGGTGTTTGTAAATGGCAATATATCAGCATATGAAGATATTGTGATATTTTAATGTATCAATATTTTTTCCCTCGTCTTTAGAACTTTTTAAGTCTGTAAAAAAGAAGTTTTTGAGGAAGAAGAAGAAGTTGTATTTTTTTTTTTTTTTAGACTTTAGAAACTCAGAAGCTGATCAAATATCGGGTTAAATATCGATGGGGTGGCCGATGTCCGATATTCAGTTTTAAGGCCGATAGGGGGCCGATTATATCGTGCATCCCTAGGAACACTTGTTGGGACTAAAGTCATCAGGGTTTACATTTCTGGCAGATAGGCTACAGTATACAGCAGATGTAGAAAGGTGAGCAGATTGAAAGAGAGTCCCTAATAAAGATGTTTTTATTTTCCTCTTTTTAGGAGCACTTTTTTTTTTCAATTATATTTATCTGGTTTAATGTTTGAATAAATTATATAAGTTATGGAAAAACAAATTAAAGGTTGGTTGCAAAGCTTAGCAGGAATCTAAATTGACCATATATCTTTGAAATCCACCAGATTTAATCACTACACTATGAAAACAAAAATGATGAATGATGAAATGATGAATAATGATAAATGAATTAATTATTAATTAATTATTATATAATTATTAACTATCATGCAGAATGTCCTGATTTTCATTGCACAGATATTTGAATAAGAATTTAGATAATAAAATGAAGCATAGAAAGATCTGTATTCACATAGTTGTCATTTAAAAAAAAATCTGACTCTGGGTTGTTTTTGTTTGATCAATGATTATTCCAGTAAGAAATGTGTTGTAATCTTCATCCGTCTTCCATGTTATTCTGCCCTCCATCAGGGTGACACTACGTTCTCTAAACCCATTAGAGGTGCTCAGTTTTATTACATGGACAAATTTCTACTCCTAACATCCGGACCCTCTGTCTACATGTACCTATATAACATCGACATCACACATGATGACATTAAAAGGTAATTATTACTCTTTACAATTCATAGAGGCTTAAAGTGACTTGAAAAAAGTATTCAAATCCCTTGAACTTGCTAAAATTGTTCCCAACACTAACTTCAGTGTGCTTTACTCAGCCTTTATGTGAACGACCCATTCAAAGGGCCTGCATACCTGCATTCCCTTTGCAATTAAAGCAATTGTGTTGTATATAACAGTATTTTACTCCTTTAGACCTAAAATAATCCCCTGCAATTGTCTCCAGAAGTCACCTTATTTGTAACCGGAGGCTGCATGTGCAGAAATGATACTTTTATATATGCAGTCTTGCAAGTGGAAAATAATTTGTTCCTCATCCTGAGCTTAGTCTTGGAAAACGGAGCATTCTTCATGAATGCAGAAAGAAAGTCTGTGGAACCTCAGGATGAGCTGTAGAGATAAGTAGCTAATGGGGACACAAGCATGGGGAGGAAGGTGTTCGGATTAAATGAGACCAAAGTTGGTCTTTTTTGGTAATCACCAAAAACTAACACCCTGAATACATGATTCCAACTGTAAAACATTCTTGCAGCAGAGTCATGCCGTAGTAGTTGTGCTTTTTTTCAAGCATACCCTAAAATACATGCAGAGCTGTAATAAATTGCTCAGATCAAACAATATTCATGGGTTAGAACAACTTTGATCTGAACCTAATTAATAATCTGAGTCAATACTTAAAAACTGATAGTCAAAAACACTATACAAAGAGAATAAAATTGTTTCTAAATGTGTAAAGCTGGTTCAAGCATACATTAAATTACTTGCAGCTATAATTGCAGGAAAATGTAGTACCAGAAGCTAGAACACCAGAGTGCTGAGTGTCTGTACCTCTTGTTGGATCTCAATTTGAAAAAAGAAAAAAACAATCTTAGGCATACATTTATTTTAGCTTTCTGCTTACTAGCTGCATTGTTGTGGTCTGTTTTACAAAATACAAATAATTTGAATGGAAGTCTGTGGTTAAGGTGCAAAAGGCTATGAAGGGTATGAATACCTACACTTAGCACAGTGCATCAAAAGACAACATAGAAGACAGTTGCAATGAAAGATGTTTTATGATCTGTTAGGATTAAAGTACTATTTTAGGATTTTATTGGATTTGCAGGCAGCAGATGAAATTCACAGTGTGCAACTTATTAATATAATTTCACTTGTAATGCAAAAGCTTTATCACTATGTTTATACTAATTAGGAGCAATTCTGATAAATGATGATAGATGTATAGACTTTAATAACTATTTAGGAACCAGGTTTCATTGCAGCTTAGCTCAGCATTTTGAAGTGCAGACACTTCTTACACTCGTTTAGACAAAACCGCTGCTTTCTGCACACCTGGAGGCTGATCCAACAGAATGATTGACAAGAAATTACTAAATTGTTTTCTGTGGCTTTACATTAACTAGAGATTTGAAATATGTTATTGTATTATGTTGTTGTATTTTTGATAAATGAAATGAAGTAATTGCATTAAAGAATGATTATCCAACTGAAATATTTTCATCCTAGATATAAGCAGCGGAGCGTCATCAAATTGGCAAGCTGCTTAACACCGTCAGCCTCGGACATCACAGCCTTGTCTGCGGTCAATGAATTTCACTCATGTATCCTTTTGTAGGTTTTCATAGCACTGGCAGCAGAAAAGGAAAGTCAGACCACATTGTTGCTGACTGAGTGGGTCTATAGCCTTTTTCTCAGAGAATCTGCTCTGAGAACTTCCATGTAACCCACAGCAATCTCATAAAGATTTTGCACATACCTTAAGGGCTTCCACTGCAGATTTTAGCATTTAGGTGTCTTTAGATTTTTTTTTTTCAGGAATGTCTGCATTCCAGGGCCTTGTTAGTCTTTACAGCAGTTGACTTACTCCAGTAAATTCCCCACACATATATTAAGTAGAAAGGTTTTGGATTTTTACTTTCAGAAACAATTTTGTATCCTTGTATTTTCCTTATTTAAACCTAAAGTAAAAATGGATACATTGATGACATCAACATAATGTTTTACTTAGAAACAAACACCAACATTGTTTTTTTAGCTCCTTTTTTCGCACAATTACCAAAAAAAGGATAGCTTTTAAAGAGACTTGCTGTTTTGTTTGCTGATTTTGTCAGTCTTACAATGTTTTAGATGTGTATATATAAAACATTTGGTGAAACTTGCCACAGAACAGCAAATTTAACCAAAGAAATTTCTTTAAAATCTGCTTGTATTGTACAAATAAAGCTGAATTTTAACCATTTGCATTTGCATTTTTGACGTTTATCAGATCAAAGAGTATTTTCAGTTTTTGACCTATTGATCGCCAATCAGAACCAATAAAGAAAATAATTATGACTAATCTTAGGTGTATGACTAATCTTATTTTCAATAACATTTTTTAATAAGCTGCAAAGGGTTTTTATTATTGTTGTAGTTGAGCATATCTTTTCTTAACATTTTTTTTTCAGATATTGTTTTAGTGTGTTGTTCAGATCGGTCCATTCAAGTTCTGGACATGAACAAAGGTGCCGTTGGTTCTGTGCTGCCTGACTCCCACAGCAGAGCAATCCACAGTATCACACAAAATAAGGTGAGACATTTTAAACTTGGCTCAATTCGGATTAACCACTAAATTATGTCCTCTGTAGAATATAACTGTACAAATATCAGGTCCAGCAAACAACATTTGTCTCAGCTCTTCTTCTGAATAACATATTGTAGCCTCAAATTAAAGTTACGCTGTCATAGGAAAGTTTAGATATTTGCTCACTTCTTTTCCTTTTTGATTACAGGTGCTGGTCATAAAATTAGAATATCATGAAAAAGTAGATTGATTTCAGTAATTCCATTTAAAAAGTGAAACTTGTATATTATATTCATACATTACATACAAACTCCTATATTTCAGATGTTTATTTTGTTTAATTTTGATGATTACAAATGACATTAAATGAAAATCTCAAATTCATCATATCAGAAAATTAGAATATTGTGAAAAGGTTCAAAATTGATGGCCCCTGGTGCCACACTCTAATCAGCTAATTAACTCAAACCACCTGCAAAAGCCTTTAAATGGTCTTTCAGTCTAGTTCTATAGGCTACACAATCATGGGGAAGACTGCTGACTTGACAGTTGTCCAAAAGACGACCATCGACACCTGGCACAAGGAGGGCAAGACACAAAAGGTCATCGCTAAAGAGGCTGGCTGTTCACAGAGCTCAGTGTCCAAGCACATTAATAGAGAGGCGAAGGGAAGGAAAAGATGTGGTCGAAAAAAGTGTACAAGCAAGAGAGATAACCGCACCCTGGAGAGGATTGTGAAACAAAACCCCTTCAAAAATGTGGGGGAGATTCACAAAGAGTGGACTGCAGCTGGAGTGAGTGCTTCAAGAACCACCACACACAGACGTATGAAAGCCATGGGTTTCTGCTGTCGCATTCCTTGTGTCAAGCCACTCTTGAACCACAGACAGCGTCAGAAGCGTCTAAAGAGAAACAGGACTGGACTGCTGGTGAGTGGTCCAAAGTCATGTTCTCTGATGAAAGTAAATTTTGCATTTCCTTTGGAAATCAAGGTCCCAGAGTCTGGAGGAAAAGAAGAGAGGCACTTCATCCACGTTGCTTGAAGTCCAGTGTAAAGTTTCCACAGTCAGTGATGGTTTGGGGTGCCATGTCATCTGCTGGTGTTGGTCCATTGTGTTTTCTGAGGTCCAGGGTCAACGCAGCCACATACCAGGAAGTTTTAGAGCACTTCATGCTTCCTGCAGCTGACCAACTTTTTGGAGATGCAGATTTCATTTTCCAACAGGACTTGGCACCTGCACACAGTGCCAAAGCTACCAGTACCTGGTTGAAGGACCATGGTATCCCTGTTCTTAATTGGCCAGCAAACTCTCCTGACCTTAACCCCATAGAAAATCTATGGGGTATTGTGAAGAAGAAGATGCAATACACCAGACCCAACAATTCAGAAGAGCTAAAAGCCACTATTAGAGCAACCTGGGCTATCATAACACCTGAGCAGTGCCACAGACTGATCGACTCCATGCCACGCCGCATTGCTGCAGTAATACAGGCCAAAGGAGGCCCAACTAAATACTGAGTGCTGTACATGCTCATACTTTTCATGTTCATACTTTTCAGTTGGCCAACATTTCTATAAATCCTTTGTTTTTATTGGTCTTCAGTAATATTCTAATTTTCTGATATGATGAATTTGAGATTTTCATTTGTTGTCATTTGTAATCATCAAAATTAAACAAAATAAACATCTGAAATATATGAGTTTGTATGTAATGTATGAATATAATATACAAGTTTCACTTTTTAAATGGAATTACTGAAATCAATCTACTTTTTCATGATATTCTAATTTTATGACCAGCACCTGTAATGTCACCATCACTGAAACTTTGGCCACAGTTCCAGTAGGTTTGGCTCAGAAATAGTCCCGCACATCAGCAAAAGAGTACTGTACCTGTAGTAAAAGCAAATGGTGAGAGAATCGTGTCCTGGGCTTACTTTTTTTTAAACTTGTACTTAGATTGTCGCCAACGTGGATGAAATGATATTTTTTATATACTCCCCAGCTAAAAATCTGAACATGATGATGTAAATTGTCTTTTGGGATCTAAATAGGTAACAGCATATGTCTAAATCAGCTAAAGAAAGGTATTTTTTAAGTTTTTGAACAACTGTATCAAACTCGAGAACTAAATTTGATTCTAAATTTGTAGAACTGTTTGAACAAGTTTTTGGGAAAAGAAGCATCCCCACATTTTGATGCAGATAGTAGTAGCTGCTAGATCCCTACTGAAGATGACTGAATGCAGAAACTAAATAAGATTGCTTTGAACCATCTTGTCTATGAATTGTGCTATTAAAAAAAATAATAATTTTTGTCTTAAACAGCTTAGTTAATGTGTAAGGGTGTGCTCCTGGGTTTTTGTCCCAGTTCTACATTTTTCTTTCCTTCTAACAGATTTATTCATTTTTCAGTTGAATGCTACTGGATAAACATCACATTGAATGTGGAATAAGTTTTGACATTACTCATCACAGTTTAACTATAAACTTCTAAGAGGCCGGTCTGTAAAAGCATCAGGGAAAAAAATGTATCTTCAGCTTTAATGAAATTTGTGTTAACATGCATATAAAGAACCGCATCTATGCTACTTGTTTTTTCACTAAGTTTTTACAGGGTATTTAAGAGAGGTTTTCTAATTTGCAGTATCATTAAATCTCATAGAAAACTTAAATCCTTTTAAGCGGATAGAGGCAGAGACATTTCATCACTTCATCTGCAGACCAAATTACTTGGGGACCAAACCCACAGAGCACGGAATTTGCTTGATTTGGCATCTATAAGCACTGTGAGCCCTATCTTCCATCTTACTCTTGAAGGGTCTGTTATTTGGCATATGTCACAGAATTACATAAGTCATCAACAGCTCCTTTTTTTACATGCAAGTTACGTAAGGTACAGATCGTCTTTAAGGAAATAAAAGTGTCAGTTTGCGGTATGACTGTGAAAGGTCATCATCACACATTTTTGTGGTTTTAATGACAGCCAGACAGGATGCAAAATCATTAGTCGAATTCATCTTGAATGTAAGTTACAGCTGTATCAGGATTAAAACTGTCATCTGTGATGGCAGGAGGAGAGTCCAGCTGGGGTTGATGGCCTTGGAGAAACACTTTTCCATGAGGCTGTTCCATGATGTGGGCTTATTCATACATGACTGCCTTAGACTAATGTGGACAAAGTTTGCTGGCATTTGACAAGCACACTTTGTGCAAATCCAATAGCTTTTTGCTGTATCTGCATTCATTTTTCAAGATTTCTTAATTTGTCACCGAGCCTAGAGTGGCACTCCAGTAGGGCGAAATTGCAGTTTCGGTACAGCCCATCCAAGAAAAGACAAAACACACAGACAATATACAGACATGGGGGGACGTGGTGTCCAAGGCCTTGCTGCCATAAGAGTTGCTGCCCTTATAGTAAGAAAAACCAAAGAAAGGGATTACAATAGGTCAGAGGAGGGAAGAATGGTTGAAGGATGAGAGGTGCATTTATCATCTGAGCATCAGTGTACGTGCAAAGTAAGTCCATGAAGCACTGTTCCCAGGGTCAATGTCCTTGACAGATGTAACAGTTCGTCAGCCTACAAACAATGCAACTTCACAGATCTCTTCAGAGGAGGGAGGGGGCTGAGCCTCATAAATACAGTTATAATGTTAACAAATAAAAATCCGGACAGACCGTCATTCTTTTTCATACAGCCTCTGTGAGTGAATTCTTAATTGATCCATCTTTTGCTTGAATCCGTATTTCAGGATATCTCTGCCAGCTTTACACATCTAAGGCTGCACTGGAAAAAAAACAATCTAGATAAGTCATTTTTTCTCTAAATAAGTGCATTTGTTCTTGGATTAAGGAAGCAAAAGAGACATTTTGCCAATGGAACAAGACAATTTGCATTTAAAATAAGAAAACACAATTGCATTGTCTTATTTAAAGTGCATTTTATCTAAATACCTTATTTTAAGAGTAAAAATACTCATTCCGTTGGCGGATCATCTTATTTACCAACTCAAATTAAGGGTAAATACACTTAATTTAAGACATTTTTACTTATTTCTAGATTGTTTTTCCAGTGTGACAGTGGTGTCCATTCTTCTTTCCAAGGTGGCACAAGCTCAGTCAGTCTTGCTGCAGATTTGTAGTTGGACTTTTACTGGGCTTTTCTAACATCTGAATATTCTTTATCTAAATTACATTGTATCTCTATGTGTATGTGCCAAAGCTTTCTCTACTGATGCTCCTTAGGAAGAGTGATGGGTCTATCAGTTCTGGCACCAACAGTTTAGTTAATTTAGTTTTAAATGCCCTTTGGTACTTGGAACTTAAAATCAGGAACAGGAAACTAATTTCAAACTTCTATTTCATAGTGTGACAGTTTATATGTAAATTGAATTTAAGCTTTCCCTGTTTGTTTTTTGCAAATTCATACTTTGTAGTTTATTGTACAGTGTAGGGTGACCAGACATCCTCCTTTTCCTGGACATGTCCTACTTTTCATACCTAAAAAAATGTCTGGGGGGAATTTCAAAATCGTCTGGGATTTGGTCAACTACAGTGCAGCAGTAGAGCCGGCAGACGGGGCAGGGAGCCAGCGGGGGACAGAGCGACCGAACCCGACCCAGTGACCCGGTAGCCGCGGCCCTGTGGCAGTCAGGGCAAGAATACCTTCACCGGGTCGGGTTCAATCGCTCCGTACCCGGCTGGAATAGGTGTCTGTTTATACAATGTGATTCTGCTAAGGTTCTTCCAACACCTACTTGTACAGATCTCAGCTTAACAGTGGGGACTACTTGCTACTCCTGAACAGGATTGTTTCACAGAGGACTTTGCTTGCATAATTTTACTCAGGCAAATGGCTTTCTAGCTTTTTAAAATGGTAAAACCAGGGTATGCATGAACTTGTCCCAGAACTTACTCTGGATTCCTACTTACTCTGCTTTATAAAATGGAGCTCTGTTTGTTCTCAATTTTATTCAGCTTAAACATCATATATGGGACACACTGTTTAATTTTTTATCGATAAATATGTTCGATCTGGTACTGTCTGGTGTGCAGTTTGGTCATGATGCGGAGCGCTGGCGTAGCTTTGTGACAAAAACTGCAGCTCTGCTTTCTTCATATTAAGAATAAGCATCTGTGAATATATTTTTTTATTTACTTTTGCCCTTGGCAGGGCATTGCTTAGATTTGTTGAGACAGGGAGACAAAAGTGAAAAATGTGGTCTGTCCTGCACAATATTGGACATCTGCTCACCCTATTTGTTGTTGCAACACAATGAGATATGTAAAGCCCAAAGTGGTACTTTTACCTCTTTCAAGCTCAGGATGTTATTTATAGTAACGTATATTGACAGTAGTATTCTAACTATTTCCTTCATGAAAGTATTGAAATAATGATCCATTCATAGTTGTTATATAACTTGTATGTGACAGATGCCTGCATGTATTCAGTGAACCTTGATTGATGTTACTTCTGCGTGTTTTCCTCTGCACGCTTGACATTCAGCCCAGCCTGGTTTAGCTGCATATGCTCCTGTTATTGGCATGAATTAACTCATTCAGCTGCTATTGACTCTTGTACAGATGACTATATTCCTCTTGCCCAGATGTGCACGTTCTTTGTCATCACATCTTTTGTGTGCAACACTATAGAAAGCCTGCGGCGTGTTTTTTCAGCTTGGCTATTGCATCAATAAGGACTTCTCTTCCTAAGTGCCTGAGGGCCTTTGGATGGTTTGGGGTTAGTAGTTGTGGAGGATTGCCCCTGCCTGGACACTGCACACACTAACATCAGATGTCCCTCCCCTCTTGCCTTGTCATCCCAGGGCAGTCCAGACGTTCAAAAACTGACGCATGAGGAACAGGACGCTTTCCTCCTGAATTTTCCATTGCCTCCTCCTGTGAAATTCACCTGGAACTCATCAGAACTGAGGACTTCTTGGAAATTAGAACTGGAAATGCTGTCTCAAACTCCTGTTCTCACACTCTTAATGGAAATCTAAACAAAGAACACCCTCACAGCTGCATTCTCTCTTACTAAAACTATATCATCTGATAACTTGGTTTGGAAGTCATAAATTGAATTTTATGTGGAAACTGCATTTTTTGGGGTCCCTTGAGTATGGGAAATTAAGCTGAAAATGAGTTTTATTCTAGGCACAGAAACTCAAAACCCCTCTTAGTTTTAAAACTACAATTATTTACATTCAAACAGGATTTTTTTTTTTTTTTATGAAATAAGAGAGGTGATCTCAAAAGATAACCATGAGAAATTACATTTTCCCTTTGCTGGCTTTTCTTCACTGCCTGCCGGTTAATCTCAGAATAGAGTTTCAAATCCTACTCATTACTTGCAAATGTTACCCGGCTCCATCTAACATAAAATAGCTCATTATTCAATATCATTAACATGAACCTCACTTTACAAAGGTCCTATACTTTGAAATCATTCTCCCATCCTGTTTTTAATTTGACCGGATTTAAACAGTCGTGCTTCACAAGCAGTTATTTTGGCGATTGTTTAATGTTATGTATGTTTAATGTTAATGTACAAATAAATATTTTACTTAAAAAAAAAAAAAAGTTCCCATTCTAAATGATAAATAGTATTTTTTTCCAATGGCATTAATCTAGATTAACTGTTCCAAAATGTTTATGATGCTTCCGGCTAGACAAAAAATGGTTGTAAAATAAAAATATTGCTGTAAACATGAATCTGGCAAAGGTAGGAAAACTTTCTTGGCTTAAATATTAAGTTTCCCTTTTTTTTTTTTTTTTTTTTTTTATATGGAACATATAGCATGAAAAAATATCTGTACCCCATGAACCTTTTGACATTTTATGTCACAACCATGAACTAAGATGTATATTTTTCCACTTTAACATATGATATTAGACCAACACAACTACTAATAGTATTTCATAATAGTAAAATTGAAGGAAAATAATTGAGGGTTTTCAAATTTTTTAAAGAAGTAATACAAAGATTGTCACAGGGCTGTAAAGAAAAGTATTTTCTCTGTTACAGATCTCTTCAGCTTTTATTTTTTTGTAAATTATTTGTCACCTTCAAATGCTTTACATAAGTAAATAGATCTTTATATCCAACAAAGATATCCTGAATAAATACAAAACACTGTTATTAAACCAAAGCTAATTAAATCACAAAAGCATTGTTCAAACAAATGTACTGACATTTAACATTGTGAAGCTTCAAGACTCCAGGAAACCACAGGGAGAGCTATTATCCATAAAGGGAGAAGAAAGGATGCAGGATGAACCTTCCAAGGAGTGTCTGGTTTTCTAAAAACAAATCACCAACTCATGAGAGATTACAAAGGAACCCAGACCAAAAAAAACATCTAATGCAGTTAAGGTCTGACTCGTTTCAGTTAACTTCAAGGTTCTTGAGTAAACAGTTAAAAAGAGGCAGGGTAAAAATTTGTGAGAAAATATTCTGTGGACAAAGATGTCAAAAGTGAAACTTTCTGGGAAGCTTTCTATCCTGTTATATCTGAGATAAAACTATTAATGCATTTCAGTAAAGAGACCATACACAAATGATCAAATATGGTAGAGGTAGTGTCATGGTCTGGGTATGTTTTCCTCCTTCAGGACCTGGATGACTTTCTTCAAGTGTTGGAACCTTGAAAATTTTTACCTTCCAGAAAAAATTAATTAGGGACATGATTAAAGCATTCTGGGATATATCTGAATCTTCTGAGGTCTTTCTTTTCTTCTTATACACTTCGTAGACACTTTTTCTCTTATGGCTTTCAGCCATTTTCAAAGAATCACAATGAGACAGGTGAGCTTCAATAACTGTCTGAAACTGTTGCTCACCACAAATATATGCCTGAAAGTGTGCATGCGCACAAAAAAATAGCTAACAGGACGAGCATATATGACGGCCTTACGTAAACATATCACCAGAATAACTGACATTTAGGAGGGCCACTTATTTTGATGATTCACCCGGAAATAAACGTCCTCTATACCTTTAATCAATGAAGTTATTATTTGAAAACAAGTTTTTGAATTTATTTTGGGTGTCTTTCACTTTTATACTATTTAATGTGAGTTTCAACGTTTTTTTTTCCTTTTTTAAAAGGTGATTTATTGAAGCATCTGTTTTTTTATTCATTTATTCTTTTTTTTTTTTTAAAGGGGTCCACATTCACCTCACAGGCTCCAGAGTCATACAACGTATTCCTCACCAGTGCAATTACAGATGGTGTGAAGATGTGGGACCTCCGTACAATGAGGTTTGTATCGATATGATATCCAAACAAAAAAACTCTTTATGAAAAGCAAAATGAACCAAAACCTTTTACAGTTTCTTATGTTTAGGCCTGTTGTTGCTTCAAGCTTTTCAAGAAAGAAACTCTGTTTAAAACATTAAATTAGTTGGACTGCAGCATCTAGAAGCATAAATCTTTCCATGAAATTTTAAACAAAGCTGATGGGGCTATTTAGAAGAGCTGTCAAACCTTTGTTAAATGTGTTGCTCATATGTTCAGTCAAGATGTTTGTTGGTGTTTTTTTTTTTTGTTTTTTTTTTCCAATTTGCTGTTCCTAAGTATAAAAATGACACATTGAAATTGCATAATCGTTTTTCTTACACAAATATTATTAACTTGATGCTTAAACTGGAAAGTGTTTAATTTCCAAAGTTCTCTGGCTGTGATTTACAGCTGTCCTTGTTAGACAGATCATTTTTTAGACCTTTTTGGATCTTTCAATGTTCTTTTTGGCCTAATAGAAGACATTAATAAGTTTTGCATTCTTTCATGTCTTAGGCTGATTTCGTATCAAATTCCTTGTGTAAAAATCTACTGTCTGATAAAAATTTGCACCTCCTGTATAAGTAAACTCCCTAGTTTTGACAGCCGTGTTGTTAAGCATCTTACTGCAGACCAAAATTATGATCATTATATAATATACCGAGTTTCATATGCTGACCTCTCAAACTGATAGCAAGCTATTTTTTTTATTATCATAACTAATAATAATTTGACCACATGGAGGCGGGTGTACAGTTTATAATTCCCACATGTCAAGTTGTTGCTTAAAATATAAAAAATAACAAAAAAAAACAATCTGCAGTTCTAAACTTTGAAATTTATACCCACTTTCCCAATATTAATACTAAAAATAGGGATATAAATAATGTAAAGCAACACCTTTCAGCAAATGAATTACTTTTTATCATAAGATTTAAGGACTTACGAAGGAACAAACTAAATGCTTACATTAAAACGTATGGTCTTCTAAGTAGGAAAACATCCTATTGAATAAAGTAAGGTTCTCATTATAAATAGGAAAATAACTGCTGAATCAATATTCTAACTAAGCCCAAGTCTTTATCTCACCAAAAGTCTATATCCATGTCTGGCTGCTACTGCATGTATCTGATTTCTTAATGGCCATCGGGGAAAATGACCCACTCTTAGTCCAGCTTAATGACACAAACATATAAATGTCAAAACCATGACTTCACAAAATGCCTTCAAAGACCTGCATGCCATCCTTTATAGGATTCCCAGGTTCACCAGCTGTTGATGGTATTATGGTATTGTAAAGGCATTACATGCTGCTGCAGACCAAATTAAAAAGTCCACAAGTTCCACAAGGGACCATTCATAGCTGGACTTCTCCATGTTTCCTCCATTTAGACCTGAGTCATGCTAAACTCTTTGTGTTCAGTAACTTAAGATGTCTGCAGAATGTGAAGTTGCCAAGTTCTGTTCATCTTTTGTGCTCTACTATATATACTGTCCCTGGTTTTTAGATTAAGTTAGTGAAATCTTTTTTCTTATGTCAGCAGTCTTTGCACAGAGATAAGAAATTTCTTTATGTTAAATGTTAATATGATCTTTTTAAAGAGGATGTGTGAGAAAACATATAAATCCTCCTCTTTAACCTGAATGGGTTTGTCAGACATCCATCCATTTTCTGTACTATACCTGCTTATCTTTGCAGGGTTGCAGAGGAGCTGGTACCTATCTCTAGTGTTCATTGTGCAAGAAGCAAGTACACCCTAGATAGCAACCAGTCTATCACAGTGAAACCTGAAGACACACAGAGCAGACAATATGCACACACACTCATACATGTGGACGATTTAGAAATAACATTTAACCAGTTATGCTTTTGGACTTTGGGGGATAAGACAGTGTACCTGTATATGGAGGGAACCTCCACTGCGGAGTGGAAAACATGCAAGCTTCATGGGAAAAAAAGGCTGCATTCCATGATTTCAGCCCAGGATCTTACAGCAAGGCAACACTACCAAATGTGCCAAAATATGAGCATATATAGAATGCAAATCAGAAAATGCTCATGGCAAAGAAATATTCTATATGTAAAGGGAATTTGTTTTGTGCAATCAGGTGTTACACATAGACAAGTTGACCGGTTAATAAATATACAACATCACACAAAATTACATTTGGAA
Source organism: Cyprinodon tularosa (assembly GCF_016077235.1). Taxonomy (NCBI): domain Eukaryota; kingdom Metazoa; phylum Chordata; class Actinopteri; order Cyprinodontiformes; family Cyprinodontidae; genus Cyprinodon; species Cyprinodon tularosa. The sequence goes on along the minus strand of NW_024039085.1, from coordinate 4,287,672 downwards.
TAAAGCAATAAAAAAAACAGTATTTGATTAGGTTAAATGGTATACATTTAATGGGGATGGAGTTTTTGTGTTGTTTTGCCTCTTTTTTTTATATACTAGTAGGAAACGTGTCTGTGGTGGACCCAGGCCTTGCTATTATGAGGCTAGCACCAGATGTGGTGAGATGTGCTGGTCCTAATGGACCACATTCTCCAGCCAGAGGGGAGGGTTTGAAAAAGTTTGTTCCTGCTCCCCTCTGTCATCTGGAAGTGTACATCTCCTGAAGAGACAGAAGATCTGCAGCCAGTCTCACCAGAGGATGAACCGAAGGATGGGGGAGTAGAAGTGCAATGTCATTGTCTTTGGAAGGCTGAAATTCTTCAGCTGTCATAAGAAGTACATTTTCTGCTGTGCCTTCTTGGTGAGGGAGGTGATGTTCAGCTCCAGCTTGTGGTAATGAGTTATGATGGTAACCGGTAATGAGGGTTAACAGGAAGCAAAAAGAGTCCATGGTGGTACCTGGACAGCCACACAGAACGATGGTTAAGGATGGGGTTGTGCACATTCTAAAGTCCATGATCTTGACTGTTTTCAGAGCATTGAGCTCCAGGTTGTTGTGGCTACGCCAGGTCACCCAATGACTAGATCAACATATGTTAATTATTTAGACACTGGTTCACTTTTGCTTTTATTTAAGCTATGTATTAAATTGAACATCTTTACCTCAGGTGTGTGCGGCGCTATGAGAACCATGTAAATCGCTGTCATCCATGCTCCAGTGCCATCTCACCCTGCGGCCGGTTCATCGCCTCTGGCTCTGAGGATAACTGCGTAAGTATATTGATAGATTTAACAAGTTAGCTGTAAAAACCTTTAGAGATTATCTTTTTAAACATTTGCATAACTTTAACTTTTTAAAAAATGAAAGACTTTGGCTTTTTACCTGTTCACTAGGTAATAAATCATTAAAGTTACATTCAGTTAGTTGGAATTTGTCGTTTGATGTTGCTTGTTTGTCGGATTAAAAATACCTGTTGGGTGTAACCTTTGAGTGATGATCAAATAGAAAAGAAGTAAGAATTTAAATAAATGTTGTTATTTGATTTGTATTCATGGTAAAATGCAAATGGCAGAATGTAGATACACACAAAGGTAAAAAAAATATAAAACACACAAAAAACAATAATATAACACTGTACAGTAAGGACAAAGATAGATAAGGAGAAAAAACTATACAGTTATTAGTCATTAAAAATAGCAAAACTTTTCAGTACCTCTGTATTTTGGCTTCCAAAGATTATCCAAAGCAGCATTGGCTTTGTTTGCTTTTATCTGATTGTTCTTAGAGTTTTCTATATGCATAACAATAATGATTTAAACTGTGTAAGAAGATTCCAAAATCTGAAGAGAATAAGTGAGATAAACAACAATGTAAGAATAGCACAGTAGCACTGTTCCCTCACAGTAACAAGGTCCTTGGGTTAAACCAGCCTGATGCCTTTCTGTGTGGAGTATGCATCTTTACATTCAACATGATTGTGAGATATGGATGGATGGATGGATGGATGGATGGATGGATGGATGGATGGATGGATGGATGGATGGATGGATGGATGGATGGATGGATGGATGGATGGATGGATGGATGGATGGATGGATGGATGGATGGATGTGTTGTAATCTGAAGTGCTGTTTTCTTAAATTAATTAGCTGGGGCTTTAATCTACCCAGTTCCTAAAGCATGCTCAACAAAGGGGAAAGTGATGCCATCATTGATCCATTCTTGCAGTTATTTGTTTTCTTTTACCAGACCATAATCAACCTGATCATCTTTTTCCTTTGGAATGTCAAACCATGTCTTGTATGTTCGAACTGTTTGTTTCCATTCCTAAGGGTACTGCTCCTCATTTCTGGAAACTGTTAAATCATTTGCTACTGATGCAAACAGAGTTTACACAAAAGGAAAGCTGGAATCACAGTATTTTAACCTGGGAAAAACATGAATTTAATGAGAGCTGACTTGTAAGCTAAAAAGGAGCTCAAAGTATAAACTTCAGAACAGCTCAGCTTAACAGAATGAAGTGAAAATATATGATCTTATAAATAATATTCCACAGAAATAATGATCTTTTTGATTCACTTTAAGATCAACTGGTTATATATATTCCCACTGGTTGAGGGGTCTGAAGGATAATGCAATATGTGAGCAATTTTGAAAGCCAACTGACGTACTACCAGCGGAGGAAAAACTAACCTGTCATGATACAGTCATGCAAAACTTTTTAGGCACAGTCAAGTGCTACATTTTTTAATTAATTTCATTCCCTTTCAATACACAATGTACAATAAAGTTATGTTCTCAATTCCAGTGTTGTACACAACATGAATAACAAGAAAAAAAAATCCATCTACATAATATATAGGAAATACAATTAAATGGATGGTAGTTTAAAGATAAAAAATATGGATATTCCAAATCATCATCCATCATTTAAGGATGTTGCACATTCATAAGTTGTTGTCAAAACACTTTGAATGTTGTTCTGTTTTCTAACGACACTTGGATACTCCTTTTAATGGTGAAAAGCTTTATAAGTTTCACATTAATCACACTAGTCTTGTAAATGTACGATAATGTATTTTTCTGAGTCTCAATCCTTTTCTGTTCTCTTTTGATGAATCTCTGGAGGCTTTCTTCTCAGCTGCTGCCAAACCAGCACCTGAATGCTACCAGTAAGAATACTTTAAAAAGAAAACCTGCTATTATACACCAATAATGATAAGCTTAGCAAGCTATGTTTTATTTTTTTGTACAAATGTTAGGTTTTCTATATTGGAAAAAGTTAAAAAGAGGCCATTCTCTCAACTGAATTACCTCTGAAGTATAGTGAAAAGGATGCCCCCTTTTCTCTAGAACATCAGTTATTAATTTTCTTAGTTTTGGATAGACCATCACATTGATGAGGCTCTATCCATTTTTTTTTGTATCATTATTTTTTTTCCTACTTGCTTTGATTCTGTTTTATTTTCCTATATTTTAATCATGTAAAGCACTTTACATTGTCTTAATACTGAAATGTGCTATACAAAAAAATTTGCCTTGCCTTGCCTTTGGCGCCTTTATACAGATTCATCAAGATGTTTGTTTGGTCGAGCCTTGCAGAACTCTAGTATTAGTTAGTAGAAAAGTCTCCCACCTGGCAGCAGTTAACATTGAATGGTGAACTTATATTTAGTAACAGCTTTCACAAACATGTTTCACAGTGTGCTGGTTGTATGAAAACAATGTGTGAGGCTATAGTCAACTCAGCCTCTTTTGATTGCTCCGCTTTGTATGCAAATTGGTGCTTTTCCAGAGTGGGTGCTTCTTAAAGCATCTCATAAGACTGCAAGAATGATGAACTTCCTATCTGAACCAAATATTTTAACAGTATTATCACTCTTATTCATTTTTAAGAAGCTTTTAAATATCTGTACTTACTTACTACTGTAGATAATACTACAGTGACTATGAAGCAATGAGCAAAACTCAAATTATAGTTTACATCACAGAGAGTTGTTAGCCCATGTTGAAACCTTAAAGACCCAACAAGAGGAAATCTAAATCTATTTACTACAACCAGCTGTAGCTATATCTGCTTGTTTACTCTGAAATGTTCTCCCATGATTTAGTCTCTTTGAGGTCTCCCTTTTGCCTTCACCTCTACCCATCCTGCCTGTGATTGTTCTCACTGTCAAAACAGTTTTTTTTTTTTTTCTGTTCCGGACTTTAAGTTTCCTTTCTGGATGCCAACTTTTTTTCTTTTCCTGCACCTTTTTTTTTCTTATATTCAAACAGTTGCAAACGTTTAAACTTTTACCAAAAAGCGTAACCTTATCAAGGCTGGGGTATAGTTATCACTGTTCTGTCCATTTAAAGGGATGATCCCTTTTGCTAGACATTTTTCATCTGTGTTCAAAATATTAACCCAAGGAAAATCAATTGGAGCATTTATATCTAAGCAGAGCTGTTTAATTGCTTTTCCAGACAGTGTCTTAACCCTACGATCAAGACTTTTTGCAGAGGATAGACTTCCCTTTCTTTACCCATCTCTCCTCTGGTGTATATGTTTGTGGAAAACTGTGAAATAATGTATCCATCCTGCTTGATGTTAATAATTATGGGGATTCGGCACAGCATGAACATTTAAAGCATCTCTGTTAAGAAAAGACATTTCCAAATTTTCCTGGAAACTTGAAGAGATTTTGCTGCAGTGTATTTATTTGTGGCTGCCCTGAGACATCTATAAGCCACAGACGTTTATACTTGTCATAATATATCAAAAAGCACTCATGGACGAACAGGACAAGAACACTTTAAAGGATTCCCTTAGAATGTTAAACACTTTAACAAGGTTTTGAGTCAAAAACCTCCTGGAACATATTTGCGATATAATCTTAATTAATTAAATTCATACAAACAGTTAAATTTTACTATTACATCCACTTACTTTTTTATGTATAATTTGATACTAAACTAACCATCATAAATGTTTGGTAGAAGTACTTTTCTTTTGAAAGCATGTTTGTTTTTTAATTATTAAATACATATGTTGGTTTTGGTGATTTTAAAGCATATGGAGGCAGCCCTCCATATGCTTTATTATTACCCTGCCCATTTTATTTAAAACTCCAATAACCAGTGGTGGTTAAAATACAATTATACATTATCATTATTGGTGGTTTATGGGTTATTTCTAAGCATCTGAGCCTGTATTTTTGGCTGAGATGGTTAAAATTGGAATCAGTTGGATTTTTTAATGGAACAGTAACCCTAAACCAGAGATGGGAAGTAACGAAGTACAAATACTTTATTACTGTACTCAAGTAGATTTTTCTGATATTTTTACTTTACTACTTATTTTTATGGCGACTTTTTACTTCTACTCCTTACATTTTTACACAAATATCTGTACTTTCTACTCCTTACATTTTTAAAAATTGGCTTGTTACTTTTGTTTTGAATCATTTCAATGGAGTTACTGTTATTATTTTTCACGTCATCAATACCAAATTCAATCTAATTGGATGGGAATCTATGTTGCATTTGACGCACCACTACAAGATGAATCGACAGATTCGGCGATATTCATTCGCAGCAAATCATTGCAGCTTGGTGGCGGTGGAGTTAGCATAGTAGTATGGACGACGAGATGATTGAAAATGAACACAACGGAGATCTAGTCCTATTGGCAGACATCCATTTAAAATGTAGGCAACGGCGTGAAAAAAAGTGGTTTCTACTTTTACTTTTATACTTTAAGTAAATTTACAAGCCTGTACTTTGTTACTTTTACTTGAGTAAAGAAGTTTAATCAGTACTTCCACTTTTACCAGAGTATTTTTTAACACAAGTATCTGTACTTTTACTCAAGTACGGAAAGTGAGTACTTTTGCCATCTCTGCCCTAAACACTGATTTCTTTTATTTTTTTATCCCTGCATTAAACTTTTTTGAACAGCCTTTTGAGGGCTTCAACCTGAAACCTATTAAAGTTAGTAGGCCATGTGGCAACTAAGAGTCAACTATTCTAAAAAATAAAAAACAAAAAACAAGGCTATTAATTCTGCCAACAGCTGTGATCTAACAATGGGTCGTCATTTTTTAGAACCTTTTGATTGCTACACAACTTGGCTGGTGAAATGTGGTAGGGGACACAAACAAATATTATAGAGCATATTGATATTTATGAATTTTAGAGACAATCTGAAATAAATCCCAAAGGTGGACCCAACTCTTTTATTCAAATAATACTGAAGTTGAATGCTTATATTATATAAAGTCCCAGAAAAGAGTTTCAAACCAATGATTGAAAAGGGAAAAATAATGACTTCCATGTCCACCTCTGACTGGTGCTGTGCCTTTTTCCCAGATGTTCGGGGGGGGGGGGGGGGGTTTGTTTTGTTTATTTCTCTCTCTCTCTCTCTCTCTCTCTCTCTCTCTCTCTCTCTCTCTCTCTCTCTATTGCATCTGTTTTTTGAATTCACAGCAATAACAGATTTTTTTGTTGTTACTGTGTTATTTATTTCAGGCCTATGTGTATGATATCCGTAGCAGCACCTACCTCCACAAACTCCAGAGACACTCAGACACTGTACTAAGTGTGGCTTTCAACCCTGCAACACCAGAGGTAACAGGAAAATATATGTGTTTATTATATATTGTTTATTTATTTTTCATTGTGTGGCAAAAGTATTTGCAAAAAACACCAATTCCTTTGTAAAATGATTTATTGGTTTGTTTGGAACGCCTTAGAGAAATGGAATTTGCACCTGAAGCATTTTTAGATATGCAACACAATCACAGCCTCTGCATGATGACTCCTGAGACTAGTTGATCGCCTGTTTGACCCAAAGCACATGTTTTAAATCTTCACATCCATCTGTGTAACTCCGTTTAGAGAAAACTTTTTCATCACAACAGCGATATATTCAGATTTTCAAGTCTGAAAATGGAAAACTTTGGTTCAGAGCCATTTATTGGCTATGGTGATCTGTGCAGTTTAAAAGCACACTTAATCAGTCAGAGCAAACTTGCTCCACATCAGCTCTTCTGGACATTTTGTTTTATTTGATAAGATGTGGATTAAAGGCAGACACTGAGAAAAGAAAAAATATATATGTTGCCAAATTAAATTACAGGTAGACATTGATTGTAGGGGTGGGCCTTTATTGTATCGTTTATCGTAATCGTTATAAATTTTTATTCATGCCCACAATTTAGTTTTATTGTCTAAACTATCAATTAAAATTGGTGATAATAGAAAAATCATGAAATGGGTGATTTAAAAAATGTATTTTTCTTTTCGATTGGGGAATTGGCCAATTTGAAGAATATGATTAAATCTGGTTATTATGGGATGTATAGTGACATAAATTACATTTATGTTTGTAACTGGTGTCCTGAAGAAGCCTGTTAAGATTTGTATATATGTTTGAGAGATGTGTTTGTGGGGCTAAGATTGCTGTGGGTTGCAGTCACAGTTATACAGTTACCTAAGAACGTCTTTAAAATAATTAATGCAGTGTTTTTATCATCAGTTTTATTGTTATCACAATAGTACTGCAAATATCGTGATAAGATTTTAAGTCCATATTGTATAACCCAGCTAGGTTTTTACTTAGGTGCCTGACATGTTTTCTTATTTTTAGAGATCATAAATAAGGTTTTAGTTACATATAATGTGATACTATAACTTTTTTTTTTTTTTATCTTAGACTATTAGGTGTGTTTTTAGACCTATACACTTCTAAGCAAAACTTACATGTTCGTGAAAGTTTGTAAAACATTCAGACCTGAACATTCAAAGAAACACAAAGACAGTTACAAAGTTGGCCTACTATCACCTAATGAACATTTCGAGGATTAGAGCACTAATTAGATTCTAGGACTAATTCCTCAGCAGGATCTCGAAAAAAATAATTGTGTGCATTTTTAGAAGAATTGATCATTGCAATGTTGTCTTCACAGGACTGCTTATAAAGCCCATCAAACAGTTGTAGTTCATCCAGAATGCTGCTGCCCGCATCCTCACTAAAACCAAGAAAGTAGAGGGCATCAACCCAATCCTAAAGTCTTTATACTGGCTCCATGTATCAAAGAGAATGCACCTTAAAATCCCTGAATGGTTTAGCTCCAAAATACATCACAGATTTGGTTTATCAACCGCCAGACCGTTCCAGGCTTCTGTCTCTAATCTACTATTAATAACCAAAATCAGAGCCAAACATGAAGAAGTAGCGTTTAGTTATATGCTACATGAATCTGGAACAAACTCCCTACATTTTTTAAAATCCACATTAAAACCTTTTGCATAGAGTGGCCTTTGAGTATACTATCTGAACATTATTATTTTTCTATTCAAATTTCTTTTTCTTAACAAACATTTAAACTGCTATGTTCTTCTTTTATAATAAACTTCTCATTTTGATAATCCCTTTATATTATCTTTAATTATTTGTGTTCATCTTTTATTTAGCTACCTTTATGGCACTGCAATGTGTTATGTTTCTTTTTCTTTTCTCTTGTACATCAATTTAGATTATCTTACCACAGAAATTACTTTAGACTTAGACTTGGACTGTGTTATTTGTCATTTTGTTTACACAAGTGTAGCCTTTACACAAGTGCAGTCTTGAAAAATAGTAAAAAAAAAATATATAAAAACAGTAATATAAAAATATGACTGTAAATTTACAGTTCTAACATTTTCAGTTTTTTTATATCTTTATAATGATAAAATATAAAAAATATAATAAAATTAAATTTATAATCATTTTATTATAAACTGGGCAATATAAATAAACTTGCGTCACTTTGCCTCGTGTAAATGTATTTATATTTTGAAAAATATATAATATATATAAAAGTCTGGTACGTGGTAACCTTATCTTTCAACGATTGTCCTTTTACAATGCAGTGAAAAAAAATCTTTAAGTATTACAACGACCTGCAAAACTGCTTGTATACTAGATTACAATTACATTAAGATCTACTCATACTTCCCCTTTTAGACAGTTGATAAAAATATGTCCCCAACCTGTGCTCACCTTCCTGTTTAGTGACATTTGAGGACCAGCTGTTCTCCATATTTGCTGCTATGAGAAGCTTCTGATGTTTGACATGGGTAGATAATTTAGTGCATATTTCCCCTTTCATTTTTCACTCATTTTTTCCTTAAAAAGACCACGAAACAGGCTCTTTGATCACTGGGTTTCATTTCCTCGAGTTTATCTTCAGTCAGCGTGAAAGGGCACAGATCTTTAATCACAACACTTTGTTGCTCTGCAAAATCGGTTTGGCTTTGGTTCAAATGTAATGGTTGTCTTTTGACATAAAAAAAAATAATTACTTCACAGCTGTTAATCTAAACCATCATGTAAAAGAAAAGACCGAGGCAAAAAAAGAAATATCATTATCCTAGTATGGCTGATTTCTGTTCTGTGTTTTTGGCCCTGAGTAATGTGTGAGGGATGTGTTCTCTACTACTTTGAATCTCAGTTGCAGAGAGTCAGTGCAGAGCTTTGATCACTTACCAACACAACCAGCTGTATGCAGAAAGTTCACACGCAGTGTCATCCAAACTTAGATGAGCAACGAGTGCTTCCTCTCAGTGACTTCTATGCTCTCTCTGCTCTCCGTATGTCATTTTGTATCATCTTTGTTCTCTGCAGCAAAATATAGCATGCAACTGGTGTCCCACCAGACTTTAACTGTATCATTTCATTTCTGACCTCTTGGTGTTTTGATAGGTAATTTGTATCGCATAGCTGGGAAAGATTTACAGATGAGAATCTCCAAAGTTTGCTCCAGAGCTGTAGCTTAATGGAATACATTTGAATGTCTTATGTTCTCAAAGACCTCTCTACCCCTCCCTTTGTAAATATTGGTCCAGGTCGTCCCCTTTCCACTCCGGCATGACTGTTATTTTGTCTTTATCAATCAGCACAGCTTTTAATGACTTTATTTCATACATTATTAAACAGTTGTTCTTGGTGCAATGTTGCCAGTTCAGCTGACATAGAATTAGGAGATTTCTTTGTGCTTTAGTATACATGGGAAACAATGTTTGGACAACAGCTGGGCCAAAAGTCCTCACAGAGCTTTGCTGCTTCTGTGCTGTTTAACAATTGAAGGTATAAGGCGAATATTATTAATTATAGTCATATATTTATTAAATCTGATAATTTCTCCCCTCTAGCATGCAAATATTTGAAAGAAGTACCCATTGAAAATCTAATCCATGCTGTGTTTTTAAGTGACATATTTATTCCTGCTTTGAACTATTGATTTGTGCTCTGTGGTATTGAGCCATCAAGGTGGACAGTAAGTTATATTATGTAACAATCAGTGTGTCTCACGCAAGTCCTGAATCTGATTTCACTTAAAATTCCTGAAATGTTTGAGTGTGACTTTGATCTAAAAGAAAAAAACAAACAAATAAAACATCAGTAAATCAACAAGAATTCTCAAATTTTTGGATATTAGATTTTTATGTGTGTGGAAAAAAGATTATTAAAATGGCAAATTATTTTAAACCGCAGTTGAACATCTGCTTGTGTAAGAGTTGAGTTGACTTTTGTAAGAACATCTGACGATGCAAATCAGGTCTTTTGACAGAGACCTGACCCATGAGGGATGTTGTTCTTCGAAGTGCAGCACTACGGAAAACACGATAACTCATTTGAACTGGTGATCCCTGACCCCACCGTGTATGTCTCTGGTAAATCATCTTGCAATAAGCTCTGACTCTTGGCTCTGAGGGTCACTCAGATTCCCAGTTTACGATTTATGTTCAGGATTGCTGACACCCACTGGAAGTAAAAAACAAAGTGTAAAACAAACAAAAAAAGCCTTTTTTTTCTTTTTATCAGAAAGTATTTTCTCAAAAGAAAAATTGCAATTTTGCCATCTGATGTTGAAGATCCCTGATTTTTTTTTAGAGCACATCTCTAATCCTATAGAGTTTTAAACAGCTGTTATTGTACTGTGGGAGGGAGAACCTAAACTGTTAATTAAGGTCCCTCGTTGAGAGGATGAAAGGGCAACTCCTCAAAGGTTAAGGTAACGGTAAAGTGAGCTGCGACACTATTTAACAGATATCTACAGTACATAAAGATGTAATGTTCACATCTTGCCTGGCTCCATTTGAAAAGAAATTGGCTTGTCTTTGACCTTCAAGCTCCCTTTAGTATCTTTTGAGGATTTAAAAGTGGCTGAAACTTTCTCCCCCATCGAAGCGTTAAAATCTCTCCAGTTTACGATGTTTGAGTCATCTTCAGACCACAGCATGTGTGACTCCCATTTCCAGTACAGTCATCTGCTTGCTGGTAAAGATTTGTTCAGCAGTGCTTTAGTGTACATGGGAAACAATGTTGAACAACAGCTGGGCCAAAGGTCTTTTTTTAAATAAATAGTTTTCTTCATTATTGCTGTTAGTTTTATCCAGAAGATGTCGTATTTTCTAACCACTCACCCCCCCCCCTTAAAGAAATGGGCATAAAGAAAATTAATGCAGGCACTGACATTTACTCAAGAATCCCCAGGGATACAAATTAAGGTTGTTTATGATATTTACGATCTTATAAAGGGAATTTAGTCCTGCAGTGTAATTGCATTTTACAACAAAACCTGATTAAAATGCTATAAAATAGAGTTAAAATTTGTTGTTTGAAAAAAAATTGAAAGTGTGCCCATTTCCCGACATCTTCCAGACTCTTTTAGTCACTGCAAACTGAAAATACTGTGATTTAAAGTTTGTATTCTTTACCCCCTGAACCTTTACTCTTTGTCACAAGACAAGCACTAGTGTGTTTACTTTGGGTTTAACTCATTAATGGATCAATAAGCTACAAAAAAACAAAATGGTTTTTCTTTAAATAAAGGTCTTGGTAGAATCTCTTTTGCAACTGGGACAAGAAAACTGGTTAAAACATTTTAAAACATGGAAGCGACTAAATACAGGTTTTATTTATTTATGAAAACCTTGCAAAGGAGTCCAGTAGTCTTAAGACTGGTTTACCTTCCACCACTATAATGTTCCCTAATATACGACCAGAGATGCAATAGAATAGTTTAATCCAGTGTCTAGATGTTTAACAATGGTAAATACTGTTAGATAAATGACTTGCAGCTGTTATTGAAGCAAAATTATTTTCTACAATATTCTTATTTGGGGGGAGGGACTAAATGCATTTGTGTAAGTCACAAAGCCAGTATATTGACTTTTCTCCTCCCTAGATATGCTCCAATTTGAGCTACTCTGTGACCTGACATGTGGAAAAGTCTGGGGTGTGTCAATATGGTTGTGAGTTACTTCACTGTATTGAAAATACATTTTCTATAGGGAAATACCCACTGATGTCACATAGCACTGCATTCTGGGATTGTGCACAGTACGTGTCAACTCTTAGCTGTTTACTAAGAGTTAGACACACATTTACACAATGTTGTGCTGAGAGGTGTGGTGTGGAAGGAAAAATTCAGCGAAGTTGGTTGGAGCAAAAACAAAAGGTGATTTATTAGGTCTCCTTCATCAGAGCATAGTTAAACTTAGATCAAAATGGCAGCGTTCCCATCAGACCCCTTACTACAGCCAGCAGTTGAGCCAGGCCGCCTCCTTAGCAAGGTTCCAAGATGGCTTTTAAAAATGAAACACCCAAAAAGGTAACAAAGAATTAGAAAACAAAAGGATCATATACACACACATTCTAGAACCCGAACATTACAGAAAATCTTATTGCTTCTTAACACACAAAGAAAGACAAACATGTTCAAATAATATAGAAAATCCGGTTGTATTCTAAAAAGATAAGTTAGAGTCTATAATTAAAGCACAATCAATTGCTCTATGTGAGATGCAGGCCAAAAATGGAACTAATGATTTTGCTCACTTCTGCATTTTTTATGGTTTGGTTGCCATTCTTGTGGTTTTAGTGTTTTTGGTTAAACTAATAGAACAAATAATGTTGTTTTATTGAGATTTTTCCTTCTGATTACCCAGCAAATGTTGACACACATAAACAGTTTTTAAAGGTAGCGTTCAAAAAGTCATGGCGCTTTATCTGAGTATTAGTTTGTCTTAATTTGAATTTTAACTTGTCTTAATTTGAAGGGAAATCTTTATCATCTTTAGACATAAGACTGAAGAAAAAAAGAACTGCAAGAGTCACAGCTTTTCCTAGAAATTAATTACCTCACCATTCAACCGAAGAACCAAATTGATGGTTGTTATCAACACAAATGAAGTGAGCTTTAATGCAAGCTCATAATAATTAGCTAACTCACTAACACCGCACAAAAAAACTAAATAACGAGGAGCAGACAGAGCAGGTAAGCAAAGCTCATCACTTTCCCCTCTTTATGTGTCATGATTGGTTTAAGCGATCTGACCCACATGCAGAGAACCACTCAGAGACCAAAGGAAATAGTTAAACAGGTTTATTACAGATGAATAACAGAAGTTGGATCTGGAACTCAGTGGACTGGAGAACCAGAACTGGAAAGTCTGAAGGGGAGATCACAGTGATCAGTTCAGGGACCGTAGGAAATTTGACTATTGATTAAATTGGAATATTGGTGAGTCCCTCTCCAATATTACTGGAGAGGGCCTCACGTTTGAGGGGGCTCCAGCTTGTGGGGGTTAATCCAGAGAAGGGGGAACTCGTTGGAGGGCGAACAGATAGACAAGCGTTGGACCCAGAGGAGTAAAGGAGCGGACTGTCACTTGGATTTCCGAAGAGGACTTGAACGGATGATGTGGAGTTTTTCCCCTGCTCAGTGTGTACTCAGTTAATCCTTCCAGGGGGAGAAGGTCCAGGTATCCAGTTACTCAGGAAGGCTTCTTGCCGAAGAGCAAACACAAAAACTAGATAAGAGATCCAACGAGCCGCAGGTGTGCAGGGAGGCCCACCGAGGACAGGGCACCACCTGGTGGTGGAGAGAGAAAAACACACAAACAACCCACACAAACTGGATTCCTAACATTATGGAAAAAAGAAAAACTATGAACTTCACAGACCTCACTGTGAATCACTTCTCACTGCATCAGTCAGCATATAAACCGTCCCACTTCATTTAAAACAGTGTTTTTCTTTTCTTTAGACATACTTTCTCATCATGTTTTTAATATAGACCTATAAAAATTCCCCATCTATTCTGGTTTGAGATGCTACAAAGACTCGTTAAGCAGGGCTTTGTTTTATAGCTGTGCGGGTGATTTTTATTATTATTTATTTTTATCAACTTTTTATATTCTGTCCAAGTCAAATGTGGAAAATTGTTTTAAATTTGTGTGGGACAGAGAAAGAAGTGAAAAAAATATCTGTGCAGATCTGCTCATCCTGCATAGTCTGAGCCTCTCTATAGGCAGTCAGTGTAACATGGAAAAATATTGGATTGGAGATTAAATAGTCATACGCAACCAGTGTGTGCTCAGACCTTAACTATAGTATATAACTCCTTTAATAGGAGGTCGTGATTGACATGTATGTTAAGAAAGTTCATCCATAAAATAAAAAGCGGACCCTGATTTTATTCTCTCTTTTTGTTTCTCTTCTTTAGTTGTTAACAGGAACCCTGGACGGGAAGCTACGGCTCTACCAGTCGTGCAAAGCGTTCCCTTTGTCCCATGACACCAGCACTGCTGTGCATTGCGTCTCTAACATGACTGCGTAGTTAGAGCTGGCTGCAGGAGAGACCATGCAGTATTCATTAAGACAGCTGAAACCCACAGGCAAGGATTTCATATGAAACAAAGAATTTATTTTGTTTTGTTTCTACTGCCTTTAGCTCAATAAAATCAAAACATATGAACATTAGTGCTCTTGTATGTTCTTTTTTTGTGGGTTATGAATTTTAAAACTAAGCAGCACATTACAGCCTGTTCATCTTAGCCAATCTTTCTGTGTTTACTTATTTCCCTCTGACTGAGATTCAAAGGAATGTCAGAGTTCACTAAAAAAGCCTTTGATTCAGTTAACCACATTAATCACATTTTTTTTGCATTCGACAATTTCAGCTAAATTTGCCAAAAAACAGCAACAACATTATAGGTACTTCCCATTATAAACATTTTGGAGAATTAAGCATCACAATATTTTAATGTTACTTAAAGTTTTTGGAACATATGTACACCATCACAGGCGGTGGCCACTATTTAGCAAATCAGCACGTAAAGCGATGACATCAACTGGGTGCAACCTATTTGGTTGCCAGAAACACAGATGCTCCTACTGTTCATATAACAAAACAGCCTTCAGCTTCTTTAGCTGAATATTAACTCTTTTTCTCCTGAAGCAAAAGTAGCAACACAAATGTGGAGGTTCAGAGTATAATCTAAAAGAACTTTAGTCTGACTGAAGTATAGGTGTTTGCAACATCCCGTTAGTTTAGCTTCCCCATCACATTGTTTGGATTTTATTTTATGCAAATAGGCTAGTTTGTCAAAGCACAGTTATCAGAAGGCAATCTGAAGAAAATAAGATATTCATTAAAATAAGACAAAACCTAGATCCAGATCTAGTTCTATGGTTTTAATTTGAAGCTAGAACACCACATTACATTGCATTGTTATTGATATGACGGAGTGTGCACATCCGATATTTTTAGTTATTGAATTGCAAATTATCTAATACAAGTCAGCAAATTTAACCATTAGTAGCACTCTTACATATTTTCTTGACATTGTGTATTTCTGAGTGTCTGAATAGTTAGAAAGCATTTTAGATCATTAAATTTCAGCTGATTAAAATGGGGCTTAAGAATTCATTTTAATGTGCAGTAGTTTACCATCCACTAAGTCAAAGTAGCATTGTTTTAAATAATTCAAATATTTTTTATCAGTTTTTCTCAGGCTGTCCTGGCTGGTCATATTGGGGAAAACACATAAGTGTCATGAAAATCCTGTGACTTTATTTAGCAGCTCAGAACTAACTCACTCTAAAAAACACACCTTGAACCTTGTTTTTACTTTGGGATTGAACATTGATTGGAGTTTTTCTGAGTACATTTTTATCTAACACTATCACTGTGTTATTTTTGATTGATCTGAAACTGTTTCACAGCCTACTGCTCGCCGTGCAAGTAGCCCTGATTATCAGCAGACTCCTTTCCTTTCCTGCAGGTTTTAATGTTTTCTTATCTCATTTTACTGATGAAGATTCTCTGACTGATGATTTTAATGAACAGTTCATATCTATTTCATATCTGTTTAAAACCGTATCCTATAAATAGATCAATACCTGTTTTAAATTCCTCACCATGAGTAGATGATACCGTCTTCTGTTTACGGTGTCCTTGTAGAACAATGTAACTTTAGTGGAAGAAACTGCATTAACCGGGGAAACATCTCCTATACTTAAAGGATCTTTTAGACTTTTTTAATAATGCTGTCAAAAAAGCCACAGCCTTTTAATCCATTTCACCTAGTTACTCTCTTCTCTTCAAATAAGGATTGACAACTTTTTACTTATTGTTTTATAGACAATAAGATGAGCAATCATATATCACCTTCTGCACCTGGGCTAACAATCCCCCCTCTTTTTTGGCCTTGTATTTTAGATCGCTTCCAGTCAGTGTCAGTTCCTGAGCTTGTTCAGCTTCTTAGCACCATGAAGACAACTTCCTGCTCTCTGAAGATATTACCAGCCTCCTTGTTACGTGTTTTTTTAGTTGCATAAAGTAAATGCCTCTTAGCTGCTAGTAAGATACCTTTTTGTCTAAAGAGTGCTATTACCCACACCTTTTGAAAGAAAGTTAAGGTTATAGACAGTTATAGACCTATTTTAATTTTTTTTTTTCTGGCCAAGAGTTTAATAAAGGTTGGGATCAAACAGTTCACCTCTGCTCTTGATAAACACGACTTTCTAGAACATTTTAAGTCATGTTTTCATAAACCCCATTCCACTGAAACAGCTCTTGTTAAAATCTCAAATGACATTTTGATACAAGCAAGGCAGGTAAGTGTTCTTTGTTGCTTTTGTTGGATCTGAATTGAGCTTTTAATACTATTGACATCCAACACTGTGGAAAAGGCTGAGGTGTTGGGCTCTTGTTTCAGGTTCTGCTTTAAAATGTCTTTGTTTTTTTTCCTACTTGTGAGTTAGATCAATTTTCCCAACTGTATGTAATTACAGATCCAGTCCTTTCCTGTTGATTTTTTAACCGTTCAGTTGATCCTGTTTATTTTTCTTCTTCGAAATGGTTCAAAATGGTTGGTTTTGGGTCTGTTATCATTTTTGTTTTATGTGATCCCTCCTGGTTCCTTATTGCTATCTTTTAAATATATTTTCTATCACTGTTTTTTTTCCTTCTCTTTTTCCCAGCTTTTATTGTCATCACAATGTCACAAGTACAGAACAACTAAGTGAAATCTGTTTTTAACCCATCCCCTTGGGGAGCAGTAGGCTGCCATTGTGGGGCGCCCAGGGAACAGTGTGGGGGTTAAGGGTCTTTGCTAAGGGACCCAGAGTGGCAACCTGTGCAAGTGGGGCTCAAACTCAGAACTCGAAACCTCAGCATTCCAAGCTCTATGCCTTAACCACTAGGCCACCCTTGCAGATAACATCCAATTGTATATTTTTTATGTTTCAAAATGGCTTTTCAAGCATCATCTTTTATTAAAATGCTTTAAGTCTAGATGACTGAAAGTTCTGTTCAGTTAAATGAAGACAAAACTGAATTCATCATCTTTGCACCTGAGAAAGGAACTGTAAACATAAAGCAGACTCTTGGGTTGCTGCTTCCACTGCTAAAGCATCTGTCAGAAACCTTTGAATAACTATGGAATCTGGCTTTACATTCAAATATCATGTCAGACTTCTGGTTTTGATCACGCTTCTACCATTTGCAAAACCGTGCCAACCAGGCCCTATTGTCTCTCGTCCTGACTTGGAAATCTTAATTCATGCTTTTGTTTTATATCCTCCAGATTAGGCCTGCTTGAAGTCAGCCCTTGAGGGCTGCGGTCCTGCATGTCTTAGAGGTTTCCCTGCTTCAGCACAGCTTATTTCCATTGAGAGCCAATTAACAGCTTTTGCTGAACTCCAATCATCCGAATAAGCTCTGCTAAAGCAGGGAAACCTCCAAAACCTGCAGGACAGCGAACCTCGAAGACCAACTTTTGGCCAGCCTCATCTAGATTATTGCAATGCCCTTTACACATTTTAACATACCGGTATCTTCTCTAGAATCATTGCAGTTAGTTAAAATGCTGTTGCTAGACCCCTGACATCAGAATATTTTTCACATTCAATTCAGTTTATAACACATGTCATCTCAAGGCACATTACACACACAGTTCAATCACATCATACAGTCAGATTGGTAAAAAGGTTTTGTATCTAAGGATAACCGGCTGATTGCATTTTATCATTGACTCTACAGCAATCCCTTACAACAAGCATGCATGCGGCAAAAGGAGAGATGGAAAACTCTCTTTTAGCGGGAAAAACTTCTAGCAGAATCAGGCTCAGTGTAAGCTGAGACTGGGAGTTCACAGAGAGAATAGCAGACATACAAGAGGAACATAGAAGCACTGATCTATAAATACTTTCTATGTTAGAAAAGGTAACGAAAACTAGCTTCACTGGGGGCTCTGTCTGGGAAAGAAACAGTTAAGCAGACGAGCTCTGAGCAAGTTTTTATGTCCAAGGGATGAAAGAGGAAAAACAGAGTTAGTCACAGTAAAAGTTGGGACCGTAGTTATGTCTAGAAGAGAAACAGGACTAAGCACTGAAAAACAGGTCCAACTCTATCATCTACAATCAAAGGTGGCACAGGAATATGTCTCTACTGCTCATGCAGAGTCATTGGCTACATATTTATATTGAGTGCATTTCAAGGTATTACTGTTGACTTGAGGAGCTCTGGATGGACCCTACACTGCAGATCTGAATTATTAAATTCTTATACCAATAGTAGGGTGCTTAAGTACCTGCGATCAAAACATGCTTACTATCCCTTGTACAAAATGAATCCCATTCAGGCTTCTTTTAAGAAGTTTTTATTTTCAAGAGCAGGTACGGTAATCAATTCTGGTGTGACCATGCATAGCCAGTCATTGTCTTGCCAAAAATCTTTTGTAACCATGAATAAGATTTAAAGCTCAGCAGGCCCGGTAGGAGCTGTTGCCAGAGCAGAAAAAAAAGAGTTCTGCAAACAAACTCATACCTTTTCTCAGCTTGAATACATCTTGTTGGTGTTACTTAATAAATCATATCACACCTTGGTCTTTAGTTTTCTCCGGAACAAAAAGTTCTACAACTCATATGTTGCAGCTCTTAATTAGATCTTTAGAGACTAAAGCAAGACCTCACCTTTCTGGAAAATAATAACATTTCCAGCCTCACTTCTCTTCCATCCATTAGGGAAGATATTGTAGTTGATACATTATGTGATGCCGATGCCGAAGATGGACTGATAAATCCACACATGGGCCGCTGACTCCTAACTCCTTACTCCCCCAGACTGAGTTGATATTTTAGAGTTCTCATTGCTTTCTTGTTCACTGTCCAGTAGTCTGTTTTTGATTTATTCTGTCTTGATTGGTTCCAAAGGCAGATTGCCATCTGTTTTATCTACGTCGCTTTGAAGTTACGCAGTATCAGCATTTGCATTTCTTATCACTGATTCTGTTGTTAGGTCTGCCGAAAGTTATGTTTTCATGTACCATGTTGGATTTTCAATCTTTATTTTTTCTACAGAGAGAGATATGTACTGGCAAGAATTGGCCTACCCCATCATGGTGAGCTTTAGTGTTCCTCCAAGCAGAAAAGTAGGAGCAAAACATAATAAATTATCTTTTGACTAAATTTATGAAGCAGCGTTCTCCCTCCATCTGTATGCTGGAATGCATTTCTATCTTCCACTGAATGAAGTAAACTGCTGCTTTTATAAACCAAGTGAATTTCTTTCTGATGAAGGTTATACGTTTCCATATGCTGCACATTCCTTCTTTGTGTGAGATCATTTTTTTAGGGTACTACTCCCTGCATTGATCTCATCAGAACAGAATGGTGTTGTAGCTAGAAATTGTCACACCCATAAGCTATCATTTATTCTGGTTCAAGGTTTGATGTTGCAAAATGTTTTTGTTCTGTTTGACATAAGAACTATGTCTGGGTCAGGGCATGCAAAAAATTAGGACACTGGCTCTGTGCCAATGCTGAGCAGAATTTGACAGCACATGCAGTGAGATGTCTGTTAGCATCCCAGAGTTACTGTATTGCAAATACAAATGCTAAAAGTTTTTTACACTACTGTCTCACTAATACCAATAAAATTTTGGGTTTATAAGCTTTTGAGTTTACGTTATTGCTGCAGCTTTGCCTTATATAAGACATATATCATGATGAGCATGCAGCGATATTTTTGCCAGATTTTCTCATATAAAAGCTCCAAAATTCAAGATATTTTATAATGATGGCCATCAGTATGAAGCACATAATTCTGAAGTAGATCGAAAAGCATGCATGGTTTTTTTTAAATGTCTTACAAAGATATCTGAAAAAAATGCCTTCAATGCCTTTTGGATACCCTCATAAAACATCTATTGGAACCAAATTAACGCAAATTAACAACACATGTCATCTCAAGGCACTTTGCAGTTCAACAGATCAAACAGTCAATTGATTCAAAGATTTCTATCTAAGGAAAACCAGTTGATTGCATCGACTCATTGACTCGAATGCAATCCCTCACACTTAGCATGCTTGTAGCGACAGAAGAGAGGAAAAACTTCCTTTTAACAGGCATCTGCCGAGGCCAACTGGGGTTCAAGGAGACAGAAGCAGAGATACAAAAAGCAGCTGTAAAAGGCGGCGCCGTCCAGGAAACACACAGCCAGGCAGACGAGCTCTGAGCCAGCTCCCATGTCAGAGGATGAAGAGAGCACATCCAGCCAGTCATAGTCAGAGAAACAGGACTGCACTGGAAAACAGGCCAATCCCCAACATCCATAAAAAAAATGTGTTGAGGGCAGCAGCACAGCTGATATTTCTCTCCAGGATAGTGTCACAGCCAAACAGGAACAGACGAGAGAAAGCTCCTATGAGAACAAGCAGAGAGCATAACGTTAGAGATTGAACTAACAGATTCTGCAGAGTGGGAGAAAAGTGATAGAATGAAGCAGAATGATGAAATGTCAAAAAGGAAAGTTTTAAGCCTACCCTTAAAAGTAGAATACAGCTGTTTTGAGAAGGCCTCGTAGGTGTGTTGGAAAACTGTGGTGAAAAGGCATGGGGAACACAACTGTTAGGTCAGGGATTAAAGTTTTGCTGTAAAACAATCCCAAAGCTTTTAATATCATTTCACTTCCACTTCACAATTTGCAAATGTTTTATTTTATATATATATATATATATATATATATATATATATATATATATATATATATATATATATATATATATATATATATATATAAAGTCAACTATAGTTTTGACTTTGAAATCTAAAATAAAAAAACAATCTAAAGGGGGTTTAAAACTTTATTTGATAAATACTTTTCTAAATAGGAAGAAACCATATTCTTCAAGGAAATCCTGATGTTGAAGAGTACTACCAGAGTGAGATCAATAAAAAAATAAATGCATTTTATATATGTTATTGGAAAACAAAAGAAAAAAAAATATGAAAATTCTTTACAGGTGATCCTTTCATCAAACATCTGAAACTGAATCAGAAAGCCAACAAAGTCTTCAAAGTGTTAGATAAAGTTACCACCAAATGTTTTGTTTCTAATTTACTAATTTCCCATTACGTGGAGCAGAAACAGCTGGAGTGGCCAGCAAATAAAATTTTGTTTTTTTCTGGCTCATTAAATAAAAAGGGAGATTTAGGCATTAAAATGTTAATTACATTGTTTTGTGAACAATCAGATGGAATAAATCGTACCATAAACCCAGTCAATGTGTTGTTTATGATCTAGTTGTAAAAAGCTGGATGACTAAGGTTGTGATGTGGATTCTTTGAGAGAAAAAGTGAGATTTCTGGGAAATCAAATGATGCTCGGTAAAGCATTGATTAACAACAGCAGCATACAGAAAACAAGCCAGGTCTAAGAATTCAAATGTTGAGAAATTTAAGCAGATCCCTTACTGTTAAAAGTGCCAAATCAAGCAAAAATAACACATAATAAAAACAGTAGTATTGCAGACATTTTACAGACAAATAAAAGCCATTTTTCTGGAAGGTCAAATGCTACTCATACAATTACCTCTACCAAAGTTATTACTGAACATTGAGTTTAATCAATTTGGTCAAAAGCCAAGGTTTTCCTTTTTCTGTGCCTTTTCTATTATGATAAATACAATCAAAAATTTAAGAATTATTAGATTTAGATAAGTTGTCCTGTTTAAAGAATGTTCTCCTTAAAACATGTCACTACCCATGAATGCCTACTAGAATAATGGAAGGGCACAAAATCAAACTAATTGGGGAAAAAAAAGAGCAACTCTCCCTCTTGAATAAACTGAGATGTAGAGCACTCATGTCCGATAAAAAGTCATATTTTTTGTTGCAGGTGAGTTTGTTCCCTGTTTAAACAAAACAGAAAGTAGAAAATAACTTTGTCCATGTATGGTTTTGAACAATATTAAGTCTTCGATTTCCCATACCCTTGTTTGAAATTATAGGTTGTGTTATTTGAGCAATGTGATGAAACCAAAGTTCTAAGTGGAATCGTCTTTGCATATAAAAACTGAAGACTTCAAACATAAAAGGCCCCAACCAGGACATAAAACCCAGGATCTTCTTGTAATGATGTAACAGGGCAAACAAAACATACTAGGTCATTGTCTTTAATTTTGTTTTTTTGGTTTCAAAAAGACAATGCCAAACATTATACCCAGCCACATTGCAAGGCTTAGTAGTACTGCCAAGAAAAGAGGCTTTCTCCTTTAAAAACAAACAACCATGGGCCGCCATGTAAACATCTAAATGTGATGGAGATGTTCGTGCATGTGTTTAGGAAATAGACGTAATTACAAATTATGAATATTTATGTTAGGAATGCAATCTTTAAAAATGGCTAGGATAAACACTTAGTAAAGTCTTTTTGAAAAAATGGCAATCTATGCCTTGTTTTATTCATTATACCAGTGTTAAATTGTATTCTAACCCATTTATGTCCCTAATCCAAAAATATCATAACTTGAATTCTAAGGAGTCTTTGTGCTGAAAAGAAAATATGTAACAGCATTAAAAATAATATCGGATTAGAAAAACAAAAGCTCGTCAAAGTGTCTAATGAAAGTTTAAAATCACACTCCGAGTAGAATGTTGAGGCCCATTTTAATCTCTTCTCAAATCCAACTAACTGTGCCACACACAAAAAAAAAAAAAGATTTGGATAAATAAAAATCATATTCTATCCTAATATCATAAACCAGGAGTTTGATTGTATGCTTGTTAACCTTAGTCAAAGTGTGTAATCTTGGTAATAAATCTTATACTTGGTTATAGTACAAATGTCCCTTTCACTACGAACAGGGGGGGTAATACTGTTTAGTTTAAAAATATGTTCACTTGTTTAAACTAAATTGATGTATACAACCAATTAACCTTTACGTCCAAATGTAACCATCTTAGTGTTTCATATTTCATCCTGTGATAGTAGTGGTATGGTTACATTTGATCAGTTTGCTGTTATTTTCAAAATGGGGATGATTTGATTGAGAAGAGGCTTTCTTTTACTCTCCTTGTATATAAAAAAAAAATGTCTCAAATTTTGAGCCAGTTTGTGATTAGAAATGTCTCTCTTCTTTCAAAACAGAACCAAACAGAATTGCCCCCTTTTTTTCATTTGTAATGTTTGAAAACCTCTCAGCTTTCATTCATTCATTAGTCATTCTTAGCAAACAATTTTGTGCACAAATGAGGGAGTAAATGAGTACAAAATCCAAACAAAACCATGTCTTAATTTACTGCTTATTGTAATGCTTTAAAACTGTAATGAATTACATTAATTTAAACTAGAACTATGGCTTATAAAGTCTGGCTCCCAAATAGTTTCTTTTCGAGTTCTGTTTTTTAAAGTGCTGCATATCCTCAGTATTCAGTACATCTGTATTACAGGAGAAAAAAAAGCATTACATTGATGCACGCAACTGATAAGTAACATTGTTGAATATCTTGGAAAAAATATCCAGACTAAGCCACACAGGTAGTCAGACTGAGAAATCAGTGTCTCCATCTTTGACCGTGTCCCAAAAAGATCCAGTGCTGCTGTGTGCAGACGATGATGGAAATACAGATTAGTAGCAGATGGTGTCATCCAGGGAACAAGGCATAAACATTCGGGTGCTTAACACTCCAATAAATCAACTCAAGACGCTTGTGGTGTTTGCGGGAATATGGGGAAAACAGAAGCAGAGGCTTCCAGATTCCTGAATTAAACTTTTTTTTTTTTTTTTAAGAGCACTGTTCAGTTTAGTTTTTAAAATTCAACAAAATGCATTTGTCAATATAAGAAAATGTTGCATTAAAACATGATTTTCAGGTTTAAAAGTGAAATTAGTTTATAAAATTTAGTCTTCCCTTGGGGTTATTTTGAGGTTAAAACATCATCACCTCAGTTTTACTGAGGTGCAAGGGGGAGATAAGATAATAGTTTGGCCTGTGAATCTGAAACCATCATCTGTCTGCATATTTCTCAGGAGCATTAACTCTCCTCATCAACCTACTCAGCCCTTTCACTAAACTAAGATAGTGTTTCAGCATCTAACATTAGTAAATTCCTTTCTTTTATGACTGGATTTATTTTCTTGTAGAGGAAATTTTATGTTGTCCTCTTAAATTATGTCTAAGTGGTGAAATTAACAGCACATGTGGCTAGATTTCACTTTTGTGGATTGATGTGATTGGTATGCACGTCTCTATATTGAGCCTATTGAACTTTAGGTATTCTGTTTTAGCTTACTTAAATTTAAGCTTTGGTTCTTCAATTATTATTTTTTTTTTTATTACAGTAAGTAAAAGCAACTCCTAAGATGAAGATGTGCTCAAGGTAAACATAAACTAACTCCTAGTTTAACTGTTTAACTACATTTGAAATCACATAACCTTGACATACACACAAGTAAAAATAGTGTGTCATTCTTTTTATGAACTTTGCTTTAAGGTTGAATCACTTCCAGCTAGCTGCAACCATCACCTATTTGGCTGAGTCGTATGAAAAATAATAATAAAAATAAAAGTAAATCGAATTTTCAGAGCCAGAAAGCCATTTCCTATTTTGCCAGGGGTTTTCAACCTCTTAATAAACTCCAGCTCTGCAAAATGAGAAAATATCGAAATCTAATCCGAACTAGACACTAAAGATATGTCTTTTTACAGGAACCCTGCATCACAGTAAATTGCCTTGGATGCTTCAAAATGTCAGTGTGTGGACAGCATGAAGATGCCAGCAACACAACCTGGAGTGAATAATGAGAAAAAACATTGTGACTGGAACATAGCATTCCGGTTAACGCTGTTCATCCTCTCCCTCTGTGTTTTATATTGTTTTAATTCTTTGTAGGGTACATTCTTTTCCTATTTTGGACATGCTGCCTCCTTTTGATGTTTCATTTTATATTGTGGATGCTATTAACTACAAATTTTGTTTACATAGTTTTATATCCAGTTTTGTATATCTCTTATGCTTAAAATATTTGCAAAAATATTTTTATTTAAATTTTTCTCATAATTATTCAAGACAATTCCAAATGAAAAATGTAAAAAAAAATGCACTTAAAAAATGCACTTAAAAAATGCACTTAAAAAAAACTAGCCTGTCATTAGGATGTATCTTTGTTTGTAATGTTTAATGTCAACCAGTAATCTTGAGTTACATAAACAAGAATGTGTCACCTTAAAAAAAAAAAATCTGTTTTGTGTCACATTCTTTAATATCGTTTAATGGTCTCTTTTATAATTAGATTAGATTAGATTAGATTAGATTAGATTAGATTAGATTAGATTAGATGAGCTTTATTGATCTCACAGCGGAGAAATTCACTGGTCACATATTGGCATAGTAATTAAAGAAGGTGCAAACAAGGAGGAAAAAGGTGCATTAAGAATAATCAATATATATACAGTATCTCAATACAGTATATCAAGATAACATTATTACAGTACAGCAAGGTGTAGTGGAGATCTCCTACACTGCACAAACTTGAACTCTAAAGAAGTAATTTTTTCTTAAAATAAGTGCATTATTTCTTGAATTGAGGAGGTAGGTGAGATACTTTGCGAATAGAGTAAGCTAATTTACATGTAAAATAGGGAAAAAGTAACGCATTATCTTATTTCAAGTACAAATTATCTAATTATCTTATTTA
The DNA here is from genome assembly GCF_016077235.1 of Cyprinodon tularosa. NCBI lineage: Eukaryota > Metazoa > Chordata > Actinopteri > Cyprinodontiformes > Cyprinodontidae > Cyprinodon > Cyprinodon tularosa. The sequence continues at coordinate 4,261,831 of NW_024039085.1, read as the reverse complement.
AAGAGTATAAATCCTCATTCCATTTACCTGCTCAAATTAAGGGTAAATACATTCATTGAATTTTTTTTTTAATCATTTCTATATTGTTTTTGCAGCTTAGTTATACACATTGCATCACAAAGCATGATACACCTTGATGGGAATGGTATATTCAGGGGTTTATCTGAGGTTAATTTTCTTCCACAGAGAGCTTTTTGCATCCATCCATCCATCCATCCATCTTCTTCCGCTTACCCGGGGCAGGGTCACGGGGGTAGCAACTTCAGTAGGGAGGCCCAGACGTCCCTCTCCCCAGCCACTTGGGCGAGCACCTCCGGGGGAATCCCAAGGCAGAGCCCCCAGGCTCTGCTTCCTCAATGGAAGACGTGTTGGTGGGATTAAAAAGGGTCTTCGAAGTACTCCGCCCACCGACATACAACTTCGTGAGTCAAGGTCAACAGCACACCACCCCCACTATAAATAGTGTTGGTGCTGCACTGCTTCCTCCACCTGAGATGCTGGATTGTGGACCAGATTCGCTTTGAAGCTGTACGAAAGTCTTGACCTCTCTGAACTCTTCCAACGCCCAAGTTTTTGCATCAGCGACCAGCAGAGCCACCTACACATCAGCTGCTTCTGGAGTCCCACAGGTCAATAAAGCCTGATTGGACTCCCTCTTCGACTTGAAAGCTTCCCTCACCGCTGTTGTCCACCAGCCTGTTCAAGGGTTGCCACCACGACATGCACCAACAACCTTGCAGCCACAGCTCTGACTAGCCGCCTCAATAATAGAGGCATGGAACATGGTCCACTCAGACTCAATGTCCCCCACCTCCCTCTGAACGTGTTCAGAGCTTTGCCGGAGATGGGAGTTAAAGCTCCTTCTCACGGGGGACTCTGCCAGACATTCCCAGCAGACCCTCAGAATATGTTTGGGCCTACCAGGTCTGACCAACATCCTCCCCAACCATCAGAGCCAACTCACCATCAGGTAATGGTCATTGGAGAGCTCCGCCCCTCTTTTTACCCGAGTGTCCAAGACATGCGGCCACAGGTCAAATGAAACAACAACAAAGTCAATCATTGAACTACAGCCTAGGGTGTCCTGGTACCAAGAGCACATATTGACACCCTTATGCTTGAACATGGTGTTTGTTATGGACAATCCATGACTAGCACAGAAGTCCAACAACAGAACACCGCTCGAGTTCAGGTCAGGTGGGCCATTCCTTCCAACCACACCTCCCAAGGTCTCACTGTCATTGCCCACCTGTGTGTTGAAGGCCCCCAGAAGAACAAGCGAGTCCCCAGGAGGGGCCCCCACACATGTGCGGAGCGAGGCCACCCTATCGTTACCGGGGTGAACCCCAACGTACAGGCACCAAGATGAGGGGCAACAAGTATGCCCACTCCTGCTCAGCGCACCTTACCAGGGCCAACTCCAGAGTGGAAGAATGTCCAGCCCCTCTTAAGGAGACTCGTTCCAGAGCCAGAGCAATGTGTTGAGGTAAGTTCAACTATCTCTAGTCAGAACCTCTCAACCTCGCACATGTATCCTCTTTGGGCTGTGCCATGCCGGGCTCCATGGGTAAAAGTCAAATACAAATACTCATTCCATTGGCAGGTCATCTTATTTAAAGACCCAAATTAAAGGTAAATACACTTATTTTAAGAAATTTTTATTCATTTTGTGACTGTTTTTGCAGTGCTTTTCAACTTCTTAATTTTTGGATAAATAAATCTCCCTGAGATGGTCAAAGCTTGATGGAATGTCTTAGGATGTATTCCTATTTAAACTTTCTCATAGCTTCATCAATGCCCTCTCTGGTGAGCTCCCTTTATTTCTAAAGATGTTTGTTGATGAATGTCTAACAAACTTCTAAAATCTTTACCAGTGCCAGAGCCAGAGAAGGTTTGTAGGGATGTCCTAAAACTGATGGGTGACAGAATCAGGTCAGGATTAATCTAAGGGCTATTCACATAGTAACAACAGTGAAACAAATAAGACATCATACAGAGTACATTTTCATGAAGCTCTGTCTAATACATATATCCAGTCATTTATACATCTATGCCATCAAAATTGATTGGTTACAGTTCTGATTAATAAACATATAAAATTGAATAATTTTATATATAAAAAAACATATAAAACCAGATCCACGTGGAACTGGTTGTTCCACATGGATCAACAGATCATCTGGTGAGGAGGCCAATGATTGGCTAAAGGTTGCCATGGCTGGGAGGGTTAGGGGTTAGGGATAACCGCCTCTTGCCCCTCCCTTTGCTTAACATTTTTACAGTAATTGACCTATGAGAAAAAGTTCTTCACTTTTCAACAAGGGGCAGAATACATATGCACAGCACACCTGTATATAAATACATAAAGGTTCTGGATTGTATTGTGACAAAACGTTAAAAGTTTCAAAGGGTGATCAACTTTTTTTCTAGACAATGTTTAATAGTAAGAACATATTTCTTTGATATATAAATTTGGGAACCCTGCAACATATACTCAAAGCATTACTTTCTAAGTATCAAAGAGACAGAACATGAAGGAATTACTATAATAATAGGAACAACTTTCAACTCTTCTTATTCACAAGTATTGCAAGTTTTCTTTTTTTTTTAGCATTTTTTTAGCACCCCTGTGTTAGAGGCTTTTCTGTGACAGATGCTCATTATGGACTTAAGAATGACCCTGTTTGCACTGTTTGCACCTCAGCGAGCAACAATGCAGGATGAAGCTGTAAGGGTGAGGAACTTCAGCTATGCTGCAGCACCTTCTGTGCCCAGGGACCCAAGGCCAGTGCTCCTCCTCCTCCACTTCTTTCCACAGAAGATATCCCACCCTAACTTTATTCTCCCTCTCATACAATGCTACTAATGCTCCTTTCCATGAATACACATCAGAGCTTTTGATGACTGTTCTTTGTTGTTTTTAATACATTTTGAATTTACTTGATAAGGCAGTTCTTTCCACTAAACATCACCCCACATTTCTAAGAGTTCGTGCTTAGCACGGGCTGCTATAATTTGGCTGTAATTCATAGTTCAAAAATGAACATGAGGATCTGGAAGTCATTAAAAGATGATTGTATCTCAGACATGAAATACTAACTGAAAAAAATGCTCAAGAAACAATGAGCATTTTTCCAATGCAATCACTGATTGATTTACCTAAAAGCAAGTAAATACAATTACCTTATTTCAAGGTAATAAATTACTATAACTTTAATCTTATTTCATATATCTTTTTACCATAAATCAGGTTCTTTACTCCAAACCCCTAGGACTAAGTCTTATTTAGGACAAAGTATTATATGAGGCTCGATTGAAGCTCTGATGGTTACCCTTTATCAAACAACAGGCAATCTATCAGGATTCTCACAGTCTTTTATGCTCAAACAGTTCTTAGATTTCTTCTGTTCATGCAAAAATAGAATAAATTGCTCCCATATTTTCTCCTTTTGACAGTCGTAGCAGTGTTAGGCTGTTAAAATATTGGACTATATTTATGTGCAAAAATAATTAACTGCGATTTTGATTATTTCTAAATACTGAATATTTTCAGTATTTCTGAAAATAAGAATGTAATTTTGTAGCCACTTGACCAGAATGTTCACATTTTGGGCAAAGAAGACAGGTGGTTTGAAAGGGGTGTGAAGGAAGCCATTTATATTAAGAAAAAAAAACAACCTTAAACAAACAAAGTAACCAAAACAACTCCCCACTCCTAAGGCGCGGACTCGTTCTTCTGGTTCAATTTGTATGTTGTCTAAGCCAAAACAAGTTTTTGGGCTACTATATAAAGCTTCGAACTCTTTGCTAATTCAGATTTTTTTTTTTTTTTTTTTTTTTTTTTGAAAAAGCTTCCTAGATGGGAAGCGAAACTTTTTCAAACTTGGAAACCAAGTCCAGTGGATTGTTTTCTTTTTTTTTTTTTTTTTTGGAACATTGTAGCCACTGATTTCCCTTTAGACAAAATTATATCAAGGAAAATCACAAGTTTTGATTTTTACAAAATAGTCATTGATCTTACAGGAGTTAAAAGGAGGAGAGTTTTTAGGGCAAATTCATGAAGAGGAATTCATACTGTGAAGCTACCTTTCAATCCATAAACTTCCACTGCCAGAAACTCAGGGAAATAGAAAAAAGGAGCCCCTGCTTTGTGTTGTGAATCAGCCTGTTGGCTCACTCAAGAAATTGACTGGATCACTCCAGTTGTTCTGCTCTGTCAGTACCGTGTCCCATCTTGACTGAAGGAGAGATTCAAATTAAGTTCAAATTCAGAAATACTTCGTTAATCCCAAAGGGAACTGCTGTTCAGGCTAAAATCTATTTCTAGGTCAGTTTGTCGCAATTCTAGATGGTTTTTCATTTTAGATGAGGCAGGATAAAGGCCAAATGTGGCAATAAAAAAAAAAAAAAACAATGTTTGCAGGTTTTTAATATAAAACATGGACCAACATGATGTAACAAATATATTTTTTTATGACAGCCAAATCTTACAACTGTTTTATATTGACTGGTCAAAACTTCTTGCAGGCGTTCTCTTTCATACATTATCTATCCATTTTCCGTCAAGCTTATCTCTGCTGGAGGCGCAAGGGGTGCTGGTGCCTATCTCCAATTGTCTTCGGGCAAGAGGCAGGGTACACCCTGGACATGTCAGCAGTCCATCGCAGGGCAACAGAGAGACACACAGGCCATGCAAACACCATGCAGAAAGACCCCTGGCCGGAAATCGAACCCGGAACCTTATTGAACCTTATTGAAATTCTAGCTACCCACTTTACCACTGAGCAGCCCTCTTTCATACATTATATTTACTATTATACAGTTAAACAAGAAATTACTATTTAGAATCATAAGAACGTGGGTTATTTTCAAAGCTTTCTGAATTTTTAAATAAGCACAACAGGATAAATGATAAATGGCATGCTTACTGTATAGCCTTACTGACTACTGATTTCGATTCAGATAGTAGAATGGCACTGTCATGGTCTTGGCACCATTGACTGCCTTCATTATTTATTCCATTCTTGCCTATATTTTAGGCAGAATGGATTTTTTTTATCTTGTGTGCTTGGTTATGTATATATATATATATATATATATATATATATATATATATATATATATATATATATATATATATATATATATAATTGTAACTGTAACTGTAACTGGAGCGTGGCGTGTAACAAAAGTAATTTCCCTGTGGGATTATTAAAGTATTTCTGATTCTGATTTTAACATGTCTTTTCCCATTCATCAGTGCCAGATTATTCGAGCCATTGGTGAGAGTTCTCTAGCGTACCTGATTGTGTTCTGATTGCCTGATCCTGACCTGTTCTTCCTCTGGACCTCTGAGCCTGCCTGTTCTTGTTCTATCTGTTCTATCTGCTTCCTGAAAAACCTGGATTTCCCTTCGGCACCTCTTCAGACCTCTTATCTTCTGGCTTGGACTCCTGTGAACACCTATGACACCGGATTTGGCTTCGTCCTCTGGATTGTCCTGCCTTCATTCATCTCATTGGATCTGATCTCTTTCAAGCTCTGCAGTCTTCAAGGCTTCAGCATTGGTAACTCTCTGGGCAGTGTTCACCGCGTGCTGTTCGCAGCCATTCGGATAGAATCCACCTCTTCCTCTGGCATGGACTGAACCAGGTGAGGGACTCGCGTTCGTAATCATCTTCCATCAGATTAATGTGGTCACAACCTGAGTTTTACTCCTGCAGAGGTTCCTGCCTTAGATGTCCTTGCTGCTTTTTAGTAAAAGCCTTTTTAAGAAATTTGTCTGCCTGGATTACTGGGTCCTCTGTTCTAAACATTGACAGGCTTATTAAAAAAATATGGAATTTTTGAGGATCAAGGATGCCTTTAGTGTGGACTATAATGTTGTTTTGCTATCATCGGAAAGTTGAACAAAAGCATAGCGTCTAACCAAAATGAAGGTTAAAATAATGTCAAAAGTCACATTTTAGCTGTTCCTCTACCCTTGATACAAAATGTCAAACAGGAAATATGGGATTTTTCAGTTTATCAATCATATAATAACAAACGCCATACATATTGGTCACATATTGAGAATAAAATCTCTTTTACAAGAGCTCTCACCGTTTGATAAAATTGCATGCCAAAGTATGTGAGCCATCTTTATGTTAAAACTGGAATTAGGCACACTGAAAGTAAACATATTGTACCCTGGAAGCTTTTATAATACAGGCTTGGCTGATAGTGATCAGATGCCTGTAAAATGTCAGATAGTAAAAGTCTCCCCTGTTATGTCAGCCTCAGTTTGTGGATGAACTGACTGGCCTAATTTGTCGAGGCTGCAGTAAGGATACCCCTCAAAAGCCAGAGAGTTAAAGCGATTGCCCTGCAGTGTTGCAATATTTTGACTGATGTTGTGTTGAGATTGGCTTGAAAGTTTTCCACTGTTTTCAAGCTCCCCTGGCGACTTCTCTGTTTCCTTACTAAGTCTATAAGTGTAATTTAGGGACCTCTACACCGTAAAATGAGCACCCTGGTAAGTGGTTTGAGTGTTGTAACATACTACACGTGATGATCCATCTCGTTCTTGGTGAAAATGCTCTATGTGACCTGTTAAGAGTAGGGTTGCAACCTCCTAATTCTAAGGTGGGTATGAACATTTTGAAGAACTTTCCACTCCGACTACTTTTCTAAGATCTCTGAAGGTTGTAGGTGTCCGAATGTTTTGATTCTATGTCTCTGTGAAGTGGCTCTGAGTGGCACCTTTGAAAAAAAGCATGCTCTTTGGTGAACCTTGTTTATAGAAAAAAAGCTAATTTAGTTATACTTAGGAAAAAAGAAAAGCCATGGGGTCAGTATTTTAGAAAGACCTGTTCAGTTGCTAAAGTACCTCTGAGTTACCACAAAGAAAAATAAACCCTTTTGTCTTTTAGAGTAATGCTGTTTTCTCTAACAAATTTTTGTAGATGCTAAATATTATCATTTGCATATTTCACTACATTAAAGGGAACATTAAAAGCTAAATTGTGCTGAGGGAAGGCTTGTCTAAATGAACCTAAAATAAAGCATCCATAGCTCTGATTGGCACCCCTGATGAATATGTCATAAAAACCCTAAAAATAGTTTTTATGACTACTTGGCAATCCAGGATAGCCCTCTTTGTTCCAGCTTTTCTTTCTAAGCAACCTCTTTACTGTCTGTGTTGGCAGGATACACTTTACTGGTCCTTGTAACTTCTGTTGACATACTGCCTTGTTTTTCCCAGTTTAAGTTGTTGTGATTTTTTCAAGTTCTTGCCAAGACTATTTGCTTTTAGTAATTTGCTACAACCACCAAATCTGACTAATTTCAGTAACATGTTTTTTTGTCTATCCTAGTTTTGGAAGTGGCTAATGGAAATGTCTCATCATACATTAACCCATGGAAACACAACATTATTGATACCAAATTAAAAGTTCTTTGACCAGGGTCAGGTTGGTCTGGAAAGCTGTTTTTTTTCCATTTGATAAGTGAAATATTGTTAACAGCACAAAGCATTTTTTTCTTTATGTCTGCATGACATGACACTGAACCACCTACAATTGAGCTATCATTGCTTAAGGCTTCTGCATTCCTTTAGAAATGCAAAACTGTTTCAGTCTATTATTGGGACATTCTTCCTTCTCAGTGATGAGTAAACTACCTGAAATTAATCCATCCAAAGCTGAGACCTATTTAAATGCAAGGCAGTGCTGTGACTTGAAGACAAAAACATGTTTGACGAAATTAATGTCTACAAGATACCTGGATGTAGGAAGAAACTGACTTCAATAAAGAAAGCTCCATAAATCAAAGGGGTGTATGTAGATTACCATTGAAGACAAGTGGTAACTGATTTAGCAAAATATATTGCCTTATTGTAGAGTTTTTGATGCACAGACTGAGGTATGGTTGCAGCATTAACTCTGTTTTTACCTCAGGATGCACCTCTGAACTCAGCGTTCTAGAGATTTATGTTGCTGTTTTTACCTGGAACATGAGTTCTCCTGCTTTCTTTCTAAAGTGCTGGATCATTAACAACAGTGCAGGGTTGTCTCCAACTTAAATTCAAACCCAGACGTCCAAGAAAGATAATAGAGAAAATGTTAAAAGTAATTTTGTGTTGCTGAAAAGGAGCAAGACTACATTTAGGTCATCAATGGAATACTTGATACTACAGTTTGATGCAAACTCCAACTTACTGCTTAAAGTCAATACAAGCAGATGTGAATAACTGTGACCAAAAAAAAAACAACTAAAATCTAAATCCATGGAAACCAAAATGGTGAATTTTATGCAAAGTGAAGCAAGTTTTCATTGCATATGAGAGCTTATGCAAGCACAGTTTACAGTGCCAGCACTTCAAGCCAAATCTGTTTCATGGGTATTACTCAGCTTTTGGCATGATCAATGTAAAGGGAATATTTACTGAAAATTCTAACCAAAAGGAACATTTATAGGCAGCTCCTTTATTTCTGCCATTCCCAAATCTATTTTATTCTACAGAGGTCCAGCTTTCAATATTTTAAACCTTTTAATGGACCAGATTTTCCTTTAAGACTGGAGTACTTAGCCTTACTCACACAAGTTCTATCACACTATCCTTGCGGGGACTTTCCTTTGACTTCCTTTTTCACTTTGACGGCCTAGCCCAGACCCTTACTCTAATTCTAATCATTACATCACATAATTAACCCTAAACCTAATATAAACTCAATTCAATTTACAATGTAGTCCTTAACCTAACCCCAACCCCAAGAAGAGAACCTTTTCTCATGGGGACAAGTCGTTGGTCCACACAAGTACCTATAAGTCCCCAAAATGTTGCATATTCCTATGAATTTGTCCCCACAAGGTAACAAAAACAGGGCCACACACACACACATAGAAAAACTGACTGATAAAAACAGAAACCTTCACTGTGAAGTCACGATCTAGAGAGGAGAACTGGAAAATAAAGTTGTTGATCAACCTAACTGACATCCATCACCTTCATCTCATAGCTCCCCCAGATCTCTGATGTTTGCTTAGTATTATTGAAGGGGTGCACAAGGGAGTGCAGATCTCTGTGCTGTCTGTCAGGTAGACTTTGGACAGAAATTAAGTCCAACTGACACAGGAGATCATTGAAAATATTTCAAAAAGCAATGAAAACATGTACTGAGAATTTTGGAGGAGGAATTTAGGGCAGTGCGTCATTGTGGCATTTTCTTCTCCTTTTTTACTGATATGGAATCAAACAAAGACAAGACGCCATATGAAGAAAATTATGACCACCCTACAGCAGCTTTATCATTTTTAAACATATTTGGGCAGATAGATGCTAAATATCAGCGTTAAAACTACAAACACAAAAGATTTCAAGTAATGTGAATTATAAGGTATAGAAGAGATTTTTTCAAAATGTCTTCATATTAATATCTGCGGAGGTGTACGTTATAACATGCTCTGGTCCTATAATTAGCTATATATCCTATAATCTGTTGTAACACACATAGTTTAAGTAAACACCATAAAATACTGCCAACAAGTCAGGTCTATCTTAAAAGCAGACTGCAAGATGCTAAAAGAAGTTTCCAACATTTTGTGTAAGTTGCAGCAGGCTACCGTTGCAAATGATAATGTTGATAGTGCGTGCCTCATCTGAGTTATACAAGGATGAAACCTTTACTCTCCGAGAAGGACATATAGGCCAGATTGAGTATTTTTTTATAGAGAATATAGACAGTATTCCGGATCCATTCTAAAAACGGAAATACTGGCAATTACCCAAAACCCACCAACAAACCAGATAGGAAATGACTTATAGTTGGGAAACAGAAAATATTTGGTAATTTAAAGCTCAGATCTCTATTTATTTTGATGCTGTGGGTGATTTCAAATGGGCTGTACAAACAACCCAAACATAAACCATTTTAGTATATATTCCTCATATATTACCTATGCATAGATAACTCAATGAGAAACGTCTCACAAAGATGTCCTAACTTTTTTCTCTGCTAGAAAACGCATTTTTGTTTACATATTTTACCTAAATGCATAAATAGAGGTTGAATTTTGTTTTTTAAATGTGAGTTTAGCGAGCTTGTTTCCATTTTCCATAAAAACCAATAAACAACAGATTATCACATTTTCCACAATACTGTAAACTTTAGACCATAGTGCATACAAATGTCTACAGTTAATGAGATGATACTTAACAGTGTAATTTTAAAGAGCCAGCAAAATTGAATCATAAGTGTAGGACTGTAGAGGGAATCCAAAGTCTAATAAACTTAAGGAAAAACAATGTGAGGTGGAAGATGAAGGAAAGCACAGACCAAAACATCTGACTATAAGCTAAATGGCTACCTAAAGAAAATTATAACTAAGTGATTGCAGGTGTGAAAACCACAAACGAGAAACAGGTGTGACAGAGAAAAACAGGAAATGAACACTATAGGAAGCTCAAAGAGAATAGAACACACAGTAAAACAAACTGATACAGATTCATGAATCACACTCCATGACATTTAGGACATATTGTACGGATGAGCTCAGGTGGTTTATTGTGATACAGAGAATGTTAACATTAGCTTTTTCAATCAAGAAACTATTTTTTATCTTGTTCAGTTTATTGATGCAATAGCAATTAAAAATCAATGTCACTCCAGGGCATTGGCCAATCAAATCTTATCAATGTCCAATAATGTAATCTATGCTGTCAAAAGTCTTTTCTTATTCATTAAACAGGTTTTCCAGTCATTCCCTGGTCCCAGCTGCATAAGATATGTCACATTTGCATGTAGAATACTTCTGGTGAAAGTAGGAGAAAAAGGAAAAGGGTTATGGAACAAATTAAAGGAGAGAGGATGTAGAATAAGAAAAAATATAAAAGAAATAGCCTAGAAGATAACATTTTAAAAGTTTGCTTCCACACCTGCAGAGATAGAGAGGAAAAAAGATAAAACGAACAAAATGAAAAATGAGGATCTGTAAACACCTGAATCTGTGAGTGCTCTTGTACATACAGGTGCTGGTCATAAAATTAGAATATCATGAAAAAGTAGATTGATTTCAGTAATTCCATTTAAAAAGTGAAACTTGTATATTATATTCATACATTACATACAAACTCATATATTTCAGATGTTTATTTTGTTTAATTTTGATGATTACAAATGACAACAAATGAAAATCTCAAATTCATCATATCAGAAAATTAGAATATTACTGAAGACCAATAAAAACAAAGGATTTATAGAAATGTTGGCCAACTGAAAAGTATGAACATGAAAAGTATGAGCATGTACAGCACTCAGTATTTAGTTGGGCCTCCTTTGGCCTGTATTACTGCAGCAATGCGGCGTGGCATGGAGTCGATCAGTCTGTGGCACTGCTCAGGTGTTATGATAGCCCAGGTTGCTCTAATAGTGGCTTTTAGCTCTTCTGAATTGTTGGGTCTGGTGTATTGTATCTTCTTCTTCACAATACCCCATAGATTTTCTATGGGGTTAAGGTCAGGAGAGTTTGCTGGCCAATTAAGAACAGGGATACCATGGTCCTTCAACCAGGTACTGGTAGCTTTGGCACTGTGTGCAGGTGCCAAGTCCTGTTGGAAAATGAAATCTGCATCTCCAAAAAGTTGGTCAGCTGCAGGAAGCATGAAGTGCTCTAAAACTTCCTGGTATGTGGCTGCGTTGACCCTGGACCTCAGAAAACACAATGGACCAACACCAGCAGATGACATGGCACCCCAAACCATCACTGACTGTGGAAACTTTACACTGGACTTCAAGCAACGTAGATGAAGTGCCTCTCTTCTTTTCCTCCAGACTCTGGGACTTTGATTTCCAAAGGAAATGCAAAATTTACTTTCATCAGAGAACATGACTTTGGACCACTCACCAGCAGTCCAGTCCTGTTTCTCTTTAGCCCAGGCAAGACGCTTCTGACGCTGTCTGTGGTTCAAGAGTGGCTTGACACAAGGAATGCGACAGCAGAAACCCATGTCTTTCATACGTCTGTGTGTGGTGGTTCTTGAAGCACTCACTCCAGCTGCAGTCCACTCTTTGTGAATCTCCCCCACATTTTTGAATGGGTTTTGTTTCACAATCCTCTCCAGGGTGCGGTTATCTCTTTTGCTTGTACACTTTTTTCGACCACATCTTTTCCTTCCCTTCGCCTCTCTATTAATGTGCTTGGACACTGAGCTCTGTGAACAGCCAGCCTCTTTAGCGATGACCTTTTGTGTCTTGCCCTCCTTGTGCAAGGTGTCGATGGTCGTCTTTTGGACAACTGTCAAGTCAGCAGTCTTCCCCATGATTGTGTAGCCTATAGAACTAGACTGAAAGACCATTTAAAGGCTTTTGCAGGTGGTTTGAGTTAATTAGCTGATTAGAGTGTGGCAACAGGGGCCATCAATTTTGAACCTTTTCACAATATTCTAATTTTCTGATATGATGAATTTGAGATTTTCATTTGTTGTCATTTGTAATCATCAAAATTAAACAAAATAAACATCTGAAATATATGAGTTTGTATGTAATGTATGAATATAATATACAAGTTTCACTTTTTAAATGGAATTACTGAAATCAATCTACTTTTTCATGATATTCTAATTTTATGACCAGCACCTGTATATATGTGAGGTTTTTCCATTATAATGCTTAAAAGTGTTTTTGCGAGGAGACAAATTTATTGGAACTAGATTTGGCCGCTTATTTTCAGTAACATTACCTTTTAATAACTTAACTTACTGGAGTATTTGTTACATATTCAATCTCCTGTCCCTGTGAGAACAGTATGGAGACAGCTCCTTTAGGCAAGGCAAGGCAAGGCAAGGCAAATTTATTTGTATAGCACAATTCAGTATAAAGACAATGCAAAGTGCTTTACATGATTAAAATACAGGAAGATAAAACAGAATCAAAGCAAGTAGGAAAAAATAAAAAACAAATAAAATAAAATAAAAAATGCAGAAACAAAAAAAGAATATTAAAAACAGTTGGATTAAAGAAAATCCTATATGGATTTACCAGTGCACACATGTGCCACACATTACCAAACCACACAGGGTCCTGACTGAACTTCTAAAGACACCTTTAAAAAGACCAAGAGCAGAAACTGAAAGTCATGCCTGCTCAACCACTAATTTTCTTCTAAAAATGTCAGGATTGGTCAAAAGATCTTTGCATAAACACACTCCTAAGCCTTGTGAAAAACCATTCCAGAAGAGTTAAGGCCATTGTTGCAGCAAACAGTGAGCAAATGACTCCAATTCCTGTTTCTGAAGATGAGCGATTCTTTTGGCAAACATAACTTGTGAGATAATTTGGTTCAAACTCAGTTCACATCAAACTCCTTCTCTAATTTAAAATTGACCCAATCTATCATTTTCAGGGTTGATTATATGTAAACTTAAATGAAGAAGTGTCATCTTTCTATGCCACATTTTTGCTAAAAAGTAAGTATTTTGTATGCTTGAGTGATTTTTTGGGAGTACTTTTTTTTCTTTTACAAACCTTTTAATTTTAACTTTAGCTTTGTTTGCTAAATAATAACATGGTGAAACATGTGGCGCACAGATTTGTGAAGCTGATGGTATATATAAAATCCTTCCAGACTCTGGGAAAAGCCAGATCATTTATTTAATTATACCCCAGAATTAACTGAGCATGTTCTTTTTTTAGCCAGCCTCACACCTGTGGAACCAAATGAACAACCACAGATGAAAGTTATCACCAATCGTTCTATCCTCCTCACAAGTTCAGTCAGTTAACTTCATTTCAACACAGAGAGCCCGTTTAATTGCACAACAGATTTGAACCAGTTGTGACTGCTTCCAACTGTCACATTACTTTGTTTTATGGTGAAAAAAGAGTGAATAAAGGGTGAACAAACTGGTTTTTTGCTAAGTTGTTTGATATGCATAGAGACACCAGTTCTTACTCTAAATATAGGAACCTTCGTAAAGTTTTTAAGAAAGCTCTTGAGTTTACGTTGGCTCGATGTTATTATACAAACATACCCACAAGCAAAAGACATGTTTCTAAAAAAAGTGGATGAATGCTATGTGTTTTGTACCACTAGTTTGTTTCAAACAGACCCTGTGTTAATTCACAGCAATCTATGAGATGTTTCGTTCTTTATTTGATCATAAATTATGGCACTAGGTTTTTTCAAAGGCACTTATAGTCCTTTGGCAGGAAATGTGATAATATCTTCCTGATAAATGATATCTTTACATAGATTGTCACTGATTTCATCATTAGTCATATTCCATGATAAGAAACAACTAGCCTAAAGAAAGATATCAATCCCGATAACTTCTCAAGACTTGATTTAAATTAAAATGGGAAAGGAATTTGGCAAATGGACTTGCTGAAATTCAGTAAAGAGCGGACAAAGTCCCCAAAAAATGGCAGATGAACAAAGGTAAGTGATTTTACTTCATAAGATCCTCAAATAATATGTATTAAAATCAGATATGTATATAATATGTGGTTTGTGGCACTAAACAGAACTCCAGCAGTGAAAGCCATTCCACACCATGGGGAGGAGGCACTTAACCTTGACATAGCTGAAGTGAGGAAAACTCTGCGGAGAGTCAGCCCAAGAAAGGCCCCAGGCCCCGATAACATACGTAGGTGGGTGTACAAGAAACATGCAGATCAGCTGGCTGGAGTCCTTACAGACATCCAACACCTTGCTTGACCAATCCATAGTGCCAGCATGCTTTAAGTCTGCTTTATGACTACTAACCTGTCGCACTGACTCCTATCATGATGAAGTGCTTAGAAAGGCTGTTAAAGAACACATCGTCTCCAGTCGCCCCCCAACATTCAACCCATTTCAGTTCACCTACCAACGAACCGCTCCGCTGAAGATGCCATCTCCTCTGCTCTTTATCTAAACCTAGCACACCTGGAGGAGAAGAACACCCACGTGCGGATGCTGTTCCTGGACCTCAGTTCAGCTTTCAGCTGTTAGACTTCCTCACAAACAAACCTCAGTCAGTCCGGGTTGGACAAAACTCCTCTGATGCCATCACCTTAAGCACAGGCTCCCCTCAGGGCTGCGTCCTGAGACCCCTGCTTTTTATTCTGATGACACATGATTGCGTCCCCATATGTGGCACTATGGACAAAACTACGGTGGTGGGCCTCATCAGAGACAACAATGACCAGGACTACAGAGAGGAGGTGGAGCAGCTGGTGGACTGGTGCAGAGACAACAGCCTGATCCTGAATTTGGAGAAAACAAAGGAGATCACCTTGGACTTCAGAAAGAACTAGCCTAACCATGCTCCACTGCTCATCAACAGCTCAGCTGTAGAGGTGGTCAACACCTCTCAACACCTAATTCCTGGGGGTGCACATCATAGACAACCTCCCCTGGACTGTTAACACCACCTTTCTGGTCAAAAGGGCACACATGACCTCAACACTTGAAGCCCCTCCAAACCCCTTCTCTAAAGAACTTTTAGCTTGAGTCAATTTTGGCTCCCCCCAGCGGATAAAAACTGTATTGTTTTGCGGAAGACCACATTGACACCATCCTGGAGAGAAATATCAGCTGTGCTGCTGCAATCAACACCTTTCTTTATAGATGTTAGAGATCAGCCTGTTTTTCAGTGTAGTCCTGTTTCTCTGACCGTGACTGGCTGAATATGCTCTCTTCTTCCTCTGAAATGGGAGCTGGCTCTGAGCTCGTCTACCTGGCTGTGTGTTTCCTGAACGTGGCCACCTTTTACAGTTACCTTTTCTATCTCTGCTTCTGTCTCCCTAAACCCCAGTCGGCCTCAGCAGATGGCCGCTTACACTGAGCCTGGTTCTGCTGGAGGTTTCTTCCTGTTAAAAGGGAGTTTCTCCTCTCCACTGTCGCTACAAGCATGCTTAGTGTAGGGACTGCCTTTGAGTCAATGAGTCGATGCAATCAACTGGTTTGCCTTACATAGACTTTGAATTAATTTGATCTGGTGAAATGTAAAGTGCCTTGAGATGACATGACATGTCTTGAGATGACATTTACAAGAATATACAGTCTCTAAGGGAGGGATCACCAACGTGGTGCCAATGGGCACCAAGGGGCCCTCAACGACCATGTCTTCTGAAAATAGAACAACTCGCCAGTGTGCTAAGTTTGAAAGTTTTTTATTCTGTTGCTCTTCTTTTGTAATAATTTATATAACATTTTAAAATGAAAATTTCCAAAATGACAGAAATCTAATTAAAAGAAACAATAAAAATATGTTTATATTGTACAAAGTTTACATGAACGCTGACCTTTGCAGTTCTTGCATCAGTATTGGTAGCCCTTCCTAAGAATCAGTACCCTTGAAGTGGCCCTAAGCCTTAAAAAGGTTGGTGACTTCTGCCATATGGGTAACATAGTTGCATCGTCTTTCGTCTTCTTAATTAACGGGTAAAGAAGAAAGTGACATATGCCGTATAGCAGTCTGCACATTTGCAGTTGTTTTGTGTGGCAGGGTTACTGCCACCTTCAAAGTGGCTTAGTATTGATGAAACAGATACAGACCTCCTCGGGTCATGACAGAGTTTCCATTTAACTAGTTGTAAGTCGACATATAATCACAAAAGTTGTGAAAATATTTTATGAATGTTGAAAAGTTACTTAGTGTTGGCTTAAAGCAACTCTGCACAGAAGCATGACCCAAATTTCCACCACAGCTATTTAAAAGAAAGGGTACCAGTTGAAAATATGTGATAGCTGTTACTGCCACCAGTTATTAGGGAATGAGATTAAGGTTGGTTTGAGTAGTTTTATTTTTCTTGTTGAAAGAACTACTTCTTTAATGGAAAATGCATATTTTAGGCAGAGTATCATTTAAATTTAGCTTTTCGTTTGTTTTAAATGGGCTCCTTTTAGAGACGGTGACTCAGCTGCCAGCACAATGAGAAAGAGGGCTTCACAGGGAGGGAGACTGCTGCGCATCAAGGTGGGAGACAACAGGGGAGGGGCCACGTGTCCCACAGTCAGGCTATGCGAGGGATAAGCATATTACACAATTGCTATCGGAAGATTTCCTTTATGTAACTGTCTCATGACACCCCACCGCAGACCGTTCATCCAGGAGAGACGGTGACAGACGGGCTCTTCTGCGAGTCTCTGAATAAAAGAGGAGAGAGAGAAAGAGGTGGAGACCCCAGTCACTGCTGCGCCTCGGCTTCTCCAGACTGTGGATGTAGCGGAGCAAGGTGGACTTGGAGCGTTTTTTACGCACGGACTTTGCAGGAAATACCGCTTCCCATTCATTTCAGTCTGGGTTCATCCTATAAAATAAGCCGTCTTACTTTAAGTTTAACTTGACGGCTTTTTTCCAACTGGTGGATATTTGTCAGAGTTTGAAAAATAGTCAAATTAGTCAGGTAAGTCAGCTCTTAAACCGTCTTCTCTTTAACTTATGTTCTTTGAATTGATTTCTCTTTTTTTAAAAGCCCAAAAAGCTTCAAAAATAGAACTGTGCAGCTCAATTTTATTTTAATTTGTCTCAATTAGGCTACAGCTCTCCAGAATTTGGCATTTCTCGATTGCTGCATTGTCTTTAATTCACAGTTTTTGCATTCTTTTATATTCAAGAAATAATAACATGAATACACACTGCAAAAATGAAAATCTACGAGTCGTTTTTTTTTTCTTAAAATAAGTGCATTTTGTCTTGAATTGAGTTGGTAAGTGAGACACTTTGCCAATGGAACAAGACAATTTACATTTAAAACAAGAAAATGCAACTGCATTGTCTTATTACAAGTGCATAATATCTAATTATCTTATTTTAAGAGTAAAAATACTCATTCAATTGGCAAATCATACCATTAACCTTCTAAAATAAAGGGTAAATACACTCGATTTAAGAAACGTTTTACTTATTGCTAGATTATTTTTGCAGTGCAAGTATAATAAACATATTTAGTTTATGGGCTTTTTCTAATTAATTTTACATGTAATGCATTAGTTGTTTTATTTACTCTATTTGTACCTCAATTTGAAGTCAAAAGAAAAGTTAGGAAGCTCATAAAATATAGCAAATGTAAGCCTAGGCGGCTCTAGGAAAAGCTAATAAAAGTGTTATTGTTTTATACAGGAAATATGTTACTCAAGAGGAGTTTTCTGTTCTTGTTGCTCTCATTCACATTCCATCAGGTAACACCCCAAGGTGAGTATAATTTTGTGGATTATCTGCCTATTTATTAATAATCAGCACAGAATCCAGTTTATTCTGCAAATTGAATTTATTACATGATTATTATGATTAATAAGTGTAATTCTTACATTTTGATTGTTTTGATTGCGATTTAATAAAAAAAAAAATTATAAACTTTTATTAACACCCAAAATGAACCTGACTTCCAATTTTCAACCCTTTAAAGATGGCGAGCAGGAAGATGAAACATCATTTGATATGTTCGAAATCAGCCACATCACCCGCAAGACTCTGGGGGCCAAACAGTTCCGGGGCCAATACTCCGATCTCCCTGCCTACCGTTTCATCCGCTTCGACCACCTGCCCCCAGTCAGTCCTCCGATATTAAAACAAATACTACAACAGATCCAAAACAACGAGGGCTTTGTGTTCATCGCCAGCATCCGCCAGGATCGCGCCTCAAGGGGCACCTTGATTGGCCTGGAGGGCCCTGACGGCAGGCGTCAGTTTGAGATTGTCTCCAATGGACGTTCCAACACCCTGGACCTGGTGTACTGGGTGGATGGCTCGCAGAATGTGGTCTCATTTGAGGATGTGGACCTGGCTGACTCGCAGTGGAAGAACATCACACTTCACATTCATGGGGAGAATGCAAACCTGTTTGTGGGTTGCAGCCTGATTGACAGCTTTATCCTGGATGAGCCATTCTATGAACGTCTGCAGGCAGAGGGGAGTCGAATGTATGTGGCAAAGGGATCAATTCGGGAGAACCACTTTAGGGTAAGATGGAGAGTAGCCTCTTTTTGGAACCTGTGAGAATGATGGTCTTTTGGCCTGGAAAACAGACCCGATGTTTAAAAGAGGTAAATGACTATAAAATCAATTGACATGCTGTTTGTTTTTTTTTTGTTTTTTTTAAATAAAAGGGTCTCCTTCAAAACGTGCGCTTCATCTTTGATACATCAGTGGAAGACATCCTGCTGAGCAGAGACTGTGAAGTCACAAGACTAGGTGAGAGGGGAGTGTTTATTTGGAAATGGTTATTACAAGCTTTTAGAACAGCTTTCATCTGAATGATTGTAGCATGACCTATAAGTTGATAAGTTTTTCCAGAATCAAAAACTTATCATAGCTTCAAAGTGTTTCAAGCCCGAACCCTCACAGATGTGACTTAAAGACTCCTTCACATGCAACCCCCCCCCCAATCCCATGTCATGCCTGTGTTTCATTAAATATCCACCACAGCAGCCAGTTTAGCTCCGCCGTCTGACCCCCGCTGTATGGGTTTTAGGGCTTTTACTGTATTTGGGTCAAAAAGAAGCCTCCAGATACGTGGCGAGGATCTCCCGTGGTCGCTTGACGCTTGTGGAAATAGCGGTGAAGACGCAGTGGCTTTGAGGTCGAGCAGTGCACGAAAAGAAATGCAGATGCTTACATTTATTTCCATTGGCAATGGAGTTGGAATAATATCCTGGGAAAGAAAATAGAAAAAGAGGGAAAGTGAGAGTGAAGGCTCTACTGCAGATCACAGAGCTTCCTCTTCCAGCTGCTCATACAAGCACACACACACACTCACACACTCTTATGGTGAGATCATAAACTGGCTGCTTTGGTTGCTTTCAGCTGAAGGTTGGTCCAATTTAAGAATAAGGACCTCATGAACGTTAGCAGGTCTCACAAGAGCAGCAGCTATAGAGGTACAGACAATAGAGCAGAATCGTACACAAGGACCTTTTGCAACATATCCTAAGCTTTATAGATCTGAGAGTCAAGGCTTTGTTGTCTTTTTGCAAAGTAAATCCTCACACAGTAATGTGTTGCAACCAGAAGTGTTTGATTCCAGGAGTTTATTTGTCGAACAAATGTCACCACAGCCTTAAAGCCTTCTGTGCACACACTGGTGCCAGTCAAGCTTCCGACCTGGCAGAGAATTTTATGCAAAACGGCCCCTATAAACCTATACAAACCACTCTCGTAAAAACCGATACACCGGACATAGCGAGCAGAGTGAAAATTACACCCCTACTGTCAGTCTTTGTTGAATTTATCCCTTGCTGTGCTTCGGGAAAAAAAATGAGAATGTCAATCAGGGAGAGGGGAGAATTTGTAAATGCTTTCACAGACCAGTCCTCCTGAGATTCTAATGGATCCAGCAGGCTAGGGAGAAAATAAAGCATTTTGGGACATCACTGGCCAAGTAGAATGACTTTTTGATTTAGAGTCCCCAATCTGATGTTAATCTTCACCAATTAGCATCACCAGATCCAAGTCAGACGCAAATATGTGGTTGTGTTTTGGCAGGATGACAGGTGTTCCATTGAGCTTTTCAATAGTGTTTATTCTGGAAATAACATATTCAGAAACTCTGCTGTGATATAATTAGACTTAGGAGTTTAGAGAAGCAATCTGAGGGGAAATGAAGGTGTAAACTGTGAGGGAATGTGGGCAGTTATTACGTTAGAAGATTTTCTACTAACTCCTCCCAGAAAGGATGGCTTTGCCTGCAGTGTGGACTTGTATTTAAGCCTGTTTGTCCTGTGACCTGTGTTTGTGCAAAGATCCCAGCTGGTAGACATGTTATGCTTGGCTGGATTTTCCTGCTGCAGATGTTTTGAAGGTGCAAAGAAAACTTAGGATTATGCCTTTCAAATCAGCCAGTAGTCAGAAGCTGCACTCGAGGATTTTAGGTTCCAATCTAGAGACAAGGATTTTTACATTCTTAACTGAAATCAACTGAAAATGGCGTTATCAATTTCATGTAAATCTACAGAGGTTTACCAATTTTAAGGGGCTTCTCAATCAAAGTTTTCTCTTGCCCTCCAACAGTTAATAGAAATTATACATATATTTGGCAAATTCATCTTTAAATTAATTAGGACTCTGAACTGTATCTAGTTTTAGGAGAACAGTAAAAGTCACAGCAGCTATACGGCAGATGGCACTTTCTTTATTTATAAAAACTACCAATTTAACTTAAACACTGGGTGCAGTGATGGACAATTAACTGAACCTTTAGATGCACAAAAAGACAGTAAAATATATTACTAAAGAATACCTTCATGTTTAAAATTATTTAATTTCTCAATGTGGTCTTTAAAAATGAATTAATAAGGTGATATTTTGTAGAATCGATTACTACAACATTGTCTTCACTTGTCTGCATAAAAAGTCAATTAGATAACTGCAGTTGATCCAGAATGCTGCTGCCTGAGTCCTCACCAAAACTAGGAAAGTGGAGCACATCAGCCCGATTCTAAAGTCCTTTAAAATAGGCTTTAAAATACTTCTGCTAGTTCATAAATCATTGAATGGCTTGGCTCCAAAATACATTACGTTACATTACATTAGCATTGAATTGTCTTACTACTGAAATGGGCTATATGTAGAAACCAGCCCTGACTTACACAAAGAGGAAGTCACACTGTCTGCAGATCATAAAACTTATGTTTCAACAATGATCTTAAATGTGTTTCCCATCACTGGTCTGTGGCGGCCTACATCTCTTCTGCCTTTCGCTTTCAGATGATGACAACGGCTTGGGAGAGGGTGCAGAAATTGTGGATGTTAGCCCCTCCATCACCACAAACATCATAGGTCAGAAGACAGATGACCTGGGTGCGGATATGTGCGAACGCTCATGTGAAGAACTTAGCATCATGTTCCAAGAGCTGAAAGGCCTGCGTGTTGTTGTCAGTAACCTTATTGACGGTTTGCAAAAAGTGGTGAGTGGCTGAAATGATTGGATCAAACACTTTACTTTCTTGTGTTATGAATTCTGAATAAATCATGCAGTTCTTTGTGTGGCATCCAGATAGAAATACTTTTAAACAGGGTAACTAGGGTAACGCATATTGGTTTGGAAGTAAACAGCAAGAAGCCACACAATGTTTTTAGAGCAGCTTGTGATAACTGACCCCGTTTGACTCCTGCTATCTGTGGAAGCATGAGTCAGACAGATTTTATGACATGTTACATGTGGACATAGGAAGTGTTCCCCTGGCGATGCATCGGTCCGGTCTAATGTCTGACCTTGTTTAAAAAGCTCTTGCATTTCCTCTGGGAGCCTCCCAGCAATAAGAGAATATTGACATGAACCTTGGGGGGAAAAAAGTGGCTGGTATGAGAAGGGTCCCTGAGGCTCTTCCAGCCCGAGTGGTGTCTTAGACTCTAGTGCTGCACACTGCTGTTTCCCCATTGAAGAGGAAGCAGGCAGAGTCAAACATTCAAATCTTTGGCAGCGGTTAATCGACTGACAGTTCCCCAAGTTTGAGGGAGTCCAGCCACAGATCCCCTGGTCTCCAAGTGGGTTGGAACTTGAATTTTGCAAAAAAGAAGAAGAAAAAAATAGTAAGCCGGAGGTTTTACAGCTCTGTTAGCTCAGAGCCAAGAGAAAAAAAAGGTATAGTGTTGAGGTCACCGCAACAGCACTGTTATATGACTGATCTTTCTCACACTCCCTGATATAGCCCAACATGTGTTGCTAAGAATTATTTTGTCTGTATTTGATCCTTATACCTGCAACAGGTATAGCACAATGATAATGCAAAAAATTTCATCTTCATATAATAAAAGTTTCTTAATTATTTGTGACTGATGTCTTTCCTCACTACAAATCTGCTGTTTTGTGTTCAGACAGAGGAGAACACTGTCATGAAGGAGGCTCTTGGGAGAATGAAGGACACTAAAGAGAAAAACATGTGCTGGCAAGACGGCCGTCTGTTTGAGGACAAGGAAGATTGGGTGGTGGACAGCTGCACTAAATGTACCTGCCAGGTAGTTCCAACTCATGTGAAACAATAGAAATCTACTGTTGATGTTTGTAAATGTAATATCTATTTTATTTTCTACTAATTAAAGGAGTCCAAGATTGTCTGCCACCAGATAACATGCCCACCAGTGGCCTGTGCCAGCCCCTCTTTAATAGATGGGGAATGCTGCCCTGTGTGCATGCGTAAGTAGATTATACAAAATCTAGTGCAAACAAGAACCCAACTTATTCTTTCTTCTTCATGTTCTTTCCTCTAAACTGATGGAGCCATGTCTCATAAAAATTATATTCCATCCATGCTAAGGTTTAATAGCACATGACTCTTGCAGCCAGTTTGTCTGTGGTAGTAAACCACATATTTATTGACACTAAGAATGGCTTCTGTGGGCTCTTCAGATGAAGTCATTCGATAAACAAAGTGACATCAATAATAAAAAGCAAGAAATTATTATCTTTTTCCAGTACTTAAATGTAAATAGTAAGTAGATGTCGATATTTTTAAGCTAAAGACAGCGAGGACGGCTGGTCCCCCTGGTCGGAATGGACACAGTGCACAGTCACCTGTGGCACAGGAACTCAACAGAGAGGTCGGTCATGTGATGCAACCAGCAACCCCTGTACTGGACCATCTATCCAGACTCGAAAGTGTAGCTTGGGAAAATGTGACAGTCGTGGTAAGTAGTACTTTGTTTTGTCTCAAGCTGGCCTCATCTTGAAGTGTCTGCCTTTGCAATGTTATATTACTGTGTCTGTGTTTAATTATCTGTGCTCCATTTCCCCTTTGACTAATCAGAAACAAAACATTTTCATGAAATGTGGGGAGGTGAGAACATAATGGACCTTCAGAAAAAGTCATTACAGCTTAGTTATAAGACAATACCAAATCTTTTAAACTACAAAATGCTGAGCTTCAGTCTCCGTAAATGTGGCTCTCACAGTGTGTCTGTGTGTTAGCAAGGAGCTGGATCTCCTCGCTGTGTTGCAGGGTGTGCCTTGTCAAAAGTTAATTCCAAATAAATCACTGGCTGAGACGTTGCTCCACAGTGCAATGACTCATCGATGCCTTCCATGCAAAAAATATAAGAAATACGGAATCTTCCCTGGTATTTGCTATTTAAAATGCCCCTTATTGATTTCTTCATTGTTTCTCTAACTTGAATGGTTTTCATAATCACAGTAGTTTGCTTCAAAATCACAGAAAAAGAAAATAGATATAAAAAATCAGATTGTAAATGATTGTTGGATTTAGTAAGACAAGTCAGACCTGTAGAAAGAAATCACTTACATAGAATCTGCTTGTCATTATTAAAAAAGCTAAAACATCTCATAAAGCAACACATCATCCCCTAATCTTAAAATTTTAAGAACATATGAGAAATAAAGTCATTGATATCTATCCATTCGGGAAAGGGTAGTATTCTAGGGCTGTGCACACCACACTGAGAGCCATTATTCAAAAAAATTAGAAACATCAAACACGGCCGAATCTTCCGACAAGGTCCTAATCTACCAAAAAATACCCAAACAACACATCCAGCACTCATAGAGGAGCTCCAAAACAGAGCCTAGAACAACATCTAAAGCACTGCAGATCACGCTTGCCTCGGCTATGGTCAGTGACTGGGAAATAAAGCATTTCTATAGGCGAATTTAAGAGTGGAAACCAATGATGAACAAAAATACCAAAAAAAACATTAAGACCCATCAGAGAACATTCATTTCATTAATTTTTTGGGAATTGTGGGTCCTGTTACATCTGGCAAAAAACTAACTCAGCATTTCAGACAAAAATATCATACCAGCGGATCAGCATGGTGGTAGTGTGGTGGTCTGGGCCTGTTTTGCTTTAAGGACATAGACAATTGTTGGAACCTGTCAGGCTCAGAACAAAAGGACCCAGTTTTTGAGGAGGAGAGACAGTTAGGTTTCACCAAATGTTTTTTAAAGATGGAACTGTAGAAGACAGCAACCTTTGCAGGAGGAGAACACGGGTTAGTGACCAAGGTGGAGAATACCTGGTGGAGAATGGTAATGAAAGTGTGAGCCACTAACCTGGTCTTAAAGTTCAGTCGGTGCCCAGAGGATGAGGTTGGTCCCAGCCAGCCGGATGCCAACAAATGCAGCGGGAGCTACCCAGAGAGTCCCAGACACTAATTTATAGCAGATGAAGGAAGTCAGGATCATCCAGAGGGTGAAGCCAAAGCGGGTGTCAAAGACGTGCTAAGGGGTCAAAGCCAGGAGATCCGAAGAGGTACCGAAGGGAAACCCATGACGGTGTCAGGAATCTCTTTCAGGTTCAGTACACAGGCAGAATCCAGCAGATTCCGAAGACAGATCAGGCAAACTGATCAGAACATGGACAGACAGGCTCAGGGGTCCAGAGGGAGAAAGGGTCAGGATCAGGGAATCAGAAACACTCAGGTACACTAAAGAACCCTCACCAAAGGCTCAAATAATCTGGCGCTGATGATGGGTTAAAGGTTGGTTAAATAGAAGCTGAAGCAGCTGGATCAAATGAACGGTAATGAGAACTGGGCAGAGCTAGGCAGTTGAATGAAATGAGTAATCAGGGCATTCATCAACACATCATGACAGAAACCATCAGTTCTGCATCAGATCTTCTCCATCAACCACTTCATGCCCTGAAGTTTAAACATGCTTGGTTATTGAGCTGGACGATGATACACAGGAGATTGTCTAGTCCACCTCTGCATGGTTAAAAAACAAAAATAATCAGAACGAAGATCTTGGAAGAAGTGGGTTGTTTACACTCAAAAACAAATCTGCTTTGAAGACAGAGTTAGATTTGTTTAGGGGGCTTTCTCCCCTAATAAATGAATCAGTTGGTATTAAAAGTGCCTTTTGTCAACACTCATATTACAAATATTCGCATCTGTTTCATTGTTAAAATATTTAAATATGACAAAAAAGCAGGTACCTTTCCTAGTACTCGATATATATGGTGGATTTTGTTCAAATTTTGTTACAGGTTTAAATTTGCTGAATAAGACATTTCACTGTGTATTGGTATCACACAATGATTGCTGTTTATAGATTTAATTAAATGGAAAACCCAAAGGATAGCATAGGAAAAATGTTTTGTTATGTGTCATTCCCAGTTCGCCAGGACGGAGGATGGAGTTTGTGGTCGCCATGGTCTGCTTGCTCAGTGACCTGCGGAGAAGGACAGATCACCAGAATACGGCACTGCAATTCTCCTGTCCCACAGTTGGGGGGGAAAGACTGTGAAGGAAGCGGGAGAGAGACTCAGAGCTGCACTGCCCAACCCTGTCCGAGTGAGTATTTTAGCTAACAAAGGATTTCTAAAGAGCAACATCATGGTTAGAAATATCTGGTGTTTTCACATGTCCAACATCCAGTCCTTGTTTTCCCTCAGGGCAGCATTCCCCATGTGCTTTGGACTGACCTCTTGTCAGTCTGTCAGGAAATGTTGAGCAAAATAAGCTCCGTTTGTTTTCTTTTGCAGTATTTGCCTCTATGCTTCTGTTTCTGCATGGCTGTTTGTTTAGAAACCAAATGTTAGACCAAAAAAAGCAATAAAATACTGACCCATCCAAATAATCAGAACCGCTTTGAATATTCCTGCACAAGTTTTTGTTTTTTTATGAACTTTGCATCATTCATTCTGCCGACATGAAAATCAATGAAAAATTACTGGTGCAGGACTTTATTAAGAATAAAAGCTCAACTAAAAAATAAAGAAATAAATGATATTTTTAAATTCTCTTTTGTAATATGTTGAGAGACATTTTTCAGCACTTACAGCTGCAAGTCTGAAATTGGTATGACTATAAATTTGGCAGATTTGTCACTGGGATTTTTTCTCATTTATCAAGGTGCAGCTGCTTCATTTTTATCAAACTAGATGAGTGCAGCTGCTGTGCGGCGCTATTTTAAATCATGCTTCCGATCTTTTGTCAGCCTGAGGTCGGAGCCATTCCTGTGTTTCCCTTAAGGCCTTTAAATGTTGCGTTAACGGTACACTTGGGTGCATGGTGGAAGACAAACTTCTGTCCTATTTGTAGGCATGTAAAATACCCAAAAAAATTTAAATCTTCATGTATTTATTATTTGCTTTAATTTTGGGCTATTTCAGCATGTCACTACTGCATGGTGCTGCCACTACCATGCTTTTGTTTTGGTAAGGTGTTGTGTAGCATTTTCTTTTACCTAATTAGTATAGTTTTAGCTGTTCTCAGCATTCTGTTTTACAAGGGTTAAAGTACTTAGTTGTTTTAATTACCTAATTTTCACCATTTTTCTTTCCTCTTCAGTGAAACAATTCTTTTTTAAGTTTTCAGAAAATATTCTTAAAGCTTCACTTTCATTTAAACAAATTCAACAATGTGAAAGTGGGTTGGTAATCAAATTTGTACCTTTTCACTCAACGCTTTGCAAATAACTTCTTTATTACTAAATGGAAAATGAATGAAGAAAATGTTTCATAATACTAATATGTAAGGGATGGTGCCATCTGATCTCATGTTAAATTATAAAGGAGTAAAGCATCTTATCAGAATCAGAAAGAGCTTTATTGCCAAGTAGTGTTTGACATGAATGAAGAATATTCTTTAGTATTGCCAGAAGTTTTGAGTCACAACATCAAATTTTTGTATTTAGCTGTTCCAATTACTGCCATGGATGCATGTTTATACAGTTTGGAGAGGAAAGGAACTTGACTGACCTGCCAGGATGCTGACTTCAGCTTTATAGAACACCTTTGGGATGGATCAGAGCGAAGGCTGCAGTTCTGGTTTTCTCATCTAACTATATCAAAATCTAAAGGGTCTTTATTTAGACTGGAGGTTCATCACTATTGCAGAAATGAGTGGGCTTCTTTTCAAGGCACTGTACATCTAACATGTGATTTATTTATTTTCCTCTTAGTTGATGGGGGTTGGGGGCCATGGTCTCCATGGGCAACTTGTTCTGCAACATGTGGAGGAGGAATCAAAAGTCGTTCACGCGAGTGCAACAGTCCTCATCCTCAGTATGGCGGCAAGAAGTGCATTGGAGAGGCCACTGACAGTGACATCTGCAACAAGGATGACTGCCCCATTGGTGAGTGAATTTTTCCCCTTTTTATTAACACAACTTGTTTATATCATCGCTTAGTTTTAAGCAAAACTAGTTCCAGTTACAGGAGGTATGGATATTAAATGATGTGCATCCTCCATGAGAATGTTGTGACAACACAATAAAAGAGTTTGCTCAGCCTTTCATCCAATCCAACACTCATCACTTTGATTATTTGTCTTCACTAGGTCAAGCAAAGCTGGCAAATAACTTGTTTTTTTTAATTATTCATTACATTATATTATTTTAATTATGCCCTTAACTTTGGTGCACACAAAACCAGTTCTTTGGATTAACTTTTTCCAATTGCCACTTTTCTGTTTGTTTTATTTTGCACACATTTCTCTGCCCTGACAGATGGATGCCTGTCTAATCCTTGTTTTGGCGGGGTGGACTGTAACAGCTCTCCAGATGGCTCCTGGGAGTGTGGCCCCTGTCCCGTTGGTTTTCGGGGAAACGGCACCCATTGTGATGACATCAATGAGGTGAAAGCCACAAACCCTAAAAGGCGCATAACCAATCCTGGTTTTGACACTTCAATTTTCCAAATTTGTTTCTTCATTTTGCCTTCTGTGCTCCTCTAGTGTGACATGGTGTCTGATGTTTGTTACAAAGTGGGTGGAACGCAGCGCTGTGTCAACACAGACCCGGGCTTCCACTGTCTGCCCTGTCCAAAGCGCTACAAAGGAACGCAGCCTTTTGGCATGGGTGTTGATGCAGCCAGAACAAACAAACAAGTGAGTTTGTGTGGCACTCATTCAGCATCTTTGACGAATTGACAGTTGTAGCCTTAAAAGAGTTAAAATAGAAGGTATTGTTTTATCTCTGTTGGGTTGAATAGTATAAAATAACTGAGTAAGTGAACTTATGTGAATATAACTTATCTTGACCAGTACCAGTACGTAGATGGAGCAGTGTGGGGTAACCCCATAACCATTAACATATGCCATACATTGCTGGGCCTTGTAAGATCAGAAACAGGTTGTTTTTGAGTAAGATATTATGAACACAAAGTCACAGCTGTTGAGTTTTGTCTCTGGAAAAGGTATAAGGACATTTTATATATATATATATATATATATATATATATATATATATATATATATATATATATATATATATATATATATATATATATATATATATATATATATATATATATATATATATATCACTCTACTGGGATACAGTTTTTATTATTCTTTTGATCACCAAATTCATGGAAAACTAAAACGCAGAGACCCTGCCATGTAACATCAGTCATTGTTTCTTTTTTTCTTTTATTTTGCTCTACACCCTGTGCACATGCCTGTTCAATTTTACATTGTTTCAGTTCCAGTTTATTCATTTTTTAGGATGGAAAACTGCTTATTATTTGGAATAAAATGCTCTATTGCACATATTTGATCAAAAGCTGGATCTGGCTTTCAGTTGGAGCTCTGTGAACTCACTGTGTGGTATCTAATATTTCACCCACTGGTAATGAAGGGCAGCTGTGTGCTGCAGTAATTCACTGGTGCTATTAAATAGAAAATTGTGAAATGATTTGTGCTCAATAGAGCTAACCTGGCAGGATAGATTGATAATTTGTAGCACTCAGATTTAGTACTACACATTACATTCTGCTCCCATCAATTCTGAAAAGGAAAGGAGGGCGGTTAATCAGAACCGCAAAGCAACACCTAGTGCCCGCCCACCAAAGTTTGGTTTTAGGCTAATCATAGTAACAAATTAAATTGTCAGCTGACAGAATGCAAAACCTTCATAACCTATGGTTTTACTCTCTTGTTTCAAAGATGAAATTGTGTATTCTGACAAAACAGATGTGAAAACAGGAGCTACTAATACCCTTTTTTTCTTTTTTTTTGCTGCCATTTTTATTTTGGGTTTAGCACCTTTTGCTTTTGGCATAGCTATATGCCACGACTTGAATCATAACACTGCAATGTGATTGGCTGCCCCTCGTACTCGCACTATATCAGCTAGAGTGATTGTGGGTGTTTGTGAACTCACAAATACTGAATTCAGCTTGCAAACCAGGTTATGGAACTGGTCCCTCTTCTGATTATTTATTTTTTTTTGCAAACTAATATGTTTGATTTAAACAAGTTCTTTCTAAATGACAAAAAAAAAAAATATTTAGAAAGACTATAAAGTAAGCAACCCTAACACGAAGCAGAAACAGTACAAAGACTGAAAGAGTCACTTTAGTAAAAGTCACTCCATCTGTTGTTCTTTGATGCCAACTGCATATCATAACATCTTAATTTCACATTTCTTTTTTTGTAAGATATGTGAGCCAGAGAACCCTTGTAAAGACAAGACCCACAGCTGTCACAAATATGCTGAATGTATATACATCAGCCATTTCAGTGACCCAATGTACAAATGTGAGTGTCGCACTGGCTACGCTGGGGACGGATTTATTTGTGGAGAGGACTCAGATTTGGATGGATGGCCCAATCAGAATCTGGTCTGCAGTGCCAACAACACATATCACTGCAAGAAGGTATTGTCATTGACTTGTTTGTATGTTGCCTTCTCTGCTTTGACACCACATTTAGGTGATGAACCTTGTAAATGTCTTGCAACTCATTTTAGGATAACTGCCCTAACTTACCAAACTCTGGTCAAGAGGACTTTGACAGAGATGGCCAAGGAGATGCTTGTGACAAGGACGATGACAATGATGGAATTATGGATGAGCGAGTATGAAAATCACAAACTTTTACTATTCTAAACTGTCAGGGGATAAAAAAAAACTATTAATTTCCCCTAAAGTCGTAGATTATACCCAGCAGAACCCAATAGTTAATTTTAGAAAAACATCAGGTTCACCTCTTTGCACAAGTGAGGGAAGATCTAAAAAACTTTTTACTGAAAGAAAATGTAGATTTAAGTAAGGCATTTTATTTTCAGTGAGGCATGTAAATGGGAACTGATTTTTTTTTTTTTTTTATGCCAGCAAGTAAGTCAGAAGAAAGTTATTTCACTGTTGTCCTTTTATCTATTACCTTGTATTTTACTTGAATAGAAGGTAGAATCAGCAGTAATCTGTTTGCCAGAATTGAAGTTTTACAAACAAATTTAAGATTTAAATCACTAACAAAATCTAGATTATTGTCTTTCTACAACTTACTGTTTGCACAACAGATATTAACAAGCATGCACTTCCCACCTTTAGGACAATTGCCCCCTCCTTTACAATCCCCGCCAGTTTGACTTTGACAAGGATGAAGTAGGTGACCGCTGTGACAACTGTCCCTATGAACACAACCCTGCCCAAATAGACACCGATCATAATGGTGAAGGGGATGCCTGTGCTGTGGACATCGATGGAGATGGTAAACTGGTTATGATTAGTTTCAAAATTGACTCAAATGATTTTAATTATAGTTTCCAAATTGAAAATTGTTGTTCTAATCGTGTAATTTCCCCCTAGAAATTCCAAATGAGAGTGATAACTGCCCCTATGTATACAACACTGACCAGAAGGATACAGACATGGATGGCGTTGGTGACCAATGTGACAACTGCCCATTGCTTCATAATCCCGACCAGGTAATAACCTACAAATAATGCAACCACACAGCAGCTGTGAGAAATATTAATAAATGCATTTGTATCAATCTGACAGACTGATGGGGATAATGACCTGGTTGGAGACCAGTGTGATAATAATCAGGACATTGATGAAGATGGTCATCAGAACAATTTAGACAACTGTCCCTATGTGGCCAATGCAAACCAAGCAGACCATGACAAGGACGGGAAAGGAGATGCATGTGATTATGATGATGATAATGATGGTATACCTGATGACAAGGACAACTGTAGACTAACACCTAATGAAGACCAAGAGGATGCTGATGGTGAGTACATAGCATTTAACCAATTGACTTTATAACAGATACAATATGACCCATAGAGGTAAAACCTGCAATATGCAGAAAAACGTTCTCAAAGTTGTTTACTATTAGAAAATCATGTTTGTCCTCCAAACTAATGCCCCATACGGTATACACTACCTCTCTGAAACTGATCCGTGCCAAGTTCGAACCAAGCTTGGATCAGTTAACCGTGCCGAGCTTGGTTCTTGCCACCATTTATATATAAAGCTAGCATGGATTGAATACCTCCTATCGGGTGTCCACAATACTAGAGCTCTCAAGGTGGGAATTATGCAAACAAAAATGGTGGTGCCCGTAGCACTCAGGAACTCATATGCCTGGACAGTGTCCTGCGCCTGAATTTTACTGAGAGCCTCCGTCTTTGCATCATCCCAGCTCTTGATGCCATTTATTGTTAAGAGGTTGAGTTTGTGTTGTGAACAGTTGAAGAGATCTATGAATTGCAAAGCTGAACACCCTGGAAAACCAGCGAAATGAGTCAGCTGACTGTAAATAGGAGATGATGTGGTCTGCTCATGTGCTCTTTGTTATTAGAGAACCGAGCCACATCTTAACCGTGCCGAGCCCTGCTGTTGAACTATTACTAGTTCAAGTGCAGTTGTGTCTGGCATGGGTTCAGTTGCATTCCATTTACACTCAACAGTCTCGCTTACCGTGCTTTGACCGTTCTTGGCATGGTTTCAAAGGGGTAGTGTAAATGGGACCTAATTGTACACCCTATTCCAGAAATCGGGTCACACAGATAGCAACGTCCATTGGGGTGGGTGCTATTACTGAGGAAAAAAGACTCAGAGTTAGCTATTTTCAGCTTCAGTGTATTTTCTCTATGACTTGTTAGAAAGTGGCTGTGGTTTATTCAGGGTTGCAGGACAGTGAGCAAGAGCCAGAACTTAAGCAGATAACAGGAAGGCGAAAGTAAGAGCAACAATGGCTGTATCTTATAATTTTGAGCTTTTACCACTGTTGGGCATTTAATATGCTGGATCTGGAAAACTGTCAGGTTAGTTAAAATGAGAATTAACTAAATACAGACAAGGTGGTTCTTATTCTTTATGCGTGTTAAACTGCTTTTACATGACAGACAGAGGCTGTCAAAACTGTTGTTGCTTATCTCTTTGTAATTGGTCATCTATAACTGTATGTGCACAGTCCAGTATTCTCCGGTCTAGCTCCTCCAAACTCCACAAAGTCTTTATTTATTCTTTTTACTTGATGAGGTTTTGCTTTCTCCTTGATGCTCAGCAATTAGTCTCCCTGCAGCAGGTGTGAAGTACAGAGGCTGTGGAAAAAGTCAAAAAGTGGGTCGGTACAAGTGATGTCATTCTGCACGACTTAGATGGCCAGAGGGGTGAATGCCAGGTTGTGAAGTTTTTATTTCCTTTCGGCTTTGCTCGTGATTAATCCAAAGAGTCCCATTTAAAGCAGGGTTACCTGGAGTTTGTACAGCTGTCTGTAACTGGAAACAGACCACAGAGTAGGAAAGCTCGCCTTCACACTCTTTAAAGCTTGTCAGATTGTGCTAATTTGATAGAACCATTCAAGCTCGTTTGGACAGTAACAAAGCTGCTGACAAATGGAAGCTAGTTACTTTCATGCAGTGCCCCTTTTTAAACCATTGGCCTATTTGTCTTCCTGTGTTCCTGGACTGCAGTTAAACTCCTGCAGAGGTTGGGCCGTTTGTTTGGAAAACTTGTTGAATTTGTATGAAAAAAAGACTTAATGATTTGCTTCAGTAGACTTGGCTTGGGTATTAGACACATTTTTTTAAATGAATAGTAACTTTTCCATTTCTTTTTCATTTTTAAGGGGCAAATGATTCTCTGTAGTAGGAGTGTCAGGATACTTACAGCTGCCACAGCTGATTTTCAATCCTATGCAAAAGTAGGTCAACCTTGTTGATGCTTTTAAATATTGTTTTATTCAAAACAGGTGATGGAAGAGGGGATGCGTGCAAAGACGACTTTGACAATGACAGCATCCCAGATATCCTCGATGTGTGTCCAGAGAACAATGCCATTAGTATTACAGACTTCAGGAAGTTCCAGATGGTCCACTTGGATCCAAAGGGAACAACTCAGATTGATCCCAACTGGATGGTCAGACATCAGGGCAAAGAGCTAGTTCAGACTGCAAACTCAGATCCAGGAATTGCAGTTGGTGAGAAGCACACATGCAAAATGTTTACTGTCAGGAAAGCATTTCATGCTGACTCACTGCTTTTCAAAAGAAATCCATTTAACTCTGCAGCCCCCCGAGAGTGTATCATATTTGGTTTCTTCCCACAGGTTTTGATGAGTTCAGTGCCGTAGACTTCAGTGGAACCATGTATGTGAACACAGACAGAGACGATGACTATGCTGGCTTTGTGTTTGGCTATCAATCGAGCGGGCGCTTCTACGTTGTGATGTGGAAGCAGATCACACAGACTTACTGGGAGGACAAACCCTCCAAAGCCTTTGGCATCTCAGGCGTGTCACTCAAAGTTGTCAACTCAACCACAGGAACTGGAGAAAACCTCAGGAATGCATTGTGGCACACAGGAAACACCCCCGGACAGGTAGGAGGACATCCAAATGTTAGAGTGAAAACAGTCCTAGCTCTTGATCTTCTTTTTTTTTTTACAATTCTGTCTGTTTAAATCAGACAGTATTGATTTTTGTTTTATTGTACGACAAAAATAATGCTCTAAAAACTGAACAAAAATTTTATATAGGTACGCACTCTGTGGCATGACCCCAAAAACATTGGTTGGAAGGATTACACAGCTTACAGATGGCATCTTATTCATAGACCCAAGACTGGTTTTATAAGGTAAGCCTATATATTCACTTGCCTGTATGCAGCAAACATCATACATTATGCTTACAGGGCTTGTTTTTCTTTTTTAGGGTTGTGGTATATGAAGGGAAACAGATCATGGCTGACTCAGGACCAGTTTATGACAAGACATTTGCTGGAGGAAGGTTAGGCCTGTTTGTCTTCTCACAAGAGTTGGTATTCTTCTCCGACCTCAAGTATGAGTGCCGAGGTAAGCTGGAACCACAAGTCTGTTTGTTGAAGAAAACATTTTGAAAGCATAGGAATCTGGGATAAATCTGGTATCTCTTATCTTACATCCAAGCAGTCTGTCCTTTATTTATATTTGGTTATTTAGTTTAGAAAATGGCTAGTTTGTCTCTTGAAATTGAATTAACCATAGATTCCTACAGCAAGGCATAATGTTTGATGTTTAACCATCAAATATTGTTTGTTTGGCTCTAGTTAAATATAGTTAGTAATTGATTAATAATTGGGATTAGGCAGGGGCTGGTATGAGATTTTAAGGTATGATGACCCTGAGATAGCCAATTAATATCCCTTATAATAAATATTTTGTGTCATTTGGTTATCATTTGTGTTTCAGAAAAAATATTGAAATATACAATTTAGTTAAATAAAGATTATTGGTAATCACTCAGGCAGCTCTTTATTTGTCTTTGAAAAAAAAAAACACAAGACAATAAAAACAGCCCTCACAGCTCTATTTTATTGTCTCTTCTGATCTAGACAAGTTTTTTCTAACTAAATTCAAGTCTGCTGTGAAGGTCCTCATAACTGCTAATCAAACACATTACAGACAATTGAAGAAAAGAGTTATTAGTTTGAGAATAAAGGAGTCTGGCCTCTATTTCAAACACCCACTAATAGTACAAAGCTCTCACCCAGACACTATGTAGCCTTGCAGATGTGCAACAGCCCGAATGGATACTTTTATATGAAAATATAAGTAAAATCAGCACTAATTAACAAATAAACAAATGTAATACGAAATAGATTTTTCCGACTACAGTATTGCTCAGTTGATTATAGAAAATAGATACTATCCTTTATGTGATTGATAATATAGAAGGAAAAATTTATGAATAAATGCAACAAAAAAAAACAAGTGAGCATAAAATTGTAAGTAATGTACCACTAGTCATTCAAGTTCACCCTTCAGGTATACAAAAATATGTTAAATTGCTTCTCCAGCACTACTAAAATGTAATCACATAACCTTCAGAGGTTTAGGTACTCATGATGTAAAACTGTTTGTAAAAATCAATATGAGACTGCAGAAGTTTAAGCATCATGGTACGAAAGAAACATTCTCTATTTAATAAGAACATGAAAACCAGACTAAAGTTTGCTGGGGAAAAGTGGACATAAGGATAAACAGATGAGTCAAAGCCTTCATTATTTGGACATTTTTTTGAATTAACCAAAAGCAACATTCCAAGATGATACCCACTTTGAAGAACAGAGCTAAAAATGGGAAGGTTTGGGAACCTGACTGGCCATAGAATCAGGAAATATGTGTAAAGCAAACATTGACCCTAGACTATGACAATTATCTGGAAAAAAAAACAGTAAGTAAACCAATGAATGTTTAGGAACTAGGAAATATAAAGGGTATGAAAGAAACCTCTTATCACATTTGAAACTTTCCTGAGCCTGATGTTAGAGACTGACAGATGGATACAAGAAGCAGTAGAAGAAATCGTAAAACAGCTAAATTCATATTTTCTGTCATATGGCTGTAAGAGAAAACTTTGATATTTTTGTGTATGTAATGAACACTTTGTAAGCAATCAATATGTTTCCCAAACCTCAGATAAACCGGACTTCCCAGCAGTGTTCACCAGGTAAAGGGCTGAGAGTTTGTGTGTTGAGTGTGGTTGCAAGAACAAAAACTGCCGTTTGTGCTTGACAGCTTGCCCGTGCACAATGCCCCAGCTGCATTGTGAAAGGCCTTGTGCGTCAGTCCAAGGATCTTATGCTGAGTGCCAAGTGCTAAACTGTGGAAAATGAGCCTGCGGCACTTATTCACAATCACAGCCACGTTGCTGAAGACACGCTTCCTAGTGCCCACATTGCACATGTTCCTCCATTCTGACGCTCTTTTTTTTCTCCGCTCTAAACGTATTATTAACGGCGGCTGTCTTTCATTTCTTTCTGCAGATAACTGAGTTTGATGTCATTCAGAAGAAGGACAAAAACAAGAATCTTTCCAAGTAGATCCCGTCATCAATGAAGCAGCTGGACATGAATGAGACTTTGCATAAAGGCATCTTTTGCCTTCATTCACTGACAGGAAACAAAGTCATTGCAGTTTCAGTTTTCCTTAAAGCTCCAGTACAATATTTCCATTCGTGGAAAGAAACTGAACACAGTAAGCAAGCTTAAAAAGCATCATATCAAAAAATAAACCATATACTTATTCTACATCTTTCTCTTTATTGTGTGACCACTCGCTGGACAATCACTTACAAGGGAATCAATTATTTGTGATTCCCTGCATTTGCTTGCTCCCTTTGACCTGTAAGTGAGCACTGTCTGACTAAATGTAAACAACCAACTAACTGAAACTATAACCATCACTGTTTCTCTTCATTTCTCTTGAGCTGAATGTGCTCTTTAACCGGAAACTAAGAGTGATTGATTTCAACCATGCAGAGATGTTTATACTAAGTCTGTACTATATTTTCCTTTGTAAATTATTTAGGCTCAGCCTGTTTTGTTTGTTTGCATTTGTGCTAGATTGTAAATAGTTTATTTATTTGTTTACACTGATATATAGTTCAATATTACACCCAAGATAGCATTATACATTATCTCAAGACTTTTCTTTGTGAGTTTCAGAGACTGTGTTTTAAAGTTGCTTAAAAAAGATCACTTTTATAACATGGTGACAGATTGTTATAATTCTGACTGTTGAGTTTTAAACAGGGCATCTTTGCCACAAGAGTGTTTATCTATTTATGTGAGTTCACTCATCAAAAAGTTTTCTGCAGTGCCTCTTCCTCAGTGAATCCAGTGTAGCCTAACACATCACTTGTCTGCATCTGAGAGTCTGAAGGTCATTTAATTTTTTGTCTTAAAGTCTTAGAAAAGTAGAAATATTGTAAAAACATTTTATCCAAATAGTTTTCCGCTCATATGATTTTTTTTTTTTTAGCATGACTAATGGATATTGTGAAACCTTGCAGTGTTGGCTGAAATGATAACAGATAACGGTGTGACTGTACAGTGTTCTTTGGAACATGATAGTTTCTCGGTCTATTGACATCAGTCTGTGTATTCTCATTGTTCTGTTCTGCTTGCTTTCCATCATCATTTACTTGAGATTTGCATTGCACAAAGTGTAAATGTTTTCCATTTTTATGTTGTTAGAAAGACATTTTCTTTAGAATTGGGTTGCTCTGTTTACAAATAAACCATTTTAAACCGTTTTTGAGCATATGACTAAAAACTAAATCTACTGACAGTTTTTGTGAAATTATTTCAGTATTTAAATTGAATACTAAACATTTTCCCTTATGATTTTTTTAACATGAATTGATAAAAAGATACAGCACAAAAGGTGTCTGGAAAGCACATATGAGAGCTGTGTTATGAATGATATTCTAATCTTTAAGCCTGTTCCTTTTGAAACATTGCCCCGTTTTGTCGCAACAGCAGAAACATTGTGAAGCAAAGCTCGCAGTGTGAATTGGCAAATTTCAAAGTTGTTTTCTGCTCATAAAATAATTCCCTTTTCATTTTCGAACTTCCTTAAGCTGGGTTGAGGCAAAGACTGAGTCAGTTTATAAATTAAGCCTCAGCTA
Source organism: Cyprinodon tularosa (assembly GCF_016077235.1). NCBI lineage: Eukaryota > Metazoa > Chordata > Actinopteri > Cyprinodontiformes > Cyprinodontidae > Cyprinodon > Cyprinodon tularosa. The sequence goes on along the minus strand of NW_024039085.1, from coordinate 4,223,284 downwards.
TACAGTAACTTAGTCTTAAGCAGATTAAAGCAGTAGTAACACGGAATAAGTAAAATACCTTCTAAATTATATGTTTGAAAAACTACTGCTTAAAGGTATAGTGGAGGATGTTCATTTTCCGGTTGGACCATCAAAATAAGTGGTCCTCCTAATTGCCAATCATTCTGGTGCTATGTTTACGTTAGTCTGTCCTACGTGCTCATCCTAATTATCATTTACCGGTGTTGAGTCTGACCAAGTGGAAAAATGGCAGATCTTCTTTTGGAAAGTAAGCTTGTATGAGTGATGCAAACAGCAACTTTTAAACAGAGCGTGCATGAGAAGAAATGGGCTCCTGCACACGTTTGATAGACGTTCCCTCTTGGGAGCGGATACAGAGTTGTGATGTGCAATTTTTTTTTTAAAAGGGAGAGAAAAAATAAATTACTTAGAATTTGCATGACAACATTGAGTGAGCTAATAGATATATAAAAATGAAAGCAAACAAGAAGCAAAGTATCTGATATTTATTAGAGATTTAATGATCCGATGCCTGGATATCGGCTCCAATATTCACTAATTAGTTGAATGGTCTCAACCTCTAAATGTCTTGGTCTCTGACTCTTAGAGTCTTGGTCTTGTCTCGGTACTCCTTGATCTTGGTTGGTGTGGTTGACTACAGCACTACCATTCAGGACACAAAACAGCTGCAGCTGATGGCTGATACATAAATATCAACTTTGTGGCAGAAAGTCCTGCTGGAGAATGCCTGACTATCATTTTATGCCCTTAATCTCAAACACACTTTGGTTATGCGACACAACTGAGATCAAACAAAATACTTGTAAATTCATTAGTGTGAAAAGAAAAATCACAACAAAAATTTCCTCATTCCTCAAACATTTCCTCATTAAAAGAAGGTCTAGGTTAGTTTTGCAGTTCAGTTCTGTTAAACTCACTTACCAGTGATGGTTTATGGAGTAATACATCATAACTTTATCACAACTAAGAACGCTGATATTATGTCTTACAACTTCCTAAATCCTGCAGATTTTTTTGTGCATAAACATATATCTGAACCAATACAAAAAAACAATCAAACGTATACTAAGTTATCATACCAGTATATTCATATGAATGCCAACAACAAAAAACATTATAAAAACTATTTATAAAAACAGAAACTTAATTTCTTGTGAAGGCAAATCTGTGTTTTGCATGATCCAATATAGTGTCACAAACCTAAAAGAAATAATGTACCAGTTTAATAATGGAGAATTAGTCAGCTTTATATTTTTTTAATATACAAAAACTATTTATTTTCTGAGAATGCGTTTATTTAAGAGCAACTATACAAATTACAAACACAGAGAAAAAGTACACTATATTATATTATTTTCCATGTGAGTCCCAGATTGTTCATTCTTTTTTGCCTTTTCTAAATAGTGCTTTAAATCAGTCATACCTGTCTTTACCCATGCTGGGTCAGATCCTGATGTTTGAAAATGGGAAAACAGAATAAAGTGTTAACCTTGCTGCACGCAGTTAGCCAGGAGTTGTAGCTAAACCAGGTCCTGGAAAAAGCCCGAGTGTACCTTCTCCATCTGTCCTTTGACTGCTGGTTAATTTTTATGTTCGGCTGATGAGATCCAAATGCTTTCACCTTCAGCTTACAGTATCTTGGTAAGTTTGCTTTAAGGAACTTCACTTAAATTATTTTTCTTGCACTATTTCTCTCTTTCTCTCTCAAAGCATCTCCAACTTCCACAACTTGAACTGTCAATCAGTTGCACTACGACTGTTACAACAGGTCCTGTTAACTCTGGGCGCAGGACAGCTGCACCCAGAGCTGTGCTGATGATGTTTTCTTGCAGAGTAATTCATCAAAGTGGAAAACTCACACTAGCAGATGGATTTGATCACTTTTTGGCATGAAAAGAAGCAATAGTGCTTTTGTTTCATCTTTTGTGGGCAGACCAAAACAGTTAATCCCCAGTTTAATGCACTTAGCACCTTTCTTTAAATGTCTTAAGATTCAACATATTCTCATTATCAGTTCGTATGAAATGGTACGAAAAGTTATGCACACTATTTCGTACGTTTTGGACGTTTTTCCTTAAAAAAACCGCATCAGTGCGCATGCGCTGGCAGACAAAAAAAAAAGCAGATCCGCAGATGGACGTAAAACTGGGAAAAACAGTGCAATCATCACTTATTCATGTCTCTAACTACATTGCTTGCTGTTTTATATCTTGGGGATAGGGTCAGGGTCAGGTTTAGGGCTAATTGTAATTTATGTTCTATATTCGTGAATGGTGCGTCAGATGCGCATACGACGAAAAAAACGTCCAAAACGTGCAAAATTACGGTGCATAAGTTTTCGTACGATTTCATACGAACTCCTAATGAGAATAAACTGTTAGATTCACAAAGTTCTCCACACAAAGAGCTGAGTTCAGATTGCAGGCCACAGACTCAGTCATGTGACACAGAGCTGCAGCAACAGTTTGCTTTTAATGTCATTGTGATTGTAAAAGATGGAAGAACCCCACATTTTTTACAACAATGTATACAGTTTAGAATTCAGGCTTACAAGCTGTGCAAAACATAATATGCTGTTTGCTGGTTGTTTATACTGAATATATTGAATATATATAATAATATATAAAACTCTGCTCCATAACATCCATTGCTGCATCAATTACTCTGGACTAAATACGTATTAGCTTATAACAAAAACATAAAAATGTGACTATCTTGATTAAAGTTTTACATAAGTATCTGGGCTTGCATTTTTTTCAATGAGATTTCTGATCTTTTGATTTTCCCTTGTTGTTCCTGACAAAGATTGAAGAGGTTAATAGCATGCTTGTAAGGGCAGGAGGGAAAAAAACTAATAAGGGAAAAAGGATAAGTCAAACTTTGCCCTTATAGCTCTGTCAGAGACGTTTATGTTAAGGTTCTTGGAAATATCTACGTGGCACAAACCAGAGACCCGCTGTATGGCCCTTGCAGGGGCAGCTGGTTTTAAGCCCAGAGCACGTTCCTTGGTGGTTCATAAAGCCCTGCCAGAGCATGTCAATGTATGACACAGTAAACCAGCCTTTTCTGCTGAGCTGAGGATTTAGCAAGCAGGGGGCATTTTAAAAGAACGTGGAACGTCCAACAAACTTGTTGGGGTTTGTCTGAAAGTGCGTCAGAGAAAGATCCCTCTTAGAATAAAGTAAGTTAATTTTATTTACAGAGGCTTCATCAAGGTTACAAAAATGTTAAAGCTTCGTGAGTTTATTGGTGATGTGTATTAATCATAATATAAACAGAAAAAAAGTAAGAGAATGGAGAGAAAAGGCCACATTAAAACTTCCCCAAGGTTTTTTCAGTTGCTTTCATGAAGAAAAAAAAATCAAACTTACATTGTTTCCAGAACGAAGGATCTTGGATCCAGCTGCAGGCAAATGTACTGGGAAATAAATAAGTTTGTCTGTTGAAATAACGAAACCCATTTTGTGCAGGGCATGAGTTTCTCTAGTCACTTGGAAAATATCTATCCTTCTTTTCATTGCCAGCCATTGAGGCACATGCTCACGTTCCAAAAACGAGAGGTGTTGGGCTGCAAGTTGATGTCCTGCTCCACAGGAGAACTGTGCGACATTAAGTAAGGCTGCAGAGCCTTTGCTTGGCAGGAGTGCGTCAAAAATAAAACCAGATGGTGTAGATTGGTACACTGGACATTTAAAGTCCGATTTAACAAACTCAGATTATATGCAAACCTTATGTAATTTAGAAGAATGGGATTATCCAAAACCCTACTTTTCTCTTTGAATGAATCTCTCTTGTTTTGGGGGTAGGCCTACTATTTTGCATTTGCAAATTATTTGTGATACTGCTACTATAGGGAGATCTGTTTGCTATGTTTGCACTTCAAAAAATGTGGAAAAGTAAAATGTTCCTGAAATAAAGCTATAAATAAAGTATCCATTCATCCATCCATCCATCCATCCATCCATCCATCCATCCATCCATCCATTTAAGGTAATTGCCTTGTTTTGGGTGAGGCTCTGAGTGCTGGCCTAATTGCTCATTTCATTAACCTGCCTAACTCTTGCCAGTGCCCAATTACCACTCATCTTATCCACCTGCTCCTGCTGCTTTTTGTACGGCTCAGTCCCAGCTTTCAGGGCCAGATCATTGACTCTGAGATTGTGTCTTTGAGTTTGGCTTTGATGCCATAGTTCATGTTCTCGTTCTCGGGGGCCAGTGGTGAGACAGGTTTTTAGTGTTTCATAGAGTTCCTGTTCACATCTCTTATCTTCTTAGCGTGCCCTGTTCCTGTCTTGGCTCAGTAGTCTATAGTAGTTTTCCCTATATCCTGCCTTGTTCTGCCTCTCAACTACTGAGCTTGCCCGTTCCAATTTGAACATTCTGCCTGAACTGTCTGTGGACTCATGGAACCCTGGATCTGCCTGTTCCCGTTCTGATCGGAACCCCTGACCAGGCTATGGACTCCTGGATCTCTAAGCCTTCCTGTTCCGAGCTGTTTTCCTGACCTGGCTTGGATTTCCGCTTATTCTCTGGGGCTGCAGCATCTTGTTTTCTCTGGGCGACTCCCCCTGCTTCTCGTTGGCAGTCCATCGGCTGGATCCCACCTTGCTTTAAGGAGATGGACTGAACTGTTAAACCAGGTAAGTGACTCACATGGATAATCATCCCCAGTCAGATTATCATGGTCACTTACCAGTGTTTTTCTCCTAACCAGAGTTTTCCAGTGATGGGTGGTGCCTCGCCTCTACCGCAGCCTCAGCTGACTCGTACCTCCACGTATCTCATGTTTTTTAATAAACGCCTTTGAATTTTCCCACTGTCTGTCTTGCCTTGAATATTGGGTTCTACATTCTGAGTTTATTACAGGTAAGTTATACTGAATGAGATTCAAAATCTAAAATCTAAGATCTGAGTCCTTGTGTGACAGGACTACTGAATCCCACTGCACGCTAATGGTTACTGCAGTGTGTCCCCCACACCCCACCCCCGCCGGCACTGGACAAAAGTAAACACTTCAACATAAGGCCAGACACTGCTTTGCACCTGAAATAACAGAGAGGTCAGATCAGCTTTGGAGGATTTGTCACAAATCTGTTTGTTTTTTCAAGCTTTAAAGAGTTAATGAACAGAAACAAGACTTTATTGATGGTGACTAATAAATGGATCACTCTTTTCAACATTTCAAGGTGGGAAAAAAAGACAAAAAAAATATTTTTTTTAAAGTCATATTAATAAGAAATCTCGATGAGGCACATTGGTTGGTTAGGTCTATAAAATAATATATAATATATTTCTTCTATGTTGTTGGTTACATAAACAGTTTACATAAACAGGTGTTAATCCATTAGACACACACATGTATTAAGCAAGAAACAAATGCTTAAGAACAAAGCAGAAACATTCAGACCATATCCTTACTGTTTATCTTAGAACTAAGATGATAAAGGCTATTCAGATTTGCAATTTTTTTTGCTGTAAACCACAGTAATTATATTAAAGGGAGGATGTTGTTTTTTCCGGGTGGATCATCAAAATAAGTGGTCCTTCTAATTGTCGATCATTCTGGTGATATGTTTATGTAAGGCCGTACTATGTGCTCGTCCCCATTTTAATTTACCGATGGTGAGTCTGACATAGTGGAAAAATTGCAAATCTTCTGTTGGAAAGTAAGCATGTAATAGCGATGCAAACGGCAACTTTTAAATCGAGCGCGCACAAGGGGAAATGGGCTCCAGTATGCTTTTGCACATGTTTAATAGGTGTTCCCTCCCTGCAGTGGGTACAGGGTTGTGCATGTGTATTTTTTTTAAGTGGACAGGGTAGGTCTTTTCAAAAATTCCTGAAAATCCTCCCCTATACCTTTAATGTCTAGTGTATTTGTATATCAACAGAAATTACGAACCGCTGTTGAGTTAAATGATATGGAAGAAAAAGAATAACATATTAGAGACTCAGATTAAAATCACTTAAAATCACAAAAGAAGCCTAACTATGATTCAGCATAGGGCTGCCAATATTATGCTTCTTTATTGGAGATGTTATGTTTGTTCCAACGTTTAGCTTCATTCTGATATTTTTATACACTTTTTAAGGTCCACATTGATGTGACCACTTTTGCTTTAATCTTTTGCTGCTGTAACACCACAATTTCCCCATTGTTGCACAAATAAAGGGATTTTCTATTCTATTCTGTTTTCTAATTGGTCAACTATTCATATTTTTTTGAAATTGCGAAAATGTCTACGGATAAAAGTGCTCTCCTATACTGTTTGACATTTGAATTTGTTACACCTTGTTTATACCATGAGGTGGTGGCTATTGACGGCGATGTGGCCAAGTTAACTCCTTTCTAAAAACCTGGTTTAGACGCAGACTAAATGTAAAATTTCAGATTTAATGCATTTAGCAAATGGTCAGAGGTGTCAAAATTATTAATGTTTATTACTCAGGTAGGAGTATAAACCTTACCATTTAGAAACAGTTTGTAGAAGTTAGAGCATCAATTTAAGCTTTTTACTAAAGTAAAAGTGTAAAAGTACCAGTTGTAAAATTGCTTAAAGTACCATATAAAAATAAATGACATGCAGGAAAATGTTTAGGACAGGCTACTGCACTACCCGATTATGATAAATTCCTTATAATTTCATTTTCTTAGTTTTATAAATAATGGTAACAGTGTCGAATTTAAGTTTGCATCCTCTTAAAAAACTATTTCTTTTTGTATGTGTTGAGCAACAAGTTGTGGCACTACCAAGTCCAGTAATAAACCAATTGTCCAGATTAAACAAGTTATTTTAATGATTTTTACGAGGGGGGGATTAAACACCAACAGGCCATAATGAAAATTAGCTTAAATGAAACAAAACTAATAAGTCTAAGGAGCAGAAAGTAGAGATAATTGTAAAATAAAATGTAAGATAAAGTATAGATAGCCAAAATTTCTACTTAAGTAATGTAACAAAGTGTTTGACACCTCTGCAAATAGTGAGACACTACTAGAAACTAGTGAAACTCTAGATTGCACTGACGGTAAATTAAATAACCATATTTATTTAAAAAGATGAAAATGTCTTCAGATTCTCAAATGACTCAAAACTAGCAGCTCAACCATGTTCAATCAGAAGGCTTGATTTTCAAATTGAAGCTTTGACAATTTTCACCTCCAATTAAATACAACTTTTTGATTATAATATGTACATTATATATAATGGGCATTTTCATAATTATGATGTGATTCTTTTTTTATATGGAGGGTTCTAAAAGAACAGCAGTGTAATTGTGGGTATGCCCAAGAGTTAAAATGGCAGCAAAGGGACGCAACCAGTGTTTAATCTGCTCCTGATGAGAGGGGCTATGACTTTGCAAACGCCCCTCTGTTCAGTAGCAGTGGAAACAAGTGATCACACCGTATCCTTTTACATCTCTGATGGGTTTTTCAGCCTTTTTGTGTGCTGCTGTAATGGAACATCCTCTCATGAGAATACTCATGGCAAGCTGTTTGAAGATGGTTATTCTCGGCTACATTCCCCCCCAATGCTTACCTTTGGCCTATTTTTCCAACTCTAGGAAAATGCCTACAGCCTTTGATATTTAGACCTAAATAGTTTATCACTTTTAAGCTGTTACTTGGTTACTTAGTTTTTGTTTAGTTTTTGAACTACCTAAACGTTGCGTATACTCAGTGGTGGATGAAGTACTCAGCAGTAGCACTTGAGCAAAAGTATTGATGCTCATTGTCAAAACTTACTCAACTACATGTAAAGGTAGCTCACTGAAACATCTACTCAGGTTAAAGTAGTCACTTTTTAAAATACTTAAATATTCAAAAGTACATGAATTTAAAAGTATTTAGGTATTCAAATATGAAAATAAAATGTTCTAATATCAGTACATTTCTGTCTAATTTTCAGAGTAATTTTAAAGTCTTTAATGATCTTGTAACTTTCAGAAACCACCTGATGTATTGATACGTAGAACCACAGCTATTTTGATTAATGTTTCTTATTTGAAAACAAGCCAAAAAGAAAATCTTCTCACACTTTCACTGTGAAATAGAGGTTTAAGGTTGAATCTACTACCACAAAGAAACTGCAACTCTGAATTGAGAACTCCTCCCACTGAGCAACTTGACCACATGACAACAACTAATGCCTTAATAAAATCTATAAACTATCAAATAATATCTGCCCCCAGTTTCTCACCTTTGTGGAATTTCTTGCTAATCTCTAAAACAGTAGAGTCCAAATTCAGTCCTAAGGGCTGCTATGTTGCATGTTGAAATTGCATTTCAAAAAAGAAAAACAGCAACAGCGGATTACAAAGCTAAGCTGAGCTAAAAGGAACAAGGAACTAGCAGCTCCCTCAAAATGTAGTGAAGTAGAAATGACAATATTTAACTTTGAAATATAGTGGGGTGAAAGCTATAATTACCCCCTAAAAATTTACTCAAGGAAAATAAAGATACTCAAAAAAAGGTACTTGAGTACAGTAACTTTGTTACATTCCACCACTGCATATACTTCACATTTGGACAGTGTCAGTAGTTGAAATGGCCCTAAGTGACTGTTTCTTCTGTTTTAGTAATACATGATAATAATTCATTAGTTCATTAAATTAGCCTGTCTAATTAAAATTTGTAGGATGACGTTTAATAGATGTTTTATGAAAGCTAAGCAACTCTATGTCAATCACTGTAGAAGTAGGGCACAGTGGAGAGAAAAGACATAATCATTTCCAGTGAATATTTTAGTGGTGTTTTTTCTGTAACCTCTGAGAGTAATGTCCAGGGAGATGGCCCCTAGCCTGGGTGCCATTCCCAACTTAGTCCCGCCCACAACGTTTGAGGTCGGGAAGTTCGGTCTGGCATTGCTCAACAGTAGCGCGAGTATGCTAGCACAATATCTGGCGGACCAATCAAATTGTCATTGCTGGCTTTATACGATGATGGACAGATGATCAACAATAACGTAATCAACCATGTGACCAAAGCGCGCTTGGGTGACAACAACAATGGCTGCACTGTCTCCTGTGCTGTTAGAGCTGGAAGTTTATTTGAAGACTTTCAATGTAAAAGCAAAGTTGATGAAGCCTTTCTAAAGTAAAAGCTAGTGTGGATAAACTCCCATGAAACATGCTTCCTTTCACAAACAAGTGTTGTTATTCTGGAAAGTTAAGTACATGCACAATTTTACTCCCCACCAAAATCCTATCTGGAATAACGGATATATGCTACATACAAATTAGTCTCTGTATTTGGATCGCTGGATGGAAAAGGACATTTGGTCTATAAAACATTTTCTAAACGACAATGGAGGTTGGCTGTCCTATGATGTTTTCTGCTTACTGTATAATTTAAACTACTCCTATGCTCAGTTTGACACTGTCATAAACTCTAATCTGGCAGCAAACACGTGCCACGCACTATTCCTGAAGGCTTCAAATACAACCTCTGCAATAAACTTCCAGTCCTGACAGTGTAGGAGACCCCATTTTGCAGGTCTGCAACAAAGGGTACTAACAGTGCAAGTGTGCAGCCACTCTTCTTGCAAGTTATGGACATGGGCTGCATCTCTAACAAGTGGAAGTAGAAGAATAAATTTTTTGGGTTTTATTTTTCTAATAAAACAGAAATGAACCTTTTATGCAATGTGTGCAAAATGAAATAGAGGCAACTGGTTGTGTTTAAAAGTCATCCAATTAGTAAACAGAGTCCAACTGGGCTTAAGGAAAATTAAAACTTTTGTGAGCCTTTCTAATTTTGAGGACCTGTGCTCAACCAGTGACTTTATGCTAAATCACTGCTTCATTCTCACATATTTTGACTTCAAATCTCACATCTGCCGCATGAGGCAGGAGTTCAAGTTGAAGAATAGGTCACACTGTTACATAACCGTTTCGGTTTCATTCACCTCACTGATGGCATTACATCAAATAGCTTCTCTGGCTTATACTTTTTGGCGTTCACACTCTATGTATGGGCCCCTGAGAACTGATGAACAGGTGTCTTCCGAAAAAACCTCCCAGCATTTTATGGACTGTCAGATGTGTCTTTGGGGCCGGCAGTCACTTTGACGACTGCTGCTACTAAGTTAAGTCTCTGAGGGTACAAGCATTGGGATCTCATTTCTAATTCAGTGTACGTACAAACTGAGTCAACTAAAGTTTAGGGCATGATCTATGTAGTAATCTGTTTCTGATTTGAACTTCTTTCCCTATATGTTTAAAGGCTCAAGAGTATACAATCAGAAAATCACCTAATATTATGCTATGGGTGCATTAAGTCAGCCGGGCATTACTTGATGCCTGATTTTAGAAGGAATAAGAAAAGCAAACAGATAGTTGTGTTTACTAAGAAAAGCATCAAAACTGTTTGTACAATGTACAAATCGTACGGATACGTTCTCATCATTTGGATAATGAAGAGCATAAAAAAATGAATCTCTCTGAGGGACCGCTGGCCTCTAAGTGGATATCCAAAAACATCTGCTAATGGAACCATTACCTTAAAGGGCTGAGGAGAGGGGCTGAAGGCATATTAATTTGTCAGAAGCTGTCACAGTCAAATGACGCAGAATCCCTTATAAATCACACTCATACTGCAATTTCAGTTAATTCTTGGCACATCCTTTGTACAGCGTATTCGTCCAGATCAGCTTTGTGTTCCTGGGCCAAAAGCATAGCTCGTCCTGGCGGAAAACTGTTTGCTTTGGCCAGCTGTGTCACACTGATGACTGAAAAAATGTCAGCTGCAGCCAGTGATTTGTTTTAAAACTCTGAATACCTTTTCCCACTAAAATAATAAGAAATAAGCAAATAAGCTTCTCTATTGTTGTTCTGTACTTAAAACAGGGACACAGAGATGTATTAAACTAAAGTAGATCTTTTGCTGGTTACCTGCAGTTGATTCTGAATTCATCTCTTCTTCGGTTTAATATAAAGAAAACCTTTTCCTTTTTAAATCATACCTTCCCTGTTTGATTTAACACTGCTCAATAAATAAGAGGAGGCGGTAAGGATTTATTCAGCTCTTCTTGTAAAAGCGTGACATGACTGCTGAACCGAAACAGGGGCCCTCAAAGGGAAAACTTAACAGTAAAACATATCTGGATGGATGAAAAATGACTTTTCTTGGAAAAGGGAAACATCTTGTAGAGATGTTTCTCCACTTCACATCTTTTGCTTCTTCTGCCTCAGGATCAAATGATTTCTTCTCAATAAGAAGAACTTAGGCTCTTCCTCGCTTTGCTGGCCTAAGTAAAAATAATTGTTTCCACTTTAGTGAGTTTTTTATGGAAAACGCTACGTTTTTTGTGCCTTAACCAACTTAAATCTAATTAATTAAGCATGTAGATGGTCAAATTATTTCCAAACTATCACAAAACAAAATAAAGTGAAAAGTGCAGCTTTCTACACTGCAAAAACAACATTTCATAGATCAATTGTATTTTACTCTTAATCTGAGTATGTAAATAAGAGGATTTGCAAAAGGAATGAGTATTTTTACTCTTAAAATAAGATAATTAGATATTATGCAAGACAATGAAATTGCTTTTTCTTCTTTTAAAAGTAAATTGTCTTGTTCCATTGACTAAGTGTCTCACTTACCTCTTCAATTCAAGAACAAATGCACTTATTTTAAGTAAAAACTACTAATTCAGATTAAATTATTTTCCAGTGTATAATCCAGGGCAGATCTTGGAGGCATTCTACAAAAGTATAAATACATAAGCGCATACATTTTTAGCACAGATGGTCTCAACAATTATTTGATTTACTTAAATGCTTCACCTAATCCAAACCAAAGGGGAAAAAATGGGAATATTTGATCTTTGATAAAAGAAAGTGTCACTCTGTGGCTTTAAATGAAATTATGAAGGGAAATATTGTGTGTTTTCAAGAGTACTTCAGGGTGTTTTCTCATACTGCAGATGGATGATGTATTCAGAGCCATTGTATTTCCCTGTCTGGTTGTTGAAACCTCTCAACTGGTCATGTTCATCTGTAGCTGAAACTAACAGCTACAAAACCAGTTTCTGAAGGTTTGGTGTGATGCCAGAGAGAGGAATAGACCCCATGTTGGACGAGCTTTGCAATTAAGAACATAAAAGTATTTATTGCTGCTATAAAGATGTGTATTCTGAAAGCTCTGAAATTTCTTTCATCTTTTATTTACTTAATCTTAAAACTGCCACCTTATTTAAGCCCAGCTTTGTGGAATTATAACATGATAACTACTGTCTTTATCAGAAGAGCATTCCTGCCAATATCTATCAACATCTACATCAACTTGTTGAAGAATAAAAAAAATGAGTACAACATTTAATCCCTCTTTGGGGTTAATAAAGTATTTTTAATTGAATTTGCTTTGAATCAGTGCAGCTGATATCTTGAGATCTTTTACAGACAGGAAAGGAACATTATTACATCAGAGTTAGTGTTTTATAAGCAGGTAGATGAGCAAATGGGTGGATTTAAAATAGCTTGATAAGTGATTACGTACAAATAGGGATGGCTTAACGAACCTGCCACAAAGTGAAATATATTAGGAAAAAGTTTGGGCACAACAATAGGCTTGTGTTGCTAAATCCCTTCATATGTGAAACAATTCATGTGTCTATAGGAGGTGTTGGATAAATAAATCATAACATCAAAAAACCTCACCTTGCATCTTACAGCTTGGATCCAGATATCATAGAACACCTTTACGGAGGCAGAGGAGCCAATGACAATGGGTTGCAATATCTTTTGCAACAAATAACTGTTTTCACTTTAAATGCATTCTGTAAATAGACATGTCTTACAGCAAAGGTCTGCACAGTAAATAGCCACATTTTCAACCAGCTCACAGGTATTTTTCTAAACAGAAACGTATTATTTTGCATGTAAAATAATCAACATTATTTTTATGTTTGTTAAAAACAGAAGGGAAGGATTTGGCTCTTCTGTTGTATGTCAGCAAACTATTTTCTTAAGAATCCTCCCTTAACTCATTTCTGGTATTTCGGCATCAATTTGCACTTTGTGTCCATGAAACTGAATGTCCCTTCCATATTCCAAAGCTTTCCCAGTTGTGTGCTGTTGGTTGTAGCAGATTGTCCCACCAGACTGTTCGCAAACGGATCCAAAGGATAAACTGAACTTGCACTCACAGAGTTATGTTTAAATATTATGTTGAGGTCTTTGATATTTGTTTTGGTTCTCCAAGGATGTGAGACAAACAGACAGATATTTTTGACCTCACATCATAATGACTGTCATGTCAGGGTGGAAACTTTTAAACAAAATAATTATTCAAAATAATATTTTTTTTAAACTCTCTTAGGCCTAATTGTTAAGAAAATCTGTTTCATCAAACATTAACTGAACTTAAATGTTGTCTTTGGCTACTTAATGAAGTCAAAGGAATTTGTGACAGCCAAGGAAGTTGAGGTCGACAGTTCAGCTCACAGTGTAAAATCTGCTGCACTCCATCATGTCTGCACCAACAAAACGTCTTGCGCTACTTAAATATTATTCCCTGGAGCCAGTTTCACATTATTTGAGTTTGGTGATTGAACACGAAGAACTTCCTGGCCTATTTCATGGTATGGTCAGACCACTGCAGTCATTATTGGAGAATATGGGTCCTTTAAAAAGAGAGTTTAGAATCTATAAAGAGGAGTATGGATAGATAATATATTGTATGGATTGAGATCCATACAATATATTCCGGGGGGGGGGGGGGGGGGGGGGGCTTTGCTTTATGAAAAAAAATTATAAATAAAAACACATATTATTTGATTCAGGCTGTAAATACCATAGAAGTACAGTATGTTTGCAGCCAAAATTAACTGGTATGTCTATGGGATCATGGAAATGCTTACATGAATCTTTATTTCCCTCTAGTGTTTTGAAAATGAAAATGCATTTAGATTTGATCTTATTTCCTTCCTTGAAAAAAAAAATCGTTAAAAAAGCATATTGTCTTTTTTTCTATACATGGGTAGTGTCCTGTCTATTTTAGAGCTAATAATTGTCTTGTATTTCTTTAAAAAAAATAATAATAATAATCTGTTTGTAAACTGCAAAGAAGAATTATGCCGAGTTATTTCCATAGATTGTAACACTTTAGTGAAATATAGTCAAGATAGACAAAGAAAAAAAAAAGAATTTGCATGTGCGTTACATTTATATTAATTTTGCGTCTTTTCTCTGAATAGAGGCTGCACAAAAGGATACAAATGATCAGAGGTCCAACTCTGTTGAATAAAATAAGTCAACGACAAAAACAATGCAGAAGCTTTGCTCCATAAATATTTTAAAACAAATGAAATGTTGTTATAGGTTGGTGTTTTTTTAGTGTAGAAAACCTGGGTTGTGTATATTTTTTTAATATTTTGAGCAGCTGTTACCACAACAGCTGTTCGGCTCCGGTTTGGTATCAATGCGCTACAGCTGTAGAAATAGACGATCTTTGTCTGGTCTAGGCGATCTTCACAGAGACGTCGCTTTCAACTCAGGCGTGGCTTTTTAAATGGGTGTGGCGGTTTATGTGGGGAAGTGGCATTCACCAGTGAGTGGGGTGATGAGCCCACATCATGCAGAAGGAATCATAGTAGAAATCTGAAGAGGAAGGGCGGAAAAATCCCGGTGAAATGGATCCATAGTGACTGTTCTGCAGTGTTTTGGGGAAAGTGAAAGTCTAAGAAGCAGGATCAACGGAGTTTACAGGACAGAATAGAGGGAAAATAGTTTTTCCATTAAGGTGAGAAGGTGTATGGTATAATTTAAACAAATAGATATTTGTATTTGTATCGGGTTAAGAGATATTGCATGTTGAAATGCTGGTAGTCATAAATAAACAACCTGGTTCTTTGAAACAGCTGTTATTCTAAGCCTGGTTGTCTCAGTCTTATCAGTAATATAATGACTATAGGTGTTGAAACTGTTTTCTCTCCAGGAAATTGCTAAATTTCTCCAAAGATGTTTGTTGATCTAAAGATTGCAGTTTCTTATTCCTGAAAAATGTTAGTTCTGTAATTGGCTGTTAGTACAGGCTCAGCCCAAATGCTCCTCAAAAATCCTTTATTAAATACTTATTTAACTGTTTCACATTATGGCATGAAAAACCTACAAGTTTTAAGATAATTTATCCGAACTTTATTTTACACACCAAGGCAGAGAAATGTGTTGCAATCATATGGTTGGGAAATTAATTTAACTAAAGCTTATTACACTGACCTCTTTACCTCTCTCAAAACAGAGGATGTCATTAAACATAAACAAACAAAGGAGACAATGATGATGTAATGGTCCTTGGGAGCAGATACCCAATGGGGCTGCTGGAAAGCTGAGGAAAGTGAACCAAAAAGTTCTTCTATGGACAGGCTCTGATAAGAGACAAATCTAGGGGCAGAGTATCCTGTGTGAGGGTACTTGGACATCACATTGGACATAAAGCTGATTTAGCACAGGGCAGCAACATACTATATCCCAATGATAGCCAGAGCTCTGATTCCCAAAGATTTGGAAGATGTCAGCCAGTTTAAAGGTTGTCATTATAGCTAATCTAGAATTTTAACAAACTCACCAAATGTAGTTTTTAGTATGTAAACCCAAAAGTTTACTTTTGGTCTCATCTTATTGGAGCTTTTCTGCTGCATGTGTGCTGTCCTTTGAAAACAGGACTTTTCTTCTATAAAGGCCAGGTTAGCTCCATGCATGGGTAATTTACATTGAATTTTAATGTGTCATTGCTTTTGTCAGATGAAAGTTATTTTATTTTACCATTGTGGGGTTTTTCTTTCATGTATATTTTCTGTAAAATAAATAGGTATTTTTTGTTCTAAAACCTTTGCAAGGCAATGTAAAAAGCCTTTGGTTAAAATGGCTGAAAGCCACGGGTGATAAAAATGAAATTTATTTCTATATAAATATTGTTTTATATGTTGTGTTTTCTTGGCAGAAGGATGGGGCTGCTGCAGTTTTTAAAATCCCAGTTTTTGTGCCACCTGATCATATGCTATGTGTTCCTGGTGAGCGGGCTTCTAATCAACCTGATACAGCTCTGTACCTTACCTCTGTGGCTGATCAGTAAACAGCTGGCCCGCAGGATTAACATCAGACTGGGCTACTGCATCGCGAGTCGTAAGTACCAATCCCCCCCATGCAACAAAGACGATACTGTAATGGGTTTTCTGTTAGTTCTTTGTTTTCTCAGAAACTGAAAGAAGGCACTGATGGTGCAACAGTTGAGGTCAAAAAATCATATTTGTCATTGCAAAATAGTAATTTTAAGAAGCATAGTCTCTGATGAGGCATTTTTTTGTGTATCAATATAGTTATAACAATTTATATACATTTAATAAAGTACAGATTATGTACATATTATTGACAAAAGATTAAATTCATGGCCTTTTTTCAGTGTTACCACTAAAACAAGTGTTTAATTTGTTAAAATTACACCTCGGAAATTCCCTTCCGGTTCTTTTCCTGCGAGAAAGCTACTTGGTTTAATTACTATTAATTCAAAAAACTTGGTAAAACTATATAAAAATGACTATAAAAACAAGGGTAAAAATTAAGAGTTTATTCCAGTTCAGATCGTTACAGGGCAGAGAAATAGCTTGGAGTCAGAATAAACCTAACAAATTCTAACTAATATCAGTATTATTTTACTAAATTAATTAATATAATAAAATGTAAGTTCAAGTTTGATGTTTTTTTTCTTTATCCTAGATATCTACCAGTTTTGTTTCTTTGTCTAAGGGGAAAAAACCCTCCAAAAATCCATAAACAAGATTGTCATGATGATAAAATGGCTCCTACATTCTACTTTTTTTTTTACTGTGATCATTGCACTGATTCTTAACCTAATATAAATTTACTGCAAATATTTTTTCTTTTTCTTGTCCAACTGAATTCAAGATATAGTCCCTAAGAACAACAGTCTTTTTTTTTTTTTTTTTAAGAGACACCTTATCTTTGTCTTCAGTAAATAAATACTCAAAGTTGGGTTGAACCACATGAGGAGATTGGATTGTGATATCATTTCTTCCACCACTCTCTGTGCCCTTTAGCGTCTCTTGCACTGTCGCACTGAATGAAAATCTATGGTGACAGGATGAATACCATTTTTCATGCAAAGTGTAAATTCATAACAATAGAAAACAATGACCCAGAAGTGCTTCAGTTCCAACAGTCCTTTTAACTGCCAACACAGAAACTTCTCAGTCAAATGTCTTTTTCTTGTTTGTGATTCAAAGCTTATATGCGCAACTTTATTTATACTTGCCTTACTGTTTGCTAATTGCTAACAGCTTCAGTTAAATTCCCATTTAAGTTTTTCAATATAATTTGTTTTTACCAAAATACATTAGAATTTAACCATTATAGATAAATGAATTATTTTGAAAATGTTAATATTTAACCCAATGAAAACATCCTTTCTATATTGTGCACTTATTCTTGCCTATTTATGTCGATGTGTCCCAATGATCATCAGAGATGGTAGCAGTATTGGAGTGGTGGTCTGGAACTGAATGCACGCTTTACACCGATCCAAAGAGTTACCAACTGTATGGGAAAGAGAATGCTATTGTAGTCCTCAACCATGCTTTCGAGATAGACTTTCTGTGTGGCTGGACCTTCTGTGAGAGATTTGGAGTTCTTGGGGTAAGACGAAGCACTGCTGAGAACCTCAGTATTTTTTTAAAGCTTTTTTCAGTAACAATCTTTTCTCATTACATTCCAAACTTCTAGAGTTCAAAAGTGTTGGCCAAACAGGAGCTCTCCTATGTCCCCGTGATTGGATGGATGTGGTATTTCCTTGAGATAGTTTTCTGCAAAAGGAAGTGGGAGGAGGACCGGACAAATGTGGCTCGGAGTCTGCAGAACCTGCGGGATTACCCTGAAAACTACTGGGTGGGTCTCAGCCTGTGTGGATATTTATTGTTTGTTTGTTTTTGTAGAAAGATAAGATGATATAATGGTACCTTTCAGTCAGGAAACATTTGTGATAAGTCCTAATGGTTTTGTTATCTCCCACCAGTTCCTACTTCATTGTGAAGGAACACGTTTCACCCCAAAGAAACACCAGATCAGTATGCAAGTGGCTGAAAGCAAAGGTTTACCTCAACTCAAGTATCATCTCCTGCCCAGAACAAAAGGATTCTATATAACTGTCCAAAACCTGAGGGGGACCGGTAAGTAACTGGCAGATGTTTTCTGTTTTGCACGCCGTCCTCTGCAATGTGCATACTGAGAGCCTTGTTTGAATGTGGGAAGGCCTGTTAAATGTGCAAATGAGTCGCCTCGTCCAGTGAACCACCGATTTGTGCTTCTCTGGTGCAGTTGCAGCAATATACGACTCCACACTGAACTTCAGGAACAATGAAGCACCGACCCTTCTAGGAATTCTCAATGGAAAGAAATATCATGCGGATTTATACGTCAGGTAAGACAAAATGGTGCGCAGAGGTATGGGGCTACATTACAAGTCAGGATTCTCTTTTGTGTGACTGGTCTTTTTCCTTCCTATCTGATGTAGGAGAATTCCTTTAGAGTCGGTTCCAGAAGATGAAGCAGAGTGCGCTGCTTGGCTGCACAAACTATACCAGGAAAAGGTGAGTATTGAGGATTTAAAAAGGAGCTGATGGTAGACATGGTAGGCCACCCAGAACAGCAGATATGAATTTGAATAGAATTGGAAGACATCCTATAAATTGGTAAAGGCAGCATGGTCTGAAGCTAAATAAATAATACGTTACCTTTTAGAGATCAATTATTAAGTATTCATAAGTACAAACCAAATGATCCAATATGTTTACTATTGAAGAAGACATAAAGGTCAGCCTGTGCTGTTTGGGGCTTTAATGCTGCTGCCGCCATGCTTCTCCTTACTGTTTAATTATTATTATTATTCATAACCACAGAGGATGGAGGCTTAACTCAAATGTCACTGAGTCACAATGTTTTTTGTTTTTTCAAAAAGGACATTTAGGCTAAAGCAATAGAGGATTTATTACTTTAATATGATTTCTTGCAAACTGTTTGCTTGTTTGTGTAATGATTTCAGATCTGAACATGATTTCAGATCTGAAGATGCTTTTTTTCTTTTCTCTAATAGAAATGCTTTCTTAGAAAGGAAGCTCAGGTTTAGTCTTGAACATCCACTAAAGTTTTTGCATCGAAGCTAAAAGAGCAAATAAAGACTTCTGACCCCTGACTTCTCTCAGGATCACATTACAAACCTAGAAAGGGCTGCACTTTTGCAGAAAAGCAGTGCATGCAAACCTGCACACCACCAGCATGATTAACTCTGAAAACCTAAATATGGATATTTTATTATGGATATAAGGAATAGATTATAAACCTTAAGCACAATAAAATATGGCATGAATGACTTGTGCCTCAAGGTAATGATGTATAAGACTGTAATGATAATTATCATTGATGATGTGTGAGTTTATTACACCTTAATATTAGCTGCTTTTTGTGTGTTGGAACTGATGTTTTCCACAACTGTCTAATTAAGACAGTTTCTCTGTCTGGATATACAGTTAAAATCTTCATTCTGTAAGTGGCAAAGATTTGAGAATGGAATGAGAGCGGTGTCCTTCAGCTAAAGGCTGGAGCCATGCGTGTCTGTTGGTCTGTTAACGTGTACAGTATGATGTAATGATGTGATGATGTGGCAGGACTGGAGATGTATAAAATGCCTTTTTAACTGTAAATCAGGGCCACTTCCTGAGAGGTGAGCCCGGAGGTGAGCAGCTGTCTTCTTTAAATTCTAAGAAACTTTTCTGATCTGAGTAAGATTACAATTTCTATCGGAATCTGCTGTCATGTCTCCTGGTTATTTAATGCATTTAAGTTATGAAGAACCGGAGAGAGAAAGCTCCAAGGTGTAGACAGACAGAGAGCCTTTAACAAGACACTATAGTCTCTTAATCTCCAATTTGGTGTCTGAATAAACCTTGAAAAAATTACAGTTCAGATTCCCTCTATTCTTGTCCTGGTAGGAGGAAAAGAAAATAGGCATCATGGCTATAAAAACAGCCATTTCATTTCACCAACAAAGCTTGTTTTCAGTTGATTGTGTTATTTGGAACAGGATGGCTTTCAGGAGCAGTATGCACAGACAGGCCGTTTCCCTGGCCCTATCACAAGCCCTCCTCGTCGGCCCTGGTCCCTGATCAACTGGCTCTTCTGGTCCTGCATAGTCCTGTACCCTCTAGGCCTCCTACTCGCCCAGCTGCTCTCGTCTGGATCGGTTTTCACCATCGTCACCGCTGTGGTTGTCTGCTCTGCAGGTTGGTTTCAGACATTTCCTGGTGCATCTTAATAAAATATTTAGCAATCAAAATATTTCCGTTGAGAAATTACAAGTCAAATATAATACCTCAAAGCACAGTGATATATGCCACAGGTTTAGTTCTGGTCATTTTTATCTGTGCTAATTTTGGAATTAAGAAAACAAAGTAGTCAGATGAAACACATTTAACTTTTTTTTTCTTAACTTTTATTTGGAACAGCACACTTGTTTTGTTGTTGTTGTTTTCCTTAGTAAAAGGCATGTCACAGTTTCAGTGGCCTAAAACAAAGAATATAATATTTCTTGTACAACTTTTTCATTTAAATCTTATTGTTTGTTTTTTAACTGTATGCCATAATTTCTGAAATTACCAGGAGCACTTGAGATATATATATATATATATATATATATATATATATATATATATATATATATATATATATATATATATATATATATATATATATATATATATATATATATATATATATATATATATATATATTATTTCACTCGGCACAATGATTCTATGCAATATCTGCATTTCACTTTTTGTTATTTTGTTATATTTCAGGAAAAAAAACTAATTTTTTGTGATGTTCTAATTCATTGAAGTTTGGGTGTATGCTGTTGATTTAATCTGCCCCTCTGTTTAAAAAATTTACTAAGCAGCAGATTTGTCATCACCAATGTAAGTTACCATTTTCCTGCAGAGTTTGATGTCTTTAAGCATGTCTTTATATTCATCTATTTGGGAAAAAAAGTATATAGAAAAAAGATTTTCTGTTAAAGCACAAACTCCTTAAAAGCATGTTGCAGATTTCGCGCTTGATGCTCGTTTCCGCCTGTCATTGAACTGAAAACTACAACATTTTAGATTTAGCTTAAAGTTATAGATTTTTATCGTTACACAAATATACCAATCTTAATACGCAGGATAATTTACGATTTTATTTCTACAAATAAAATGATCCAATTCTCATTAGAAGGAGACTCTTTCAGTCCTGTGTCCTAGCATGAGGGACTAGTATACTGAGAATGACAACATTTATATTTTGTGTTTATTTACTTCACGTTGACTTTATTGATCTCACAGTGTAGAAATGTACTTATTACATCAGCTCAATAGTCAAAAATAAGGTACCCAAAAGTTGTTGCACAAGTTATTGCAGTTATAGTGCTGCATATTAAAATGGACCTTGACCTGTTCCCAGCAAAAACTGCCACCAAGATGACTTTATGCAGCTAAGAAGTCTTTATTTTCTTTCCTAGTGTCGATGGGAATGCGCTGGATGATCGGCCAGACTGAGATTGAGAAAGGCTCAAATTACGGGATCAAGGCAGCTCCTGAGAACAGCAATTGAGGAGTGCTGCCGTCTTCAGGGCTGTTTCTGTGAAGATCCAAAAATCTGTAGGCGGCAAGCTGCATGAATGAACAGGTGAACAGCAACTTGGCTGGTCCAACAAGTACAGACCTGCTGCAGGAAGCAGCCAGACTGAAAGGTATGCTGCAGAAGCTGAAGTGGGAGTTTAACAAATGAGAACAGGGTGCTGGTTATGAGTGGAAATATTTTAATAGTACAAAGGAAATATCATCAGCTGTAAAAGAGAAAGCTAAAAATGTAAACAAGTCAAATATGGACTACCTCTTTGATCAAAGTGTACGCCAAATGGTTTTTGCATTTGTAGAGAATAAAATTTTTTATAAAGACTTTTTGTGTGCGACTCTAATTTAAATATCAGTAAATAAACTTTAAATGATCAGTTACCTAGGTTAGAGCCTTTTTCTCTTCCTTATTTGGCATGCTGCAGTAAAATCAAACCAACAGCGGTGGCATTTCCAACAGTACCTGAAGGCATTACCTTGACTTTTAAACCCTTAGCAAAGGCAAAGTGAAATATCACACTGAAAATGTTCACATAATTCAGAAGAAACTCTACAGTTTATGCTCCAATTTTCACTTTGAGTGTACTTTACAAGATGTATTCAATTTTAGTACATACTTGCTTTCTTTTGCTTTAAACAGCTCAGTGATTTAGACTAAAACACATTCTCAAAAGTTTTTTTTCTCTAAATTTAGCTTTAGGCTTCAACTGGGCCATTATATAAAACACAAACCTGTTTTGATCTAAAATCAGGTTGGTCAAACTTGTGAACTTCTGGCGAAGCAACAGGCGTTGGAAATGGGTCAGGATTTTACGGTTTCAACCATCCTTTTAAAAAAACTGAGCTCTCTAAGAAACAAAATTGTGTCTGATTAATTGAGGTTGACGTTCAATGTTAAAAAAAATAAATAAATCACTCATAAGAAAAGGTGGGAGATGATGCCTGGCTAAGAAGTGTCCCTTATTTTTTCAAGGCGTTTCCATCTCAATGCTGTATTTAGTCATTTGTAACAAATGGGTGTCCCCAAGTCTGCTTTGGAGTAGATCCCAATGAATGTTTGTGGCCATTTTTACCAACAAAACTAAAAGCAATAATCATGGATTTTAATTTTTTTGATAGAAATTAGGCTTAATCTGTTCATTAGCATGACTCCATGGAACTGGACTGTCATTCAGCCACTTGAAAGCAATGTCTAGAAGGTGCAGGAAACCAGACCTCATGGGTCTGAATTTTAAAACTCCTGGTTTAGGGTTTAAGTCATATTTACTGTTCAGCCGATTTTTGAAAGCAGTAATGAATATTATCTAAGCTTTATGTAGATGCCAAATAATTACACTTTTTCAAATTGCTTCTTAATTAAAGCCTGAAATGATTACATTAATTCCTTCCCCCTAAAATGTATATACTCCTTTGTGTTACAAAGAAGTAGATACCACAAAGAAGTCGATATTACAAAATTCAAGAGATACTCTGCAAAAAAATGTAAATCTAAGTTGTTTTTTTCTTATAATAAGGGCTTTTTTTCATGAATTAAGCAGGTAACTGAGACGCTTTGCCAATGGAATAAGGCAATTTACTAAGGGTAAATACACTTATTTTAAGAATTTTTTTCTAATTTTCAGAACATTTTTGCAGGGCAGAGATAGATGTGCAAGACTGTGTGTGGAAACTGTTCTTCTGGCTTCTTTGAACCCTAAACAAGTTTACTGCATAGCAAATAAGCTTAACATTAGCATCCGTTGTTGACGGTAGAAACAGAAGTTTGTTTAGATTCTACAAATGCTTTTGTGATTTCCCATAAGAGTCTAGGCTTAACCTATCTGTGATACAGACACAGACTATGGTGAGTTTGTCTGTTCCTGTTTGGCCGTCTTTGTGAGAACCATTTTTCTTATTTTACCAGCAAAGTGAGGTCCACTTGTAAAGTGAGGACATTTTCCAAGTCCCCACAAGTTACTCTGCATTGAGTCAATGAGTTAAGGTTAGGTTGAGGTATGCACTGCTAATGGTTAGGGCATAAAAATGCCTGAAAAACCTGAAAGTCAGTGAGAGTCAACACATGGTCCTCACTACATGGCAAGATTAGAGTGTGTGTGTGTGTTTTCTCTTTTTTGGCTTAACTGCACTATATTCCAAAGTGCAATGACACGTGTGGAGTGCTTTACAGCTTCACAACGGTCAACAGTTTTTATTTCAACGTTGATATTTAAATTCTGATATGAGTTAATGACGCGTCTTTGAAAGAAAAGAAATCACTAAACATGGCGCTGTAGAGTCTATGTAGGAGAGGCTCCAGGTGTCTCTAAGTTTGGAATTAGGCATGAGGACGTGGTTTAGTTTCACAGATATTTGCAGCAGAAATGAAGCCCTCCTGTAGCCGCTAAAATTTCAGTTCCTGCATTTATTGCTCTGCAGTCATAAAATTCCTATCCTTGTCACTCAGATGATGCTTGTGGGTGAGAGGTGCAGGCGTCTGTGTTGTTGATGGTTAGTGTTTAACTGCATGCTCCAGAGAGGAAACCACTAATTTGCCAGCTTGAATTCTGAGTTGGTCAAACTGCCCTTAATTCAGCTTAACTTCACTTTGCAAACATTCCTCAGAGTGAGCGCTCTGAGCTCTGCTTAATAACCAGTCTGAATGTAAATATGGCCATTTAGAAACGACAAACTTACCTTTGCATGTAAATAAAAGCCACAGCTAACCTTTGATCTGTCACAATAGCAGCTGAGAAGAATTTTACACTGAGCCACAAATCTAACTTTGGAGAGAGAGAAATTTTTTTCCAAAGTTAAGTCGGGGGGTTTTCAGGTTATTATGCAAAATGGTGAGATGCAGAATAATTAATAGCAAAAAAAAATGAAATCAGGTCAATCAGTGATGATCTCCCACCTTAAGAGAGCATAGAGTTAGGGTCAGACATATTTGAACAGTGTCATAATCTCCATGATCCAGGCTCTACATGACAGCACATTGGATTCAAAATGAAACAACGTAAGCTTTAAATATAATATCGTATTAAACATGTAGGAATTGTAGATATTTTTTATAAAAATGGTCCTCATTTTAGAGTAAAACAACACATAAACATAACCCTAAGTAAAATGTTGTTTTTCAATATATTTTGTTGAGAATCCTTTTTAGTCGATGACTGATGTCGGTAATCCATGGCCATCTGGAAAAGGCCAGGTTTCCATCTTTCTGATGCTTTGCCAGGTTTTTAATGCTGCTGTGTCAGCTGTTGCATATTTGGGTCTTTTTGCCAGAAGTTTTGTCTTCAGTGAGTGAAATTCATGCTAAATGCAGGTGAGATCTGGCAATTGAGTCAGCAGTTGCAGAATATTCCACTTCTCTACTTTGAAAAAATTCCTGGGGTTGCTTTTGTGATTGTGTTTTGGATCATTGTCCATCTGTCCTGTGAAGTGCAGCAATCCAGTCAACCCTGCTGCATTTGGCTGAATCTAAACGGTAATGTATATCCCTATACACTTCAGAATTCATCCAGCTGCTTCTTTCCTTTGCCACACTGTCATCTGGGCCCTTTAAACGCATATTAAAATAAAACTTGTGTTACTGTCCAAATAGTTCTGGACCACTGATAATCAATTCAGCAGCTGAGTTATTATAAAAGAGTCAAATGTTAAACAAATGATCCTGTCTTGTTTAAAAGAAAAGTGTCTGGTTTCAATCAAAGTAGTCTAAAAATCTAAGAAAACTTGAAGGTGTAGAGGTTTAATTAGGAGGCTTAATAACATATGAGTTTCAGGCAGTGACCAGAAGAGTTTCCTGCCAATGACTGAGCTGCAGAATCGCCCTGAGTATTCGACGCTAGGATAGGCAGTGTCTCTGAGTCATCCTTTCAGATTTAGAAGCATGTGGAAAACCGTTTATCTGGAGGGGAAGTTTACTCAAATGTGCTTAAACCCCAGAGCTTTCATTCCCAGGTCTTTGCTTGGAGGCAATCACTGGTTTTAACCTCACAATGACTATAAAACAGGAATTAGGTTTTAACAGCAATTTAATCTTAACTAGACAGAAGATTGCTTGATTGTCCAGGACACACCCTGTGTTCAGAGTACAGACGCCCACGTTAGTGTTTGTAAAGGAGAGTCATCACTGAAAGTTATCTGTAAAACTGAAAATAAAGACTCAGCAACATGCTTTTTGTCATCTGTTAATGTAAATAACTGACATTTTCTATCTAAAAAATTAAGGCGAAAGAGGAAGGCAGCTTTCAGAAGACTGATTCCACATTTCCTCCTTCAGAGTAATCAAAACAAGGAAAACCAAGGATTTACTTTAAAATAGATAAGAACCTAAAGGACATAAATCTTTATGTTGTGCATAGAATCAAGCAGCATGGTTTAGGTTTACAAAGCAGTATCAAAATGAACCGTAAAACGCCTGAGACAAATGTATTTTAGGCAGAATAGCGAGGTGTGGCTGCTTGCTCATATGCAGCCATGTTGCACTACATTTAAAAACTAACACCTTAACCACAGAGGTTAGGGAGGACTGTGGAGGAGGAAGAGCATGTTTTGTTTAGCAACACCATGGTAGTGAGTAATCAAATCAACCATGAGGGGTTTTTTGTTTTATTTTTAACAGTAAAAACTTTAATAATGGTTATCTGACTATCAGCTGAAGCCTTGTTGAAAGCAGCTCCAACTAAAGGACAGTGATCCTCCAAGTCTACCATCTACCAGAGAAAGAATAATAATTATGTGTAATGCAAACATGCTACCAAAGCAGGCAGACAAGGGCATGCAGCGTCCCTTTTACATTAGATAAATGTATGAATGATTTACTGATACGCCTTAGGAAAAAAATAAACTAGTTATTCCATCTGTTTTTTGTAGCCTTTTGTCAGCATCCCTCAGATAAAGCAGTTATACTGAACCAAATCTTTGTCCAGATTTCACAATAGAATAACAAGACTTTTAAAGTGTTTTTTCAATATATTATGTTTGTAAAAATTAAGAACTCAGATTCTAAAATTACTTTCAGAATTTTTTTTCCTTCATCCCAAAATGTTAAATCTGTAAAGGAGGGATATGGTATACCTGGTTTTACCAATACCTGTCTGCTGTTTTAAACCTGATCTCTTTACCAAGGATCTTTAATTTATCAAGGCTGCACTTTAAAAAATGAAATAGTCTAGAGAGCTGTACTTAACTACATTTGTTTACACTTGTGTTCAAAATGACAAAATAAAATCTAAGTCTCTAAGTTTACCAGTGGCTTAACAGAAATTTCTGGAAAGGTGTGTAAATCAAAGCATCCCAATGGCATTTAAGGATTTTTGTGGTGACTTTTGTGGTGACTGTAAGTCTTAGTATCTTACCTGCATTAGAAAACCCTCATAGACTCTTCATTTTTTAAATACATCTAGATTGAGTGAAACTCAACAGCTGATTGGAAATGGAAGAAACTAAAGTGAACACCTTCCTTAAAAACAGTGATTTATAGTATAAGTTATTTGTCTTGTATGGATTTGATTACAACCCTCTGTGCTGCCAGAAGCAGTGTCCCCACAGCATGATGCTGCGACTACCATTTGTCATGACAGGGATGCTTCAAGGTGATTTTTTGTTTATTCAAATTTTTCCATGTAGAAAAAATTTGTTTAGGTCTCTCATGATCAGAGGTTATGCTTCCACATGTTTACTGGCTGAAAATTCTAAAAGGTACCTTTAATGTTTTCTCTGTTCATAGTCTTCCAATAAGTCTTGTCAATGTTAAAGCAGATGTCCCGTCACAGGATCTTAAGTCCAGGTGTACGGCCATGTGTTTGTAAGTTTTCCTCCAACACCGACTTAAACTTCTCCATTTACACCCTTGACTGTCAGGTGGGTGCTTTTGTTTTTCAAACCATTTATTTACCAATAATGTTTTAACAAACCTACTTTCAATGACTCATATTTATACATTAATTTCAACTGAAATAATTTTACTTACAAACTTATTTCATGTTTCTTACAAATAATAACAATTTTCCATGTACGGTAATTAATCACTGCCTTCAGTAAAATCACTGCTCAAAATAAAAAATTCAAAGTTGATAAAAAAAGGTTTGCATAACCTTCAATGAGATTTGCAGCATTTTTTTCATTAGGCAACAATTGTAAACTTAACACTTGTATATAGGGACTCGGATCGAATGTCTTGGCAAAGCAGTTTCACAGCAAACTTTAATTCTGAGTTGGAAAAAAACAAACAAATTGAAAACGAAAACAATAATAATGTGTTTATTAATATTGTTTGTACATAGCAAACACTGTAGGAGCAGCAGAGGACCACAAGTTTGTGTGTGTGTGCGTGGGTGTGGTTCAGCAGCAGGGAGGAATAGCTGGCCCCGTTTTGTCCTCCAAGTTGACTTTGCCCCAGTCACATGGGCAGCTCATCACCAGTGACCAGTAGACTTGAACATTGCTCCAACTTGACAATTTCTCCTCAGCAAAAAGGCAACGAAAAACACACTAAATAATCCTTCTTATTGCCCATACTTTCAGAATAATAAAAATATTTAAATATTTGGATGGCATTTTTTTAATAAAGGGAAACTATTGCCTTCTTTTATTCACAGAGGGTGGCCACATTTTATTTTATTTTGACCAACTTAGGATCCCTCCTCTTCTACTAAGCTTTCCCCTTGGATAAACAGTTTAAAAGTGCTATAGATGCTCCCCGATCCTCCACGACCAATTTAAAAAAAACAAAGTATTCCTCATTGCCTTTATAGAGGTGTTTGAACTGGTGAAACAATTGTGGCAATAATTACTTTAACTTAACAGCATTTTATACATGAATTAAGGCCAAACCTATTCTTACAGTATATACAGCACCACCCAAACCATGGCTACATAAAGACACAATTTACTAATTCATAGATCCAGTTCTCCTCTGAAATGATAATGCGTTAGTTCCTCAGTTTAACTCCATGTGCCTTGAGTCACAACTTCATCTCGTGTCCACAGTTTGGTTTTCTTTTTGCCGACAGCATGTACAGTAGTGCTTTAGTTTGTAAACGTGAAAAGAGGTGGTGTCATTCACTCCTCGTCTGTGCAAACCTGAAACAGAAGAAGACACGTAAGAGACCTCATGAGGACTGGATGAGAATGGGTGCTACTTTGGCAAAGTTTGTTAATTGGTTGGTTTTTTTTTTGTTGCATAATGATGTTAATTTCATTTCCTTCACTTGAAAAAAGGACTCTCCCCGAGTGGGGCCCGGATGGAGTGTGAGATAGATTGACGGATTGGTGTGGCTCTACTGGACTGTCGTGGTGAAGAGGGAGCCGATTCGGGGGGGGGCAAAGATCTTGATTTACCGATCGATCTACGCTCCCACACTAACCCATGGTCATGAGATCTGGTTAATGACCGAAAGCACAAGATCACAAATACATTAGTTTCTTTTTGTCATGGTAGCTGGGCGCACCCTTCGAAATCAGGTGAGGAGCTCAGTTACCCTGGAGGATCTCGGAGTAGAGTCGTTGCTCCTACACGTCGAAAGGAGCCAGCTGAGGTGGCTCGGGCATCTGTTCCTGATGCCTCCTGGTCGCCTCCCTCTGGAGGTGTTCCAGGCATGTCCTATTGGGAGGAGGCCTCATGGAAGTCCCAGGACACGGAGGAGGGACTATATCTTTGAGTTGGCCTGGTGTCACCTCGGGGTCCCCCCAGAGCAGCTGGAGGAAGCGTGTGTGGTGCGGGAAGTGTGGGAGTCTCTGCTTAGAATGCTGCCTCCGTGACCCGGCCCCGGATAAAGTGGAAGAAAATGGATGGATGGTAATTTTGAGGGATTTGGCTTCCAGCTATTGCTGTATAGAGATGAACTGATAAGTTCTTAAGGCCCATGTCGATTGTAATGCTTTTTTTTTTTTTTTTTACATCCTTATTTACAAAGAAATGCTTTACAAGTCTACATGTAAAACAACAAAAAAGGGCTCAGTTGAATGGAGAAAAAAAAAAAGAAGACAATCCATTCAAGATGTTTGGGGCAGAGTCACAAGTGAGTTAAGAGCCAGCAGACAGTGACATATGGGCCATGATTGCAACGTTCAGCCGATCCTGATCAACAGATCATGTTAGAACCATTTTATGTGTGCTGAGGACTTTTGCTCAAGTTTGGTTTGGAAAATAAGATCCTAGAGTCAGGGGGATGATCCCAGGGCGACAAAATGTTATAGCTGATGGTCCAATGAGGTTTAAGGACCCTTATCTTCTGCTGGTGGGCTGCTCAGTCGAGCAGTGGGTAGCACTGCTGCCTTGCAGCAAGAATAGCCCGGGGTCTTTCTGCATGAAGTTTGCATGTTCTCTCTGAGCATGCGTGGGTTCTCTCCAGGTACCCTGGCTTCCTCCCACAGTCCAAAAACATGACTGTTAGGTTAATTGGCAATCTCTAAATTCTCCTTAGGTGTGAGTGTGTACGTGAATGCTTGTTTGTCCTGTTTGTCTCCGTGTTGCCCTGCGATGGACTGGGATGGACCCCGCCTCTCGCCTGTAGACAGCTGGAGATAGGCACCAGCACCCCTCACGACCCCAGCAGGGATAAGCGTGTCAGAAAATGGATGGATGGATCTTCTGCTTGTTACCACTATATTTAACTAAGTCTAAAGTCAACATTGTCATCTAGGACATTATAAAGGACTTAATGCTGCCCCCTGCTGATAAACCTTTGGCCCAAAACCTTAATATCAAGAGGACAGA
Source organism: Cyprinodon tularosa (assembly GCF_016077235.1). Taxonomy (NCBI): domain Eukaryota; kingdom Metazoa; phylum Chordata; class Actinopteri; order Cyprinodontiformes; family Cyprinodontidae; genus Cyprinodon; species Cyprinodon tularosa. The sequence goes on along the minus strand of NW_024039085.1, from coordinate 4,192,879 downwards.
CAAGAAGCAACGATGTAGAAAGAACCAGAAGGCTCCAGCAAATTTCTAGAGAAACTGAAGTTCGGGTTTTAATTACCATCAAAATGACCAAAAACACATCATTCTTTCCATAATTTCACTTCTAGATAGTGGTCTAATTCATTGAGAAACTCTTGATTCTTCCGTTTTGTTTTTAAGCCCAAAGTTTAGAAAGAGAATTTTAAAGTGTAGAGATAATCTTTGTACCTTGACAAACGGGTGGTCGAGAAGCATGCTGGCGGTCCAGCGACGTTTGGGTTCACTCTCTAAGCAGTGACCAAGGAAGTCCTTCCCCTCCGTGCTGAGCTTCTCAGGGATGGGCGGTTTGTGGCCCATACCCACTTTGTACATGATCTGAAAGTTGTGCTCATACTCGTGCCAGGGCCTCTGCAGATCCAGATAGAAATCACAAAAAGATCACAAATCGTTCTCTACAGGTATTTAAGTTGTGTTTATTGTGTTTAAGTATTTATTTAAGTTGTGTTGCTTAGGTGAACTTCCTCTGGTGAGAAGTAAAAATAGAACATGCCCCGGCACACAATGTTTCTGTTTTTTTAGACATTGGCTTTTTACAGGAAATTCTGCAAAGAGCCTCACTAATTCAAACTGAGAAAAAGAAACCTGCACCTGGAATGAGGAACTTTTGAACACATAAAAAAACTGCAGATGAGAGCTGCAGTAGATCTATGCTGTGGTATTAAAGCAAATCCTTTTTCTTAAGTATTCCGAGAGGCAAATATCTTCTATATCACTGCTTACCTTTCCAGTCACCATCTCAATCAGGACACAGCCCAAACTCCAGATATCTGCTGCTCGTCCATGACCTTCTCCTTTTGCTCTCGTTATAACTTCAGGTGCCATGTATGCTGAGAAATAAAGAGACACATAAGAAACAATATAAACCTAAAATTTATTCATAATGAGCTCTAAAAACCAGACATGAATGTAGTCTTTTTTTTGCCTTGAAATAATCAGATTCTAAATCCTTTCATCTTCTTTAGCCATACATCTTCCATCTTTCAGATTATTTTTCTCCTAGTGATCCGTCTTAGATTGAGACTGTGATAAAATGATGCAAATGGTGCAAATAAATTAAATAAAAAGCCCAAAGATGATAAAAATTGACTTTAAAGTTAAGCTGTAGTAAAATGTTTGTTTTTTTTAGTGTTATTTGAAGGAGATGGTTTCTACAATGTGAGTTTTTTTATTTTTATTTAAGGGAGTCTATCACAGAGATGTGCATGATAGAATTTAAAAATGCAGTTCAGATCTCTACCCTCTGGATTTCTCATAGATGTTTCATACCTGAAACCAACCCACAGATCATTCATTGCCTTATAGACCAAATTAATTTTCTAAAAACTAGCTTTCTTAGAAAAAATGACAGAGGTCAATACTACGTTGTACTATCAGTGGCAGCTGATGGCAGCTGTTTTATACAGAAATCAGTAGAGACAAAATTTAGCCTTTTAAAACCAAATCTCAGCTTCAGTTTCTCTGTCTCCTGTTTTCAAACAGGAAAAACCTTTCATTTTTAGAAAGTTTTTAAAGTAGGCAGATTTAGTCAGAGTGGATGTCTAATTTTTTAAACGCTCTGTGGATTTTCTACATTTTTGGTTGAAAAAAAATCTACTAAAAAGCAGAAGGGAGTTTTGATCCAGTCTTTAATTTTAGGGGCAGACTAAAATCAATCTCATTTTAATCTGACCCTATAATCTTAAATCCTTCATAAGCCTATGTGCCTTCAGCATACAAATGTTAAGAGATGTTGCACTGATCTGCAGTGTGAAGCAGCTGTAGTATTAAGCTATTGAACGTCTATCTAGAACAGAATCTTTGTTTCCTGAGATGTAGAATCGCGGATTGCAATTTAGTCTCTGCTAAATGAGATCTTAACCGGATAATCCCACAACACTGAGAGCAAACAAGGACCATCATCCTCCACTAGATGTTGTTTCTTACCTGCTGTTCCCAGTGTGCTGTTGACCTCCCCAGGCATGGTATGAGTGTTGTTCCTTAACTTGACTGAGCAGCCAAAGTCGCCCAGCTTAATCAAACCCGATGACGTGAGGAAGATATTGGCTCCTGTTAAAAAAGAAGAAAAATGCGGCGTAATGAGACGAGAGCTTCTAACACATCTAAAACCAAAGAATTAAGTAACAGGAACAGGAACTAGACACTGACCTTTGATATCACGGTGAACAATGCCATGCTCATGGAGAACATTGATGGCTGTGGTGATCTGTTTACTGTAAAGCCTGATCACGTGTTCCTGGAGCCCAAGTCTGGAAACTTCCTCCAGAGTTCCTTCATCACAGTACTCCATGAAGATGTACATCTCCTCCTAAAAGGTAGCAGACACAGATTCACACCAATCAGCTTCAGAACGCATCACGTGTTACCTTAATTATACGCTAGCTTCTTACCCGATGGAGCTCAACCCCAAAGTATCTCACAAGGTTTGGATGTTTGATGCCTTCGAATATTTTCAGCTCATCAGCCGTCTCCTTGATGGTTTTGTGATCGTTTGGCTGGAATCTTATCTATATAAAAAAAATAAAATAAACACACACTTTACAAACTATATTTCAGTACCTGTGCTTTTTCATTTTCAGTGCTTCATACCTCCTTCATAGCCATAAGCTCTCCAGTGTCAACATTGATGCAGGTGTAGACTTTTCCATACTGACCTTCACCTGATATTACACACACAGATATTATTGTCTGCAAATTATTTAATGAGCTACATCATAACCAGATGGAAGTCCCACAGCCATACCTATCTTGTTGCCTCTCTGCCACTTAAAAGTCACCTTCCTGAGCCCGACATGCATGCCATCAGACTTCGGCGTATGACACACTTGACCGATTATGTTCCGCTGCTTCATCTTTGCATAACGCTTCTCTTCAAACTTTCGTATGGAGCGACGGACGGCCTCCATCGGGCTCTGCCTGGCTGCCATATCTGCAAATACAAAAAACAGAATCGGCAAAGAGTTCTTTTGTCGGAGTTGATGAATACTAAAGTTCTTCCGAATAAAGAAACTCACCTTTGGATTGGCTGATTGAGGTGCGGAGCTCCCAGCTTCTGGGTGCGGTGCTGTTTGGATCAGCCTTTGGATACGTAGGTTCTGAAACAGTGTCGACATTTTTATTAAAATGTTAGCCAGGGAAGTTTAAAGAAAGCAGGCCTGCAGATCAGTGTCAACCCACACCTTCTTTTTCTTCAGTGGGGCTCGAGTGGCGGCTCAGTGATTTGAACGTTAATTCTGCTGCAACGGTTGAAAGACGATCGTTTTCATGGAAACTTGATACCCTGAGAACAGGTAAAGGAAAGTCAGCCAAAACTTCAATACAAAAGCATGCTATTAGCCTAATTGAGGGTTTTTGCACTTAAAAACATGATAGAAATAGAAGATAGAAATAAATACTTTATTGATGTATGTACTGATTATCATCTAATCCACCGACTGGCTTCTTTAAATTTCATAACAGTGAAACATCTACATAATATAAACCTACAAAACCCATTTATTCTTTTAAAATGTATCTACAATTTTTTTTTTTTTAATGCATCAACTAGGGCAGCAGAACATCAGAAATGACATGTAACTGGTAAATTATTAATCACATTATCAATGCAATTAATTCCACATTTGCCCCTTTTTGGTGAGCTTTGGTGAGCTCAGGCACTAAAGCTTGCTTATAGTGTTCATCAAATTATATTATAGCCAACATTTATATTGGAAGACAGTGATTTGATATTCTGCAACACTCTACTATAGATCTACACCAGAATTTAAATGGAAAGGAAAAACATAGTGTTTCTGAAAAACATATTAGCAAATGATTGCAGCAAATGCCAGAAAGAAAAACAGCTGAGCATGCATCAGAAACGGCCAAAAGGTTAGACAGATGGAATTAAAAGTATATCAGCTTTATTCCACTCAATAAAAAGCCACCAACTACAAAAGCCATCAGTTAGCATCAATACCAAAAACAGAATAAAACAGAATACTATCCTACTCTTACTTCAGTCAGATAGTATTTTTTTTTATTCCATGAACAACAAGCAGCCTTCATATGATGAGTTATAAGGATTTATCCATGTTGATTTTAAGGGGTTTTGGAGGAAAAAAAAAATCTCTAAACTGATGGATAAAAAAAAAAAAAAAACAAGCATGATGCTACGGTTGTAACATCAGCGATTGACCAGGAACTTCTTAATTGTCAGGTGACTTAGAGTGAAAATACCTCAAATAACATTTTTAAATGCATACATCTAACCTAAAACGTCAATCGTACCAAAAAAGATAAGACGTGGTTCATCTAGGAAGCCTAGAAGAAGTGAGACTATCAGCAAAGGGCAGGAAGGCTGAACATGTTACTAAGTTGTTGTGTTCAGAGGTCTTCAGCCCAAGTTATGAAACGGTCAAAAAGGTAAGCAGCCTTTTTGGATTGTTAGGCTTTGTTTCCTGAGAAATATCAAATTTTCTTTGGTAACACTCACTATGCTAACATATAAAAGAAGCAAAACTCTATTTTAAATCTTCATTCCATTTTCATCTCGTCTTTACTCTAAGATATTAATAAAAACTCAGCTTATTGGCAATATGTCCTTTAACCTCTGCGGTACAGTAGTAGTAATCAATAGGTCACTAACTAACCCTAATAAAATGAAATGAAATTAAAAATCAATCAGTACAAATCTAAACAGGAGGCATTTCCTCAGAATTCACATGGAAAGTATCACTGGTTGGCTTAGGGGCGGGGCTACCTGACATCACTGGGACTGCTGCTGGGTTTCATGGGGCTGTGGTCCCCTGGGCCCTGAAGGATGGCCCGGGGGCCATTGGGGACAAGCTGGTTCCGAAGATCACAGGGAAGGCTTCGAGAGCTGTGTGGTGAAAAAAGCAAACTGAGGCTCGCTGCCTTGGGAAGGGGGAGGGGGTTCACATAAGGGTGTGTGTTGATGAATGTATGCATCTGTGACTAGATGTGGGAAAGACGCTCACACTAAATGCATTTATAAAAATAGGGTGCAGAAAGTGCCAGAAAATATGCAGAGAAGCTCAAGTTTGCTTATTTTATAAGCAAAACTATGAGAAGAAGCAAAGCAATGCACACAGAACCAAAGAAATGATCTGCTGTAACCTACCTGAAACCATCTGTATTAGGGATAAACAAATTGGGGTTTGGAGGGTCGCTATGGCAGCGCACAGGAGCAGGGACCTTCACTGGCCGGGGACTATTCCTGGGTGCTGAACAAAAATAAATACGTAAAATTCATCCAACTGTATTTAAAAAAAAAATTACTTTGTAAAATAAGTAGCAAGGAACAGAATCTGGAATGATCCCTCATCAAACTCAAAATATTCAAACTGGAATAAAATTAGAAGTGATGAAAAAAATGATGTCTGATTTACCTAAACATTGAGAGATTTCAAAATATTATAACATGTAATTTATATTTATAGCAACATTTTAGATTCTTGAATGATCGGTTATTAAGTGGTTGTCATATGAGTTCTCTTTTGATAAAAAGTAAGATAAGTAACTTAACACCCAACAAGTTTTTTGCATGTTTTTTTGTGCAGATATACAATGCATCCCTGGCTTTAAAAACTGCATGTTAGACACTGATCCTCCCATGATAATAGAAGTTTCCACCACAAGAGGGCATCTTACCGATATACAGGCCAGTAACAGGGCTATGAGGCTTTCCAATCACATGTCCTATACATTCATTCATCAAAGCTTGCAGGTTCTGCAGGAAAAACAGAAATTACATAACAGCCACAATCTAAGCACTAGTTTCAGTTTAAAACAAAATAGGACAAGGTGATGGGCTAATCTCACCAGGAAGTCATCCTCTGGTAATGCAGATATGAAGCCAGGTTCAATCGCTTGAAGAAAGTCAAATCCCTGAGTCGCCCACCTGTATAGGTAAAACTTTTAGGTCAAGCTGCATGATTCAAAAGTCAAGAAATAATGAAGCTGCAGAGCAGGAGTCTTCAGTTCCAGTCCTTTGGGTGCGATGCCTTGCACCTTTTAGACATTTTTCTGCTGCCAGAGTGAAAGCACCAGGTCATTAGCAGAACTCTGGGGGACCTTAAATATATAATGAGGAGGAAATTCAGCCATTTGATTCAGGAGACATTGAAGCAGAGTCAGATCTAAAAGGTGCAGGGCACTGAAGATTAGAACTGAAGACCCCTGCAGCAAAGCAAGGAAGGAAACTCCTAACAAGTATAGTAAGGAAGGAATATTCAACACAATATTTGTTTGTTTTCCGCATTTAGTTTTGTCTCTTATGATACAAAGATATCAGATCACTATTGCAGATTGTTAAACACAAAACTTTTCTTTTAGACATAATTAGAAAAGAGACCATTTAGACAAAAAAAACTTTGCATAAAAAAATGTATGCAAAATTTATTTATTAGAACTGATTAAATAGAGCTTTTGTTTTAAATATAACGCTGACTTGAATGAAATTAATTCACCCTGACTGGAGCTAGAGGCATTTCTTAACTGTTTTTATAAAAGAAAAAAAGTTTGGTTTTCAACAACCAGAGAATCAAAAGATTCAAGATATCAAGTCACTGAAAAATTCTAATAAAATATTCTTTTTTGGATCTCCCATTTAATTCAGGAAATTTGTAAAAGGCTACAGTATTTTTTTCTAATCTTATTAGATTAATTTAGTAATGCAGACTCATTTAGATGTAGCGTGGTTTAAGATAAATATATTCCTTCCTAGTCCTCTTACTGTTTATCAGTATTTACAGTTGTCGTTTTGATAATAGTTAAGTTTTAATTAACACTAAATCAAATGAAAGTGCTGTTTTTACAAGCACTGCCCAAACCAAAATGGTCATTGAGTGTTTAAAAAGGGTTTTCTCAGCAACATATGAGCATCAGATGGTTAGGTCTCACCTGGGCTTGGTGCCCCTCCCGCTCTCACATTTGGTCAGAACATAGGTCATCCATTTGCGTGCAAAAGCTATGTAGCGTTCCCCGATTCTCTGTCGGAACTCGCCTGACATCAGGCGGACCACCTCCTTGTGGTACTGTTTTAAAAGAATGTCAATCAATAAAAATTACAGCAGAGAGCTGAATGCTTACTGCACTGTCCAAGGTTCTTACCTCAAAGGCGAAATTGTAGCCCTGGATCATTGCTTCCCTGTAGTACTGATGCAGAGTGGCTGACTCAGATTCCTCCACCTCTGCCTGAAACTCTGTGGTGAACATGAACTCCACCTGGTCGATGGCTGTGCTTATTTTAATGCATAGCTGCAATGCTTTGTTCTGTTAAAAAAGCGATTTAAAAAAAAGATTTGAGGTTAAGGAATGATTGTACTATCAATTACCAGCTTTTAAAATAAATGATCAACGTGTTGAAAAAGATCAACTGCAGCATACAGCATTATGACACAGAGTGCTGCAGCTTTGAAAGTAGCTGGTGGCTCTATAAATAGCTATGAGTGAGGCTGGTGCTCATGGTCTGGTTATACTGATAAAGAATGGAAATTTGGGTTAAATCATTACCACTGCAGCAACGATCAGATATATGAAAGCACTGATGCATGACTGTTATTGCTACAAGGAGGAGGTTATGCAAGTACCTTTAGATCTTCCAGAGCGCTGGCAATAAGAGGCTGGCTTGATGTTTGCTCCCGGCTGAGGGTCAGCACATCCTCCATGGACTGCTGGAAAGCCTTCCGCTGGGCCACCAGGTGAGCCGATTGCATCACAATCAAGAGCAAGTTCTCAACCTGAAACCACAGTAAACAGTGGTAAGCCAAAAAACACCACATAGACATACTGGCCCAAAACGCTGCTCTGAATTTCTTCACTACCTTCATAGCTCTTAGAGTGTCGACAGCTTCGATCTGTGGGACCAGGTGGAGAACCTCACCATCCCACCGAGCCCAGTCAGCCTCTGTAGTGGAGTCCCCGGCTCCGTGTTTGCTAATGAGCAGGTAGGCATCATCTTCAGCCATTTCATCAGGTTCTTTGGAGCAATCTTTCCCAGCAGCAGCATTGAGAAGCTGCAGGATGAGAGCCCGTTGATTCTTCAAGCTACAGGGCACAAAGACCTGGAGCTCTTCCAAGCCTGGGATCTGAACCTGAGAGGAGGAGGTGATTAGACTATTTTCAGCACCAAACAATAGAGAGGAAGATATTTCATCTGAAAATCAAAAGGGAAGATAAAGGTTGAGGACCACCTTGACATAGCTTTTCATTTTCAGTGCCTTCAGGAGACAAGGCACCCCGCTAGTGATGTTAAAATCTGCAGCAACTTCCAAATCCTGGAAGATATAAGAAAAAAAAACATATATAGCAAAATAAATAAATCCACAGAATCAATGAGATCAAAGTAGTTATCTGTGAAGTAAATGAAAAGATGTTTCTACCTTGCGCAGCATTTTTGCAAAGCCCAAAGCCTTAGATGCACGTTCCCTGGCCTCGTGGAACAGCTCTTTTAAAGAGCGACTGGTTTCAATAACGGAGCGCCTAACAAAAAAAAAAAAAAGCAGCAAAGAGAGAAAAACAAACAAAAGAAAGTTGAGCCTGATGAATCTTCTAGAAATCTTACTGTGTGAATTTCATCCCCTCTAACCTTATTTCATCTGAGGCGGCGCTGTCATCTGCACTTTCCCAGAATTCATTGCCACTTTTCTCCAAACCAGCATCAAGAAACTCTCCAGTGGATTCCAGCAGCATCCCAGCAATGTTACTGCAAAGGCAACAACAGCTCTATTGGTCTATTGAAATATGAACATTTCAAAATGTCATTCTTTGAAGACTAAAATTTTATTATTTTGTTTGATTTGTGCTCTGTTTTTTGTCTGGAATTACTCACTGTAGATGTAAAAGCAAATGGATGGAAAAAAAGAGCAAAACTGAACAAAGATGAAAATCATTCAGTGTATGAATGTATGCAGTAGTTGTTTAATCTCCAACACTTGGTAGTTTTATCAGCAAGCTAATGTAAGAATATAAGAGGCATTCTTTGTAACGGCCAGCAGGCGGTGTTGACCTTAAAATGAGAAGCAGTCCGACTTCTCTGATAAAATAATCTTCATTTACTAAAATATTGTAAACATATTTAACCTAACGTTTGAGAAAATATATCCAAATTTTCTCTTAACTTTTCTTTTTTAAATAAAACCTATGAAATTTAACCTATAAACCATTTTAAAGACCAGTAGACAAAAGAGGAAAGCCTGAAAGAAAACCCTTGACTAGAACTGCAACAGTTTTCATTTCTGTCACAGTTTGTAAAATAAATCACTGAGTTTAGCAGAAAAAACGGATATTCTCTTGTTTTCTGCTCCGCAGGAATATTGTGTTTAGTTCCAAAGATCCAAAGTTTTGGATCTTGATCCATATTCATGTACCACAAAATGACCAGTTATGATGAAACCTGAACACATTTCATCTAAACTCACCAGAAAAGTTCACCAGACTGGGCCTCTCCTCCACGGATGTAAGGAGTGATGACCTTTGTGAATTGCCATTCCTCCTCCAACAGGTTCTTTAAGCTGTGAGAGGCCTGAGGAAGCTGCTGCAACATCCTGATCCAACTACGCATATATTCAAAATAAACCTGCAGAAACAACAGGTGGCATGTGGTTAATATTCATTCATAACAACCAACAAACTACAACTAACATTAACTGGAGAGGAAGAAGGTATTAGAAGAAAGACGCACCACCAGCATCTTGTGTAGATCTTCTTCAAAGTCGTCTATATTGGCGTTTGTCTGCAGACCTTGAGCATCGTTCACCACTCCACGCAGCATAAACTGATAATACTGCTTCATCAGGAGGCCTCCTTTCAGAACCTCCTTACACTCTCGCACCAGTTGCTTGATACTGAGCAGGGAGGGGTCTCCAGCGGGTCTCTGCTCCAGTCGCAGTTTAAGGCATTCGTGGATAACATTGAGAAGGACTCTGCAGAGCACGAGGAACGCAGGTCGGAAGGATGGGAGATCCATGTCCCGCAGGTCCTCCCAGGACACCTGGTCAGCTCCCAGCTCCGGATCAGTGGGATTGGTGCAGGATATGTGGCGAGACAGCTCCGGCAGGTAATCGCTGTACAGCATGGGGTCTGGGAGGTCTGCAAACTGTTAGTGTGAGCCATAAAGAGAACTAGTAAATCATATATTCCAACTCGACAACAGGTTGAGAACATATGAGGCCATTTGATAGATTTGTTCTTGCTGCTAAGCATGTGAAAGCCACTTGCCCAAATTTCATTTGCCCAGAAACAATTTTTACTTGCCCAGTATAATTTTTGATAAATATATTTCCTAATATTCATTTTTGTATACCGTATATATCAATGAAACATGTTTGTTTTTTAAATGTTTTTTTTGTAGATCAGTAAGTTTCCAGGTTCCTGGTGTGTATATGCATGCGTCAGATAATGAACTCAAGCCTACATTAACGTGTTAACATGCTTTTCAATCCTTTCTGCACATTCTTTTCAAACTAAACTTTGCTTTAAACTGTTGTGTGCTTGGAAAAATATAAATTGTAATGTTAAAAATCTAAAAAAAACTTGACAGGTTAAAAACTTACTTACACTACTACTACTCACCAATTTAACATGTTTAGCTCTATAACATTTAAATGCACCACTCCAATGTCTAAGAGAAAAAAATTGAATGAAAATTTTTTAATGTATGACCACTGTACAGAAGACTGCCATGATAGAAATATTTACACTGTGCGCATGCAAATATTATTATTTTCCTAATCCTTGACTGATAATTTTTAATCTAGCGTGTATTATAGTATAGATGATAATCTATACTATATTACACAGGTGCTGCTCTGCAGAATTCTCTCCCCAAGAGCTGAATCACGCCATCTAGCGGAAAATCATGCAGCTTTTTCAAATCATGCAAGAATGTGTACAAAACAACAAAGATGGCGCCGGCAACGCTTGTGGGTCATTTTCAGCGAATGTCCGTGATTTTTAAGTAATTTTGAGTGGTAAATAATTTTTTTTTTGCGATCATTGAACTTGCCCGGCGGGCAACTGCAATGATCTCCTGACAATAAAAACTACTTGCCCCGGGCGATGGTTAACATCGAGCCCTGTAGCCTGTTTTAATTTTACCGTTTTCAATTGCTTGTGCAGCACCTTCATGACCTTTGTTATTAAAAAGTGTTTTATAAATAAAGAAATGTTTGATCCTCTGGTGTTAATGCAGGTTTACTAGCTTATTTAATAAATGACAAGCCAACACCAAAGTGTGTTTTTTTTTCTTATCGATTCCTTCCTGATGATCATTTGCCTGATATAAAAAAGTAAGCCCCAATATTGTCCTAGTATTGTTGGCAATGATGGGAAAGTGATTAAAGTAATCAATGTAGAAATCAAGTGAGACAAATACAATAGGAACTATAGAATCAAAGTTTAACACCAAATAAATTGGTAATTTTGACCCTGGAAGGTAAATCTTTTGATAAGTTGAGAAAATAGTTTGATTGTAGATAATTGCTTATCAGCCACATGCAAGCAGCTGGACATACTATGAGGTTATTTTTAGATTAGATTAAATGTAAAATTTGTGGAGCAACCATAGACAGAATTACTGACTGAAATGTAGATGGTTCTGTTATAGAAACGATGCCCTTACCTCCAGAGCAGGAGTGTGTCGGAGCAGCGCCACTCTTGCCCTCTGAAGAGAGCGGTCCATCAGCTTGTGCAGCCGAAGTATCAGTTTACGCAATCCCATCTGCTTTAGAGCTTTATCCACAAATGGTCTGTAAATAGCTGTGGGGCAAAACACTTCGCCTCCAGCAGCCGCTTCTGCATTTCCAGAAGCAGCGGCTGGGAGAAACTCCTCCTCTGACAGGAGTCGGGCAAATTTGGGTGTCAGGATGGGAGACAGCTCTTCCTCTGCTAGATGTCCGACCTCCCCCTCCACCTCTGCATCCCTGTCCTCAGGATCACTGTCAGCAGTAAAAGTGGCTGTTGAGTCATTCTCCTCATCCTCCTCGTTCTCTTCTTCATTTCCACGGGAGCAGCGGGGTGAGGGTATCTCGAAAACGGGCCACCCAATACGTGATAGGTCATGAAGACCCAACACAGTGGCCATAACTCGCAGTTTCTGATTGAGGTCCTGGGTGATATTGAGCCACAGACAGAGCGCCTGCACTCTGCCTTGGAAATCTCGTGCTGCGTACTTCTCATAGTCCTTTTGCAGAGCCTGTAACGATGGGTACAAGGCCTCAACAGACTCCAAGAGTTCCATAACCTTCTTGACTTGCTCGAAAGCCAGCCGCTGGCGTTGAAGGTGCTCCCTGCAATCAGCACCAGAACCTAAAGGCTCGGCTGCATTCATAGCTGACGAAGGACAGGCACTAAAGCCCCAGGTGTCTACTCCACAGTGGTTGGTCTCTGCTACAGCAAATGATTTCTGCTCAATCTGACAGAGTCCCTGGGTTGTTTGAGACTCCAAACACTGAGCTCCTTTCAGGCTGTCATAGTTGACCTTAAAGTGCAGCACCTTGCTGATGATTTCAGGGATAGCTTTGCGTTCAGTGAATAGAAAAAGGTCCTGGTCACTAGTGGAACGCCGTTCGTGCCATGCCTGCAGCTCCAACCAAATTACCTCATTGTTGTGCCCCATGAAGGCCATGTTCTCCAAACCCCTCTGCTCCTTTTCCTTCCTCTTAGAGGACATAGATGTGAGTTTGAGCAGCAGGCGTAGAGTTTCAAAGAACTTGAGGCGATCAGCGGGACAGTCTGTCCTGGAGGTTTGTCGGTGGGTCCGTGCAATATGTGGCATAGTCAAAGGCAGCTTGCCACTGCTGCAGCCGAGGCTCAAATAATGTTTCCTTGGACCCATGCTAAGAGAACCCAAATTGCCCGGCTTTGAGATTGGCTCTACAATGTAAGAGTCATCGAAGGTCTTCTTGTGGTCTCTCTCTGTAGAACGGATTGTGGTCCTCTGCTTTTTACCCTGCTTATAGCTGATCTCCTCAGTGTTCTCAGCTGGCTTGGGACTTTCTGCCTGGATTGATGGGCTTACATCTGCTGGAATATAAAGAAACATAGAAGTCAGTACAGTTGAAGAATTTCCTTGCTGTTTGGAGATATCAGCTTTTTAAATTACCTTTGTTTGGAGATCGCCCAGCACCCCTGGACTGGCTACTCTTTTGTTTGCCAAACATGCGTTTCATTTGACGCTGGGTATAAGGAGGAGATGTCCCATATAGACTTTCGTCTTCCTCACTAGGAAAATCTGAGGAGTCATCAATCTCAGAGTTCTGTTGGGACGAAACTCCTGCTGGCTTGGCCTGCCTGTGAAGAATAAATGAAATGGGAGAAATAAAAACTATTAGGCAGGGGTTTTAGTTCCTTATCTACAGAATTAAATAAAAGATGGCAGAGATGTTAATGGAAGCCTTGCCCTTCTTCTGTCATGTCAAAAGTCAAATTTAAGGACATCTGTTTGCAAGAGAAAACTGTGCAGACCTGTTTTTCACCAAAAAGAAAGTGCACAGTAAATCTCCTCTAAAGCCAGGTAAAACATGCTGGCTCAATGGTAACTAGGCTGGATGTCTGCAGCAACCAGCAGTAATCAAGAGGACTTTGTCTACAGGAGTCCAGCAACTTTCTAAATGTACAACAGTAGTCTTCTGTGCATGACTAAAGATATTCAGAAGGGATAATGACCTATGGTGAAAATGGCAGCTCAAACAGCTTAGGGGACCAAGTCATCATCATAAACTGTTAGTTAGGTCACTGACTGAAAAAGGTTTCCAAGAAAACTCAGTCAACCCTGAGTGCAATACTGTTGAAAAAAAAGTAGAAAGTATAAAGTGTTTTTTTTCCATTTAATTGATTGATTATGGTGAATCATAATGATGTTAAAAATCAAAAGCCCCTTGAAGATTATCCAAGTAATCAGCCAGTGATTGGTTGATTTTTAGCTTGATCAGTGAGGACTGGTGAATAGATGGTTGGGAAACTAATACAAAAAATAAGATCTGACAATTATCCAATCTATAAACACGCCATACTTGGTACACACTTGTACTGGATGCAGTTACTGAATAAATGAAGTCAGGGAAAGCAAAGAGATGCATTAGCTATTTCAGCTGCAAGTTTATTCAGGGCTGTGACATAGGGTGAGGTTTTCAGCAGATAAAAAGAGAGCTTGATAGACAGCATAACTGCTTTATCTTATTGGCCTTTAACTTTTTATATAAAGAAATGCTGGATCTAGAAATATAAGGCATCTTTTCGAAACCTTGGGTAAAGGTAAGGCTCTATGTTCTCTGAGACTTTCACACCATAAAAACTGCTTCTATAAGAATTAAAAATGATTTAATACATATCATGTAATCATTTTGTCTTCTTTTAATATAATAAAACAATCCCTCTTTAAGGTGACAGCTTTGTCCTGCAGCGGTATCATGTCACAATTTGTAAAGTAATTATTACAAATTACTTTTTCAGTGATTAGGTTTTATCAAAGTATTTTTCAGTAAAATAAAATAAAATCAAAAGTCAGTTTTTAAGACAATGCAAATCAGAAATCAATCAAAATATGGAAATCACAACATTTCTGTTCAACATAAACCAGCTATGACTGCAAGTCACATGTAAGGAAATGTAAAAGGAGTTGGATGATGAAAGAACTTGGAGCGTGGCCAGGAAGGATTCATTTCGGGGAAATCAAGAACAATCGGCACGCTCTCCCAGATTACAATGTCAAGAGTGTTGTCCCTCAATGTCTTTCTTAAGCGTTTTTAATGGGATTAAAACGAAAGCCTGGAGAGCTTGACCCTGCCACCCTCCCCAAAAATACAAGAAAGAAGCAGATGACAGAGAGCAAGAAAATGGGTTATATTTATACCGATCACAATGACTGCCCTCATCAATCATCTAACCGAGAAGCATTCCCCAACACGTGCCTGTTAACATCTGTGTAGTGGGAATATAAAGGGGAAAGGCTGGGTATAATTCCCTGGAGAGGGAGTATTGTTAAGGGAGAGGGGGGGGTAATCTGGATATCAGTTGCTGAGGCTTTTTAAAGGAGGCAAAGAGAGAACTTCCAGATTCTATTGCCCATCTGCCCCAAAACAGAATATGTCAGACAAACCACAATGCGTCCGCAGGCAGCTGTAGACATACAGGGCAGACGGACACCTGCTGCCAATTCTTTAAATCCAAGTCTACATATCTTCATTAATTCAAAAGGCGGTCAAACGATTAAACACATGGGACATTTAAGGTTTTAAAAGTAATAGTAGCAAACAGCAAAGTAGAAAATGTTAGAAATTAATTAGTACAAACATGGAATACTGCTAAAAATGCCAAAATCTGCAGCTGCATGTGTTGATACAAGAATTGTTAAATAACACAATATGTTGCCCTTGTATTTACAAATTTGGAAAACCATATGATAATTATTCCGCTGAAAAAATATGCGACAATATATACCATAAGTATTTACTTGTCATTTATTTGGTGTATAGCACAAACCACTTAGAGATAACTAAACTTATATCTTATCCCTATACATATTCATATTCTAAAGCACTAATGAATGAATTGTAAAACAGCACAGTTTAATGAATTCAGAACAGGACAATTTTCTAATGCATTAGATATGACATGAGGAAGCAATATCGAAGGGTCTGTCAAAAAGTGTTTTACTAGTCCAGAGAAAATAAAATATATTATAATTAATTAAAAAAATACAAAATAAAACTACGGAGCCAATCAAGAGTTAAACATTCTCACTGTGAAGGTTGAGATTCTGTATTATTTTTATTATATTTGCCTCTTTGTTAGAATAGGCCAACCATCAAATACAGTACAGACAGTTCCGAGACAATGAAGAAAACAGCAGGTACACTACGGTAAATGTTAGCTAAGCTGCTAAGCAGCATGGGCCAGTTGGAGAAGAACGTTACTCCGCAGGAGAAATTTAGCATCTAAGGCTACGTTCACATGGCAGGCCATAATGCACAATTCCAATTTATTTTTGTGAAATCCAATTTTTTATGCGCTGACATTTACATTTCCAAATATATGCGAGTGTGAACTGCATTCATACAATGCAAGTGTCCCACATGCACAATAGAGGTCAAAATGATGTCACAAACAAACGTGCTCTGTGTTTGAGGAAGTAGTGCTGTAGCGCATCTACAGTCTGACTTGGAGAAGGTGTTTCTCTTTAGATCTTAATTACCATAAATCATGAAAGAAAGAATATTATAGTACAAATATTTATGTTTATAAAATTTATTGTAGGGGACCAGCCAAGGGCCCATCACGGAAAATGGGGAAATATTGGATGGCTACTACTGTAGCGCTCTTTCCCTACCTTAAAAACTCAATCTTTTCAAGAAAGTCAAAAAGAAAAATAAAAAAAAATAAAGACTTCTCTTCACATTATGGTCCACCATGATTGCTGTTTTTCTTTCCGCTTCTGCATAGAAAGATGCAGAATAGTGATCTTTGTTGAGAATTAACGACATTCAGGTCGGATGAATGCAACCTGGTTGTTCAGACACAGGTCGCATTTGAAAAGATCAGACTCGTATCGGATTCAGGACCACACAGCCAAGTGGCCTAGGTCGCAAAATTCGGATCTGTGTTGTTCAGACTGCCATTAAAGATGAGATACAGGTTGCATATGGCCAAAAAAAAAAATCAGATTTGGGTCACATCAGGCTGCTGTGTGAACGTAGCCTGAAAGTCTAGGAAGTAGTACTGATGTACAGTTGCTGTCCATAATACAGCAGCAACTGTACATCAAAGACTCTGTGCTTATTGGCAGCTGCAATATCTCTAGTTTCTTATAATTTCCCAACCTGGCTAGCCAGACTGATGATGTGCAGGGCTCAGGTTAACTCCTACAAATTGATGCAAGTTATCAATTAATTATTTGATGTAAAGTTGGCCGATCTTATCATAGACTAATGATTATTAAATAAGTGGCCATTTTCTAAAAAGCCTAAGTGTTCTGATGTATTAAGAGGATCTTTCCAAACAAATATGTGATTCCAAAAGGAATAAGACAGGAACGGGGTTCGATATACAGCATACAGGATGGTGTTCATTAAGGTGCAAGCTAAATCTAAAGGCATTCAGATGTGGCTGCAGAATAAATGTATTCTCAATTTTCACAGTCCGAAGCACAAAAAAAACATAATTTGATTAATTTGTTTTTGATGCTGCATCCCTGTTTGCATTTGTAAAGATCAGGAATTTTCATTCTCCTTGATGTTCTGATATGAGGCATCTAGATTTTATTAAGTAAAAGGTAGATTGGTTCATTTACTCAATATCATTTGGTCTTCAATTACATCTTGCAGCTGCTTCACCACGTCTCTTTAGAGGTCGAGCTCTATTTGGTAGTCACCATCTGGCTTTGTAGTATTACATCAGATGGCACCGCATCCGTTTGTCATCTCATGGTGCCCAGTGCTGAAATATACAGCGTTACTATTTACCTTTAAACTTATATATATATATGTGACATAACAAAACAGGTACCTATAAGGTTAGTTAATAAAAGAATAATACAGTGTTATAATTTCCAATGAATAGAGATATAAAACTATCATTAAAAGACAGCGTACGTCGATGTCACATGCCGTCAGATCATTTGCCACTTTGCTTTAATGAAATTGATGATAGATGTGATATAGCTCTGTGTGTGATCAAACAACTTTGTGCTGTTAGCAGTGCTAACCGAAAGCCTTCCCAATCAACAGCACTTGTTGCTAGCAAGTCTTTTTCTATCAGGTTACAAACTTTTTGCGCAATATATTCCAATTTTCTTATATCACATCCTTCCCCGCAGAGCACAGCAGAGATTAACACCGCTTCCCTATGTAGCACGGCTAAAAGGGCACTATTAGGGTGTTAAATTAAGGACTTCATTGAGTGTTTAAACATGCAAATAGAACCTCATTACATGCATTCTGCATCCTTGTTCTGATTAAACAGTGTGAATAATCCCAGACCAGGCTTTCAACTGTGACACATTGCAAATACTGGTGAGGCTCTGCTAAGGAATGAACAGTGGACGGCGGCCACACTACAATCATGAAAGAAACGTACTCTATGGGTGTCAGTTAATCAGCGGGAACAAATTTGAATCTAATAAATCATCAATCAAAAGTTTAATATTCATTGAGATCACACTGTTAATATGGGACTGCTACAGTCAATTTTTTACGAGGGAAAGGAGGGTAATTCAGCAGAATGCTGTGTGTGCATCCTGACTTCCCATGTCCTTTTTGCTGCAACTCTCTTGTTTGGAAGCCCTGGCTTTCTTCACAGCTCTATATACCTCCTTAAGGCTTAGCAGTAAAATGTAGGATGACCCATTTTGGGTCAATCTGAAATGGGTGAAGTAGGATCAGAAGACGACGAATTCTTCTGCATTTGTGAATGTACAAATACCACCAGAATTCAACTTGCAGGCAAGGTTAGTCATTTCCTTCTGCCTTTGCAATATGCTTATCATAGACCTTCAAGAAAACTCTTTTATAGAATGGATACTGCTTTATTCAAAGTAGTACTACTAACAAAATATTTATAATAATTTTACCAGCAACTGTTTTATCTCTACGACATCAAAGCCAGCTTATAATGCATCTGAACAGGAGCGGAGAAAATGCAATATATATCATCCCAGGTGATGCCATCTCAGAGTCACTTGGGAGGAGTAACACATCCTGGTGGTTCAGGATGTGATAATGTTAAATTGCCAACTGTAAAAAGATAGTATGGACAAAAATACAGCTTGAGTATAACAAAGCCATCTGTTCAAATGCACAGCAATGTCCGGTAAGCCATTGCGTCAGAGCAAACACCACGCCGCAAAATCCACTCTTTTTTTAAAAAGCAAACCTCTAATTTAGGTTAGGGAATAATCCTGGATAGAATCGTACCACTCTAATAATTCAACTGTGTATTTTCCAAACCTGTTGAGCAAGCAAAGCCTTGCCGTCACAGTGACATCACAATAATGATTAGGCAATGTAAATATTGTAAGAATTTGCAGGGCTGCTGTGCGTCTAAAGATAAAAATAGTTCATGTATGTGAGAGAGTGTAAAAGCTGGTTTTAAAAAGGCACTTCACGAACAAAAGAGCATTACTAAATCACTCAGGAATGAAATAAGAACTGCTGACGCCATCACTGCTGCTTGTTTGTTAGGTTTCCATGGGACATTTCAGGCACAGTGTGTGCAGTTTCATTAAATGCTCAGAGATTTCTTCTGGTTTTTTTTGTTTTGTTACATATTTTTCTAATCCTACGCAAAAACTACGCAGAGAAAGTTCCATGGCCTTTGTGTCCTGTAGTTAACCACAGCCACACTATGGTCCTCAAGCTCATCCCTGCTGGCTGCCACTAGTGAATTATCACTGCAGATGGTGTCTGGCTGCTCTCAATGGCTCATCTGATGGCTCATTGGGAGTCCAATAAAGGCCAGAGGAATGCTCCTGCCCCCGAGTAGAAACACTAAGTGAATAATAAACAGCACAAAATCGAAAGTGTTCTCTGAATAGCGTCAGAAGCGGCGATACCGGAGGCTGCCAGTCAGGGGGTCCGACCTTTGACACCAGCCATCCACCCTATTGTACATGCATGGGGACGCTATTGTGTTGCTGTGACACGTGGCCCATGAGGCCCACGACTGAATGCCACACAGCTGGTTAGTGAGCACACTTGCTTACAATGCCCAAACTAAAGGTGGATTTTTTTTTGGGGGGGGGGGGGGGGGGGTAGGAAAAGGAGGGAAAGGTGGCTGGAGTTTTGCAAGAGCACACTTTTCTCTAATTAGTTCATACAGGCATAGTTTAAGCTCTGCAGGCTGAACACCTACTTTGATTACCCCCCACTTTGATTAGGAAGCATGCATCTACTAGCTAATGCATTCAGCTTCCAGTAAACTGCTGATATTGTGCAAAAAGTAATAATAAGGGGGAAAGAGTGTGTGGACTTGTGATCGCTTCCATATGGAGGTTTACCTCATGCATTCTGTAGCAAGAATATCTGACCCTTTTGTACATACTGTGATTAAAAAGGCAGAGAGAACCACAGTTCAGTCCTGGGATCATAGTTTGTCAGAATTCGCAAACAATGAACACAAAGTACTTGACCACACCCATTCACTGGAACAGTGCGACACTGCCGGGATTGGACCTCCCAGCCTCTCCAACATGTAACTGTGCAAGCCTGCTGTTCACACACAACAGTAAACCTTTATTCTGCAAGGTATTACTTCAAATGCATACTTAAAATTACACGGCAAATCTTGTACAAAAGAAACTCGTTTAATGCAGTGGTGGAGCCTGCAGACTAATATATCTATGCCTTATGGCAAACAGGAAAACAGTGACTTGCATTCGTCTTATGCAACTTGCATCAGAACATGCAGCTGTCTGCTCTGCTTTTAAACTCCATCTAAGACTGTGCCATCATGAGCACCGAATACAGCTTTCACTTTCATTTAGACACACGTGTTGCAAACAGAAAATCAAGAGCACAGAGCTCTGCATTTCCCAAACTTCTGCGATATATATCTGTATATCAAATTACTGAGTTTCATACAGAGATATTATCACAGAGGAAACAACAGATTATAGAAAAAGAATGTGAGAAAATTAGTTTCTCTCTTCGAAAGCAGGTGGGGGAAGAGATGAGATGCAGTTAGGAAACGTTTAGGAGGATGATCCATCTGCATTCTGCAGTCTGTGCCGAGGGCAAATGTGAACGTTAATGACTTCTACCCGAAGAGAGAGGCTCTAAGGCTCCAAGAAGCAATCTGCAGCACACACTGCATCACATCCTGAAATCTCTGGAATGCCTGTGAGCCACAATGTCTTGAGACTGAGTGAGAATGAGGCATTATTGACAAAGGACCTCTGTGCTTGCAGAGATAGAGATAGCCTTCAATTGCAAAAAGAACACATAACTCATTTCCCCAACTTAGCATGCATTGCATGCAGGGGCATTTTTTAAATATTGTTTATATGCATTGCAACTGTGTAACATTAGAAGTAAAGTATAGACACCCACCAACTGATCAATCACAAGAGCGTTGTTTAAAGGAGCAAATCTCTTGTTTGACTGTTACTTGTTCCAATTCAGTTAAGGCCAGCACATGCATGCTGGTGGACATGGCAACTTTCCATGTTCAGTGTCTCAATGATCTTGGTATAACTGCAGACATGCAAGGCCGACCCCCTGGACATTAAGAAGTGATTTGCCAGCTACTTCTCTACTGGACATGGCACTAATTCACTCCCTTACTGCTTCAATAAGGACATGATTAATTTGCAAAACAGATTTTTGCAAATTCATTAGATGCATTAAAGCCAACAGCAATGACACATTTCAAACAAAAAAAACCCTTAAACAAAATCTTGTACTTTCTAGTAGAAATCCAAAACTCCATCTTTTCCAGGAGGATTCCAATCATGCTTTATTCCAAGGACTAACATATAAATAACAATGGTTACTGTTCACATTTTAACTGATGTGGAACCTGGAAATCAGTACTACGCTAATGTCATCTTAAACGCTAGCCTTGGCTACCTGGATCAGACAAAGATGATGATGATGCTCCTTACTTGCATCATCTCTGTACATCCACGTTGCTGGCTGAAGATGACGGGTAGCTAATGGATGCAGACATGCTAAAGGTGCTGAATGCGGGGCTAGTAGCCGTAGATCTGAGGCTGTTAAATATTGTGCACTCTTCAGCCTTGAGAAAAGTCTTGCTCTAAACCAGGTGCTTCCTCAGATTAGAAGTATTTCAGACACTCGCCTTGCACTTTGCATCACAAAGATTGCAACGAGCGTAATCTGCACCCCGTATTAGAGCAATTTCTAATCAGTTATGCTTGTTTTCTTTATTATGACAGCAGCTTCGTGCGCTATCAGGTTTTTTTGCATGCAGAGCCGTGGTCTAAATGATGCCCTTAGGTACCAGAACTTGGTATGGTTGAATTCTATGTGAATCAGTGCTCGGCAGTACCAAAAGAATTCAGACATCATTACGACATATGCACAAGAAAAACTGGGTTGTATGCATTTTGATCGGTTTAAATGAGACACACAGTGAAGGAATTAGAAGATTGCCACAAATAAAGCATAACAGAAGACTACAGTCCTAATGATTATCAAGGGAGTTTATAGACCAGAAAGAGTTAAAGCTTTTAGTTTGGGTGCATTTAATAAACAGGGAAAATTTTTTAGTGTATGACTGATAAAGGAAATTGATAGTTTCCAATCTCAGAGTAATAGTGTAACGTATGTGTTCTGTTTAATTTAAAAATCAGAGACAAATTTACCTATGAACCATATTTATAAACAACAGGCTGTTACCAAAGTGCTGAGCAAAATTCAATTTAAATCAAAGGTAATTGGGGACATTGTGTGTGGAGTTTAAAAAGGAAATAATTTTGAAAGCTAAATAAAAACAAACTAAAGCATAATTAATGCATAACGCGTCGATAGAACAACATTTAACTGTGCACTTCATTCTTTTGGCCTTTACTTAAACTGGCAAAGAAAATTTAAAAGACAGCCAGAGGATTAACCCTCAACAGTTTAAGACGTGAAGGGGTCCTAATAATTAATTCAAGTTGTTGCTCTGATCACTGACACTATAATGGAACAAACAAATGCAGAGACGCTGCAAAGTAGCTGCTGCAGGGTTTTTGCAGGGAGGTAATGTTAACTTCACCAGATTTGTTTTTACAGCAGCACAGTGCAAATAATCCTTCATTCCTGCCCGTTGATTAGCGCATCTCGGAACTGTATTGTGTGTGGATTTTAACAATGAAATAAATAGGATGTTTGACGATATATGCATACATGAATAAATGCTAAGCACTTTTCCGTTATTGGTTCTTTGTTTAAATGAAATCTATGAGTTCTATGCATGTCTATAGTAAAAATGCATGGGCAAGATTGTTCTCAGCGGAAAAGAAAGGATTCCACCAGAAAAAGCATGGATTAGTAAATCTGGAATTCAAAGCTTTGATTTGTAATTGGTATATTAAATAGTGCTGCAGCTAAAAGCCATTTGAAATAGAAGCAACAGCACTGCAAGCTGGTGGTTATTATGATTGTCATGCAACTAAGCTGGACAAAAAAAAAAAAAAACACCAAGAGGGTCAGTGTTGCACAATCTCTCAATCTGTTTGTGTATTCACTTTGACAAAGTGGCCACAAGAGGTAATAACAACTGCCCTGTGCTCAATCATTTTCAAAATAAACAATTAAAAGAGAAAAGGGCTGGTTATTTACTTAATATCAAGATTGTTGTAATCGCCAAGAGCTCATTCGACAAGATAAATGTCCTAAAAGTTACTTTCTGCGCCGACAAACAACTGCTCGTTAGCAGAAGGGAGGAGATTGGAAGACAAAACAGCAGATTCCTGAGTGTCTAGTAAAAAAAAAGGAAGAATCTCCATAACCAGACGTGCATTCATTGCAAACATTTTAAAATAACTGCTTGTATCAACCTGCAGAAGTGTTTGTTTTGTTCACGCGAAGAAATTTGTTGAATCATTTCAAACAGTTGTGGTGCATTCTAGAAAGAAAATCTATATGCACAAAGCATACAGAAAGTATGCGAAAAGTCTGGATTGACAACAACAGTAGGAGCAACATGCTAGCCTAAAGTTTGCGCGTAACGGCATTATTGAAGTACAAAGTCGATAAAGCTATATTAAAATCTCAAACACCATAAACTCCGCATTATAAACTGATTTTAACAAAAGAAAACACACCTGAGCTCCGTCTGCCTGTGCTTAGCAACTCGCGGGTGAACAATAAACTGTCAGGCTACATGTAGATGTTAGCTAGCTGCTCCCTGTTATGTCGCTTCTCTCCTCCCCTCTGCTGCCTTTATCCTTTGCAGAGCATCCCCCCTTCGCTCTAGACACTAATAAACTACTGAGGTTATAATAACAACACAAATTTAGCAGCTCCTCCCCAAAAAAAGTTACAACTTCACAGTTGCAAATGCATTAACCTGCACACTATTTGACAGGAAGTCGATATCTGAAGGGGTGCGCGAGCTCTCCCATAGAGCTGCAACGCGGTTCCCTATTTGGCAAAGCGAGCTGCTGCTGGGGAAGAGTCTGCTCAACAAATCCAACATACCTGCTCGGCTTGTTGCGATCTGGAGGCTCCATAGCAAACAAGTGGCTTCTTGCTCCTAGCTGTGCATGGGCCACACCATCTCTAATTTGTATCTGATACACTTTGCACCGATTGATCTTTGCACTAAAGATAGATCTCGGTCTCTTTAAATCACTTTCTATCCGCCGGCACAGTGGACTCTCGCTTGTGCGTATGCTGTCGCCATCTTTCCAACGTTCATTGAGGAGGAGCGCCACAGCCTTTCACGACTACGGCAACCCGGATAGGTCATCTCTGCTGTCATATGAACTGAGAATGGGACGTGTTATTATCGTCAGAGTGGAGTCACAATGAATCAGTTGTCATAAAAAAATATATTTAGACTTTTTTATATGAGTTTGCGTACACAACAAATCATTTGAATCTTTTGATCATGTTATTGCTTTGCTATATTTTATTATTTGTAAAAAATACTACATAAAAATATTACTATTAAGCAGTAGTAGTATTTTTATGCTGCATAAATAAACAAAATCAACCAGCAGTGGATTTTTTTTCCCATTTTGAAAGGTAAATAAAAACAAACTAAAGCATAATTAATGCATAATCTGTCGATAGAACATTTAACTGTGCACTTCACCCTTAGCAAAAAGTACTTTATTCAAGTATACTAAAAGTACACTAGTTTCATACTTAAAATCAGGCAGTGCACTTAGAGTTTATATATATATATATATATATATATATAAATATATATATATACTTAACAATAGTATAGTCAAGTGTACTTGACTTACACTGAGAAGTATAAAAAGTGTTTATACTTTTAAAATATATATATATTATACTTATAAAAGTAAACTTAAAAATGCCCCGATTTAGTATACATCAAGTATACTACTTTTTGCTAACCCTGCTGAAAAATAAATGTGCTAAGTGTACTAAAATTTAGCATACTTTTGTGTACTTGAAGGCACACTAATCATTACTATACTTTAAGTGTGTTTATGATTAGTTAACTTGAAGGATGCTATTTTGGAACAACTAATTTTGTACTAAATATATTTTAATTGTAATTAAATTGTGGACAAGCTCAACTTGAAGTGTATTTAGTGTACTTTGATGTGCTAAAGTGGAACAACTTAAAGTATATTTTGTATACTTTAAGTATATGAGTTTATATGTACTAATATATGCTTAATTAGTCAAATTAAAGTGCACTATGGTTGTATTATAACTACATTAAAAATGATTTGTTAGTGTCTTAAAAATATATAAGCTTTATACTTTTAATATACTCTTACTGTGGTAATAATATGCTTAATTATACTGTTGGCTTATTCCAATTACTAAAAAAGCATACTTTGCAGTTAATAGTAAATATACTTTATCATTACATTGCTATACTACTTTCTACCTTGCACATTCTTGCAAATGTATTAACAGTATACTAAATGCTGAAAGACTTGTGGATATACTTCCGTGCAGATGAAAAAATATACTTTAATGTATTTGAAACATGTCCAAATTATAGTACATTACAAATAATATAACTTGTACTATCTCAGAATGTATAAACATTTACATATCGACGTTAACCATTTTCATTATAAAACTTACAACACATTTTCAAATATTGGTACTTTAGTACACTTTGTAGAAATATGTCAATTTCAGGCAGCAGACCTAAACATTACAAATAAACTTTAAAGAACGCAGAGGAATACTGAACAATGAAAAACAACATTCCTTATTATTGCACCCCTAAACCCTCCCACCATACAAAAACACGCCCACCACACATTATTTTCCTTTTTTTGGCTGAACTGCTCATTGTTACATTTTCGTCTGATGGCCGTGCGCACATCAGAGACACTTGTCTACGGAAACTCCAGAAGAACAGCGTCTGTTAACCAAACAGAGAGATACTGTAAATTCATAGTATTTTTGAGCAGTACATCAGAAAAGTCTGACAAATTGTATCAGTATGATATACCAGGGTCCATAAGTGCACCAGAAAAAAAATTGTCCATTTCAGTTGAATTTAAATAAATCTGATGCATCAAGTGGTTTTATCAGATCTGATCAAAAAAATTAAACAAAGTAACAACAAAAATTGTCAGAGATCTCAGAAAAGAAAAAAATTATGAATCCGCAGAAAGAAAGGGAAGAAAAATCCTTAAGTTTCCTTGTTTTTCCTACCACCCTCCAGGGAACCGGATGGCATTCAAATTGGGAACATCCTGCATCAACATCTCTGGTGGAGTCTAGTCCAGTCCATACAATGAACTGCTCAGCTGTAACAGCAGATTCTGCAACTATGTAAAAAAAAAAACAGCCTGCACACAAATGTGCAGAGCAATTACTTCAATTGGAAAATAAATCATGTAATCACCATAATATAAATTGGTTTTTACCACATTTATACAGACAAAAATATAAAGTAAAATTATCAATTTACATGTGGTTCACTGTCTAAGAAATCATTATGGTCAGTAGTCAATACTTGTATCTGGAAAAAACAATCCAGGACACCTATGAAGGGTTAATTTTACGTTAACCCCTTGTGGGGGTTTTACAGCAACATCACACAAGATGTAGCTAGCTTGAAAGTGCATTTTCTTTTTTAGAAGAGCACATGGGGGGTGTGTTAGCCTCCTTCTCACTGTGCTAATGCATTCAATAAATCAAAAGAGCTAGTAAAATTACATATATTACAAAACATTATATCCTGACTGGTTTTACATCTCAAAAAATATATATATTTCATTCACAGGTTCATGTGAACTCACCAGGATATTCTTCAACACAATAATACAGCAAATCTTCCTGCTCAACCGATTACATCTCCTGTTTCTACAATACAAATATAATAATCAAAATCGCGTTTTATACAGATATCTTAAGATTTCAAAACCAAATGGGAATGTTTTGAAAGTTACCTCTCTCCATGCAGACCAAGGCCTTAAAAGAAAAGCACGCTAGCTCTGAGCAGGGAGGAGCCGTGACTAACTGCTGTGCAGGTGTGGTGCATTCAAAGTCTATGGGAATTCTGATATCAGTACTGAACCAAAAACTCCCCAAGACTAAAATTCTTGGGGAGCTACTACTTTACAGACATCAAGGCCAAACAACCTCCACATATCACTCCTATATGCATGAAGTGCTGTCAGCGACTTTTAAATATGTGCACTCACCAATTGGTCTTGTTTGCAGTAGCCCTGCTTTGATCCATTAAACAATACTAATGAAATGTTCTTTTTTGAACACTTGAGACAATTGTAATGTGTTAAGTTTATTTCTTTTGCATTTGGCCAGTATTAACTTTTCTGTTGCAATGTGGGTT
The DNA here is from genome assembly GCF_016077235.1 of Cyprinodon tularosa. Taxonomy (NCBI): domain Eukaryota; kingdom Metazoa; phylum Chordata; class Actinopteri; order Cyprinodontiformes; family Cyprinodontidae; genus Cyprinodon; species Cyprinodon tularosa. The sequence continues at coordinate 4,165,357 of NW_024039085.1, read as the reverse complement.
ATGCTATTTGTTAGATCATAATGTAGCACTGCACCAGCTTTAAACCACTTGCTTTTCAGCAGAACACACATTTTTGTGCACCTGTACTTTTGAAGTGAACATTTAGTGTTTTGTTCAATGTGGTTTTGTGTGTAAGATGTATTGTATCATATTTCTTTTTCAAAACTTATTAAACATTACATAACAACTGCAATAATTGCTATCTGTGTACTTTACACACAGCACAAAATTGCATAATAGGGTTTAAGTGCATTTTTGTAGTTATACTATTGAACACTTTCCAAAAGAATTACCTGAAGTACAAGCGTATATAACTTCACTTCATAATTAGATTCAAATGTAACTTAAAATGCACTCAAACTTAATATTACAGTGTCGATATTAAAATGTGTACTTTTAAAATATGCTTTCAATGTACGTTACAATGACAACTTTGAGCATACAATTTAAAATATAGCAAAAATATATGTAAAAACAAATTTAAAATAAGTACACTTTAGAAATTACACATAACTTTCACTTAAAGTATACTTTTTTAATAATATATTTCTATAAAGTGTAACATAGTGTAATTATGTTAAAGTGTGTTAAAAGTATTAGCATGAAAGCGTAATGTTAGTATACTTTTTATATATTTACAAAAAGTACAATTTGTCTAAGTACATTTTCAGTAAACTATAGGAAATATGAATATACTTGAAATACAATAAAGCACATTTTTTTTTTACCAGGGAAGGGCAATTCATTTGGCCTTTACTTAAACTGGCAAAGAATTTTTAAAAGAAAGCCTCAGCAGTTTAAGAGGTGAAGGGGTGCAAATAATAAATTCAAGTTGTTGCTTTGATCACTGACACTATAATGGAACAAACAAATGCATCATGCTCATTGTGAAATTGTGGAGTCACCATTTACTTTTTCTAGCAGGACAAAAAAAAGTTACTCACACTTGATGACCAAATAGATAAAGCAAACTGCAGGTCAGTCTTGAAAGACAATGTTTAATATAGATGAAATTAAAGTGCAGGGTTAACATCCAGGAATTCCTGGATTATATATGTCAAAGCGCACATGTCATACGATGGGGGCATGTTCATAACTTACACAAGGACAACTCTGGGTAAATAAAGGGGGCCTTAACATGCCATGAAAAAAAATTATAAAGTCATCCCAACAGAGCAAAATCCATATGTTGCACACATACAAATGTTTGCTGGGTTAATTATTCCAATATATTTGTGTTATTAATTGCACTACCTCTGTATCCCCCTGCTTATGCGCAACAAAGCAAGGCTGTTATTTCACCTGCCTAATGATACTACAAAGAAATGAAGGCCACTTTGGTTGATTTCTCAGAATGGTGAATATAAAAACCTTTTAATGTCCCCTTTAGGGGGAATTGAGGTATATCATCATTGTTACAGGCTTTTTTAAATCACTCAGATTAACAAAACAGTAAAAATATTTATGGAAAGCAAAACTAAGATTGTACAGTAAGAGCAAATTTAGAACATATGAAAATAATATTGCTATATTATTATAAAATATCATATTTAGACTTAAAAAATTGCAACTTAGAAAGATAATCTAAAATATATATATATACAATATGAGCATGTATATTTGTGCATAGTAAAGAACCAAAAGGTTAATAATTTGGTGCAACACAGGCAGAGTTTATCCCACAACCGGAGGGCTGTGGGTTCAAGCTCCGTCTCCGGGTTTTCAATGTCATTGTGTCCTCGGGTTAGACACATCATCATCACTGATGGTGGTCAGAGGGCCTGTTGGCACCAGTGTACGGCAGCCTCAATTCTGTCAATGAGCCCCAGGGCAGCTATGGCTACAATGTGGCTTGCCACCATTTGTGTGTGAGTGTGTGCGTGAATGGGTGAAAAGCATTATATAGGCACAGGCCATTTACAATAATTAACATGAAATTGGAACAAAAAGGACAAATAACACACAGGGAAGCAAGTACTTAGAAGTAGTTATTGTTATAAAGTTTAACACCTGTTGGTTGAAAGAATCTGCAGCAATGCTCCTTTGTGCACTTAGAGTGCAGCAGTATGTCACTGATGGAGCTCTCCAGCTTTGCAACAGTTTAATGCTTTGAGTGGGAAACATTGTCCAACTGAGATTTTATTTTTCCCGAAATCCTCTGTCTCTCACCACTGGCTCTGTACTGATTGGACATCCTGGGATAGAGCTAGTCTCTCTGTTGGCTTTCATATCCACCTCTTCTCAGCCGTAGGCCAGCCGGTTTTGTGGCTCCAATTCACTCAGTCCTATGTCCACTCTTTGTACTCTAAGTCATCCTCACCTGTGAAGAGGAAATGCTTTTTAGTGATGATCAGACAATATTTGTAGAGGGCATCCTGGTGAGTTTAGGGAGAGGTCTGCAGTGTAGAAGGTGAGACGAAATAGTACCAGAAATGCTTCATTGGTAGCCCCTGTACCACAGGCCAGCCTGTCAGAGGCACAGCCCTGTGTCCTTCACAAACTGTAGTAAAGTAGGGACTTATCCACTGTCAGTGGTCCATTCCTGCTACCTTAAGCCAGTCACTTAGAAGTTTGTGACCTTTTGCTTATTTTTGACAGTCAGTTATAGCTATAATCATTAATATGTATCATTCCGAATGTATTTTTGAAAGATTCTTACATGTTTGATGTAACCGAGTCAGGCTTGTTAGACACCTTGCTCATACACACCCTTAAAGCTCAGCCCACAAATGTTCTATGGAACTGAGCTCAGGGCTTTGTAGTGGCCACTCCTTTACATTGACATTGTTGTCCTTAACTCACCTCGACACTGATTTAGGGACATTCTTATGGCTATTCTCCACTGACATAGAAGATCGAGCGGCAATACTTTAACTTCCTGCTTGTTATCTTGAGGTGTTGCAACAAAATTCACGACGTTTTCCTTGTGTAGCCTTTTATCAAGTCCTGCAAGAACCCTGATGAACATACTACCGTCATTATAATAATTTAATGATCACATTTTCATGCTTAAATCCTTATTCTGTTCTCCAACACAAGAAAAGTAATTGTGGCTAAAAATTTCATTTTTTTCATCATTACATCAGAGAGCAGTTTTAAAAAACCTTTAAGCCCTATCTGACAATACTTGAACTATGAGTTGTATTTCTACTTTACTATGTGTAACAGTTTCTTTCTTTCTCAGGTGGCCTTCAGCAAATGTCCAAACAGAGCATCATTATTAATTATGGCTAATGATGCTTTCCTACCAGATTTGCATCTTAACAAGGTATTTTACTTTTTTCTAGGCTTCAAATGCATATTCTTTACCATCACATGTTTATCTTTTGAACAAAGAGTGTATCGTTTTCCATAACTGTATCATGGAGATTCCCATGCTGTTAATACTTGCAGATGAACCCTGAACCCTTATGTATATGGAATTTGCTGCCTAGAAAAAAACAGACATTTACAAAGGCTTGTGGTCTTCTTTTTTACTTTATCAGACAGGGTTGAGCTGTGATTTGTGTGGTGTCCCACGTGTTTGTTTTCTGCCCCACTTTTGTATTCTTTATATCTTTAAAAGGTTGTTAAAAGATTATATAGCAAAATGCTGCACACAAAATAAAAAACGTCATATGAAACCATTCATACAAATATACAATAAGAGTATTTGATTCTCCAAGCAAAGTTGAATAATGCTACAATTCTTGAAGGTTTTCGTTTGTTTTTTTTTTAAATCCTTTTCCCTGTTATAATATAAAATTATTTTGTTTCATATGCATTTGTCTTATTTAACTCATTCCCATGTTTATTAGAAAAGGATCTTTCCATCACTCATCATGTCACTTCTCAGACATAAAGAAGAGGTATAAGGGGGCACTAATTGTACATATAATGCAATTATATATTTATCATTAATTATGCATGTTTGTAACTGTTAAAGTTGCAATTGTGTCCTACCTACCATATGTTGCCCTGAAAACGATGTGAGCTCCATGGATAATTGCCAATCTTTTTGGGGAAAACCTGGGTTGATGCAGATAGATGGATTATATTATATTAGATTATATTAGATTCAACTTTATTGTCATTGCACAGGTACAGGTACAAGACAACGAAATGCAGTTTAGGTCTAACCAGAAGTGCAGTAGCAGCAAATGCAGGATAAATAATGGTTCTATAAATACAGGACATGGGTTTCTACTGAATAAGTATATAGATGAATACCATTATAAACCGAATCTTACTAATAGATTAATATAATATATAGATATCTAGTGTTATGAACTAAATTTACAGCTGAATATGTACCGAATAGAATATACAGGTGGATATTACTATAAAAAGGGTTTTTTACAGTTACACTATATTGCCAAAAGTATTTGCTCACCTGCCTTGACTCACATATGAGCTTAAGTGACATCCCGTTCCTAATCCATAGGGTTCAATATGACGTCGGTCCACCCTTTGCAGCTAGAACAGCTTCAACTCTTCTGGGAAGGCTGTCCACAAGGTTTAGGAGTGTGTTTATGGGAATTTTTGACCATTCTTCCAGAAGCGCATTTGTGAGGTCGCACACTGATGTTGGACGAGAAGGCCTGGCTCTCAGTCTCCGCTCTAATTCATCCCAAAGGTGTTCTATCGGGTTGAGGTCAGGACTCTGTGCAGGCCAGTCAAGTTCATCCACACCAGACTCTGTCATCCATGTCTTTATGGACCTTGCTTTGTGCACTGGTGCACAGTCATGTTGGAAGAGGAAGGGGCCAGCTCCAAACTGTTCCCACAAAGTTGGGAGCATGGAATTGTCCAAAATGTCTTGGTATGCTGAAGCATTCAGAGTTCCTTTCACTGGAACTAAGGGGCCAAGCCCAGCTCCTGAAAAACAACCCCACACCATAATCCCCCCTCCACCAAACTTTACACTTGGCACAATGCAGTCAGACAAGTACCGTTCTCCTGGCAACCGCCAAACCCAGACCCGTCCATCAGATTGCCAGATGGAGAAGCGCGATTCGTCACTCCAGAGAACGCGTCTCCACTGCTCTAGAGTCCAGTGGCGGCGTGCTTTACACCACCGCATCCGGCGCTTTGCATTGCACTTGGTGATGTATGGCTTGGATGCAGCTGCTCGACCATGGAAACCCATTCCATGAAGCTCTCTGCGCACTGTTCTATAGCTAATCTGAAGGCCACATGAAGTTTGGAGGTCTGTAGTGATTGACTCTGCAGAAAGTTGGCGACCTCTTCGCACTATGCGCGTCAGCATCCGCTGACCCCGCTCCGTCAGTTTACGTGGCCTACCACTTCGTGGCTGAGTTGCTGTCGTTCCCAAACACTTCCATTTTCTTATAATACAGCTGACAGTTGACTGTGGAATATTTAGGAGCGAGGAAATTTCACGACTGGATTTGTTGCACAGGTGGCATCCTATCACAGTTCCACGCTGGAATTCACTGAGCTCCTGAGAGCGACCCATTCTTTCACAAATGTTTGTAAAAACAGTCTGCATGCCTAGGTGCTTGAATTTATACACCTGTGGCCATGGAAGTGATTGGAACACCTGATTCCAATAATTTGGATGGGTGAGCAAATACTTTTGGCAATATAGTGTATGTACAATAGCATTTATACAGATGGGTTTTACTATAAAATGAATAAATAAAGTTTGGACAGAAGCTTTCTAAATTGAAGTGCAGTGGAAGGTAATTGCATATTACAGTTAAAGTACGTTATTGTAGATGTAAATGTAAACAATTGGTGCTGTGAATAAACAGTCAGCAGTGCAAATATAAGCAGTCAGCAGTGCAAATCAATATTCAGTCAAAGTGAGTAGTGCAAGATGCATGTAGACAGTTGTTACAATAGTAACAGTCAGGAGTGCAGGTGAACATTACAGTCTGGTAAAAAACAGAATAGAAAAATAGTGGTAGGTGTGAGGAAGGAGGGTAGAGTCTATCCGTGAGGGTTAGAGTTCAGTAAAGAAACAGCTCTGGGAAAAATGCTGTTCTTTAGTCTGCTGGTTCTGGTCCGGAGGCACCTGAAACGTCTGCCAGAGGGCAGGAGAGAAAACAGTCTGTGGGCTGGGTGAGATGAGTCCTTAAGAATACTGCGGGCTCGGTGTAGGCAGCGTTTTTATCCCACTTTGGAAGTTGCAACTCTTCTTACTCAGAATCTGTTCAAATTTATTAGTCCTCCAAAACCCTAAACAGCCCATGGTGCAGACCAGGGAGTAGTTGTAGTTTAACATACCTCTCTGCAGTGTCTCTACTGTATCCCACTCCATTTGGACACTGCCCTGCCCAAGGGCAAATAAATTAGAAAAAATCCCTTAGGATTAAATATTGATAATGTAATTAAATTTAAAATAACTGAAATTGGGGGGGAAAGTTTAAACTGTTTAATATGGTTAATTAAACATAACAAATCTTTTTTCAAAAATTATCTTAGTTAATGATCTGTGATGTGATAATAAAATTGATTTATGTTTTATGCGAGTCTATATATATATATATATATTAATATAAGATTTATTCTTTCATCTAAGCCTGTTAAATCCAGTTCTAACCAGGTTATTTAAGGAAGTATTCCATCTGATTTCCTTCTCCATTTTAGATGTGCTTTATCTTTCCCTGTTATGGGGATATGTAGCTACCTCAGGCTTTTAAGATAGCTGTGGTCAAACCTTTACTTAAAAAAAAAAATGTCTTTTGACCGATATCACTTGGTCCATTATAGACCTATATCCAATCTTCCTTTCTTATCTAAAATTTGTGAGAAAATATTTGTAAAACAAGTGTGCGATCACTCACACCATAATGAAGTTTTTGAAGAGTTTCATTCTGGTTTTAGAGCTCATCATTGCAATGAAACTGCTCTGGTGAAAATCACTAATGATATTCTCATGTCCTCTAATAATAGACCTGTATTTGTACTTGTCCTATTAGATCTGAGTCCTACATTTGATACAGTTGATCATAATAGAAAGACTTGAATAATTTGTAGGAATTAAAGGAACAGCTCTAGACTTCTTTAAATCTTTTTCCTCTTAAGATTTCAGTTTTTTTATGTTAATGACAGATCTTCATCCTGCTCCACGGTTACCTGTGGAGTATCACAGCGATCACTGGTATGGCCAGTGCTCTTTACTATATATATTCTTCAATCAGCAGAATAATTAGACAGCATAAGATTAATTTTCACTGTTATGCTGATGATACCCAGCTATATCTGTCTATAAATCCAGATGAAGCTAACCCATTACATAGATTACAGACATGTCTTGAAGACATAAAAACCTGGATGATTATTAACCTTCTGTTTCTGAATTCAGACAAAACAAAAGTTAATGTCTTTGGACCAGAGTCTTTGAAAAAGAAGCTGATTAGTCAGTCATTTCATTTGGAAGTGATTAAGTTAATCTCAGATAATAAAGTAACATTTCTTGGTGTTATTTTTCATCAGGGCCTGCCATTTTAATCCCATATAAAGGAGGTCTGTAGTAGTTGCTTCTTTTCTGCAAAAAATAGAACTATCCTGTCCAGGGGTGATGCTGAGAAAATAGTCCATGCATTTGTTACTTCAAGGCTGGATTACTGTAATTCTTTACTATCAGGAAGTTCACAAACTGTAGTTAAAAGCCTTCAGCCGATCCAAAATGCTGCAGCCAGAGTTCTGATGAAAATGAATGCGACAGATGATGTTTCTCCTACCATAGCTGCTTTTAATTGGCTTTCTGATAGATTCAGAATAGAATTTAAAATCCATTTTCTAAAGCCTTAAATAGCCAAGCTATGTCTTATATCAGAGATCTGATCATTCTTTATGGTCCTAACAGAGCACTTCACTCTCCATCTACACATTTACTAGTGGTTTGTAGAATTTCTAAAAGAAGAATGGGAGGCATATCTTTTAGTTATCAGGCTCCTCTCCTGTGGAACCAACTGCCAGTTATAGTCCATAAGGCAAAAGCCCTGTCTACTATCAAGGCAAGGCTTAAAACTTTCCTTTTTGATAAAGCTTATAGTTAGAGTGGCTCAGGTTATTCTGAGCTATCTCTATAGTTATGCTGCTATAGGCTTAGGCTGCTGGAGGACATAGGGACCCCTTTTCCTTATTCTGCTTCATTCTATCTATATTCTTCCCTTCTACAGTATTAGTTAGTTCAATCTCTAACGTTAAGTTCTCTCTGCTTTTTGTCATCATAGTAACTTCATCTGGTCTGTTCCTGTTTGGCTGTCACACCATCCCAGAGAGAAATATCAGCTGTGCTACTGCCTTCAACACCTGTCTCCTTGAACCTTCCCTTTCCTCCCCACTACTGCTACATAAATTTTTGGTATGAGGAATTGCTGTCCAGTCAATGAGTTGATGCAATTGGAGTTGAACCAATCTGACTGTATAATCTGGTTGAATTGTATCTGTAAAGTGCCTTGACGTAACTTGTGTTGTGAATCGGCGCTATATAAAGAAACTGAATAAAAAAATTGAATTTACTGGATTGTCTGGAATAAAATTTTTGGTTTATTTTTTATTCATTAGTTGATTCACATTCCTTTATGGGCAGTTTCTTATTTATGTATTCTGTTCCTTTCCCTGGGGGAGTCAGAAGACATATCCTTGGTTATTAGTTATAGCAAGTCTTAGCTGTTAGTTAGTCTTCCTCCCTCAGTATCCCTGCTTTCATTCTTCTACAGATGTTCCACAAATGAGCTCTTTTTATTCCTTACTCTCTTTGCTGGTGCTGCTTGTCTGGCCTCCATGGCCTGTTCTTCCTCAGCTGCCCTCTAAGTCCTTATCTAATTTTGGAGAAACTCTGTTTTTCCACAGTCTGCACTTAGGTCCTTTTACAAACCACTTCACAAAACGTTGAAAAAAAGGTTTTCTTCATGTAGTTTAAAGTGAACATCTATCAGCTTTTAGATGGTCATAATATAGAACATAGACCAAATGTAAAGAGTTGAGACTGGGGCAAAGTAATTAATAATTTTCTAAAACTACATATTCACATCTCGTTTTATTTTTCTCAAATGCAAAACAGAAAAGATTGATATTAATAATGTCATACAGTTTCTGGTTTCTTTTTTAAAAAGTCGAAACACGAGGATAAGCAGGTAGGAGGCATAGGGGGAAGGAAAGTGCAGACGTCACAAAGACTCTCACACTTGTTGCTGCCTTCACGGACACGTTAAGACTCGGAAATCTGCGATATTGTGGTAAATTATCGATCTAACTAGATTAGTTTTAGATTTTATAAATTCAACATTAAATACTAGAGATCAATAATCTCCGGGCGTTGGAACCTCTCTCTTTGTGCCGAAATTACACGGGAAAAGACACTGATGACGACGGAGGCATTTTAGATTTCCGATAGCACATAAAGGTGTCAACAACAAAAGCAGGTTTCAGGGAAGGGGGGGGCAGGATATTCGCTGTAGCTTTGTCTCCCGTATCGTCACTGTCTACAGTAGCTTAGAATTATTTTACCATAATAAATAACATTTTAGCTAATTTAGCTAACGATAAAAAATGCTTCAGTCGCTAGCCAGCAATTCTTGCGTGCGTTTGATACAGAATCACAAATCAACGTGGTATTTCGTATCTTTAATTTTGGGCTATCTCCTTTATCTCGTATTCGGCGCCGTCGTCTTCTCGTCGGTCGAGCTGCCGTATGAAGACCAACTGCGTCAGGAGCTGAGGGCCGTTAAAAAGCAGTTCCTGGTGGACAATGATTGTCTGTCCGAGGAGCGACTGGAGCGGTTTTTAAAGAAAGCCTTAGAAGCCAGTAATTATGGGGTTTCTATTCTGAATAACGCCTCGGCTAACTGGAACTGGGACTTCACCTCCGCACTGTTTTTCGCCAGCACGGTGCTGTCCACCACAGGTAGGTCCCTGCTGGATGATGCTGCTGCAGCATCCTCACCAAATATGTGCTAAAAAAAAAAAAAATCCTTTCATTGATACTGTGTGGATAATTGGTAAATAATAACAATTTCTTTCAATTACAGATTAAATTAGTTAATAATCAAAATGCAAAAAGATTTTTAAGAATGTGCAAAATTAGGCCTATAAGACCATTGGTCATCCTATTGTACCAAACTGGGTAATTACGTTTAATAACAAGTTAATAACCTAACAGCAGAGGTGCCTTTTCATGCTCTGTAATCATGCCTTGCTCAATAGGATCAGCAAAGCCACAGCTATCTGGGGTTTCAACATTATTCACCCTGATGATACCTCACGGCAATAACTATATGGTGACTTTGCAGACCTCTATGTGGGACTGAATGTAAGAGCTTCCTGCTTTTGTTTGTGGATGCATTTAACATTCATCTCAGCTGCTACTGCAAGTTTTCAGCACTTTGCTGTGGTTTGAGTTGGGTTTTTTTGCTTTATAGTTTTATGACACAATTCAGTGTTACATTGCTATATTGCAATTAGATAAGGCCCCACATTCTGGGGTGGAGCTTGATGGTGGGCCAAGGGTGGCCATGCCCTTAGCCAATCATTTGCCACCCCCTATCATTTTTTTCCCTCTGAAGTAGAATTTTAAAAACATTTTAATTTTATATATATTAACAATTACTTGGCAACAAAAAAACGGTGGTTAATTATGCACATCAATATACCAACATTAGAGATGATTAGTGCAGAAATCATGCTCTTTCAGAACTATATTTTGTGTTATATGCGGTAAAGAGAAAAAAAATCTAAGATACTGTGAAATCATAGATACTGTAAATAACAATTTTAATGAAAAAACTATTAAATTATCAATTTATGTAGATATTAATACTTGTAAATATCAGTTTAATGTAGAATGATATTGATAAAAGTAGGTAAGTAATGATTGAAAAGATGTTTGCTCCAGAACTCAAACCTGAAAGAATTTGATCCAAAATACCTTTTATCTAGACGGATGTTTAAATATATGCATCTATTTGTTAGCAAATGCTGTAGGAAACTAGTTTGTCTTTATTTAGAAATGTGGATGTTGTGCTTGTTCCTGTTGGAACAGTGTAGATTGACCCTGAGGTTCTGCCACCCATCCAGTATACATTGGTTATTGTCTGGCCACCCTTATAAAAATTTTCTGGCTACGCCTCTGCCCACATGGAAAACACACCCTTTATTTTTGTCATAATTTCTCGACTTTTTGCACTCTGTTTAATGCAGCATAAGCTAAAGAATATAGTAAAGCATGCTTTGCTGAAATAATTAATATGTTTGTCTCCTCTGCTTCACCTCAGTGAGCTTGGGTGCTTTAAAATCTCCTCACAAGAGCATAAAAATATCCTAAACCTTTCCTTTCTGCACTCCTATTACAGTACGGCCTCAAATTTAATCTCAAACCTAATCCTGAAGATTTTTAGTTGCAAAACCGTGCCCTAAAACAACTCAAATACGAAGCCTTCAATATTTAAAACGCCCTTGTTTAGAGTTGAATAAATACCAAAATGAACTTGTTAAAAACAAAAGCCTACCCTGATCATTAAAAAAAGAAAACAAAAGATTTCTATAATATATTTAATTTAAAAAGAACAACTAAACTTTGTGTGCCGGCTAGAACTTTAATTCAGAACGTATTAAAATCAGTGAGGATGGCATTAAAGGTGTGCCAGCAGCCTCCATCTTTGTCTGAAGCTTAACGTTTATGACTACCTGGTGTCTTCCTTGTTCTGGTTTCTTTGTGGATATGGTTTATATTGTACAGAAGAACAAACATAAGTGCAGCTGTTCACCAATATGACCTTTAAAAGCAGAAAGGTAAAATGGGAAGTGATTCTTCTATTAAATTAAAAATAACCCACAGGGAATTTTTCAAAAAACATCCAACCTCAGTTTTTTTTCAGAGTACATGTAAATTACCTATTAACCCAATCCCTATGTGTAAAAGTGAGCATGGATGTTCTAAAAAAAAAAAAAAAAAAAAAAACAGCCTTTGATTTGAACAAGATGGCCGCTGTGAAGTTACTTCAATCCTGACTGAAAACCTTTTTCACACCTCCATATTTCTTAGACTATCAGAGGAAAGGTTTATATTTATATTATATTTCTACAGGGCAGAATTATGTGAACAGTTTACAAAATGAAACTGAAGTATATAGTTTCAGATGGGAAAAGGGAATTTCAAAGGTAACTGATTCTAACCCTGTGGCTGAAACTTCCCGTCCCACCTGTTTTAGTTTCAATATTTCTGCTGTGATTTAGAGAACTGGTGAAAAAAAAAAAAGATCTGTGAAACTTGCAGAAACACACCCATAGATACCGAGGTCACCATTGTTCCTTTGCAGTGTGTAATCAGCAGCTCATTGAACACATATGTAAATTAAGCATGCCGTATCTGTTTTTGGTCTACAGTTCAGAGCAGATTTTATATTGATTTAGGATTTTTTGCATGCCTTATACCCCAGTGTTTTTAGAGATTTTTATAATTTTATTTACCTATTTCATATTATATGTTTCATGTTGCACGATTGTACCATAAAAAATTCCTAGTTGTGAACTCCTTCACTAACAATGGCAATAAACCCGATTCTGATTCTGATCTGATTCTGAAAACTTGCATCAGTGCAACAACTGAAATTTTGTTCTATATAGAAGCCCATTTTAGATCTAATACATTTGCTTTGTTTGTGTTTCCAACAGGATATGGTCACACAGCACCTTTATCCGACGGCGGCAAGGCCTTCTGCATTATTTACTCCATGATCGGCATCCCCTTCACCCTCCTCTTCCTCACCGCCGTGGTCCAAAGGATCATGGTGTTTAGCACACGGAGGCCCATCACTTACATCCACACGCGATGGGGTTTCTCCAAACAGCTTGTGGGCATCGTTCACGCCACCCTGCTGGGCATTTTGGCCGTCTCCTGCTTCTTCCTCATCCCGGCTGCCATCTTCTCTGCATTGGAGGAGAACTGGAACTTCCTGGAGTCCTTTTACTTCTGTTTCATTTCGCTCAGCACCATTGGCCTTGGAGACTACGTACCCGGAGAAGCGGCCAATCAAAAGTTCAGGGAGCTGTATAAAGTGGGCATCACTGGTGAGTTTGAAGGAGATCCTTCCATTTCTGGGTGGTGGCGCATTGGGCATTGATTATCAAATTATCATGCTAATTTATCGTTTTTATTTGGTATATTCTGCAGCAAAAGATTCCCAGGTGTTTAGATTGCTCTAGCTTAGACTTAGGGTAATGTCCTCCAGCTCCTCATGTGATATTTCCTTACTCTTCCTGACAGAAATCTATTAGACTGCCCTCCTCTAAGCTCTATAGTCATGACAACACAGATTTTCTATTAGGTTTATTTTTTGCCTGTAGCTGGGCTGCTCCAAACTTTCACATAATGAAGTCATTCCTGTATTGGTTTGATTGTATTCTTGGGTAAAAAAAGAGATGCTTGAATATTGAATATTCAATATTTTGCTTCCTAGTGGAACAAAGACACCTAAACTTCTTTGATCCAAATTCTATCTCAGTATGAACTGCTCATACTTTCACCCATCTCTATTGAAGCCTTATTTCAAGATATGTCATTCCAGATCATGATGCTGCCTTCACCGTGTTTCATTAAGAACATTTTAGGTAAACCTTGGTTCTTCATTTTAAAATGGCAGACTTCTGTCGGTCAACCATAATTCTTAGTCCAGACACATGGGGGATAGAGGAGGCTACTGTCACATACTGAACAGAACCAGTACCAACCAGAAATTACAGCAGATGCGTCGTTCTGCCTCCTGATGCTTTCTGGTCCCTTTATTAAAGGAAAATGTAATTTTTTCTCTATGATTTACCTTATTATAGATGACTGTTTTTTACTGGGCTGATTTATAGATCTATAATACTGAAGGATATTTTTCATGGACCCTCCTCCTGACAGATACATTTCTGCAATATACCCTTATCTTTAGTTATTTTTTTGTAATCAATAGTGCTACATATAAAGGATGCAAACTTCAAGAAAATTAAACAACTTTAATGTCTAATAGCTATTTAAGACAAATCTGAATCTAAAGCAGTGGAAAGGAAAGCTGTTTGAGCTAACTGTTTTCTACATTTATAAATTTATTTTACATGTTTTAGTTTGTCCCTTACACATAAGTCCATGTTTTATAAGCTTGAAAGTGTGTACCTACTTTTAAAAGTACAGTACTCCAACTGTTTTTTTATTTGTGATTCTTGCTATTCTTCCGACCCTTAAAGCCAAACTTTTCTTCTGTTGTCTTTAGGTTTATTCAACAAAGGGAAAGAAAAATGAAGCATTTATTTTCACGCACTAAACGCGTCACCTAATCCATAGAACCATAAGGATCTTAAAGAGAGGCCTTGTGAACAGAAACCTTTTGCCTGTAATGATCCACAGCCTGCATGTCTCTGCTTGCATTAGTGGAATATAAAACCGCTATATAACCTAGAATCCAATGAAAATTGATTCACACTAGATAAGATATCTTCAGTGGAATAAGTTCTCTTTCTGAGAATAGAAGTTGAACCATGAAAATATCAAATCTACATGACTTTATGATGGTGTGCTTTGACCTGCACACGTGTAACACAATCAACTAGGTCAGTTCCTTGATTCGTGTGTGGAAACCAGCAGAAGTGTCATTAGTTCTCTATTATATCACCATTGACATGCTGACTGTACTAGAAAACAGCTGGGTGTTAATAAACTGAGCAATAATAAACAAACCAAATAACGGGAAACAAAATGTCAATTTTTCAATTACTTCAGTAACAAATTCCCAACGCTAAACAATAAGCATAGAAGAAAGTTTAGACTTTCAGTATTGACCTTTCCTCTTTATTAGGCAGCATATCATATTTTGACTCTAATTTTATGTTAGAAAATTCAATAAAGAAACACCGGAAATGCTTCATTGCTTAATGCCTGTGCCACATCATTTATATGTTATAAGAACAATGAATAAAACATGAATATCAGAAACAAAATCCTCAAAGCAGAAATCGACGTCTTAATAAAAAATGTAATAAAGTGTAGAGTGTACAATTTTAGGTTCATACTAGACATGTATTGGTTACAGGGATTTAAAAAGCTGCATTTATAAGAAGCTAACTGCTGCTGCACACTTCCCATAAGCTGGCTGAAGGACGGCTTCAACACACTTCCTACTTGCACAACCCAGAAAATCTATAGAAATATCCCTATATATAGGAAAACACAGACAGCCGTGCTTTGGAAAGGAGCAGCTATAGCCGCTATACTTTACAGCAGACAAATTCATTTAGAGAAGATGTAGCAG
The DNA here is from genome assembly GCF_016077235.1 of Cyprinodon tularosa. NCBI lineage: Eukaryota > Metazoa > Chordata > Actinopteri > Cyprinodontiformes > Cyprinodontidae > Cyprinodon > Cyprinodon tularosa. Next base: position 4,150,115 of record NW_024039085.1, on the reverse strand, counting down.
GTGGTGCAGGTGGCGCAGTGGTTAGTGTGCTCGACCCATGTATGGACGCCTTAGTCCTCGACCCGGGTTTGAATCCATCCTGTGGTCCTTTGCTGCATGTCTCTCACCCTCTCTCATTACCCCTTCCTGTCAGGAAAAACAAGCCACTAGTGCCGTAAAAAGAAAAAAAAGAGACAATGTAGCAATCCATCCGCTTGTTAAACTTGAGTTACTTTTAAAAGATGGCAGCAAAATATTTTAATTTTTAAAACAATGGAGCTTCCTTGAAACCTCTACTGCATCAAAATAACCTTGAATTTTTGTTCTAGATTGCATTAATATCACTTTAATATTCACATCTTTTACAGGAGTATAAATAATTGCTGGGGGGTTAGATTATATATCAAATCTTTGGCTTAATAATTCTATAGCTGCATATTGGAGAAAAATGAAATTCAAGTAGTGCTGCATGTTAGTGTTTTAACTATTGGGGATTGTAAACCAAACCACAGGGAATCATTTCCATTGAGAATTTTAACAGCAGAACTAGTGTAGAATCTGCTGGAACCCACAGTACTGCAGATTTCTGAACAAATATATATCTATAGCTCATCAAAAGTAGTGGGTAGTAACTGAGGAAGGAGGAGTTGACATTTCCTTGTTTGTTTGAAACCATAACAAGATGGTTTTTGTCTCAAAGTGGGCCTTGGCTGACTGCAGGCATTGAGGCAGGGACTGGATTTCTGGGTGACTTGCTGTCAGCAGCCCTATTGGAGGCTAATAGCGTCTTGAATGGAACGCAGTTCCAGAGCTCATAGTCCTGACAAGCTGTGGGTGTGCGTGAAGCCAAAAGCTGCTGTAGTGAACAGTCTCCGACATGTGTGACGTGGGAGTTCGATACGCTGCAGCCAGAGAGGTGACGTCAGTCAGCAGGAAGAATGTGTCAGTCAGTGGGAGGGAAACAAAAAAAAAACACATCTCCAACAGAACGGACTTGTTTGCAAAAACAGCATCAGTTGTAAAAACTTCCTTTATGCTTAATAAAAAAACTGTAGGAAGTGACATCACCTCTATTTCCAAAACGACAGGGACCCTGGATCCAAACGCTCTTTATTCATTTCTGACAAATATGTTTCAATTGTCACTCACACAGACAGCAGGAAACTCTCACTTTCAAGGAAATGTTTTTGAAGACATTATAATTACAGCAGATGCTTTTTTCCCCTCAAACTCAGAGTTTCCATAACGTAAAAGTCATAAAAACGTATTTAGGGACAAACCTGAAAACAACTCTGAATACACTCATAGACGAGCTTCTTTAGGTAATGGACAGCTAACTGCTGCCCTCTTGTGTTTGTGAAGTAAGGAACAGATTTTTACAGCATAATAATATTTCAGTAGTGCCCAGTGGTGCTGTAAAATTAATTAAAAAGATTAATGATAATAAAAACTAAGACTACAGATCCATGTCAGTAAATTGCAAATTCATCAAAAGGCTTATTTCAATAAAAAGTGAGGCTTATGGAACATAAATAAGGGTGCACTGCTCAATTAATTGGGAACTAATGATTTCCTTTCATTTTAGGAGATTTCTGCAGATACTTAGATGTGAAACTTATCTTATCTACCTCTGCAGTAGTCTGAGAATCAGCCCAATGTCAAAGCTCTAAACCTTGATTTATATGTAAGAGCAGTAATTCGAGAGGTTTTTATTGCATCAATGGTACTGATTAAACTTTTCTCAAGATTAGGTTCAACATCGACACTTTCTTGTTATGCAATAACAACTGACAGTGTCAGTTCTCAAAAAAAAAGTACAGACATGTTACATCATGACCATGGTGTGCTCGACGCTGTCATGGAGAAGACCAGCTACTCAGAATTCAAATCCTCCACAGATAGTCGTTGTTTAGAGAGCACGGCCATCTGCTGGCGGTCTGCTGAGTTTTAATGTCAGTTGTAAAGAGAAAGACGAAAGACTGCAGTCCCGGCAATGGCAGCCATTAAAGCAACCTGGGATGTTTAACACCATGCGGTCACAGATTGACCTTCTCCATTGCACAGGCTGCTTTTAATGTATAATATGTTGACGTACTTTGCTGTGATGTAAAATTCATAGGTGAAAAAAATAATAAATTCAGATTTTTTTAAGTGTTTTTTTAGGTTTCCATAAGCTGTAAGCTAAAATTAATTAAATGTAATCAATCTAAGCAAGTTTAAAATAAACACATTTTAAAGATTAATTTAATTGTTGCAATGAACCTGTTTTTAAGCAGAAATTAAAGTGATAGATCCTGCTGTAACACTTCTTTATGGAATTATTAGTTCATGCATGTGTTGATTTGTTTCTCGTTCTGCAGTCTACCTCATCCTGGGGCTGATCGTCATGCTGGTGGTGCTGGAGACCTTCTGCGAGCTGCAGCAGCTGAAGCAGCTCAGGAAGATGTTCTACCTGAAGAAGGAGAAGCCGCAGGACCGCATGGCCATTCTGGAGCACGACCACCTCTCCTTCACCACCGTGTCTGACAATGCCGTCACCAAGAGTGTGGACAAAACCAAGACGTTTGTTGGCGTCCCGACTCTTACCTCCCCTAACGATGACCCAATGATCCAGTAAAGAACGCTCGAAGTGTAAAAGAGGGGAATAAGAATGAAGGGTGGAAGTTAGGATGAGGAAAAACCCATCAAAGCTTTAGGCAAACTTAAGATAAAATCAGTTCAATTACACAGATCAAGCAAGCAGCACCAACTTTTAACCCACAAACCTGACAATGGTGATGGGGTTAAGCAGCAGAGACATAATCTACATAATAAAGGAGAAATTAATATTTTAACAATGCCCATAAATACAAAGGCAGCGATAAAAGGAGAATCCTCTGCTGTATTTATGAATCACTAAATCTAAGCGCCTTTTAAAGCTACATTATTTATGGCACACTTGGGAATATTTGATAAAAGATTAATCTCTTATATCTAAATTAGGACATAAGTTGAGTTATATCTTTAAAATAGAGTTTCTAGACTCAAGTTTTTGTACATAATCGGGTGGATGTTTCAAACGTACGAAGTGAGAGTGGAAACTTAAACTGATACTGTATCTAAAAATATCACTCCATCATGGCCTGTTTTAGTTTTTTTTTTTTTTTGGGGCATTTTTTTTTTCTTACACCTTCAGCTGCAGAGCTTAACAGGCCTTTTATCGATGTCAGTATTTATTTAATTATTGAGTTTTATTTTGAAAGAAAATAAAAGCGTGTTGCACAATTGATTACGAAGGTTACATAAGGACAGGGTTATCAATTTTATTTCCATTTAATTTGCTGTTGATTAACAAATAGAACATGTTTTTAAAAAGTAATTTATAGAGCTGCTGTGTAAGATTATCGTATGTTCTCTTCATATTTCATACATTTCTGGATCTTCTTTACTGTGGTGTTAACTTCTCCTGGTTGCACTATGTGTTGTCATTGTGAGGGAACAAAAAGATTGCTTACATTTGTTTAACCTCAACTGGTTGAGGCCCTCCCCTCAAAGCTGTCCACGTGTAAAGCCTGCAGGTTATTGATCCGTCCCAATGGTTGAATGAGTGTTTTGGATAAAAGGGAAGTGAGGTTAGTTAAAAACATGAAGGAAATTTAAACAAAAGGGATTTAAACTGTAGATTTGACTGTATTTATAACGATTGAATGTGGAAATGTTTGTTTTTGGTTTTGACTTGAAAAACGTTTACAGATTGCTTTGAATGACAGAGATACTGTACCAGGAAAACTTGAAATCCATCTCCGGCTACAGTTCCTGTGATTTGCTGCAGCAGTTTTGCATCCATGCATCTCATAACAAAGCCAGTTATTTTGCTGCTTATGCTGTTTGGAAGATTAGCACAAAAACATCCATCTACAGAGTTTCAAGGCTTTCTAAGCCTTGGAGAGAATTTTTGTGTCATCTCACATTAGGGCTGCATCAATCCCTTTTTTTTAAGCGCTTGAATGTATTCAATGTACTGTTTTTTTTCCTCTATGTAAAGCATTGTTTTAGTTTTATTGGAATGTTTAGGATTTTTTTCTACTGCCTAGCTTAGTAATAATTGGAATTTTCCGCCTTTAAGTGAATTATATCACCTTTAAGACAGTAATGAATTAAAATGAGTTATTGTTTCTCACAGATTGCATTAGATGAAATTGAAATAATGATGAAATGCTGCATCAGTGCTTGGCAAGCTTGTCAGGTTGACAAGCTGCCTTCATGATCAATGGTGTCAATCCTTAATTTGGGCCAAATAATGAACTTTTTTAGGTGTAGAATAAAAAGCCTTCTGGGGATCTGTTAACGTTTCCATCTTACAGTTAAAAATGGTCATGTCAGGTTTAAGTTGCTTTTGCATGAACTACTTTTGATTTTTTATAGGTTTGAAAACTAACCTGCTCTTCTGTAAACTCCATTACATTTATATTGTTTTGTTGCTGGAATATTTTTTTCCACACCATTCTGGGCCTTTGTAAAAAAAAAAAAAAAAAAAAAAAAAACAACTGTGAAAAATTGATTGTCTGCTGAGTAGAAAATCATTTAGTAAATTTTGTCTCTTACTGTAAAATGTCTGGTTTGTAGCCGCATCTCCAGCTTAATGTCTGTGGTCCTGCTTTTACATGTAGTTTGACCTGAAAGCGAGAGCTGTGAGGGAACAGGATTCCAGTTTGTATTAGAGAGAAGACATTATGTGAACAACGACAAATGGAAACGGCGACCATTTTTTTTATTTATGCTGAGAAAACTGACATTTTTGGAGTATTTGGATCCATGAGCTTTTGTATATATATTTTTTCAGTTGTTGTCAGTGATGTTGCATATTCTGATGCACAGTTAAGTATTTTACTGTTACAATGTTAATAATTCAAAACAGTAGTGTCACTGGTTACCTGATATTCATTTCAGCATAAGACAATACACTGTAAAATGAAAATCCAAGCTGTAAAACTGTCTGAAATAAAATGTTGGATAATAATACCTTGAGGATTTCTCAAATTACTTCATCCTTTAATCTGAATATATTAGAATATTGTAAAAGTTGCTTTATTTTACTAAGGAATCCAAAAAGTCCCATATTGAAATTACGAGCTGTTACACAAAAGATATTTCAAGCATTTCATTTGATGACTTTTAAACAGACTTTCTTAGGATTAGGTCATTATAAAAGTCAAATAATAAATCTTTATGATTTGTCATGTGACCCTAAATAAATAGATGACTGCCGACTTTACAGCTTCTTGACATCTTCAATATGGATGGTTGGACAAAACAAAAATATATAAGCTGGGTTCTACATGTAGCACAGTGAAGGAAAGTTGAGTGGAAGGAAAAGGAGTGGTCAAAAAGGTAGCAAAGCAAGATGAAAAGGAGCATAGACGAAGTTCCCTTTATATAACATAAATCTTAATGCTTATCATCCATCCATCTATTTTGAAGTTTCACTACTTGCAAGTCATAATCATTGAAGCTAAGAGGAGTACATATTTCAAAGACACCACTGACACTACATTTGAAATAACATTTTTAGAATTGATAAACTATTTTTATTTCTTAAGCTTCCTTAACTTCTGCCATACAGTAGGAAGATGAGGACTCTTGCTTATGGTGGTTTAACCCCTCGGATATATGGTCATATACAGTGTCAGCTTAAAGAAACTCAAACAGTTATATAACGTTAAATTACCAGAAAAGTGGATGAAAGATAAAGAAATTTAAAAGAATAACACAATATAATCTACACACATCTATCAGCTGACATAAAAGAAACGAGGAGAGATAATGATAATGAAAGAGATTATATGCAGGGTCATGCCTTGCAAAATATTCTGCTACTTAAATGAACTGCTTCATCCTCTCATCTCTTTGATTTCTAAAAAGAAGGTGGAGGATCAGAACATCTCTGTGCAGTAATTGAAGTCTGAGAGCTCAGATATCCCAGTGAGTAATTAAGTAGAAGTGTTGTTTTCGTTTAACCAAGGTACAAAAGCAAGATCAGACTCAGTACTTCTTAACGAAGCACTAATAGCTATTAGAAACAGTATTAAAACTGGACAATATCTGGAAAAACAAAACTTCATTAAGTAAAACGCAGAAGAAACCCCTTTCTTGTATTTGCATCATTCTCAGTTGAATGATGTAGATCATTCTGCTGAGAACATAGTTTATTGTGTCTTGCAGCTTCAGAGGTGCAGTGTCGAGCTGAGGGAAGTAGATTTAATAGTGCAGCGCTTTTATTTTATTCAGCAGCTGTATTTTTTATCTCAGAGAAGTGTAATTACCTCTGACATGCAGGCACTTTTCCCTGCAGAGCAGCTCAACCGACATCTGTATTGTCAGGTTTTATGGGGGGAAAGCCGCTCCGAAACTTGCTAGCAGCAAGTTATATTATTGGATGCATGTAGCAAAACCACAATTACCAGTAATTGGAAATAACTGTCAGAGACGTTGCCTAGTCATTTGAAGTATAAATGCATAATGTTGGAAGGTGCTTTATGCTTGCCATGTTTGTTCATTCAGATGGTGTTATAATTCAGCAACAAATAATGTGATCGGATCAACAACCTTTGAGTACTATTAAATTGATGTTCTCTGTAAAAGCAGCTGCCGCATTTATCATTCGCAGGCTTTTCTTAGAACCTCCCAAATCGAATCTTTGCAGGCGGATATCGGATAGTCATTGCATAAGATTGTCTGCAGCTTCCAGTTGAAATGATTTCATGTTTTCACTGCAGTCTGTGGACATTTGGCTTCAACCGTCAAATGCAGGAAAATTTTCCTGTGGTAGCTTCAGGAAATCTGAGAGGTTTCAATGTAATCCACTTATAGTGTGTTGTGAAAGTATTCAAATTTATTGCAACTACATATGTATGTACACTACATATTTAAACAAGTTTATTTATGTGATCAAATTAAATAATGTTTCAGAAAATTTATTATTTTTTTGAGAACATCCATTTTATGTCAGGTTGTGGTGGAAGGTGGTTGAGGACCTAATTGCAGTGATGAGGAGGCAGAGATGGGTTCTTGCATCAAGACTTCTGTTGCAGAAGGCAACAGAAGTCCTCAAACAAAATACAGAAAACCAAAAAAAAAAAAAAAAAAAAAACAGGAGATGCCAGAGAGAAGCAACACATGGGAAGCAAAGCAATGAATCAACAACACAGCAATCAGGAACTGCAGAGATGGTGTATATATGGGGAACAGAACAAAGAATGGACTAATGAGCTCATATGGAGGAGCTGTGGATAGAAGCAACTATAAGAGAACCAAGGGGAAAGGAAACTGGCACAAGGGGGCAACAGAGAATAACACAAAAACTCAACACTGCCAGAACAACTACAAAGAAACAACATTACAGAGAAACAAAAAATAAACCTAAACAAATGGCACCTAAACAAATAAAGAAAATTTAACACGAAATCCAACTCTAATAATTGCTTTTTTTTCAGTGAGCTATAAATTAATTGAAGAGTTCCAACACAAATACAGATAATCAGCACAGTAAGAACAAAGTTCAAACCAAACTAAGAAATATAAGCATTTATACTCAATGATTGACTGAAAGCGTATATACTTAGTAAAACTGCTTTTGCTCCTTTTACTTGCAGCAAAGCTTTACGAACATTAGACCACAGGAAGCCCCCTGGACCTGACTTGATTGAGCCTTACTTCCTAAAACTGGCAGCTGATTTCATAGCAGAGCCACTGTCCATTCTTTTTAATCTTTCAATTGAAAACAAGGACATCCCATCTATTTGGAAATCTGCATTTGTCCTTCCTTTATTAAAAGGAGGTGATCCATGAGGTCTTACCAATTATAGGCCAATTTCAAATGTATGTGTTTTAACTAAAATTTTGGAGTCTCTTGTTTGTGATCAATTGAAAAAGTTCCTCTATTCACATGAAATCCTTTCTAAATATCAATCAGGTTTCATTAAAAACACACTATTACTGCTACTATGAAGGTGATACATGATATAATTGTAGCACTTGATAAAAACAGTACTGTGCTTCACTTTTTGTTGATCTTTCAAAATCTTTTGACAGCATAGATCATGCTATTTTAAAATGTAGGCTACTTCTTATTGGCCTGTCAGAACATGTGGTTGCTTGGTGTTTAAATTATCTAGAAAACCGGTCCCAGTGTATAAAGTGTGACAGGCTTTGTTCTGAATTTGTTACTGTTCACAAGGGTGTGCCACAAGGTTCTGTTTTTGGCCCCCTCTTATTAATCTTGAACATCAACAATGTTGAGCAAAATTTCTCTGATGCTAAAATGCATTTTTATGCAGATGATACAATTATATTGCTTTGGGTCATCTCTTGAACAGGCTACTCATTTCTTTGTTGAAAGCCTTTGCTGCTGTAAAGTATTCATTTATTAATCTTAAATTATTTCTTAATCCTGACAAAACAAAGTTAATGTTGTTTTCAAATAATAAGAAGGTTCCTCAAACTGCCAGTAGTGTCCACTCTGGAGGGGTATGTCATTGAGGTGGTACATGAATATAAATACCTTGGAACTGTAATTGATGACTCCCTCAACTTCAAACCTTTTATTGACAAACTTGTTAAGAAATTAAAAGTTAAACTGGGCTTCTTTCATAATAAGACATGTTTTTCTTTTGGAGTAAAGAAGCGCCTCTGCCACGTTTTTATCGATGTTAGATTATGGTGACCTTTTTTTATAAGAATGCTACTTCTTCATGTCTTCAAATGTTGGACTCTGTTTACTATACTTCATTAATGTACATCACAAACTGTAGAGGCATGACACATCACTGTGACCTTTAGTCTGAGGTGGGATGGCCTTCCCTCTCTATGAGAAGGCAGTGTAATTGGTACACTTTTATTTACAAGGCCCTTCTTCGATTACTGCCCTCTCACATTTGTACCTTACTTACACAGAAAAGCATGGCTTCTAATGCCCTGAGATCCAACGATCAGCTGTTGCTCACCGTTCCTTTTGCCCGCACAGAACTAGGGAAGAAAGCTTTTACCTACGCAGCTCCTTGTGCGTGAAAATTCTTTTACAAAGAAACTGGAAATTGACAGAGTTTATTATTTTTATTTTAAATGCTTTTAAGTTGAAAGTGAAATAATTTGAAGCAGCCTCAATGATCTATAGTTGTTTTACTTTATATGTTTTTTTTGTACCTGTCATTTATTTTAATGTATCTATGTTTCTTATGTAACTTTGCTGCCTCTTGGCCAGGACTCCCTTGAAAAGAGGTTTTTAATCTTAATGGGATTTTTTCCTGGTTAAATAAAAATAATAATCATCATTAATGTTGCTTTCTATCTTTTGGGGGGTATTTATATATATATTCTTGAATAGGCAGCAATGAAGGAACACTTAAACTCTGAAGGTTTTTTTTTTAAAGGAAGAGAATAGTGCACCCTATACAGTATGGAATTGATATGGTATCTCTGTTGTGGGTTATAATGCATCCTGTAGTTCAAATGAAACGTGACTTCCATGATGGGCCAAACATTGCCACAGAAAGACAAAAGCACAAGTTAGAATGTTTTACAGAAAAGCTTTGATTGCTACTGTCTTTGTAATATTTCACCTCCAAAGTGAATCCAAAGATAAAATCAATGTCTGTGTGCAACACCTTGGCAAATAAAGCTGATCCTGATATTGATTTTAGGGAAGAGTTGGTGGGCTCATTCAGGACAGGGGTTAAGTTGGAACACAACACAACTGGCATCTACTCTATAGCACTGCTCTCTGATAGTGGAGCAGCTCTATTTATACCCCCCTCTGCACACAAACACACGTTTAACTGGGAATATCTGAACCCAGGAAGCCTGAAGCACAAACACTCCTCATTGCCAACTGTGTAACTGCTCTCATGCAAAAGATTTGTGCTCTTCTTGCTCTTGTTCAAAATTAGGTTCCAGTTTTCTTAGCAATTTTACACATCAGGGTTAGGGTTAATGCCGTGTGGTCATGCTTAAAGTTTAAAATGTATATCTTTGGACTGCACCAGCAGACAGTTTGTAGAAAATCCATACACACTGCCCCAGTTAACCCTGCTGAATGTATATGAGGTACAGCAAACTGACAGGATAGAAAGGGAGATGAGAAAGCAGGGAGAAGCGAATGGTAAATGAATGCTGCAGCCACAGGCAGTTATGTACTCTCTGCAGTCAAAGCTCTTTCTCTGCAATGTGGCTGATGTTTTGAGAGCATCAAACCATAAAGCCAACTCTCATTGTGCTTTAGAAAGAAGGCTCAAATAGGTGCTGGATAACAAACATAGATATCCAAAGAAGAAGAAGAGTATGACATTTTTTCTGCAAATTAATGAATCTCAAGTGGCATTACAGAGGCACTCTGTGTTTTCCACCTTGTCCACAGAGCTAATGTGATGGGTGACACTAATCGTACGGGTTTTGTAAGCAACTCAGTGCGATGATAGAAAGAAAACATTTCAAACACTAATGAGATGACAGAAATCAATATCACATCTGGAGTCAAACAACAATGCTGATTGACAAGATAAATTTGACAAATATTCAAGTGTGCATCAAAGAAACCAAAAAATAACTAGAAAGAGTTTGTCCTCAGTGCACAGATAACCGCTTAGACAAATATAAATTACTTGTTTTTATGAAAAATATACATTAAAAACATATATCTCATTTTGACAAATGTTTAAATTGTCTAAATCAAAAGTGAGAATAAAGTTTTTCTTTTTTCCTCTCAATTTTTCTTTTTTCTATCCCTATATCATAAATAGAGAGACTATAGCTGCCTACTAGTGACAAGACTGCTTTGGATTGCAAAACAACATCTGTGGATGATATTCTACTTGCTTTATTTATCTGAAGATACGGCTGATCAGATACATCTGCTTGTCCAGTGAACAAATTCATGATATAAACATTTAGAGCAAGGAAATTATTGTAAAATTTTTAAAAAATATATATATTTCAAATGTTGTTTTATTACATTAAATTTACACTGAATGTTAGTAACATCTAACAAAGAGATTTGTCATGATTTAAAATCCAGGCACTGATGACTGGATTATTGGTTAATTTCTTCCACCTGCTCAGCTCTGCCCAGTTTTCATTTTCTCTTATAAGATCCACCTGTTCCAGTTTCTATTTAAACTGTTTGTTCCCAGCCATCAGTGCCAGATTATTTGCACCGTAGGTGAGAGTTCTCTAGTGTAGCCATTTTATTTCTGATTGCCTGATCCTGACTTCTTTCTGCTCCTGGACTTCTGAGTTTGCCTGTCCCTGTTCTGAGGTGTTTTGCCTGACCTGTCTTGGGACTTCCATTGGATTCTGCCTGCTAATGACTTGTCTTGGATTTCCCTTCGGTACCTCTTCAGATCTCTGATCTTCTGGCCTGGACATCTGCTTCCAAATCAACCCCGACTTTGGATTTTCCCTTTAGATGCTTCTGATCCCTGAGCAGTTAATAAAAGCATTATTGAAATCACTTCAGTTCTGTCTGCCTGAATTTTGGGTTCGACATTCTGAGTTCTGACTAGATAAAAAGATATGAATCAATGTTTCGACCAATGTGTGACAAAGTGGATTTTCTCCAGGCTCCCAGGCTTCCTCTCTCATTCCACAAACAAGGCTGCTAGGTCAGTTAGTCTCTCTAAACTGGCTTAGGTTTGGTTGTTTGTTCTCAGTGTTACCCTCTGACTGACCTGTGACCCTATGCAGGGTCTACCTCGCCTCTCACCCAAGTGTTTTTCTTTCACTAAAGACCTTAGGTGGTAGACTTCATGATCCATTTGACAAAGCAGCTTCCATAACACATTCCCTTTGAAGTACATTCAGCCAGAGAGCACATCTAAAGCTACATTTCAGAAATGCCTTTTAATATTTATAGACCACAGAGGAAACATGCTTGGCAGCTTCATGAGGTTTAATCACAAGTTCTTAACCTGATCTATTTGTCAGCAAATCAAAAAAGATCTAAACCACCTAATAATAGACAATGGAAGTTGAATCAGTTCAAGATGGTTGAGGACTACAAAATAAATAAATGATTTTTTTTTCCACCCCAAAAACTACTATTCAGGTCCTGCATCCCTTTGGAGATTCGGGGTCCTAATCTCCAGCTGTGTGTCTGTTACACAAATGGTGGTGGATAAATAACACATATACCCTAAAGGAAATAGACGTACCATTGAGACTACAGGATGCTAAATTCACAAAGGTTAGACATTTTTGCAGATAAAAGAACACTTTAACAGGCAGCTGGAGATCAGCATGTGTTCAAGCTGGCTCTTTTTTTGCATAACAAATCTAAGGTCATTAATCTAACATTCTAATAAGACAAAAAATCTTTATACTCTTAATACATAAGATAAATATATATACTTTTAACAGGTTCCATTTAGTTAATTCATTCAGAACATTCAGTTTCCATTCCTCTAAAACAGAGAACCAATCAGCAGTGGGCAGTCACACTGTTTCCAGGCGGAGAGCTGCATCAAATATTAATGTTGAGAAGAGACAGGGTCTGCACCATCTTACATAAAAATGACTTTAAAACTGCTCCCAACACGGTGGTAGAAAAATGGCTGACAGAGTAGATTGCTATTAAAACAGAGATATCATCTGTTTATGAAACAGATCTGGAGTATCATGGGTTGGTGTAGGAATAAAGTGAAAATGGTAAAAGTAAAGAACTAGGAAAATTAAATCGGTCAACTATTGCATCACATATCAGCACAGGGTGTTTTGGGTGATTTTTAAATATATACATACATATATATATATATATATATATATATATATAAAACAATTATTTTGCAAATTGCGATTAATCGATTAATAATCGGACATCCAAATGTTCCTTGAATAAAATCTTTTACTAAATTTAACCTGGTGAAACAAACATTTTTCCACTTAAGGAGTTCTGGATAGAGCATACTGACAGATGAAAAAGTTTGTTTCTAATATTAAATGGAAAATGTTTATATATTTTTTTATAATTTTGACATAATTACTGCTCTAAGTAGGTCGCTCTGCCACCTCAAGGCATGCTTTACAGTCTCTATACTCCGGCTAGCAATTAATTGATTAATTAATTAGTCGATGATATATATATATAAAAAAAAAACTGTTTTCTCCCCCCTCGTGGGGTGGTATGTGTCATCCTCAAGCTCGGGTCCTCTACCAGAGGCCTGGGAGTTTGAGGGTTCTGCGCGTATCTTAGCTGTTCCTAGGACTGCGCTCTTCTGGACAGAGACCTCTGATGTTTTACCTGGAATCTGCTGTAGCCACTCTCCCAGTTTGGGGGTCACAGCCCCCAGTGCTCCAATTACCACTGGCACCACTGCTGCTCTCACTTTCCACATCTTTTCTAGCTCCTCCTTCAGTCCTTGGTATTTCTCAAGCTTCTCGTGTTCTTTCTTCTTGATGTTGCTGTCGCTTGGGATTGCCACATCTATCACTACTGCCTTCTTCTGCTGCTTGTCCATCAACACGATGTCTGGTTGGTTAGCCATCACCTGTTTGTCAGTCTGGATCTTGAAGTCCCATAGGATCTTAGCTCGGTCATTCTCAACTACCTTAGGAGGTGTCTTCCATTTTGACCTTGGGACTTCCAGCCCATACTCATGGCAGATGTTCCTGTACACTATGACAGCTACCTGGTTGTGGCGTTCCATGTATGCACTTCCTGCCTGCATTTTACACCCTGCTGTTATGTGCTGTATTGTTTCAGAGGCATCTTTGCACAGTCTGCCTGGTGTGGTAGACCCTGGCCTCTATTGATCTTGTACTGAGTGCCTGTTCTTGTGCTGCCATGATTAGTGCCTCTGTGCTGTCCTTCAGTCCAGCCTTTTCCAGCCACTGGTAGGATTTTTTGATATCAGCCACTTCTTCTATTTGTCTGTGGTATACGCCGTGCAGCGGCTTGTCCCTCCATGATGGTTCCCCTTCCTCTTTCTTGTCCTCACTTTCGGTGTTCTCCTGCCTGAGGTACTCACCGAGCCATTTGTCTTTGGGGGCCATCTTTCTGATGTACTCCTGGATCTTAGTTGTTTCATCCTGGACAGTGGTCTTGACACTCACTAGCCCTCGGCCTCCCTCGCTACGCTTGGTGTACAGTCTCAGAGTGCTGGATTTGGGGTGGAACCCTCCATGCATTGTGAGGAGCTTTCTCGTCTTGATGTCAGTAGCCTCTATCTCCTCCTTTGGCCAGTTTATTATACCAGCGGGGTATCTGATGACTGGTAGGGCATATGTGTTGATGGCTTGGATCTTGTTTTTCCCATTCAGCTGACTTTTCAGGACCTGCCTTACTCTTTGTAGGTATTTAGCTGTGGCAGTCTTTCTTGCCATCTCCTCGTGGTTTCCGTTAGCCTGTGGCACCCCAAGGTATTTGTAGCTGTCCTGAACATCTGTTATGTGGCCTTCTGGTAGTTCAACCCCCTCGGTTCTGATCATCTTCCCTCTCTTTGAGACCATGCGACCGCACTTGTCCAGTCCGAATGACATCCCAATGTCGTTGCTGTAGATCCTGGTAGTGTGGATCAGTGAGTCGATGTCTCGCTCAATCCTGGCATACAGCTTGATGTCATCCATGTAGAGGAGGTGACTGATGATTGTTCCGCTTCGGAATTGGTATCCGTAGCCAGTCTTTGTGATGATCTGGCTGAGGGGGTTCAGGCCTATGCAGAACAGCAGCGGGGATAGTGCATCACCCTGGTATATGCCGCACTTGATGGTGACTTGTGCTATTGGCTTTGCATTGGCTTCCAGACTTGTTTTCCACAGCTTCATTGAGTTCTTGATGAAGGCTATTAGAGTCCTGTTGATCTTGTACATTTCCAGGCATTCCAGTATCCATGTATGTGGCATTGAGTCATAGGCTTTCTTATAGTCAATCCAGGCAGTGCACAGATTTGTCTGCCTGGTCTTACAGTCTCGGGTGACTGCTCTATCCACTAGTAGCTGGTGTTTGGCTCCTCTGGTGTTGCTGCCTATTCCCTTCTGGGAAGGGTGCATGTATTGAGCCATGTGCCTATTCATCTTAGCAGCTATGATGCCTGACAGGAGCTTCCATGTTGTACATAGGCAAGTTATTGGCCGGTAGTTGGATGGGGTTGTTCCCTTCTGCAGATCCTTCATGATCAGGATTGTCCGTCCTTGGGTTAACCATTCTGGGTGGGTCCCATCCATCAGCAGTTGGTTCATTTGTGCTGCGAGGCGTGCATGAAGTGCGGTTAGTTTTTTCAGCCAGTAGGTGTGGATCATGTCAGGGCCTGGTGCTGTCCAGCTCTTCATACCTGCCACTCTTTCTTGGACATCTGCCATTGTAACGGTTACTGGTTCTTGTTCTGGGAGATTGCTGTGATCTGTTCTTAGATCTTCTAGCCACTGAGCATTGGTGTTGTGGGATGCCTCCTTCTCCCATATGTTTCTCCAGTACTGTTCAGTCTCAGCCCTGGGTGGATCTGATCTTGAATTACCCTGCCACTGTGAGTACACTTTGGATGGGTTGGTGGAGAACACCTGGTTTATTCTCCTGGCTTCTGCTTCTCCCTTGTATCTCTTTAGGCGGGTGGCCAGGGCGGCGAGTCTTTGTTTGGCAGTTTCCAGAGCCTCAGGAATCGACAGCTTGTTGTACTTAGGTAACCTCTTCCCTACAGAGAGAGCTGACTAACCTCTCTTCGTGTTGCTCTCTTCCAGCCTTCTTCTCCATGGGGGCTCTGCTTTGTGGCCTGTGGTGTTTATCTTATAGCCAAGCATCTCTAGGATCACTGTAGCTGTGGCATAGGTCAGCTCATTGGTCTCAGTTATATCTTTAGTAGGGATAGTATGTAGTGCTGCATTTACATCTTCTAGAAGACTTTCAGAGGGTACTCTGTCACTTAGCCTTGGCAGTCTTGGTCGTCGTACGAGGGGATCCAGTTTCGTTATGATCTGCTGTCGCAGGTCGGCTGCCCTTACGTTTAGTGGCCTTGTTGTTGTTGGGGCTGGGGATCCAGTCTCTATGTGTTGGGTTGATGATATTTCCCTACTGACCTGTTGTCCTGACCCCCCCTTGCCGCAGCATGTCAGTTGTACCTCGTCAATTTCTAGCTGTGATAGGAGCTGCCGTTTGCGGATGTTAGAACACTGAGTTAGTAGTTGTTTCTTTGTCAATGATGACAATGGTTGTTGGAGCTGCCATAATTCCCATAGTCTCTGCATGTAACCTCTCTCACTGGGGACGCTTGTATAGTAGCATTTCATCAGTACCAAGTTTTCTGCTCTAGTCCATCTATGTCTTGTTCCAGTAGCCAATTTGTCATCAAGTTGCCCTGGTTCCCTAGCAACATCCGAGCCGGTATGGCTCTTGTATTTGCGGTTTCACTCATGCCTGAGGTAGGCCACTAAGCACAAAGGACCTTGCCTAAGGGTCCACCTGGATGTCCATGCCGGGAATCGAACCCAGGTCACCTGTGCCGGTCGTCGGTGTTACCTACCGAGCTATCCAGTTGCTATATATATATATATATATATATATATATATATATACATATATATATATATATATTTCTTTATATATATAAAGAAATACATATATATATAAAGAATCCAGATTAAATAAGTGTTCTCCCAGTTTGAAGGGTAAACCCATTATTTAGCAAAAAGTTGATTGCCTTGTAAAAGTCTAACTACCCTTGGATATTTCCTGCCCAGTTTTGTCATAATATAATCACAACATTGAAACTTCCTCATATTTTTGAAGGATTTTCGATAAACCAACACAACGTAGTGTGTGATAGTGAAGGTTTTTAAATATTTTTCAAATAGAAACCTGAAAAATTCAACTTGTGCTTCTATTCAGCCATGTTTACTCAAATAACCCCCAACCCCCACACCCTAAATTATTCAAGATGCATCAGGACTTGTATCATAACATATTATGGAACATACAAAAAAGATCTAAAATAAAGATGCAGGGAAGTTTAAAACAAAACCTTTTTTCATCTTTTAAAAATAAAAAGGAAAAACCACGACGAAACCTTTGTGAGAAAATAATTTTTCCAATTTAGGGAAGCAATCAAAAAGACTATGATAACTGAAAGTAATGCAGAGGATGGAACAACCACTCAGGATGGAAAATTGCCTGACCTCTGACATAATTAAACACTTGATCAGTCTACAGTATCCATTTACAGTGTCTTTCTGTAAATGCATGGTTTAGACTTAGAGAGGATGAAACTTGCTGATGCTTGAGTCAGGAATTCAGCCATGAGGAAGGGTATTTCTGTCTCTTCTTGGAGTCACATAGACCAGAGATGGATCTCATTATTGGGAAAAAAAATGTAGATGTGGAACCCTAACTACTGAACTGCATCAAATTGGGAGTCCATCAGGTGAATACAAAGAGCACAGATTGTAAAGCATTATTGTAGTCCAACTAGTTAATTTTGCTTCATCCTTTTATTGTATCTTTTTTTGGCCCTCAGCTTTGGTTGTAGTTTAATCTTTTATCCATATTTAGAAAGGAATTGATACCCTGTAGTCTGAGGGTCCAAATTAGATCATGTGATGTCTGCTGAACTGAGGCATGGTGAGTTGGATGGTAGTGGGTGACTTGAATGCATGAGCACTCCTTTAGAATAATTGTTTTGATCTGTATGAGCCGAAAGTCTCTGAAAGGCGAGGCACAGTTCAATCTGGAATTTAGGTAGGCAGAAAGGAAAACCTTAACTGGGGGAATCAATTTGATTTAAGCCAAGCTGTGAAATTGAGGAGCAGCATTACTCAAGAGGAAAGTGAGCCTCTCCTCCCAACAGGTGCCAATGTGAGGTGTGGGCCAACTTATTGATGACTAGCCATCACTTTTTCACTTGAGTAAGCAGTGCTCACCCTAACACACACACACCCACACACATCCATCCTTCACCTAATATACCTTAACCCCCATGGAGCTGACCATTGATCAATGCGTAACCTGTCTCCTAAATAGAGTCACAGCTCTGCAGTCAGGAGCTCAGACAGCAGCAATGCAGGGAGAGGACCACAGAGCGGGGAACTATGGACAACAGACCTCAGTTCATGTAAGGTAAAGTTTGGTTCCAACATAACCTTTTAATGCATGTTTTTCAGCTTTATCTAAAAAATAAATAGAACCTTTGCTAAACCTATCAGTCTCAATAAAGTGAGAATAAAATGTATATTACATTTAGGATTAATACCTTAAGGGAAGCAAGGGAAAAATCTAAATGTAAAAACAACAGGACACAATAAACATATTGTTATTGTTGCACAACTGATATGACAAGAGATGAAAGGACAAGTATTTATTTTCTTGCTGGAAAAAAACGGCTCCATTCCTACAGTAGCAGCTCTGATTAGAGGTAATCAGTCAGCACTATTGTCTTTGTTTCTGTTGCACTGGATAAAAAGTGTTCTTCTTCCTCAGATTCTGCAAGGGTTGATAAAAATAGAAAATAATAAAACAACAAAAAATGATCAAGCCTCTTGTTTTGCTGAAATACTGCTGGGCTTCTGAGATGATACAGGCTGGGAATGAACAGAGAACCCCCGAGGCTCTTCTTTTTGGAAAAAGTTTGATAACTAAGCTGGTTCATTGCAAAAGAATGAATCTGAGTTCTCTGGACTCAGCAATTTAAGAAATACTGATTCCTTTAGGAATTCATATAATCATGAATTATTATATTCTTAATTTCTTTAAATTGAAATCAACTTAAAACAGTGAAGAAGCTATAATTTAAAGCTGTTTTTTAAAAATCAAAATTTCTATTGTAGAAAATAGTTACGAAGCCGATTTGATACAAAACAATCTGTTCTTTTTTCTCTATTTGATGATTAAATGTAGGCAAGCTAATTCTTAACTAATCTAAGTCAATTTTGCTTTTTTTCTTGAATTGAGCAGTTCAGGGAAACACCTTACCAATGGAATAAGACAGATTAGATCTAAAATAAGAAAATAACGACTACACAAGTACATTATTTCTAATTGTCTTATTTTAAGAGTAAAAATATTAATTCCATCCGCAGGTAATCTTATTTACCTACTCAAATTAAGGATAAATATTCTTTTTTAAGACATCTTTACTCATTTTTAGTTCATTTTTTGCAGTGCTGAGCTACAAAAAGAATTATTTATTCAGTTCATTTTCTTTTAAGGACCTACCCTGAGTGTCTGTATTTAACTTTTCATTGATTTTATCTAAAAAAAAGTAGAATAAGACTTGCTTGAGATGTAAATTATGGTTTTATTTTGAGGCTTTTACACATTACACACTTCATGAGTAAAATCCTTTTGTATTTTACCTTAAATATTCATGGACCAAATATTTACATCATGTACAAGCGGATACACTCCAATGATATTAAATATTAAGCTCTAAGTAATGCTGCATGTGCATGATAAGTGCAATGTTATAATAATTTCTGGATTCATCTACTTGAAAATGAGAAGGATGCTCAAATGGAGAAGGAGTAGATCTCTCCAATAAAACAGGCTCATTTCCCAGGCTTTTCCAGCAGGTGATGCTGCCACAGAGTCAGAGCGCGCAGCAGCAGCATCCAGAAAAGCGCGCACCCAGTTAGAGTTGCACTACAGACCGCGCTGGAGTGGTCAGGATTATTTTCATGGAGATGAACAGGAGACGGACGATGGTACCTTTGTCTGTTTCCTCCATTCTGGATAAGGTTGCAGGTTATCTGCAGTAGTGCGCTCTTTGCGTCTCCCGCACCTCCTGAGAATGTACGGCGACATAGAGGGTACTGTGTGGGACCGGGTCGGACGGCCCCACCGCGACTGCATGTGTTACCTTGGACCTCCTACCACTCTTTTGCCAATGTAAGACATTTCAACTTTTGAAATAGCCGCATGGGGGTAGCCTAAAAAGGAGAACCTGTTGCGCTCCTGATTTCCCCTGTCTGCATAGGAAGTTGACTTTTTGTGCGCTCAGCTGCTTTACAGCGCATTTTACTTTATATGTGGCTGTTGCTGCTTATAGGCACTTATATATTTAATTAATGTTAAGTCATATTAACATTTTATCATATAATTCCTGGACGGGTTTGTAAATGCTGCATTGTTTACACATAACTATGGTTTTATAACAGCTTAAAGACTGGCTGGTCAATGCTGATCCTTACTCCCCCTCTTTATTTTCTCCTGCTGGCTCATTAAGTAGGTTTTTATTTGCTTTGCTGCATACCAGCAGGCCTATAACCCCGGATGGACCAGTGCGCCCTAGTGCGCACAGCTGTGGTCCAATGTGAACTGGACGCTCACTGGAGTTTCTCCTCATGGGCGGTTCTAGACAGGGGCCAACGGGAGCCCATAGTTCATTTCCTGGCCCCTGTACTGACATATTATTCTAATGATAATATGCGCTGGAACAGACATGGTTACAGTTAGGTATCCAGTTCATTTTTTTCTTTACAAATTCAGTTTTACTAATTATTTAAAAACAATAAGGTGATAGCTTTAGTGGTATTGAGATAGGATCCCAGTTTTCTTCTGCTAAATGTTTTTTTTTTTTTACAAAATAAAAAAAAATTGAGTTCTAAATCAGATTTTATAGAAAACTGTAATTTAACTTAAATTAAGTCAAAAATATATAAAATTCCTAAATTATGAATGTTTATTGACCTAAAAAGACCTTTTTTTTCAATAAAATCTAATTAATAGAAATTTCCCTTCATGCACATATGTTGATATATTTAAATCCCTTGCCCTGTTTTTTTATTTCATGCTTTTCTGTGCCCCCATGAAAACACGCTGGCCCCCTCCTGGCCCCCTGGCACATTTGGTCTAGAAACGCCACTGTTTCTCCTGCATCTCTGCACATCAGTCATGGTCAATTCATTAGCTTCATAGATGCACAGTGCATAGTATACAATTGCAGATCTAGTCAATTTAGTTAAGTGTCATTCAAACACTGTGCAGACCACTGAAAGAGGATGATGATGATGCTTTCTCTACGGTACAAAAGAAGCGCTGCAGGGGCTCTGGACGCGGATATCAGTGGGACACGCAACACCAGCCTCCCTGGTCCAACCTCCTATTTCAGCAGGTCAAGATTGATATGCTTTCCTTTACCTAAACCAAACAGCCTCAATCGGTGCAATAACACTACAACCCCTATTTGTTCTCTCTTCTTAGCGGGATGCGAAAATCCCCCGACTTGAGCCCCAGAAGGCTTTCAGACATCAGTCCTCAGCTCCGACAGCTTAAGTACCTGGTGGTGGACGAGGCCATCAAGGAGGACCTCAAATCGTCTCGCTCAGTGGAGGACATCAACAGTGCGTCCATAGAGGAAAGGATACTGAGGATTACAGGCTACTATGGATACCAGCCTTGGAGCACCAGCTACAAAAGTGAGTCTACAAACTTAGATCTCTTATTCTGTTTGATCTATTGACAAGTTGATATAAAGTAGGAATAAGAGGCAGGGGCGGAGCTAGATGGGGGAGCAGGGGTGGCCATGGCCACCCTTAGCCAATCATTGGCCACCCATACTATTTTTTTCCTCCAATACTGATGGTGTCCGCAGTAATACTCTAAAATGGAATATTCAGAACATTCAAAGTTTTCATATATTAACGATTACTTGACAACAAAAACAATGTGGTTAATTATGCACATCAATATACTAACTTTAAAGATGATGAAGTACAGAATTTATGCTCTTTTCAGAAATAGATTCAGTGTTTTATGGAGTAAACAGAAAATTATGTGTCTCTACAGGTCATCTAAGAGTCTTCAGTAAAATTACTGATAAATAACTATTTTAATAAAATGTATTAAATAATCAATTTATGTAGATATTAGTACTTGTAAATATCAATTTTATCCAGAATGATTATTGATAAAAGTAGGTAAGTAATGACAATGGAAAAGATGTCTGCCCCAGAACTCAAACCTTAAAGAATTGTATCCACTATATCTTTTATGTAGAAAACACATATGTTTAGATATTTATGCATCTATTTGTCAGCAAAGGTTTTAGGAAAGTATAGTTTGTCTTTGTTTATAAAATATGGATGTTGTGCCCATTAATTTTCCTGTTGTAGATTGACCCTGAGGTTCTGGCGCCTATTAACTTTCAGCCACCCCTCAGTGTACATTGGTTATTGCCTAGCCACCCTTATAATACCCTTATTCTCTGATAAGAGGAAAACATTAAAAAGCCTTATTAGGTACACAGTTGGACTGCTTTCATCCTCCAAGGTATATAGTAATATGGAAGTTTTAAGCTGATTAAATTGAAAACCATTACAGTCATTAGATTTAGTTTGACAGCGTAGTTAATTTTTTATGCATCTGCAAGTTTTGCTTTGTGTAATTGTAAAATAGTGGAAATTAGCCTTCAGGTTGTTTCCCTTGATGTACAAAATCTCTTTGATAGAGCACATATATATTTTTTGTGTTAGATCTGCTTGTTAATGAATACATATACAAATTCTTCTGAAGTAGATTGTGCCATTAATGATCTTCATCAGCATTGTCACTGAGTACATTTGCATTGTATCTCTGTTTGCATTTGCTTGCTGCTGTAGAAAAAAAGAATAGTCTATGCTTCAGTGGAGCTTTTGAGCTTGGATGAGATCAGTGGGAATGTTGTTCCAGGCAGTTAATTCTTTGAAGAAAATGTACTGTTGAAGCAGACATTTTTAAGTTCCTGAGAGCTCTGTTCTTATAGTGTTTGTTGCTAACATTCCACCTCATTGCTTCACCAAAATCAGTTTGCTGTGTGTGAGGAGTGTTATATCTGCTGTTCAGAACCTGCATTACTTAAGGATAAAAGTGATGGATTGCCTCTCCTGTTTGGTGGATTTGTGTGACATGGTAATGTTTTCATTGTCCAATGGAATAACCAGCATTTTTTCGTTCATATATTTACTATTGTTCTGCAGGTGTCGGTTAATCAATAGAGAAACTGTAAAGATTTATGAGAAAATGACCTAAAGACTCAGTACATGATCAGAATTTATGGGGCTATAAACCAAACCATCTGATCACTGCAGAGCTTGACAGCAACTGCTCACATTTGAGTTACACCTTTAGTTTTCTATAACTAGGTAATGGTACCACATGGTACATGGCACCTCATGGGTCTTGGGTGACTGCTGCTCAGTGGCACACTGGGTAGCACTGCTGCCTTGCAGCAAGAAGGTTTTGGGTTTGATTCCTGGCCTGAGGTCTTTTTGCATGGAGTTTGCATGTTCTCCCTGAGCATGTGTGGGTTCTCTCTGGCTTCCTCCCACAGTCCAAAAACATGACAGTTAGGTTAATTGGCTTCTCTAAATTGTCCTTAGGTGTCAGTGTGTGTGTGAATGGTTGTTTGTCTCTATGTTACCCTGCGATGGACTGGATGGCATCAGAACCTGCACTTTGTTGTATGGAGCTAGGTTATGCGATATGGTGTCATTGTACTGCCACACACAATAAATACTCCAATGAGCAGCTTTACTTCATACAGATGCTCATTAACTCTTCCTCAAGCACATTTTTAAGATGTTACTTATGCAAATAGAGTAGTACAGAGCCCCAGGTTCTTTTCTGAGAGCGTTTGGTTTGATATTCACTCGTGGGCAGGTTCCCCCCTCCTAGAGTCTGGACCTGTATTGCTGATTTTAAATTCAGTGGCATCATCGTCCGAAGGTCTGATTACGGCACAGAGGCCTTTTTTGGATTGGAAGACTCCTCGTTATGTGGCTGATAAATGCATCCCTCTTTTTGCCCGCTTTGAGGACAGGTCTGGTGTATCAACCGTAGCCTTGGGTAGCCATTGATTCACAGCCAGTTAAAGCAATAAGGCATGAGTAACGCCTTCAAAATTACAAAAGTTGACTTGAGCGCACAGAAGCAGGTCCACACTCGAGGAGGAGGCAGGCTGCGCATTTGTGAATATTAAACCGCACATGCTCAGAGAAGGAATAAGCACTCATATGTGGGGGTCCAGCGGTACTCTATTTATACATGTAACATGTTAAAAATGTGCATGAGGGACAGTTAATGAGTGTCCGTATGAAGTAAAGCTGCTCATAGGAGTACATATATTGTGTTTGTTGCCTTTTTGCAGAACAATGACGCCATACAGGGACTGTAAGTGTGTGTGTGTAGTGTCTGCTGATATGTCATTATGCTGAGTGTATAGTTTTACCTTTGTTAGTTCTTCTTAGGCTCCCATGCTCTGGGGCAGGGGCAGAGCTGGAGGATAGCACAGGTGTCTTTACAGAAATATTTTTAATTTATTAAAATCGAAGGGAAACCAATTAAATACGTATATTATGTAGAACCAAAAACTATTAAGTGAAACAGAATAGGATAGGGGACAGCATAGCCTACATTGTTTTCCTGCTGGTACTGTGTGATGAATGTTGACTGACCCTGAACTGGTTTTGGTGCATATCGGTTTTTGGCTATCCCTCGGAGCTAATCGGTCCCTGCCTGTCTGTCCCTGTGAAACTATTTTGGTTTGGCAAACGCTGTGGGGCTCTTTAGATGTCTGGGGTCTTCGATCTTCTCTGTTTCTGATTCTAAACCTGTGCAGCAGGACTTTGATTCCTCTCAACCGGAGCTGATCAATTTAGCCCAGGGTCAAAATTATGATTCTTTTTAAGCCAATACTTGGATCACTATTTATTTAGCTGTTCTTTTTTACTCTAGCCCCAAGCTTGTATTTTTCTCCAAGGTTTCATAGTTTTCTTCTTTTTTTTTTAATAGAGCATTTTGCACATCAATAAAAGCTGACAGCTACAAAGGAGAAAAAGCATCCAAATTTAATAAGGACTCAAGCACACTGTCCAAATTGCATAAGAAGTTTTTTTTGCAATGTTTAGGTACTAGCCCTTCAGGCAAAAATTTCTGATTTGTGAGAAGCCATCTTTAATGTTTTGATTCTGTTGTCTGCAGATACAGATAACTCTAAATTAAACTGTGGCTGTCACTAACTCATGTTTTTTTAAATAATATTCTGTATTTTTCAGCAACGTTATCACATCCATGTTGGTTGTTTGTACCTGTCATACTCTCTATCTTTGTTCTAATTTTCTTTCTCTCTCTCTGCAAATATAGAAGTAGAGTATTGTAGTCTCTTTATCCATCCTTCTCTTTTCTATTGTTATCTCCTTCTCCCACTTTTAACTTTTGGCCTTAACTCTTTTCAATTGATTTCTTTCTAAATTACATTTAAATAATGTACAATGAAACTTTTTTTTCCATTTCAAGTGGAGAACTATAGTGAAAGTTGTGAAGGAACTGTGAAAGTAAATCTATCAAACTTTTCTTTTAGACTAATAAAACAATGCTGAATAGTGAACAGGACAAGGAAATAAAGAACAAACCATATACAAAAAATATATCAGAGGAAGTTAAGAGAGAGAGATACATAATTGTTTTTTATTTTGAAATAAATTAAAACACTTGACGCTCTTTAGGAAGATTAATGTTTTTTGCCATCTCACATCCTGTCCTTTCCTATGACTAGACCTTAAAAGGGCTGTTTGTTAAGTGCAAATCTTGACCAAGTTTCTTTCTAAAAGGAACATCATATCCAAGATGTTCTGCTAAATCTAAATAAAATAAACCCAGAAAAACATAACTTTGTCGAAATCAAGCTGAAAACAGCTCAGCTATAAAATCTGCTGTTCTGAAGCTGCTAACAGGAACATGATGTAAAAAAGTTAAGATGGGGGCATCTTTACCACTGTGTTGCATCACTGGTTTCCTGCATGAAATACATCTGGGGACCAACAAAACAGCTTTTGATTTCAAAGCTATCTGTTGAGGTATAGACATTTTGCAATTTAACAAACCAGAAGCAGTATAACCAAATAAATTTAAACCAAGACTTAAAAAAACAACAACTTTTCATTTAATAAAACAACCAAAACTAGTGATTTTGTTCAATACTGATTTTTGCTTCCTTAGAGGACATTGAAAAGCACCTGCAATCACATTAAATCATATTAATAAAAATAAAGAAACAGATGATTTCATTAATAATTAATACTAAAGTATGAAACCTTTCTTTTCTAATGAAGTATATGTCTCACACATTCAGAGATCTTTGGGCATGCTTCAGCTATTGGTGAGTTAGAGAATTATATATATATATATATAAAATGATGATGATGATGACCTCTTTCTGATGTACTGCTGCTGTTTTTGGAGACACAGATAAGAAAAAGGTTGTGGTTTAAAAGCCACATGCTGCAAAATCCAAATGTGGATATACATAGGGCTTAATGGGCTTTAAGTTAAATTTGCTGATTCCAACTCCAGACTGTGACAAATACAAAAATAGCCTTGCACAGGTCAGGATTATAGCTTGCTATTTAGAAATATATCAGTTTTGAAGGAATAAGCTCTAAAAGTGGATTTAAACTAGCATTACATTGGAAGTGGTTAGTAATAATCCACAGATACAAGGCGTTAATTTGATAATCCAATCCTGTAGAACTATAACTTGTAAAAACAGAGAAAATGTTCTTCATGTTTCTTTTGTTGTTGCTGTTTGTTTTGTTTTATATCTTTGTGTTTTAGCCTAAACATCAGCTACCAAGGCTAAGAGTCATCACTAGAGCTTAACTGGCAAATCACAAATGTAACTTGAACAACAAACAGGGTAGATCATCCTAAACTCAGCCAAAATAAAATGATTCTCCTCTTTTTTTAAATAATGATCATACTCTGAAAATCAGCCCATCCTGCTTACCTCTTTCCTATTCATTCCCAGTAATGATTGGTAAAATGTTGGCTTTATATTTATTAGGACCACGTTATGATCAAGGTTTCTGCTGAACAAGGAGTTACAATGTTTTCATAATAAAACCATAATAACCATTTTATTCACATGATTCAAGCAAACTGTTATTTTTGAGCTTGCATTTTGAATTTTCTCTGATTTTACATGTTGCTATCCAACATGACGGCTAAGGTACCAATTAAAGTGTTTTAGCTGCTGTTAAATTGAGTGAGACCCATTACAGGTTTTCTGCTGCCAGATGAACATTTTAATCCAGCAGGATACAAATTGTTTTTTTTTTATTTCTGAATTATACCTATGCCTGTTTGAAATACAGCAAACATCTCTCAAAAAAGAATGAATCACAAAAGAAGAACCTGACAATGTAGACAATGTAGTATGTGTGGCTCTATTCTTTCCTAGCACCCTCATTATTCCATTGAATCTACACTATTGTTTAAATGAATGCATTCTTCTTGTCATTTCTGCCCATTTAGCCAAAGGTGTGGTTTGTTGAGACATATTCTGTACACACTTAGACAGGTTGTGTCTTAAAAGAAACAAGCTCTCCCTAACAGCCAGACACACAACACCACTAACAGGTCTCACTGGTAGCAAGAAAGCAACATGCAATGAGGAGTGTAGTTTTTTCCTGTAGGCAGCCGATTACAGAACAGGCTGCAGGCAGAGTGCTTCTCAGCAGAGTGCAAACAGAATCTTGTTTGTTTCATTTCACACCAACCTTTCTAAATTGGCACTTGTGCTCTTTTGCACAGCAGTGAGCTGAGTGAAAGTAAGAACTGCTGGTCAGCCATGACAGGCTGCAGATGAAAGGTGGCTTAGCCTTTTGCTTTGACTTTAAAGATCATCTCAGTGGACTTAGAGGGATGCTTCGGGGTTCATACACACTAGCTTTATTCTGTAACTGTCATTTGGGCAAAGTTGAGTGTGGAAATTATCTGCTTTTCATTGAGTCGGTGAGTCACTTTCCCACCGAGACCAGTTCATGTAAACTTAAAGCAGCAATGAAGTGGTGTTTTGCTTTTGATGTGGCAGACATGAGTCATTTGTGCTGCTTTGTCCATTTGATCCCATTTTGCTACTGTCCTGCATTCAAACTAGTCTAGGCTTTTGAAGTCTTTGTAGTCTAAATGTCTTCAGTTTTAATGAAAGATCAATATGACAACTCACTTTCCTGTCCTTTCAAACACTTCAGCAATAATGGTAGCATTCAATTCCCTT
Source organism: Cyprinodon tularosa (assembly GCF_016077235.1). Lineage (NCBI taxonomy): Eukaryota > Metazoa > Chordata > Actinopteri > Cyprinodontiformes > Cyprinodontidae > Cyprinodon > Cyprinodon tularosa. The sequence goes on along the minus strand of NW_024039085.1, from coordinate 4,122,156 downwards.
TTTGTGGAGGAACATGTTGCTTTACCTTACTGAGGCAAAAAAATATATATATATATATTTTTACTGTGAAAATGAAGGGTTAATAAAGACAACATAGTACCAATACAGTTTAAATCAAAAGTTTCATTCACATCATACTCACTTAAAAAACCACACACACACACACACACATATATATATATATATATATATATATATATATATATATATATATATATATATATATATATATATATATATATTTACCTTACTTTACCTTACTGAGGCAAAAATATATATATATATATATATTTATATATATATATATATTTATATATATATATATATATATATATATATATATATATATATATATATATATATATATATATATATATAGTCCCAAGGTCAAAATGGAAGACACCTCCTAAGGTAGTTGAGAATGACCGAGCTAAGATCCTATGGGACTTCAAGATCCAGACTGACAAACAGGTGATGGCTAACCAACCAGACATCGTGTTGATGGACAAGCAGCAGAAGAAGGCAGTAGTGATAGATGTGGCAATCCCAAGCGACAGCAACATCAAGAAGAAAGAACACGAGAAGCTTGAGAAATACCAAGGACTGAAGGAGGAGCTAGAAAAGATGTGGAAAGTAAGAGCAGCAGTGGTGCCAGTGGTAATTGGAGCACTGGGGGCTGTGACCCCCAAACTGGGAGAGTGGCTACAGCAGATTCCAGGTAAAACATCAGAGGTCTCTGTCCAGAAGAGCGCAGTCCTAGGAACAGCTAAGATACTGCGCAGAACCCTCAAACTCCCAGGCTTGGACCCGAGCTTGAGGATGACACATACCACCCCACGAGGGGTGAGAAAACAGTTTTTTATATATATATATATATATATATATTTATATATATATATATATATATATATATATATATATATATATATATATATATATATATATATATATATATATATATATATATATATAAAATGTGATCATGTGATGAGTTTAAATTTACTATTGGAACTTTACATCACACTTTTATATCCCATTTATCGTACTATTTGTTCTCCTTGCATATCGCTTTCTCTTTCCATCTTTGTGGATGGGGAGTTTGCTAATGTTAAATCTGTATGGCTTAACTGAAACAAGCAGCAAACAAACACCTCATTACTGTGAAACAAATGTAAACTTTACAGAGTGGAACTATTATAGTCAGATACATTCAGACTTTTCTTCCTCTGGCATTTATTTCCTCTCAACAATCAGACATCTGCTGAAATTGGGTTTCATCAGGTATTATTTTCCATATGCTGCCAATAATAAAACCTGGCTGGGGATGACGGGGTTCTGCTGGTTTCCTCCTGCCAAGACCTTCAGCATGCACTGGGGCGATTCTCAGGCGAATGTGAAGCGATCGGGATGAGAATCGGCTCCCCAGAGTCCGAAGCCATGCTTCTCAATTGGAAAAAGGGGGCTTGTCCCCTTTATTTTATTTATTTATTTATTTATTTGTTTATTTGACAGGGACAGTACAATTAAACATTGCAACCAAACAGGTGGCCGATGTCCAAGTACATAAGGCTTGTAGCCATGGGCTAATTTGCAGCCTTCGTCCCTGGTTAGGCTTTTAAAAGGTGTTAGCATTGAGGGGGAGGGAGGTTAATAATGACACACAAATGCATAAAAACACAAAAAAAAACAAAAAAAACAAGAGAAGTTAAAACAAAAATGTACAGTACAAGCCAGTTTAGTGCTCACACTCTTGATTGTCTTTGAGCCATTTTTTCAATCTTGTGGAGAAAAGTCGAATATCAGTCTGTGACTTAAGCTCCAGAGGCAAAGAGTTCCAGAGATGTGATGCTTTCACTGAGAAGGCGGACTGACCCATAGATGTCCGACATCTTTTAATCCTGCAGTTCCCACTAGCTCCAGCTCTTGTCCTGATTCCTTCATTTGCATACTTTAAAACTAATTTACAGATTACCTCAGGGGCAAGACCATTAAGGCATTTGAAAATAGCTTTTAAAAATGAGAAATTTATAAAATTTTCAAATGTCATCATATCGTGTTTTTTAATAACTTTGCAGTGATGCCACTTCACCGGTTTTTGATCGAATATTTTTAATGCTTGCTTGTGAAGTGAGAGTAAAGGTTTTAAAACAGACTTTGTGGCCTGGGCCCAAACGATGGAGCAATAAGACATATGGGATAAAATCATTGCATGTAAATATACTTGTGCAGCTTGATTTGATACACATGGTCGAATCATTCGACCTTTAGGTTGGAGGAGAGTTCCTGCCTCATGTGAGAGTTCAAGTATCTTGGGGTCCTGTTCAGGAGTGAGGGGAGAATAGAGCAGGGGATCAATAGACAGCTCAGTGTAGCTGCTGCTATAATGCGGCACCTGTCTGTGTGGTGAAGAGAGCGCTGAGTGAAAAGGCAAGCCTCTCAATTTCCTGATTGTTTACACTCCTACCCTCAACTATAATCAAGAAATCTGGATCATGACCAAAAGATTTGGGATCCTGTATACAAGCGGCTGAAATGAGCTTTAGCCTCAGGATGGCTGGGCGCTCCCTTAGAGATGGGTGAGGAGCTTGGTCATTCAGGAGAGGCTCGGAGTAGAGACAGTTTTCCTTCCACATCGAGAGGAGTCAGCTGAGGGATGGCTTGTTTTACGGATGCTCCCTGGATTCCCCGCACGGGAAGTTTCCCAGGCATGTCCCACCGGGAGGAGGCCCAGGGAATGACCTAGGTCCTGGGAACACCTTGGGCTTTCTACCAGAAGAGCTGGAGGAGGTGTCTGCTGAGAGGGACATCTGGGAGTCTCTTCTGAGACTGCTGCCCCACAACATGGACCCAGGATGAGGTAGAAAACGAGTCAATTATGAGTGATTATCTTTATAAAATCCTTTTCCCTGGCTTTGAACCTCATCTTTCCTTTACAGCCACTCTCAAACTGCCTGAAGAAGTCTACTCAGTTTTAATGGGTGGAACCAAAAGGTTTGCTTTTTACTGTGGTGGGAAATATTATTTCCCAATTTATCTCTCTTTTCTGCCATTTGAATACCCGAAGATTTACTTGTTTTATTTTCTGTATTGCACAAAAGTTAGCACAAACCTTGTTTGGATTAAGCTGTATGTAAAACCTCCTACGTTTTCTCTTGAATGCTAACTAGCATTCATTTATCTGTTTAGAACAGATAGAACATAGGAACAGACTGTATCTATTTTCCCTTGCAAGGATTAATAAATGCTTCTTAAATGAAGACCAACAATATGCAAACAAAAAAGAAACAAGCTGAAAAACTGGTTTAAACGTGTAGCAACACATGTAAACACAAGGAAACAAATGCAACAGAAAAATGCTGCAAAAAACGCTGCAGTCACTAAAAAGAAAAGCAAAAAGCTGCAGCCAACATGTCAAATGTTAACACAAATGCAGCAACTACAAACAATGCTGCAAGCAAAAACAAAATGCTGCAATCAGAGAGAAAATGATTCAACTAGTAAAAATCATTGAAAACTCGCTCCACAAAACTGAGGTGCTCAAGACCACTAGATGGAGTTGATCAAAGAACAAACATTATTGGACCAACTCATCAACAGCATAGTTATCTATAGTAATACAAGTAACACTCTGGTCTGTTGTGGTTTGTTATTTGTTTGACTCCCTCTAGTGGTACGGACCACTTCTGTTTTTTTTGGAGTGAGTTGGCAGCTGATTTTCCATATTTGCATCATCTTCGGTGATTGTAGCATTTTGTTTGTGGTTACAACTTTTTTGTCTTGCTTTGGTTTTGTTGATTGTAGGTTTTTGCTTCTGCTTTTGGTGATTACAGTATTTTTTGTTTGCAGTGTTTTTCTATTGCATTATTATAGTCTTTTGTGCTTGAGGTTTTTGCAGCTAGTTTCTTGGTTTACTGCCTGTTTGCACCTGTCGGCCACTGTATGTTACACTTTCACAAGGAACTTTATTTTAAAACACATTTAAACATATCCAGTTTCTGAGGCCGCAGGTACTTATGCTGTATAGGACAACTTTATTATTTTAACTGGCTGGGGTGCAGTGCAAAAAAAAACTGCCCCTAAGTCCCCTTCAACTACAGTAGAAGTAGTGATGTTTTATTTTTGTGGACAGAGGAACACTCCCATTAACTGAACTATCATTCAGTTAATGGGTTTCATTGTATAGTTATCTATAAGTCTGGCATATAGAGGGAGGTATTGCCCACCCTGAGCACCAGCCACCTATTGCAAGTACAAAAAAATGCATGTGCACTTTAGCACACCTTACTCTGAATCTTTCAAGATCAGACCCTCTGACTTTAGATAAAGGATGCAAACATGGCAAGTTAACACATTTAATTTTACTGATGTTAAATGGGAACTAAAGAACAATGAATGCCAAAATAAGAATCGGGCAATGCAGATGAAAAACGTTATTTAAAGTTATGCCAGACTGTTCGTTTTTGATAATTTTAAAAATGCTTTTTCATGAAATTGTGCAGATTTAATGTCACATTAGAGTTGGGCAGTTTTCTCGCTTTTGTTTCTGTCTCCAAACCTACCTTTTATAAAAGTTTGCGTGAAGTGGGTAGAATTTTTAGAGCTGCTACTAAAATGAATAACCTTATATTGAAGGCTTTATTGTCAGAACATTGTCTTGAAAGTAAGATTATCTTTTTGTGTTATTCAATAAGCAACAATATGGTATAAAGTTGCCTGTGCAGACTTTTTTAAGGTTCCATTGTCAGGGCTGAGAGCAAACAGGGGCTGATATTCAAACAGAGTGAGCAGATTTTTTTTAGTTCAGGTTACTCCCTGTGTCGGTGAATTTGTTACTTTCGGTTTTTTATTGTCTTCTGAGAAGTGAACCATTTTCAGTCAAATCAAATTGGTTCATTCTCCTAATTTACTCACACTATACATCACAAATGTAACATCCCCTCTGGAGCAAATTTAGAGCTTCATGAGGCATGAAATGAGGTTGGGTTCTATTTTAAGCAGAGGGGATGGGCTTGGTGAGACAGAACACTAAGGCAGGTTTGAGTAAGCATGTATGCACATACTTGTTCAGTCCTCACAGGGATGAGGGCATAAGGGTATGAGAGATCCATAACTTAATGGAAGACTACTCTACTCAGGTGAAACTAAGAAAAAAGGTGGAGTTGTGCAAATGCAGAAGCTTCACTTTTCTGTCATTGAGCATTGAATCATGCTTACTTCAGGCTACAGAAATCTCAGCCTAGAGGCTTTTGTTGTTGTTCTAAACACCTCCCTGTGTTGTTTCTACTGTGTATTCAGACTGTTGCTAAGTGAAAATGTTCATGGTCCGCATCAGAGCTGAGCTACATTACAAAATCTAAAAAGGATGGCTGACCTGTGTGCAGCTTTCTTATTATTTTACTCCAAAAGATAGTTAATGAGAGTCATATGTTGCGTTGTGAAGCAACATGTAGAGACCATTTCCTGTTTTACTTGGCTGTATACATTTGGTACATGCTTTTGTTTTCTGTGTGTGAAGCAAACCCATTAGAAGGGTGAATTACACCTTTAGTGCTGCAGCTCCTAAACTTAATCATCTCTTTCCGCATGTAGCTGTTCACAAAGCAAAACCTCGGCTCAGAGATAATGTGTTAGAGATCTATCAGGGGTGAGAGTCCTGTGTCTGTGTGTGTCAGTTTTGGCTCTTAAATTCATTTTCCGATCACTCGCTGTCCCCCACAAAGAGATATGAAAATAACAGAAAATGAGGCAGCCACAGCTCCAGGTTTGTTCTGCTTTGTTTTTCCAGGTTCCTCTAAAAAGCTACTAATGCTCTGCATCACATATAGCATGCTAAAATAATCTGATACTACTAGCTCTTCAACATCTGGATATTGTGAATATTTTATATATTTATGTAAGCGGGTTGTAGGACATTTGGACATGTATATTAATGAGAACATGCTGCCACACTGAGTTCGTTCAAACATGCAGGCTTTTCCATTTGTAGATGTGTAGGTATCAATAGCTGTGAAATCAGGCCAATTCACTGAAAGAGTTGAGTCTAAACATGTGGAATCTCAATACAAGATTTTTCTTTTTCAGTTCTATGTCTGCATAAGGTAAAACGACAAAAATGAGAAGACGGAGCTTAGCTGGAGTCTGAGCTATTTCAGCAAAGTTTTTAAAGAAATACACCAAATATTTAGGTATTGGACTGTATTTCCCCTCCGAGCCTTTGATATAAAGATCTATTTTCAAATAAATTTGCTGAGTTTTGGTTTTTAGAACCTGACATTAATAAAAATAAGGTTTTGTTTGGAAAAAAAAAATAGTGTAAGTAATGTTAGCCAGTTCTCCAAAAATTTGAATGTGATGCTATTTTTTTTCTGTTAACAAAGTTGGACACATGTCTTACCTCATGTCTTACCAAGCGTAAGGCCCTATTCTTCTCACTTTATTATTATTTTTTTTTGCAGGTATAGATTGCCCAGCTCTATAATGATTTCCTCTCCTGTATTCTTTTTTCAGACATCTAAGCTTCACAATCGTTAAATCTAACTGGCCAAAATCCAGAAATTATAAAAAGCTTAGTTTTTCCAACTAAGCAAATCGAGATAATGTCTATTCATTTTCTATAGCCCCTAATCTCTCCACAGTCTTTGGTCAAGAAGCACAGTACACCCTGTACAGATCGGCTGTCAATCACTGGGCACCACAAAGTCTGATTAATCTAAATTTTGCATTTTTAGAAGAGGGTCTGAACATATATAATAGAATTGTCTGCTGTAGGGCAACAGTTTGATTGTTTTTAATCATTTAGGAATTGAATACAAACTCAGACTAGAGCTGTCAAAAGCATAAGGAGAAATAATTATGGATGTATTTTTGGGGGCAGATAACTGTAATAGTCAACCCATTTTAGAAAATAAACCTTTTAAATTTACTAAAGATTTTTCAAAATGCAGCACCTTGAAGTGTCTTGATTAGGAAGAAAAAAGCTTACAGCTTAAAGCCATTTCCCCTTTTTTAACATGCTTGGACTGATGGAAAGTTAATCTAGTTTGATTTAATAATTAATTGCGCCTGATGTGATTTTTACAACTGTGAGGTTATTTATCATCTAATCTGCAAAAATTAAACCACAATAAACTTCAATTTTAATCTTTAAAATGTTTAATCTTGCCAGAATAGCATCGTCAAAGCTGGTGTCTAGAAGAGTATGTGGTGCTGTTTTCTGCAGCTTCTGTTGTGTAACCTTGCATCTATAATTGAAGAGGATGCATAGATCATTGCACACCTGCTTCAGAAGTCCCTCTAGTGCTTATTGGGTTGGAGGAGCTGCAGATCAGATGTGTCACGTTATAGAGGGAAACCTCAAATCTTGTCCCTTTAAGAAGTTCAACTCTGCTTTGCGTGCCTTCCAGAGTGGTGGAGTTAACTGTTGTGTGGAGTTAGCAAATAGAGCCAGAGAGTCACTGACAGGCCATCAGCTGACAGAAATGCAGTTTATCTCAGCAACAAAAATCCTCCTGCATGTCTCTTAGCTTGGTATAAAACCCAATCTAAATGTATGCCTAAACATGATCATGTGCTTATCTTTCAATATCCTAGGAAACCTTTCACACAGTAATTATTTAATTCAATCTGTGCATAGTTTGTTCTTTATTTTTTCCTTTTAAAATAGAGAAAAAAAAACAAATTACCTTAATTTTTCTTATTATGACTTAATATTATTGTTTTGAAATTCTCACATAAAAGCAAACATTCTAAAACAGCCTTTTATTTGCATTTTACCGTAATGATAAATATACACCATATATATTTTTATATTTGTGCACCCTTTTTGACCTCCGTGTGAACTGGAAATCCTAGTGTTTACTTTAGGAACGCTAAAAATCAAAGCTTTACCCATTTCCATTACAGAGAGTAAAACATTTTTGTAATCATGTTCAAATTATTTAAAATTTACATTTATACCAATTGTGAGACTATAACTCATAATTATATAAGCAAACATATCAATTACTTTTATGGAAAACAACACTGTTTACTTACTTTGCATTTTGATTCTTTTTCACATAACATAGATTTATTTAATTAAGCTCAAATCATATTAAAAATATTTTCCCCCAAAGGAAATTTACTCTATACCAGTAATAGCAGTCTTTGCTCTATACCATTTACGTGTCTCAGTAAAATGCTGTAGAACTTGACAAAACTACAGTTCATGAAAAAAATATATCTAAACAAATAACTGTGCCCCTTCCAATGCTGCTTCACGATGTATGATATCTGTTTAATAGTATACTGTCAACATGGTGCCTTCCTGGAGTCACTCACCTCTGGTATGGTCCTGTGGGAACTATCTATATGATCTCAGTGCTGTTATTACCAGGAATAAGTGATTTTAACCGTCTTTCTGCTGAAGCTGTTCTTGTTGGCATTTATAAATAATTTGCAAAGAGTCAGGGCCACTGGAAGTCAATTTGAACAGGGGTGCTGTAAAGACATATGAGCCTATAGGCCTATTTAAAATACAATAAAAATAAATAATTAAATAGATTGAGATTTACAACTTAATTGTCATATACACTTCAGTGCACGCAACCAGCTTCTTCCCCACCACCATCAGACAGCTGGACTGTAGAAAAAAACTCTAAATCATGTCACAGACTCTGCAGCAAACTGAAAACTCCAAACACAAACACTGCAAAATTGCACCACATATATATTTAATGCTCTGACCTTCCATATCAATGCATTTTTCTCCCACAATGTTTACATTTGATCACTGCTGCACTTTAAGAAATGGAAATGTAATGATATCTGTACAAAACAAAATGACAATAAAAGTTGTCTAAGTCAGGGTCTGTAACACACAGACATCATCAGTTCTCAGGTGAATATATGCGCTATTAATTAAACTTCACAATAACACTATAGCAACGTAGATTTGGTCAGCTGCTTGAACCTGAGTCGCTATGTTTATGTCACACATGGCTATATTAGCTCCAAAATCCTTTTACACGAACGACAAGGAAATAATTATATAATTATACTATTTAAATATTATTGAACAGTTCTCTTAATTACACAAAGAACACAACATCAAAATAAACTGCATGAACAAATATGAAAGTGCATCAATAAATATGAAAAGTGCGTGGCGGCACCGTGGCGGCACCATGTATCCAGGCAGGGGGCCCTGCCTGGTTACAGGTGTCCAAATGTTCAGGTGCAGTCTTAGATCATGAAGATAAAGTCTCTCATGATCGGATGAATCTGAAATGCGTTTCTGTGCCATATTTCTTTATTGTTTCTGTCATTAGACTATGTAGATTTACTAGTCTGCTGCCGCGAGCGGGATACCTCTTCAGCGACCACTAGCTCCCTTGACGTTGTCATGACAATGTAACTTCTGGGAACCTGTGTTGATTAGGCCTCCAAATAAAAAAACTAATATAATATTATAAAAATAATAAAATCCAAATACACGTAAAAGTAAAATAGATTAAAAAATGGCAAAATAATTTCCAAAAATATTCAAAAGAAACTTCTAAAATGTGCAAAGTATGTTTAATATTTTTTTTTTTATATCTCCCTCTTGTTACTAGTGTTATCTGCAGCACCCCCACTTTCCGTGGCCATGAAAACACCTGATCAGCAGTGCCCACTGTCTAGAAACTGCAATGTCTCAGAAGGCCTTCATCGATGTTTTACCGTCTTTAAGTTCCAGTCCAAGAGGTCTGGTGTCCTGCAGCCTTTAGATGTGTCTTTGCCTTCACACCTGAATCAAGTGGCTGAATTACCTCCTCAGCATGCAGTCAAGATATCCTGCTAATGTCCTGATTATTTAGCTCAGGTCATTAGCAGTTTGTTGAAGCAGACACTTTGGAAGGTGCAGGACACCAGGCATCCAGCACTAGACACTGATGTATGCTTTTATTTACCCTCATATATTAACTTATTTCCTGTGTAATTATCCTAACCCTTATTTTATAGTTGTTTAAAAATATTTCGTATTTTTTTCTTAACTTCTAGTTGCTTTGTTTTTTTTTCCATTTGAAATTAGACAAAACTCTAGTAAATGGATGCTGTTTGATTGGTGGAATTTTAAACTGCAAGTGTTATGCTAATAAATATTTGGCACAACACAAATGATATCAATTGAAAAGATAACAGCAGTATATTAGATTTAGATTTAGATAGACAAAAGGCTAAATTAACTGCAGAATTTTAATTAGTTCAGTATTATATTTTAGCATTTAGATTTAAGAAAAAAAAAAGGGTAAACGAACAAAACAGCAGTTTTATTTTCTTTTTTCAAAACCAAAGAAGGAACCATACACAGATTCGGCTAGTTGTGTTTTTCAGAATTATTTCTAAGGATAAACCCGCTAACTGAATTACAGCTTTCATCTTTAGGTCTTTGGTCTTCTAATGGCGTTTTTCTCACAGGAAATTCCTGTTCTCCTGTCATCCCTTTCCGTTCCACGCTTCCTTTATCTGTTGTTAATTAGAACCTGTGAAGTGATGACTCCTTTCTCTGTGTAATTAATCAAGGGTCTGCTGTAGCCACAGACATCATTTTTTGCTCTGGCCTCAGAAGAGCTGGGCACAGTGGGGAGAGCAAAGTGTAAATGGGGTTACTGAAGTAATTACGGAGTTTATTTGAGTGGACTAATGGGACAATGTTAAAAGTACCAGAACTTATCACAGCATAAAATGTGAATATAAGCTTATCCTATCTTGCACCAAAAGACTAACCCCCTTCTGACCCTGAATATATTACACTTAAAAGGAACATGCAAGGCATGTTGATTTATACAACAGCATTTATACACAAGCTAATTTAATGGGCTTTACAGGATAGAGAAAGGTATAAATTGTAAATATAATATAAATTGAATGCCATGGAGTAAAAGAAACAAAGGTAAAAAGCTGATTTTAATTTGAATGTAATCCAATCGAATCTTCAATCTTATGTTCAATAAATAAACCAAGGATACCGAGGATACATCAGACCCGTCCTTCAAATCGGGCAAAAAGAAAGACGCATTTTAAGGTCGCATAACGAGGACTCTTGGAATCCGACCACACCTCGGCGTAATCGTCCTTGGAATCTGGCCTTCTAAGGACGCGTCCCAGGATTTCGAACAGAGCATGTGTGTGTTGATCCAGAGAAGATGGGAACTCGTTGGAGAGTGGACAGGTAGACTTACGTTGGACCCAGAGGAGTAATGAAGCGGACTGTCACTTGGATTTCCGATGGGGACTTTGAACGGATCATGTGGAGGTTTTCCCCTGCTCAGTGTAAACTCAGTAATTCCTTTCAGTGGGAGAAGGTCCAGGTATCCAGTTTTCATAGGAAGGCTTCCTTCCAAAGAGCAAAGACAAAAACCCATAAGACTCAGAGAAACAAAGCTCAGGTTAGACTCTGATAATCTCAGCTTGGCTAGAGTGCCCAAAACTGGCAAACACTCTGGCGTCGAGGTAGTCACAGCCCACAGATCAAATACTCTTCCAGTAATGAACCAACGAGCTGCAGGTGTGGAGGGAGGCCCAACGAGGACAGGGCACCACCTGGTGGTGGAGAGAGAAGAAACAAACAAACAACCCACACAAACTGGATTCCTAACAGAAATACAGTAACAGAATTCTTATTTTTGGATGTTAAATAAAGGTTAGGTTTTTTATTGTTGTCTTAAACCACATTTAATGTAACTTAAAGCTGATCTCTATCCATTTCTGGGATAAAAACATAAGGACAAGTTTTGTTTGCATTAAGCTAGAGCAGGGGTCTTCAAAGTTTTCCAGGCAGAGGACCCCCAAACTGATGGCAAGATGGAGCGGGGACCCCCTAATTATATATATTTTATGAAATTGTGTTATATCAAACTGGTCCTATAGTCGCTCTATTACATATGGAGTAATGTAACAAAAGTAATTTAGCCCTAGGATTAAGTATTTCTGATTCTGATTCCTGGTTGATGGACAGGTGTTGTGAATGAAACAGTGCCCAGCTTGAAAGAGCTCCTGTGTGTCGCTGAATGTGTGCATTGATGACTGAAAGACATCTTCTGCCTCCATTTATCTGTTTACTACAGTGTGTTGAATTCATGTTAACCCTTTAGCGTTCTGCTCAACAAATTGGTAGAGCACATTTTGAGGCTTTATATCTAACTCAGGCATACACTGAAATTGATATACCTTATTGAGTCTTTTCTACCAATTGGTTTAGACTTGTAATACTCATAAACTCCACTAGAATGGACTGTGTCAGTGAAATTTTGACTTTTTGAAGAACTGTCCACACAGGAAGTTAGCAGTGGGATGACCATGCTAAGAAAAGACAGCTCTTTTTGTCAAATATTTGAAAGGTAGGCATACTTTTTCAACATGAAACAATGTCAGAGGCTTTACTAAACATTCTAAAGTAATATTATGATGAAAAGCTAATCTTATAAGGGTTAAATAATTTTCTAAAAACACATGTTACCAAATGGTTGATTTGTCCATTTATAATGAAGGCATAGGCACAATACTAATGTAGTTGGAAAATACTTTCTTTTGTAAAGTTCAGTGATTGGATCACTTATACATACATTTTCTTAGTTGTTATATCCCTTATTGACTTATTCTAATGCTAACATATTACAACCACTTCATTGATGCATGGATTTACATCTTTTATATCTGTATATACATTTTCCTTTTTTATCGAAAATTCTAGATGGACAGCAAAACCTTTTATGCTTCAAGGACACACAATTCCCAGGCTCTGATACCAGAACACCCTCAAGATTCTGATGCTGATCTGAGTGATGATGATGATGACCAAATAGAAGATCCTGACTATCAACCCACACAAGAGGAAGATGAAACTTCTTTTGAGTCCATGTTTGAAGAGGAGGAAGATGAGGAGACTCCAAACACAAGCTCTTCCTCTAAACCACCACCCCGCAAAAAAAGACGTAAAGGAAAAAACACTCTCAAAAGAATATCAGTAAGAGAACTGGACGAAACTCTTGAGCAAAGTACACCTCCAAACCCAAAGAAAGCCACTCGAAGAATCTGGAAATATGAAGACATTGATAAAATCCATGTTCCTGCTTCTGTATTTGAAGCTCCTGAATGTGTGAAAACACCGTTGCAGTATTTCAAGTCACTTTTTACAGATGAGATGATTCAACATATTGCTCACCACACCAACCTTTACTCTGCCCAAGAATTGGGGGATCCAATCAACTGTAGTCCTGAGGAGATAGAAATTTTCCTTGCAATGCTACTCGTCATGGGTGTTTTTAGTTTCCCTGCCATGGAGGATTATTGGCATCATGATTCTCGTTACAACCTGATAGCTGACATCATGCCAAGGAAAAGATTCAAGCTACTACGTCGCTTCATTCATTTCAATGACAATTACCAGTTCAACAACAGCACAGACCGCTTTTACAAAATACGCCCTCTTTTTGAAATGCTTCGAAAGCAATGTCTTCTGATTCCATCTTCTCGCAAACATAGTGTGGATGAGGTTATGGTTGCATATAAAGGCACGAGAGCCGGCACACTCCGCCAATATATTGCCAACAAACCAGACAAGTGGGGCTTTAAACTGTTCTGCCGTGCAAGTTCCTCTGGCATCATTCATGACTTATTGCTTTACCAAGGTGCCTCAACATTCTTCAATGTTCCCCTTTGTGAGGAGGAACAAAAGCTACCTCTTGGATCCAAAGTGGTAATGACATTATGCAAGACCATAACAGAGCCCCACCTCTCAGTTGTCTTCTGTGACAACTACTTCACAAGCTTTGACTTGATACACAACCTCCATGCAAATCTGGGGGTCAAATGCATTGGCACTGTCAGATCAAACCGAATGGGTGAAGCTTCACTGATGTCAGACAAAGAACTGATGAAAAAAGGTCGTGGGGCCTTTGACTTTAGGTCTTCTGAAGGAGTGCTTGCTGTGAAATGGTTTGACAACAAATGTGTTAACATTCTAAGCAATGCATGTGGGATCATGCCTATTGGAAGTGTTAAACGATGGAGTAAAGACACCCGCACAAAGATTGATGTTCCATGCCCATCAGTTATTCCTGCCTACAATCAACATATGGGAGGCATTGACCTCTCAGACATGCTGGTACACATGTACAAGACCCCAGCAAAATCAAGGCGATGGTATTTTCCACTGTTTGGCTACATTCTTGATCTGTGCATCTCAAATGCCTGGCTCATTCATAAGAGGGATTGTGCCCTACTGAATGAGAAGCCACTCTGCCTCAAAAGGTTTCGTCTGGCAGTTGCTCATAGTTTGATGCAGGTCAACAAGCCAGCACAGAAGGTTGGAAGACCACCATCTTCTTCTCCACCACAAATGTTGCATCAGAAGAAACGTTACACCCCAAGACCTACTCAGCCCCAGCCAGATGTGCGTTATGACAACTTTGGACACTTGCCACTTCACTGTGACAAACGAGGCCGGTGTAACCTCTGTCCAAAAGGAGTGTCAAGGTGGAAGTGTCAGAAGTGCAACGTTTTCTTGTGCCTGAATGCCCATCAGCAGTGCTTTGTTGCATATCACCAGAAATAAGGTTGATCCGATACATCAAAACAGCAGTTGCAGTTGATTCCAATGCATTACAACTCTTTTTGCCTGTTTTTCCTACTCTGTTACTAGATTAAAGAAGAGTTTTAATAATTTTTTGTTATGAGTAATTGTATGCAAAGTTTTACCATAAACGGAATTCTCAACCGTTTGGTAGAGGCTTGTGATTTAAAAACTATGGGGGTGTTTGCAAAAAAAAGTTATGCACTTTGTTATTGATGTTCTAAAGGAATAAAAAATACAAAGAAAAAAAATGTTCATTGCAGTTTTCTTGGTGCGGACCTTAAAGGGTTAATGTGTATTTAAAGACATTAAATTAGTGGAAAAAACTGCATGGTGGAATATAACAAAAAAGTCTATTCAAACATGGAGGTGTATGGGTGATCCTTTGGGTTTTTTTTTTAGCAGCCTTTGTTAACCTCTAACGGCTTCAGATACCAAATTATTGTACTTAAGAATCTGGGACCATCTGTCTGAAAGCTTAAGCTTGCTTAAAATTGGGTCATGCAAGCAATCAGGCAATGTTCTATAAAAAGCAGGCAAATTATTCCCATCGTGATCTGCAAGGCTGATAAGGTCAAACCAAAAAATGGCTTCATCTGTGTTGATAAATATTTAAATCTAGTGTGTTCTTTTAAAGTTGAGGTCAGGCAATAAAAAATTTACAAGCCAAAAAGGTCTGGTTTGTCAAAATACATAAAGCCCTATAAATTAAAGAGGATTACAACCTTTTAGTAAAGCAATATCAAACAATATTCAGAATTTCGTACATACTTGTAACTGAGCCACTACAAAAGCATCAGTTTGAGCAAAGCTAATTTTTAGTTTATTTTAAAAGATCTTAACTTCTTTATAATTTTGCATCTCAATTAGAAATCAGGGACTGGCTGTTATTGTCTAATGGTTAAGTAGCACATTGGGGACAAAAGCCATATTATGTGCCTCATCATAGAACACCAGACGTTTTTTTTCTAAATCTGCTTGGTCCATCATAATCTTCATTTAGTCCAGAAATTGTTGAGAATTGTGTTGTGTTTGGTCGGTCTGATTTTTCCCTCTTTAGTCCATTAATAGACGTTGAAAAGACATTAAAAACTGGGTACGATCTGACAATAACGGCTTTTCACCTTTCACTTGCTTGGATGTAAATTAGGCCGTCTTTTTAATGTCATTTCAAACAATGTTTTGCTTGATTTTGATCAATGGGTCAAAAAGTATCTAACACAGGTAAAGAGAGAGACACCCCTCCTATTAAAAAACAGGTTAAGTGAACTAGTTTCACCAAAACATGGAGCTGAAATGCAAGTGACCAATGGCAGAAAATCCTCTGCAGAGCTTAGAATAGAATTTTGTTCCTCTGGACCCAAACTATTACTGTATATCTTCCCGTTTTGCTCCAAGACATGAGGCTACTGCATTCATTATACAGTGTGAAAGTACTTGATCTAAGAAATGCACCTTAGAGGTCTGTTGGTGACTTAGAAAAACATTTTTTAGTTTAGCCCTTTAAAGGGCAGTTAAAGCATTCGTTCTCCTGTTGTATCTCTAGAGCTGCTCCTTTCCTGTGCAGCCTCTTACACTGCTCCTGTCTGAGCTTCAGAACACCTCTTTGCCTCACATCTCCTGTACCAGGGATCCTCCCCCAAAGTTGGAAAAATAATTTTGGGTCCTGTTAGGTTGGAAGTACCACAGAAAAGTACAGTGATCCAACCATGTGCAGGGTTCCTTAATAAAAGTGAGTTGCTTGGTAAAATCCATGGCCACAATGCTGAGATGAAACAGGCAAGAAGCCGATAAATGCATTTCCTATTTGATGATGTGTCCATTAGCCACACAAATTGCTGGAGAAATGTCATACAATCATTTGCAAGGTGAAAAGATTAGCTGGAACCGCATTTCCTGTGAAAGCATCATAAACAGCTTAATGCAAGGTTGCATTGTTGTCTAGATTATAGCACGTTTGGTAGGACAATCCTGGCCAGGCTCTTTTTATATATACTTTGAATTTGAATAAGTGATCAAAGACATGCTGATTTAAGTTAAAATGGAAGCAGAAGTAATAATTTTCAGAAACACATATATATATTTATAAAAAAACAGTTCCAAACTAATATCAAATCCTTAATAACATTTTCAAGTTACCACCAGATCATATCACTGACACAAACACTTAAAAGAAAACAAGTGTTATATTAATATATCACAGCCATGGAACAAGATAACGTATTAATCATTTTGCTGCCCTTCAGGTAATAATAAAAACTAGAATCATGAAGGCTCTGGTTAGTCACCAGTGACTCAGAGCACAGGCCTGTGAACATCTTGTGAACACTTAGTAAACATGTTATCTGCAGTCTGTGGTCACCGATCCTGTCAGTATTAGTGAATCATGCTCATTTTCGGCTGTCAGTACAGAGATGCTGGTTCATGGTTCACTTTTAAATGTTTGTGGCAAGAAAGGATTGATGAAATACTAAGTTTGTATTTGGTCTGAATTACTGCAAGAGGACATTTTTATACATACCTGATTTTTTATGTATATAGCTGTTTACAAAGTTTGACAAGTGTTAAGACTCAGACTTTTTTAGACTTAGACAAACTTTATTTTCATTTTGTACGCACAGTGTGTATACAAAACGAAATTTTGTTCATTACAGCTCTCAAGACATTTCCATGTCTTAAAGTAAAGCAGAGATCAAATGTAAACATAAGACTGAGATATGATTAACAGTTTTTCCAACATTCAGCTTTTTTTTTCCTTTTTCGTTTTATTCAACATTCAGCTGTCTAATGGCAGTGGGAATGAAGCTATTGCAGAATCTGCTGGATCTGCATAAGATGCTTCAAAGCCTTCTCCCAGAGGGCAGCGGGGAGAACAATCCATTGTGGGGGCTGAGGAGTCATTTATAATATTATGGGCTCAGGACACATAGCGCTGGGATGAAATGTCTTTAATGGAGGGGAGAGGAGCCCAGATGATCTTCTCTGCTGTTCTTACTTCTCTTCTCCCCTTCTTCCAGTCTGAGGTGCTGCAGCCTCCACTACACACAGTGATACAGCTGGTCAGAACGCTCTCTATGGTGCTTCTGTAGAAGGTGGTGAGGATGGGTGGGGGCAGGTGGGCTCACCTCATCCTCCTCAGGAAGTATAGGCGCTTTTGTGCCCTTTTGACCAGTGAGGTGGTGTTTATAGTCCAGGTAAGGGTGTCTGTGATGTGCATCACCTGGAATTTGGTGCTGCTGACCTGTTGATGACCAGTGGAGCGTAGTTTGGCCGGCTCTTCCTGAAGTCAATGACGATCTCCTTCATTTTCTACACACCCAGGATCAGGTTGTTGTCTCTGCACCAGCTCACCAGCTGCTCCACCTTCTCTCTGTAGTCCTGGTCGTTGTCGTCTCTGATGAGGCTTATGTATTGTTTACATCCAGCCGTAGCACTTTGCAGCTTTTTAAACGGTCAAGAGTGGCTGTATCAAACACATTTTGTGATCGTAGCTCTACAATACCAACGGCTGCTGGAGCTACAAAACAGGCATCGATGCGGGATTGATGCCTGGTTTGTAGAGTTTTGAATACCGTATTTCGTGGAACTGTCAAGAGTTGTTTCTGGTCGCTGCCTCGAGGCACTGCCATGCTGTAGTACCACAAGATTTTCTGATTTATGCACTTTAATTTTTATTAAGTCAGGGAAATGTTAATAACTTATATTTAACCAGGTGAAACCTGGAAAACCTTATTAGGTTTATAATTATTTATTTGCCTGTTATATTATATAAAAATAATAATATAACTTGTACCTAGGAAGCTCGAATAAAGAATAAATCATTGTAAAATATATCAGGCTTTTGGAACGCAGAGGGAAACTTATTATTTTAGTTGATAAAAAGAGATATTTCTTCTATACTTTTTGTGCGATGGAAATGTAGCAATGAAAGTATTTCATTAAACTGTGCAACAACTTTAATTTGTAAACTGCAAAATCAATAGTAATACTCACAATGCTGTCCTGGCAATGACAGCTTAATTGCCCTGCTAAGCATATAACCATTAGACATGACACAATGCTGTAAGGTTATATAAAAACATTTATATATTTACTGCATAAATTACTTTTAAAATTCTGACTTATTTTCATTCTAAGTCTCAAATATGCTACTATATGACTTCTAGGCCACAAAATGAAAAAAAAAAATAATAAAATTAATATATACTTTTATAAAGCACTAGCACCTTTGAAAGAATTTGCATCGTTTAGACAAGTTCACCTCAAGCTTGTGGCTTTTTCATCTAATGTGTAATTTTCTAAATCTGAATTGAGGAAATCATCTTTTAATGATTCGATGTGACCTTAAATTTGGTGTTGCTTAGTTGTTAGACATGACCCAGAATATTTTCAGTGAGAACTGCTCTTCTACTGTCTTATATGAGATGTTAATTTAGGTCTCTGCTGGAATTGATTGCGAGCTAGAGCTGGTATTGCCGAGGGAGTGAGTTTTCCCCATGGATGTCACTATTAGTCATGATTATAAACTCCCAGCCCCAGTGTACCAAGTATTCATCGTGGGGTCAAGAATCAGGCAATTAAGGGTGCTTTGGACATGGATGAGAGCCGACAACCCATGGGGAAGTGCAGAAAGAAGCCCCCCCCCCCCCCCCCCCCCAGGGAACTGACTGGTTAGCAGTTCTCTCCCATTTCTCTCCATGAACATAATTTTGACAGATGAAGAGGGATTTTCCATTTTGCTCTCTAAAATGTAATTTCCTAACTGTGGGTACAAAAGTAAGGTATTTCTTTGCATTTCCTAAATAATAATTATATTTCTTAACCAGACAGGAATAGTGTGAAATGTTGATTATAAACCATTCAGATATAAAATCCCTAAATACTGCTGAGAACTAATCACGTCAGTCATCAATGCTACTAAAACCAGAATGTAATGAGAACACTTCATCATAATAATAATAAAAAAAGGATTTTCTCTAGAGGAATTATAAATTGCCTCATCTTTTCTAATTCGATCTCCAGCTGATACAGAAACTGCTCTCCCTCAATCCCACAAAGGGAGCAAAAAGCCACACACTAACAGCTACAGGAACATGAGAGCATCAAGTTCTATTTTTGTCCGAAAGGGACTGCTCTTTATTTGTCTGCATGCTCTGGTTTGTTTGCGCGGTTGGATGGAGAAGGGGTGATGGAGAAGTGGAAGGGTATGAGTTTTAGACTACTGACAGTAGGATGGACCTGCTTTTCCTTTTGATGGCTCTCTAAACACTTGCTGCTACTGCTGTGGATGAAAAAGATAAGTCACACTCTGTACTGTTTGAATTGAAAGAGTTGGCTTTTCCTGGCATCCAATCTAAACACCTCAGAAAGAAAATGTGATGCTTTAGAAGCCTGTGGACTAGGCTGATATAATAGTGTGACTTGAAAAGGTCAGAAATATTTTTTAAACTGGTAAAAAACATACAAATCTAGAAAGGAAGAAACATGAATCACAAACAGCTTTTCAACCACTTTTTAAAGTAAATAAGTAAATTGTAAGCAGTTGTTTCACACAATAAACATATTTTGAGTTATTACCACAAATCCAGAAGTAACCTTCATGATGGCACTCTTTTAAAGGGTAGCCATGGATGTAAATTGCAAACGGGAAAAAAAGCACAAAAAATGCAAAAAATATGCTGAATTGCCATTTCTCATGGTCGCTTATTGGCAACACAGATAAATTCAATTCAATTCAATTCAGTTTATTTATATAGCGCCAAATTCACAACACATGTCATCTCAAGGCACTTTACAGTTCAACCAGATCATACAGTCAAATTGATACAAAGTTTTCTATCTAAGGAAAACCAGTTGATTGCATTGACTCATTGACTCAAATACAATCCCCCACACTAAGCATGCTTGTAGCGACAGTGGAGAGGAAAAACTCCCTTTTAACAGGAAGAAACCTCCAGCAGAACCAGGCTCAGTGTGAGCGGCCATCTGCCGAGGCCGACTGGGGTTCAAGGAGACAGAAGCAGAGATACAAAAAGCAGCTGTAAAAGGCGGCCCCGTCCAGGAAACACACAGCCAGGCAGACGAGCTCCAAGCTCCCATGCCAGAGGACGAAGAGAGCACATCCACTCAGTCACGGTCAGAGAAACAGGACCACACTGGAAAACAGGCCGATCTCCAACATCTATTAACAAGGGTGTTGATAGAAGCAGCACAGCTGATGTTTTTTTCCGGGATGACGTCACAGCCAAACAGGAACAGACGAGGCAAAGCTACTCTGAGGAAAAGCAGAGAGAGCAGAAGGTTAGAGATTGAACTAACAGATTCTACAGAATAGGAGAACAGAGAGAGAATGAAGCAGAATGATGAAATGGGGGTCCCTATGTCCTCCAAAAGTCTAAGCCTATAGCAGCATAACTATAGAGATAGCTCAGATAAAGAAGGAAGGAAAACTTTTGTTACCAAGATAATTATCTGCTGAAAATGAGGGTGAGCTCCTGGGAAACATTTATGGGTGAAGAGGAAAGAAATCTCACCACGCTGCAACATCGACAGTCTCATTGCAGAAATCAGTCAGTCATTATGCATCAGGATGATGACAGAATTTTTCATTTAGGAAAAGGAAACACTGAGGGGACAGAACTAAGTTCAGGCTATGGCTAAGACACTGAGCGTGTCATGATCTTGGCACTGATGACTGGCTTGATTACTACTTTAATTCACCTGCCTAGCTCCGCTCAGTTTCTTATTATCATCTGATCCAGCTTCTGTTTAACCAGCCCTCTAACCAGTCATTAGTGTCAGATTATTCTCGAGCTTTTAGTGAGAGTTTTCTAGAGGACATTATTGTTTCTGATTGACTGATCCGGACCCGTTCTTCCTGTGGACCTCTGAGTCTGCCTGAAACTGCTTCCTGACACTGACCTGGATTTCCCTTCAGTACCTTATGGGATCAATGAACTTCTAGCCTGGACTCCTGTGAACCTCCTCGACACTGGCTTTGGCTTCACCCCCTAGATTGTCCTACCTTCCTTCATCAGCTTGGATCTGATCTCCTACCTGTTCTTCAGTCTTCAATGTCTGGAACTCTCTGGGCAGCGTTCACCGCGTTTTGTTGGCAGCTGACTGGCTGGAACCAACCTTATCTTCTGGGCAATGACTGAACTTTTACACCAGGTTATTGACTCAACCATTCATAATCTTCCTCCGCCAGATTAACGTGGTCACTAACCTGTGTTTTCTTTCTGCAGAGATTCCTGTCCTAGACGCCCTAGCTGTGTACTGTAAATCCGTTGTTTCTTATAAATGTTTTTTGAGATATCATACTGTTTGTTTGAAAACTGGGTCCTCTGTTCTGAGCTCTGACAAACCAGGCTGTCAACAGGCAGACCTCTATATGTGTATGAATTTTGAGAATTTGATTTTATTGCAGTTTTTACTTTTTATATTATCTGTGTCCACAGAAGAATCTTACCACTACTTCCTGTGGTATACTGTCTAGAAAAGTGAGACAGTAAGATCAAACTCAAACTATCCTGTTGGCAAGGTTATGGGGAGAGTTTATGCATTTATAAATAACAACGCTGATCAGAAATGAAGTAAAACTAGGTTTATATGAACACTACACTCTCAAGTGCAGAAACATGGTCTGCTCAATGCAGAGCAACTGAAATCTCTAAAAAATGAGTTTGGTGGGTCTCCAAACTACTGTAACTATAGGTTTGCTTTATATACCTTTGCCATTTATGGTGATTGTGTTATGCAATAACACCAGAATTTGACATTTTAAGCACAATTTTTTTTGTTCTTCTGCAATGTTTGGTTGCACTAGGCCTGCCTTTTTACTTTTAGGATTTTTTTTTTCTTATTTCTTTGTTTTAGTCATGGAAGCAGTGAAGCAATGCGATCCAGTAAAATAAACATAATTTAAAAGACACAGTTATAAAGAGGATGATCATACTCTATAATTCTGCATCTTAGTTGGCACACTTTATTGGCCATGATGAAAAGTTGGCAGCGAAACGATGAGGTTTTGTTTGAGCTAAATTATTTACGTCTAAGGTTGTTGCACAATGCCATTTTTTTATGAGCTGTATTCCAATAAAATGTAAGATTTTTTTTTTTTATAAAGAACAAAACATTTATAAATTAAGTTATACTAAAGATTTTTGTTTTCTTTTTTGTGATCTATTTTTCTCTATCATTGTGATGACTTTTTATTTTTTTCGTCCAGCACCCATTTTAGTTAGTTTTCTGGATGTGCTTGCCATTCTCTCCATTTCTGTTCAGATATTCTGAGCTGCCAGTCTCTATTACATTAATGCAAAATGACGAAAATCACAAAATATCAGCATAATTGAAAGTCTCTGGTGTATTTTATTTTTCACTGCTCTGTCAGCTGTCTCCACAACATCAGCTGGTACGTAGATGAAAATTTGTTGAAGCCCTCATTTAAGCTTCTATGCCATCCCTGGTGAGACAGTTGATGGCTGCCTCACCATTTCCAGAGAGAAAAAGACTTCAACAGCCTCAACATTTCCAACATCCAGGGCAGGATTTCTCACTGCTCAGGCTCTGATAAGGCACTTTTATTTGTCACTCATGAGATGCAGTTTCTGCAGAGTGGTTATAGCCTTGCTGTCGCCAAACAGATTGGAAGGACTTTCTGTGAGTCCTAAATATGTAGTGAAAAAGAAGAATTTCTATGCACTTTCAGACTGTCCTTCCTTTGCTGTGAAAGGTATTAAATTTAAATGGAACACACTTTTTGTTCCTTTTTCAGTTGTTTTTCAATCTTGTTTAGAAATAGCCATCATATAAAAAACAAAGATGGGAAGCTCAAGCCAGAGATGAAGCAGCTTTAAATCATCTAAGAGTGATGGTATAGTTTATATAACGCCAAACTCTCTCGACTGCAAAACACAATAAATCTTCTTAAGAGTACTACAACCTACCTTGATTGATGAGGCAAAGGATTTTATTCTATTTTTCTTCTTTTAAGGATCAAAATTTCAGTAGATGTTCCTCAATAGGAGATTGGAGGTCTCATGTAATCCGTAGCCAGATAATTAAAGTTGTTCTATTGTGTTTCAAAAGCCTGAAATTCACCACAATTGTAACTAAACCAATTATTTTAATCAAATACAGGTACTTTTTAGAGTGAATTAGAGGGCATAGGAAATATAAGACCCACTATAAACAACAAATGATCTACCTGGTACAGTTGATGACCAACTCTTACAATCGCCTCAAGGTTTTGGCAGATATTTCATAGCCATGGCCTTACGTGTGCTGTGTCCTTCATCCTCATATTTGGTACTTATCTTAAAGTCCAACAATTGTGACAGAAATTGTGTTTTAGTTAATATGGAGTAATATCCCTTTGACTATTTACTTTTATGGCTGAGATTCACTTTTATTTCTTTGGAGCAAGTGAGAAAAATTTTTCAGTCCTTTTTTTTGTTTCCAATAGGGGGCCATAACTTTAATTCTTTCAACGTTTAACCCCCAGAGGGTTTGCTTAGAGATTATACATTATATGCTATCTAATTATTTATATGTGTTATATGTAATACAACTTTAGGGTTTTCTGCTTTGATATGATTTTTGCATGCCAACAAAATTGCATATAAGTGACAGAAAATCGGACATTGATTTGTTCTATCAACATTTAAGGTTATATTTTCCCCCTAGTTGTAAATTTGATCAACTTTTTGTCATGATCTTGTCGCTGATCACTGGTTTGATTACTCATTCCATTCCCCTACTTATATCCGCCCAGCTCTCATTGCCAATCATCTCAGCCACATGCTTCAGCCCCTATTTAACCAGCTTTCTACCAGTCATCAGTGCCAGATTATTCCAACCCCTGCTGAGATTTTTCAGATGTATCTAGTTGTTTCTGATTTCCTGACCCTGACCTGTTCTGCCTTGACCTGTTCCCATTCTGATCTGTTTGCCTGACCTGTCCTGGGACTCCTGCTGGATTCTGCCTGTGTACCAAACCTGGAACTGATTCCTTACACCATCCGGGATTTCCCTTCTGTACCTCGTCGGACCCTTGATCTCCTGGCTCTGACTACTGAGCATGTCCTCGACACCGGCTTGGATTTCGCCCTTTGAATTATCCTGTTGTCCTTCGTCTGCTCGGTTCTGATCTCCTGCCTGTTCTCCGATCTCTTGGACATCAGCTTCTGGGACTCTCAGGGCGGCACCCTCTGTGTCTTGTTGGCAGACGGCCGGCTGGAACTAACCTCCTCCTCTGGGTATGATGTGAACTTTAAGACCATGTTAGTGATTCACACGTTCATTATCATCCTCCCCCACAAAGATGTGGTCACTAACCTGTGTTCTCCCCCTGCAGAAGTTCCTGACCTAAACACCATTCTCTGCAGTTCCATCTTAAATAAACATTTGGTTAAATCTCACTTTCTCTCCACCTCAAATACTGCGTCCTTTTGTTCTGAGCTTGACAATTTTCTCTTTAATGCTGAAGTGAAAAGACGTGAAAGTATAGCTTTTCCTTTGGAGGACTGAATTAAAATTTCAGGATAGAGGGAAAACTGTGAAGCCTTGTGCTCATTTACATATCTTACTGTAAAGATAAGGGGGGGAAAAAACTGCAATGCAGCAGGGCGTGAAATCCTTGATGGCATTGACATGCTGCTAATTAGTTGCATTTGAGCAACATGTGTTTGAGTAATATATTGTTATAAACAAAAATGCTCTTCACCTTCAGAAAACTTTGGTTTATTTTACATTAATTTAACAGATTTAATTCAAGAGACTGATACCAGTCCAGTTCTTGTGTAATAAATTACTACCAAAAAGGCAGAACAGAAAAAAAATTTGAACCTAAAACTATGTATTTCATTAACCATTTACTTCAAGCTAAAATTTAGATTTCAATTTCCATCTAAACAATCTATACTTCCTGGCTGCTTTAAGAGCTGTGAGAATTTTCCAGGTCATTCTGGACTCCCTGCAGCTTTTTGTCACCAGACAATAGAGAAGAAAATGTCATAGATTGGAGTAAGTGCTTCGCAGCATTTTTGTGCTTTGGAAATCTGCCCAGAAGGACAGTCTGTATCAAAAAGAACAGAATTTGTTTTTTACTGCATTTTCCTGCATTGATGCTATCCCTTTCCTTACTTAACCACTTGCCTGCAGGTTGATTTAATGGCTTTTTATCTAATCCCTGATCAGGTGTCATATTTGTCTGTAACAATGTGGCTGCAGTGCCCTCTAGGGGAACATTACTTCAACTACAGTGTCAAGAAAACTGTCAGGAATTTTTTCCTCAGCATATGAGTTCCTAATAATAAAGCTATAGTGCAGGACTTTCGTGTATTTTTGAAAAGATCAACTTGCTGCTTGCATTGCTCATACAAGCTTCCTTTCCAAAAGAAGATTTGCAATTTTTCCACTATGTCAGATTCACCACCGGTAAATGAAAATGGGGACGAGCACGTAGGATGGCCTTATGTAAACATATGACCAGAATGATAGACAATTAGGAGGACCACTTATTTTGGTGATCCACCTGGAAAAAGAACATCCTCCACTATACCTTTAACTTAACGTTTGCTTAACCCAAACAAACAAGAATGAAATGCATAAACTACAGGCCTAGAAAACATAATCAGTAACTTAAAAGTTTTTTTTTTTAGTTTTTCTATCTAGACAAAACAATAAACTTGAATGTATTTTGATGGATCTTTGTGAAAGGCCAACAACTATAAAAACATAGATCCATTTCTATAAAGGCTTTGTTCAGCTAAAGAAATCCTTTTTTTTTTTACATGTCTTTATGTTCTTCTCAGAATAGCTTAAGCTTAGTAAGATTAGATAGTGAGCCTCTGAAAATATAACTTTTCTTGGATTTTGAAGGCTTTAGTTTTTTCTCAACACACTGTGTTTTAGATATAAGCAAGAGAGCTAATTTTTTTCGTGTCTAACTAGAAAACCATTTTCACATTTTTGCTTTGTACCCTATAAAGCTTGTGGCAAACGTTATGCTTTTAATGTTATTTCAATAATTCCTTTCCTTTTTCCATAAAGGCTAGATTGTTGGACTGCAGGACTGATAGCTGTCATGTCGATCAATGCTTTTACCTGAGCAGTAGATCTATGCAGCACTGCCAGACTTACTGTTTGCCTTATTAACTTCTTCTCTAAGTAATTAGAAAGATGTAAAGTGAAGGCAACCAGACTTTTGTACAGTTTCCCTGAAATATCTTTGACGCCTTTCCAGGAGTTTGTCAGTTTTAAACGCTGGAGGTTGAGTAAGTATTTTCTTTAGATTACTTACAGATTAACACTATTTTCTAATTTGTAATAGCTTGCAAAGGCATTTATAGTCAGGTATTGAAGTTTAGTTTTTCAAATACAGTTTTGAAAAAACAAAACAAAACAAAAAATGTAATCGGACATGCTTCTCTTTTCCTGGCATAGCTGTTGTGTTCGCATAAAATCCATAATAGGTGTTCTTGTAATGTTAAATCAAAAGCATAGTATCTGCCTCATTTTATATTTTCATGCTGAACATCTACTCTGTGGTAAATGCAGGTGGAAATTAACAGCATTCTGGCACTGCTGTCTTCTAATTGCAGCAACTGAGAACAATTTGAATAATTTCGAGCACTGAGAAGTAAGCCAGGTTCAAAGAGAGCCTTTCATTCTAAGCAGCTGTGACTGTTAAAAAAATTATTTAAATATACAAAACAGAAAGAAGTTACTGGCACCTCAGAACATTTCAGAAAATTGTCTTCTTTCAAATCATTTCGGAGAAATTAGAGCTGCAAAAAAGAACATGAAGGCACCAAAGATCATAAAATGTCTCTTTTTTAAAGCTTGCAAAGCTATTAAGAGAAATTTAAAATGCTTCAATTTGGTGATGTTAAAAAGAAAAATCTGTGGAGACAGACATTTTAGAGAAAATTTTTTTAATCAAATTCCGTAAAAATTCCAAAAAATTCAAAAAATATCCACTGGACTTGGTTTTCAAGATTTGAAGACGTTTCGCCACCTCTCCAGGAAGCTTTCTCAATTCAAATGTCTGGATCCGCAGTGAGTTTGAGTCTTATATGGACAAGGCCTTGTATTGCTTGGAAACATGCAATGGTAACCGATGAATGGGTCGTTTAGTTCCATCGTTAGCCTGTAATATCTGAACCTGTCTATGATTTCTAGGGGTCGGTCCTTAAAGGGGGGATTGCCATTAAGGGGGGGATTGTCTCCTGTAGTACCTGAAACCTGTCTATGATTGTTAAGGGTCGGTCGTTAAGGAGGTATTGTTCACCGGCTGGAGCGGGTAGGTCCCTCGTTCCTCTGTGATGGGGTGGGGGGTTTGGTGATATCTTGAAGGGATCATGTCTATGATTGAATTGTATGTTTTTGGAAGCTGGAATCTGAGTCCACCACCTCTGTTTAAAGTTGGTTTTTCTCTCTTAACATAGATGGCTTCCTTCACACCCCTCTCAAACCACCTATTTTCTTTATCCAGAATATGGACATTCTGGTCCTCAAAAGAATGTCCTTTGTTCACAAGGTGTAGGTGTACTGCAGAGTCTTGTCCAGAGGCGGCCGCTCTTCTGTGTTGGGCAATGCGTCTGTGGAGAGGTTGTTCTGTTTCACCAATGTAAAGGTCAGAGCATTCCTCGCTGCACTGAACAGCATATACCACTCCGCTCATATTCGGTCTGGGGGTTTTATCTGACCCCTTTAACGACCGACCCCTAGAAATCATAGACAGGTTCAGATATTACAGGCTAACGATGGAACTAAACGACCCATTCATCGGTTACCATTGCATGTTTCCAAGCAATACAAGGCCTTGTCCATATAAGACTCAAACTCACTGCGGATCCAGACATTTGAAATGAGAAAGCTTCCTGGAGAGGTGGCGAAACGTCTTCAAATCTTGAAAACCAAGTCCAGTGGATATTTTTTGAATTTTTTTGAATTTTTACGGAATGACTATGACCTGGATGACTGAGAACCTTCATCAGTTTTAATCAAACTGAGAAAATTAGATTACAGGAAAATCATCATTTAAAAAAAAAAGTCTTTGAAGGGATGATTCAAGGAAACAAAGATAACTTGCATTGAGCTGGACATTTTTATTGTGAAAAATCTGTGGAAAACCAAGAGAGACTGAAAATACAACAGCAAAAAAACATAATATATAAATATGTGTGATAAACATTTATAATAATACAAACAAATGATTTGTTTTTATTGAATATCTAAGTGTGCATGCATTTGTCAACAATCTCTGAATTGCATCTCCACATTTTTAGTAGGAAAACATGGCAGAACCAGTAAAACATTGTGAAAATATACATATTGTACAGTAGCTTGACAACAGGGGGAGCCAGTTACTGATGAAAAAATATTACAGTTAAACCAGCAACTGCCCATGCTGCAGGAGGAAGTGGGTGAATATGGTTAAAACAAGATATTTAGACTATTTAGATATTTAGTGACTGTCACTTTCTGACTATATATCCCATTACTCTTTTAGATCAAGTCAGATTGCTAAAATTACTACAAATACAAGTAATAATATTTTGATGATTTTGCTTTTTTTTTCTGAAACCAAAACTCTTACACATAATAAGATTTCCACGCCCATAAAAACAGTTTGAGAAAGTCTAGATTATAAACTAATGACTTTGAAAAGTTCTCATAGACATGGCTGTTACATTGGCTGACACCTCTGTTGTTGTTGGTGTCATAACTAACAATTAGAGACCTACTACATGCAAGAGATCCAATCTGTTACAGTAGTGCTGCAGGAGCAACATTAGACTGAACACCAGCAGAGTAGTGTAGTTGAAATGGCCAGGACTCTCTATGCGCCTGCACACAAACTTTCATGGAGTGAAATGGTGAATGTATCCTGGAAACTGCATGCATCGCACTAGAGTGGAAGGATCTTGCATGGAAGGCTGCTCAGTGTCGCAGTGGGTAGCACAGCTGCCTTTCAGCAAGAAGGTTCCGGGTTCAATTCTGGGTTCTTTCTGTATGGAGTTTCCATGTTCTCCCTGAGCATACGTGGCTTCTTCCCACAGTCCAAAAAAACATGACTTTTAAGTTAATTGGCTTCTCTAAATTCTTCTTAGCTGTGAGTGTGTGCGTGAATGGTTGTATGTCCTGTTTGTCTCTGTGTTGCCCTGCGATTGACTGGCGACCTGTCCAAGGTGTACACCGCCTCGCGCCTGTAGACAGCTGGAGATTGGCACCAGCACCCCTTGTGACCCCGCTTGGGATAAGCATGACGGATAATGGATGGACTGTGAGGACAGCACAGGGGATTGTGGGATTCCTGGTTCATCCTACATGAATGCAGAAAGTGGCAACCTACAGAGCTCACCGGGGCAAGGCACTGTTCGTGCCTTGCCCTGGTTTTGTTTTTTCCCCAAGGCTGTTAGGCCAATCATTGCTCTGCAGGCAGACACAAAACATAACTGCTAAAAATCAAAGAAACATCCTGCCCATTTCAGCCCACTGTTTCAGCACAAGCTGCACTCTATGTAAATACTAAATTCCATGTACTTGTGTTCGTTTTTACATTGAAAGTCTCCTCTTAGGATGCTCAGTCTTTTTCAATAAGGGTTCTTTTTTTTTATTTTTCAATGAAGGTTGTTTTAATTGTGTCTGTGTATTACTTGTGTATTTTCAGCTCTGTAAGAGAATTTCAGTTTGGCGATATAATTACATAAAAACACAACTTCAGGTCTCCAGAAATATGGTTCTGCCCTGCATTATTTTACTACATGAATGTCTAGTGTATATTTTCTTTTATAAGTCACAGTTGTAGTATTAAGGGATTTAAAGTATCTGTCTCCATCTTTATCCAGTGCTGCTTGGTATTTTGAATGAGAGGGTTTTAAAATTTCACTTAGCCTTCCAATAAACGGATAATTCGATGGTTTTGCATGCTGGACTGAACGCTCTAGCTCTGCTAGGTAATAAAGCCTTACAACAATGTATGAATATTTAAAAGCATAACTATTGTGTAAATTATTGGATGTGTTGTACTATTCCCAAACTTTTTTGTCTTGAAACGTCTTCTTGGTGTTTTATTGTCTATTTTTCAGTGAGCAACCTATATTTTGAATAAAACTGTTGTTTAATGCCGGGTCCAATCCATCTTTATTTATATAGCACCAATAGGACCTAATTGCTTCACAAAAGCAGAAATACAAACACCATAAAATGCACTAAGGTGAACAAAAACAATATAAAATAAATAAATAAGTGAAACAATATAGAAAATAAAAGAAATAAAACATAAAAATCACCCAACACCAACATCATTTTGAGTATAAATGCCAGAGAGAAAAAATGAGGGGGAAGCCTGTCACACAGCAGCAAATCTAAATGTCAAAATATATCATTACCACAACATACTCCCATGTTATCGCATGCCTCATGTTTTGGTGATATAATTAAACTGCAGTAGCTTGTGCAGATTACCTCCTAGTAGCATACTTATTAACAGTGAGAAGTCAGCTCAATGGCAAGAACAAGGTCAGAAAAATAAACAGCTATGCCGTGCCACTGATGAGAAACCGTACTGGGATAATAAGTTGGCCTACAGAGGCGATGCAGGGCACTGATGTTAAAAAATGAACGCTACTCATCATGCATGGTGGATTCCACCCTAAATCCAGTCTCTACAGCCTATTCACTAAGAGCAAAGACAGACAGAACCCTAGTGAACATCAGAGCCACCATTGAAGATGAAAAATCCAAGCTCCAAAAACACATCAAGAAGATGACCCAAGGGATGAAGCTCTCTGTGAATGTCTTAGACAATAGAAGACGGAAAAGAAGGAACTGGAGAAACCATCATGGGGGGAAAGAAACAGACAGATGGCTGAAGTGGCTTATATGACCAGATTCTGCGAATTGCCTGGCTGTGAAGAGCCAGGCGGAAGGCTGAAGGATAGCACATACCCATTCATAGTGGCAATACAGGAGCAGGTTGTGTTCACCAGAGCAATAGAGGCCCAGATCTACCATACCAGGATCCCAATATCCCAGGTGCAGGCTATACATAGTGGCCCCAGAAACAATCCACCGTCTCAAAGCAGGGTGTAAGATACTGGCAGGAAAGGAACACATGGAGCTAAGATCACCTGGGACTTCCACATACAAACAAACAAAATCATTGTGGCCAACCAACCGTATTGTGATCATTGATAAGACGGTTGTAGTGATAGTTGCGACCATCCCAAATGATGGAAAAATCAGGAAAGAAAAACATGAGAAATTTAAATAATACCTGAGGGAAAAACATGAGAGAGCCTTGAAGGTGAAGGCATGTGTAATGTCCATGTTTCTCTATCCTTGTGAGGACTTCCCATTGACCTTTATATTAATCTCTAAACCATTTCCACACCCTAACTGTGACCCTTACCTTAAACCTAATCATTATGGGTTCATACTGTAGGTAGCCCTAGCCACAACCTAAACTCAATTCCTAAACTTAACCCCCAAACCAAAAAGATAACTTTTTCCTCCTTAAACCCAGACATTTCTCCCAACAAATACTTGTAAGTCCCCACAACGTATTATATTGTTGGGATATTAGCCTTACTATGTCCCCGCAGGTACATAGTCAGTACATACATGGTCAGTCATACATTATTGCAATCAATTAATCCCACTAAACATCAACTTTTCCAATCATTACTTAGATCTGTAATGGGATTGGAAATGCCAATAACAAATCTATTGATGCTTTGGCAAAGAGATGGTCTGTACTCCTGCTAAACGCTAAGTGAGTAAGGCACAGTTTACTCGCAAAGGCATTTCATTTAGAGAAAATAACACCAAGTCATTTAAACTTGAAAACACCTCATACGTCTGAGCAAATATTTAGTCTTATAAATTAATCTAAAACCATGCTCAGCACTGTGATGTACTATTTGATAGTCAGCTGCAGAAGCAGAAAGTGATCTATTAATATTGTTCTGTATTATGCACCCCTTTATCATGACTAAAGCTTGCATCTTCATCTTGCTTTCAAAAAAATATTTGCTTTAATACCTACAAGTGGGATTAGATTGTGCCAATTTTGGTTGTGAAAATATTATATATATGTATTGCACTTTGGTCAGCTGTGGTTGTTTTATAAGTGCTTAACAAATAAAATTGGATAGGATTGGATATATATGCTATTCTTACCAGGACATTACAGCAGTAAGAGCAGCACAGTCAAAGCATGCAGATTTGAAGATATAAATACAGCTTTATCCCATAGAAGCTTCCTCATGAGTGTCTTTGGATCCAGCTATCAGTTAAAGTTCCCTTAACTTGGCAGCCTGTAGCTTTCCCCTTTCAGCTTAAATAAACAAAAGACAGAAAAAGATCATGGAGCTCTTTGGAGAGATCCAGAACATTCCAGTATATGTCAAAGAAAAATCACCTCCCATTCCAGATCTGCTTCTTTCTGTCTCAGAGTAAAAAGAGTTTGCAGACGCAGGCACCTCTGAGAATTTAGCTGATATCAAAGTGGTTGCTGATTTACATTTATCTTAAATTCAGCATTGTACAAAAATGGGGTAGTCAGGTGGTAATAGTGAGGGCGCACTTATTTGATCCTCCTACATGTTTGCAGATAAAGGTCTCTGAGTCACTGACTAGAATCTTTTAATGATCTCAGTAGACCCAATAATTCCTTCTCCCTGGTTTATTTGTGAATACCATCAAAATTGTATCTTTGGTTGAGTCGTCAAGCTCCTTCTGCACTCAACCACTAAAAATCAATGGCATTAAACTAAATGTGGAGGATTCATCTCTAACTCATGCAGCTCATGCAGGCACACATCTACCTTTTGCACAGCATAATTCGCAGTTGGTGTGTTTATGATGTTTATCCACCTTTTGCTGTTGTGCTGTTGAGACCATTTAGTGCAAGTTTCTGCTCTTCTTCTATTCCTTTTATGCCTAACACTTCTTGTTTATTATCCAAATTACATGCAAAATAAGAGTAGGGTAAGGGACCAGGAGATTTGGGTGCAGACGGACACAGTTTTGAAGGATTTTGGAGCTCCTTGTCCTAGTTTGTCAGGGGAGGGGATTCTTGCATGAGTGTGCGGTACAGTCTAAGTGGTAAATTATTCAGAACAGCTTCCTTTAGACATGCTCCCATTAGGTGGATTTTGTACACACATCTGGAGAGGCTTAGCTGACACACTAGCTTGCTTTTAAATTACTTTAAGTTTATATTACTGGCTCAGGAAATGTCTCCTGAGATTAATATTTTGCAGAGCGCTCCCTATTTACCTGCCTCCGGATGATCTTACCGTGTACTTTGGCATCCAACAGAACAAAAGAGTGAGGTGTGATACAGATGCACTTAGTCACACTCTCAGATGAACAGCTGATGTTATCAACTGTGTGACAGCTTGGAGTTGGAGAGAGGTAAAAAAGTAGATACAAATGTCTGAATTGCCACTTCAGGCTCCAAAAGCAATCTCTTTTTCTGATTCACACTGGGAATGGAAAAGAGCCAAAAAAAGAGTCAAAAGTATTTAACCAAACTTATTTTTAAAAAGCCTATTAAATCCTACCTATTTTTAGACAAGTCTACTGAAGGAAACTGGAAGAAAAGGCTTTGGTACAGTTCCAGATAGTAATAAGGGGAGATATGGTAATGAAAGACAGTCTTGAGACTAAGTTGAGGCCACTCATCAATGAGTTCAGTAATCATGTTGAGGTAATATAGCAGTTTGCCTTTAGGTATAACAGAAATAAATGAAAATCAACAGCAATGCACTGTTTGCACACTACTTGCTATAATAAAAAAGAAAAACAGTTATTAAAAGCATAAAAAAGGATTTATAATGACAGAAACGTACACCCCTGTGGTCATGTTTTGTTATACTTTTAAAAGCTTAGTCAATTCAGTTTTTAATTCTGTTCATTTCTATAGCCCTATTATTCAACAAATGTCATCTTAAGACACTTTACGATGTCAATGTATTTAGATCATACAGTTAGACTGGTAAAACATTTTTTATCTAAGGTAAACCAGCTGATCACGTTGATTCATTGACTTTGCAGGACTCACTCCTCCTGGATAAAGCATTTATTGATTGTGACATTCATTTACAGTTCATTGTTGAGTCCACGGCAATCCCTTATGCATGCATTTAGTGACAGCGGAGAGGAAAAATTCCCTTTTTTACTGGTAACCTCTAGCAAAACCAGGCTCAGTGTGAGTTGCTCTCTGCCAATTGGGGGTTTAAGTTGATAGAAGCAGACATACCAAAGGGTATAGAAGCAATTATCAATAAAAAAAAAGCTTGTGTTAGAAAGAGTAACAGTATAATTGCTCCAGGTGCCTATCTCTAAGAAAGAAACAGCCACACGGAAGACTATGAGGTGGCTCTCATACCAAAAGGGATGAAAGAGAACACTTACAGTGAGTCACAGTAAAGGCTGAGCCTAAAACTATATCTAGGAGAAAAACAGGACTGAACACTGAAAAACTGTCCAAGCTCTATTATTAGCCCCAGGATGGTGTCACACCCAATACAGAGAGCAGACAGGTAAACATTCGTTGGACCCTGAGGAGCAATGGAGCGGACTGTGACTTAGATTTCCGAAAGGGAGTTGAACGGCACATGTGGAAGTTTTTCACCTGCTCAGTGTGAACTCAGTTAATCCTTCCAGGGGGAGAAGGCCAGGCATCCAGTTACACAGGAAGGCTTCCTACAAAAGGCAAAGACAAAAAACAATGTTAGACTCAGAGAAACAAAGGCTCAGATTAGTCTCAGCTAAACTCAGCTTGGCTAGAGCAGTGTTTTTCAATCCTGGTCCTCAAGGCAGGCTGCCCTGCATGTTTTAGATGTTTCCCAGCTTTCACACACCTGTTATCAATTGATAGCAGATTATCAGGCTTTGCTGAACTGCAATCATCTGAATCAGGTGTGCTGAACCTCAGAAAATCCAAAACATGCAGAGCAGGGTGCCTTGAGAACCAGGATTGAAAACACTGGGCTAGAGTACCCAAAACTGGCAAACACTCTGGCGTCGAGGTAGTGACAGTCCACCGCTCAAAAACTCTTCAGTGATGAACCAACGAGTCGTAAGTGTGCAGGAAGGCCACAGGGCACCACCTGGTGGTGGAGGGAGAGAAAAACACACAAACAACCCACAAAAACTGGATCCCTAACAAAGCATCCATTCAGATACGGTTTAGGACAGGCACTTCAGTGAAAATGTTCATTCTCAGCACTATTCGAGTCTCTTTAATCCCTTTCAGACTTCTAAGATGTTAACTTGCTTAGCTCCAGCAACTTCTTATTTACCCACTGTCTGGTCACAGGTGTTGATGCTGTAAATATATAGACAATGGCTTTATTTACCAATACACTGAGAAATAAAAAAGTCTAAAACAGGAAAATAATTCATAATATGCCAGCAGGACATATAATCTTAAAAAAGCTGTGTATGTAACTAGAGAAAGCAACATGTCTATAAACTGAAAAGGTCATATATTGAGTGTATGCCGCTTAAAGATCACAATACGTCTGAGCTATTGGTATATGTTGCTTTTTTGCATATAAAAAATATGAACTGACCTGATGTGCATGGCTTAAATCTTATATATGTATATCTAGAAAGGCTTGACCAGCATTGCACGTGGTCCGTCATAGTCTTGATTTAGTCCAGAAATAGTTGTTGAAAATTGGGCTGTGTTGGGTTAGTCCCACTTAAGTCCAGTTATAGACGTTGAAAAGATGTTGCGAACCCAGTTTTCAGGGGAAAAGCCTGATGTCCCCATTTCTTACTTTGCCAAGGTAAGACGAGGAACAAGCACTGAGGGACTGCAGAGGGAGTGTATTTATGGCTGACTGAACAAAGGAACCACTAACGAGCTGATAAGGAGCAGGTGTGAGCAGAGCTGACGAGGAAGCCAAGGGAAAAGAAAACACAAGGGGGCAACAGAGGACAAGCAAAGAAAAACCTAAGAAACTTAAATAAACCCAGAACACAACAATAAAGCTAGAAAACAAAGAAGAACATGGATAAACATGAAACAGAAAACTTTGGCTACGTTCACATTGCGCTGGCCTGTGACGTCATTGCGTCCTCTACTGCGCATGCAGGACACTTGTGTTGTATGACTGCAGTTCACACAGGAGATCACATACGCAAAAAAAATCTGCGAAAAAATCGGAATTGAGCATCAAGGCCTGCAGTGTGAACGTAGCCTTAGAGAAAACCAACAAAACCGCGATTGTTACAAGAAGTAGGAAGAAAAACAAGTAATGGAGTAAAGTATACCTAAAAAGTGTACTTAAGTCAGTGCTTCTCAATTATATTCTATTACGCCACCCCTAACAAGAAGAAAACTCGCGCCCCCCACTCCCCACTGTGACTATCCATCTCTGCATAACATTTTATCCTTATTAACATATAAAGACATATGATCAAGCTTACAAAGAATAACTTTATTAAATCGTGTTTTAAGTTTGAAACAGAAAAGACTTTAGGTGCATCAATGCCTGAAATTTAAAAGAAATCCTTGTTTAAACAATATTCAGCACGTTTTCGCTGAAAAAACTAGTGGCCTATCGGCGTGAATGGGGTGTATCGTATGTAAGTGACACGCTAATGTATTTGGCTTCATGCTGTCTGCTGCGAGCATTTTTAGACACACCAAACACACCGGTCTTTCCTCTTCTCCAACTGTAGTCACAGTGAAGCCAAGCACTAAATACGCTTTGTTGTATTTCCTCGTCTTAGCTTACGGGTGACTTTCTTTTGTCTCATTATCTTTGTCTCTCTCCACTTTTCTTTTCATCCCTGTTAAAAAACCTTTTCATGTTGGGGGTTGTTACGTTGAATAACGGAGGCTATAGACAGAACGCAGTCGAAGCTTTCTGTTGACTCAACACTGCTAACCCAGGCAACCCTGTTGTCTTGTAAGTCGTAAAATGTTGCACTGTCGCAAACGTGACAGAAGTAACAATGAGAGCGCCACTGCTGCCTACTGTGGTGGATGCGCAATTACACTTTATACTATTACAGCCACAAAAAAAAGCCTGTTCCCCAGGGTCCCCCCCCCCCCCCCCCCCCCAGGTATCGCACCAGGTGCCCCAGTATTTGAGAAGCACTGACTTAAGTACAGTAACAAAGTATTTGTACTTCGTTACTTGACACCTCTGGTAGATACTTTGAGCCCCTAATGTTGTGGCGCCCGAAGCAGAATGACACCCAGGGTGGTGTGCCATATTGCCAATATCACCTACTACTATTTAATGTATTTACTGAGTTAAAAGCAGAACCTCCAATCTCCGATGTCATTGACCCATGCCTGACTGTAAAGTTATTTTTCACGCCTCCAAATCGTGTCATTGTCTTTTGCTTCTGGGCTGCATGAGGACTTTCCTGAAGCCTGGGAAAACCACCGGGCTTCCAGATAGGAGGTGATCTGTGGACGGACGTGCTTTGGGAAACTAATTAGTTCGTGACGTGAGCCAATTGCAGCAAAAACCCAAGTATTCGTGAAGGAGATTGCAGCCAGGACGCCCTGAGTGAGGCAGATTTGGGGAAGGAAGGAGGGAGAAGGTTGGGGAAGGAGGAGGGGAAATATTTTGAAGCAAAGGAGTCGGGCGGTTACGAGGGGACAGAGAGCTGGGGACCGACTGTGGGGTCCCATCGAGAGGTCTGGAGTCTGCACCGAACCAGCTTCAGGGATGTAGTCGAACCGGTGTGGAGCTCAGCCCATCCGAGCTCATTATCATGAAGAAGCACTCAGCCAGGGTTGCACCGCTGTCCGCCTGCAACAGTCCGGTGCTGACGCTCACCAAAGTGGAAGGTAGGACCTGATCTGTGCGCTCAGCGCGTCCAAACAGCCGCACAGCTGTATCATTAAAACATGATGTATTCAACATAATAGAGGTTATAATTAAACAGAAAAATACGACTGCGACCACAATATAAGTGCAAGGAATTAACTTTAAATTGTGATTCCCCTTACATTGTCTGATTAATTAAGGATGGTTCCCATTGAGTGTTTTTATCTATATTAACTCTTGTTTTATTATTATTAGAGCATGTATTTAATAGTCCTAATGGATCACATTTTTTTCTCTGTGTTAAAAACCCTGCAGGTCTGCAGGGAGCATGTTAAGTTATTTCTTTACAGCAGGGATTCCCTCTCATTCTCCCTACCCTTCATCCATCACTGACTGCAAATGAGAAATATACAGAAACATATCACACAGCACAGCAGCTGTGCTGTGAGCTCAAATGTTAGGGCTCTGCATAGATGTTATGCCCTTTTTGCTGAGATTAACCCAAGAGAGGTTTGATCTAACAGTGTTTTTGGTCTATGAGCTGCTCAGACCAGCATGGCATACCCTACTTCACTTTTGCATCCTCTGATTTTCTCTCCTGACCCGTGCTTGTGCAATGATGCAGTCTTTGGAAAACATTCATGCTTTAGGCAGGAAACAGAATAATGGAAAAAAAAAAGTTAACTGGCTGCTGATTTGACTTTTTCAGAAGTGGATCATGTTTAATCAATGGCGTAAGTAGAGACTGCAGTTGCTTAGGGGCCCCTGACCTCTTAGGGGCACCATCACTGACTTCTAGTTACGCAAATGTGGACTAGGACGTTTCTTTGCAGATGTAACGGTGCAAAAAATTCCTATTTTACCCACCTGATGCTAGTATGTCTGACCAGACCGTAACACATGGCAGATTTCAGCAGGATGGTGAGCCGTTTAAACACAACACCAATAGCATAGCAGACAGTGGTACTTTTAATTACAATGTTAATAACTGTGTATAGTTCTTTAGACGGTTGGTAAAAAAAATACACTCATATAATATGTTTCAAACCCCAATAAAGATCTTAAAAGAACGACGTATTTGAGCATTTAATTTTTTACACTATGACTTCTTATTATGGGGAATTATGGGTAATCCAGAGCATAGATTAAAAATATAACCGTTACGTACAATGTGTTAGCGGCGATGGATACCAAAAAGAGTTACTTAAGCAGATTCCAGTAAAGAAAAAGGAAAGGGATGTTGTACTTCATATGGGGCCCACCCAGATAATGTTGCTTACGGGCCTATTGTTTATGAAGGACCAACTCTGCCATATTTAAAAATAAATACAGAAATAAATAAATGCTCAATAAATGTATAAGCATACAATTAATTGCCAACAAAAAAGTGAGACATAAATGTATATAACTCTTAATTAGCTTCTTTATTTATTTGCCTTTGTAATATTTACCTTATTTATTTTTCTGTCCTTTATAATCTCCAACTTTATTTTTTAATTACTTATATTTTTAAGTATTTATTTATGTGCATGTTATAATATTTTTGTCTGTTTTATTCTTCCTTTGTATTTTTTTACCTTAGTTATTTCTGCCGTCAGCTTCGGAGCTTTCCTGGTTGCCACGGTCCTCTCAAGTTCGTCACATTTTCTTTTAAATTACGCATTAAATCTGTGAATGGGCCATATGGTGATGCTTAAAAGTATAAGGTTCTCACCTCAAATGATCTTAAAACATACTTTAATTGAACAACAGCAACAGAAAAGAGAACATTTAACTTAGTACTCTGAGCTCTGTGAGTTAAGAAGATGGGCCGCCAAGCCAACCAATGAGCAGAAGTTGACTCTCTAGGACACACCCCCTCCTCATTTGCATAATGATGCATAAATGCATAGAGAAATGTAAAAAGGGCATAGAGAAATGTAAAAAGGGCAGAGAGAAATGTAAAAAGGGCAGAGAGAAATAAACAGCGGCGAAGAAATAACTAAGGTAAAAAAATACAAAGGAAGAATAAAACAGACAAAAATATTATAACATGCACATAAATAAATACTTAAAAATATAAGTAATTAAAAAATAAAGTTGAAGATTATAAAGGACAGAAAAATAAATAAGGTAAATATTACAAAGGCAAATAAATAAAGAAGCTAATTAAGAGTTATATACATTTATGTCTCACTTTTTTGTTGGCAATTAATTGTATGCTTATACATTTATTGAGCATTTATTTATTTCTATATTTATTTTTAAATATGGCAGAGTTGGTCCTTCATAATTGTTGAGTCATTACACCATTGTGTTTAATTAAACATTTTTTTGCTGATCAATAGGTGTTGCAATGCGATTATTTTTTTTTTAGAAAAATAGTTAGAAAGGAAATTAAATAAGAAGAAATATACAGACAGGTAGAAAATTGTCTGTATTTTAGAACATTAGATGTAGGTGCTTTAGGAATGATCTTTGAACTTTACTGAAGGCATCCTGAATGGTTATCAGTTAATATTTCAGATTATGTACAACATTTTTCTCAATAAAAAAAAAAAATCCTGCATCATTCTTCATTTAAAACCATGGCTACAGAGGAACCAACGCACACAACCACCCTTTTAAAATCTGTTCAACCTGTTTGTGTGATAATCCTACCTCATCAAAGGGGAGGTAGAAATGAGGAAGTGATTGATGTGCTGCAAAATGGACTCTCAACCACAGAGTTTTTAGAATATATTCAGTATCATTTAGTAAACGTCAAATGACCTAAGCTCCCTCAAGAAGTAAAGTCTTCTCTGTCGCTTATTATAAACTGTCTTGTTATTAGTTTTTCTGTTCAATCTCTTACAGGGTTCCCGCGGGTCCTTAAAAAGTCTTAAAAGGCATTGAATTCTTCAAAATAAAAATAAGGCCTTAATTGGTATTAAAAATGTCTTAAATCAGTCTTTCGTAGGTCTTAATTTTTAAAACATCATACATAGGATCATTTTATTACGATTTATTGTTGTTATCTAAATAAAACGTTAAAATATAAAAAAAAATTTTTTAAATAAAAAAATAAATAACGGCTCACCATTATTGGTTCCGCCCCGATAGCGGAACCAATAAAAGTGTTGTTGCAGCCGGGACATTTGGGAGATGCGCCATTAACTTTTTGTCTGTAAAATATGAGCAAGTGTAAATGTAACGAAAATTGGCTATTCAGCCAAGAGTTTTCTCCATGGCTAAAACCAGTACCAGGGAACACAAATGAGGCACAGTGTATTTTGTGCAAGAAGTCATTCAAGCTCGGAACGATGGTAATTAAGGCAGTGGAGTCGCACATGCGAAGCACGAAACACAAAGCGTCAAAATCAAGTTTCCGAGAAACAGCTGGCATTTCTCAGTTTTGTTCCACCCTTTTCTCTGCAATGCCTCCACTTATCACCAAATCAAACATACAAAGAAAACGATACAAAGAAAAATAGCTGCAAAAAGACTTAGCACTGGTTATGTTGTGGCTTTAACACTGATTTGTTTTGTTCCCTGCTAAAACAAAGTTTGTCAATAATTGTTAAAATATATCTGTCATTTGTGTGTTTTTAGTTTTCTTCCTGTATGGGAAGCTTTTCAAAATCTGAAACATTAGTGCAGTGGTTTATGTTAAAAATAACCTTTGGGTTAAGTTTTCGCAAGCGGGTTTTTCTTGTGTTTCTTGTGGATTTGAACTTACATTTTTATTTCAAGTGGCATTAAAAAGTCTTAAAAAGTCTTGAATTTAACTTGCCTTATGCTGTAGGAACCCTGTGTTACCCTCCTATCACCTCCACCTCCTCTTGCCAATGTAAAAATATGGTTTTGCTTATTCATACTACTTATAAACAGTCCATAGCTGATGATCCACCACAACTGCAGTGTCAGCTTAGGATTTGCGTAAATGAGAGGCTTTAGATTTGTTTGGGATGAGTTCACAGTTAGATTCCCATGGCGTGCACATGGTTTCATCATGAGAACATTTGTCTTTTCTTTAGGCATGTATGAATAATTTTTGTAATGATAACTATTTAAAGATAAACTGTTCCCAGTGCCTTGCAAAGATAACCATAGTCCTGAATTTGTCACATATTGACCATGAACCTTGTATGTGCTGAAGTCAGATGAGCAATTGCAATGTAATTTTGAATCTGTTTAACTGCAACAGTGTCTTTATGTTATTGTACATACATCCAGGCAGTAAGAGGTTAAGGTTTACTATTAATCATGAAGGTGACAGAGCTGGAAAAAGAAGATGACTCCAGTCAGATATTAACAAAATCAATTCTATTAGACTTACATGAATAGTTTGTGATGGAAAAATAACTACCTAACATCCTTCACTGTGAAACACGGTGGTGGCAGCAGTATCATGTGGTGGGAATCCTTCTCTTCAGCAGGGAAAGGGAAGCTGGGTGTATAGAGCTTTACTATTACATGTAACCTTTACACTTCTCAGCCTCTTTAGTGCAGATATTTTTTCTTCTTCGCTGATTAATACAAATCAGCTTTCTGTCTGCCCTAACGCTACTTGAGAAATGCAGTGCTGGGGTCCATAGATGCGGGAATGTCTGACTCCTGTATTCATAATAAATGACTGTTTGATAAAATTAACCAAAAGACACTTGATGAGTTTATACTTGTGTCTACTAATAGACAGAAAATATCCTTTAGAATAATCACTGCAGCTAGATTTTATGATGGTTATTTTGAAACTCAGTCTAGTGTCAGAATAACTGGGATGTTAGGCTGATGTTGGATAAGCTCCTTCCAACAGTTTCCAAAGAGTTTAGATGTGAACAAAAGCATAGGAGAAATAAACCTTTGGAAGCTTTTATTCAGGGGTGATACTGTATTGTAAACTGGTGAGAAGAGATGTGAACATTCAGCTGCTGCTTTGAAGGAGACAGGAATCACAGGGGGCCATAGCATATCAACATGCAGCCTGTCAGAGTCTCTGTTGCTTATGTAACACCAACCTTAAAAAACAAAAACTCCTTTCTCCTCACTAACAACCTAGAGCCTGCTGACAAGAAGGCCTCTTTTTGTAGTTGGAGGTCTGCAAATAACTTTTTGGTATTTGCCTCTTTTTCTGTGTCTAGTTAACATCCTTACAGATTTATATGTATGAATGTGGCGTTGGATTTACAGACACAAAACCAGAGGCAGGGCTCTAATTGGCTGCTTTCAAAATTCATACATCCATACTGTGTGTAATCCTCATCAGCTCCAGGAAAGCAGTAACACCATATATTTTCACCAGAGTTTGAAACAGACGCAAATCAATGTCGACACCACCTCTGGTGGAAAATCATCTTGAAGACAGCAACAAAACAGTCTGGAGAGATCCGTTCTGGGTATATAGTGACATTTCCCCTCACCCTGGGTTTGATTCAGTGACATTGTCTGAAATAGTTACTGCTTGCTCTGTGCAGTCTTTGACAAATTCAATGGCTGGAAGGCTGGTGAGGGTGACTATTGATTTCTTTTTAAATGAAAGAGTGTCCTTGGGGAGTGTCTCTGTTGTTCTTTGGTTGCTAGAGTAGAAGCAGGGGTAAGAAGTTCATATCAGTCCCTTTAATCTCCATAACTTCATTATACAGGCTTTGATAGAGAGCAGGCATCTTGTAAATGTGATTCAGCGTTCATGAGTCCCAGGGGATGGTGGCCATATTTTTTTTTACCAGCTGCTATTCTGTCTCCAGGGCACTCTTGTTTTTAGCAAGAGTTACTGTGTATAGTCACATTGCAAATTTGAGAAAATCGTAGGGACTATTATTTCACAGCAGCGAGGTCACCTGTTTTTTTAATTAGCCTGATTTATTGGATTGAGAGAAT
Organism: Cyprinodon tularosa; assembly: GCF_016077235.1. Lineage (NCBI taxonomy): Eukaryota > Metazoa > Chordata > Actinopteri > Cyprinodontiformes > Cyprinodontidae > Cyprinodon > Cyprinodon tularosa. Next base: position 4,077,906 of record NW_024039085.1, on the reverse strand, counting down.
CCCTTCAGGTTCAATAACTGCTTAGTTTGTTATTTTCTCAAGTGCTTTAAATGTTTTTAACCTAATCGTGTTCCTTTAAATAGTCTCTTATTTTACAGAAAAGGTTGTGAAAGTGTACTTATACACTTCTCAATGTTCTTGTTTTTTTTTTTATTTACATCTAAACTTTCCTCCTGAAAAACAAATTTCAATGTCAGACAAATAGATTTGAAAAATGCAAAATGCAGTTTCTAAACAATGTATTAAGGTAAAAATTGTTGTTTTACTCCCTCTTAAATCACAAATTAATTGCTATTTAAGAACTTTTTTTTGGATAACTGGGTTCAATTTCATTGCCACAACCAGGTCTGATTCCTTACAGCCCTTTCGAGTCACTTAAATAGAACTTGTTTGACAACACGAAGTAGGCCAAACAGCAGCTAAGTAATGCACATCCTGTCATGACCTTAAAAAGAATCTTATCAATTAAATCATTGACCTCTATTTATATGGAAACAAATCAACTTTGAATTCTTTGAAACTCAATTGAAAGCAAAATGAAAACAGATTGTCAGGAACAATGTCAAACTTTCCCAGAATTGTCTGGCTTGCTTAAATTACTCCAAGAAAGCCATAACATGTTGTCAATGAGATCAACCCAAATCTCAAGAACAGTGGTTAAGAACAGTGTTCATTATTTAACTGTAAAAAAGAGACTGGACAAAAATGGTATCTATGGTAGAGTTTTACCTAATCCACTGCTGGAAAATAAGAATATTTGCCTGTTTAAAGTAGTTGAAATAGTGTAATGATTATCAATATAAAGTCCAGTATATAGTCACAGCTCTATATAGTGATTGAGGGATTTAGGGGTTAGGGTGGCAGTTCGGACACAGCCTAGAACTTTTGGAAAGTGTGTTCCACTTCATCGGGGAAAGAAACATTTCAGAAAAAGAACAACTGACCTACAGTCAAGGCTTCAAGGTCTGGAAGACCTGCCTTAAGTGTTGGAAAAATTAAACTGCTCTCTACTGAAACCGTGAAGCAGAAAATCTAACCAGCAGTTTGTGCTACAAGCATGTTTGAGTTACGCAACAGGATGGTGATCTAATGCCCACCAGCAAGTCCAACTTTAAAGGGTTACAATAATAAAATGATGGTCGTTGATGCTATAAACCCTGCTACTTGACTTTATTAAAAACAATAATACCGGTAACCATTGACAGCAAAGGATGCAATGGAAAATATTTTATTAGTTTAGAAGTTACTCCTATCACAGAGTGAATTTTATCCCAAACCAAATGAAAAAGAATAAATTTAAAAACTTTCTTTTCTTTCTTTCTAGTTGTATTAGGCAGATCATAGCTTAAATGTATAGTGGAGGATTTTCGAGAATTTCTGAAAAGACCCGCCCTCTCCTGCAAAAATGCACATGCACAACCCTGTACCCGCTCCTGAGAGGTCTATTATACGCGTGCAAGAGCATGGTTGAACCAATTTCTTCTCTTGCACGCTCTGTTTAAAAGTTTCTGTTTACATTGCTCATACAAGTATACTTTCCAAAGAAGATTTGAAGTTTTTCCACTATTTCAGACTCACCACCGGTGAGTGAAAATGGGGATGAACATGTAGGACGGCATTACGTAAACATATCACCAGAATAATTGACAATTAGGAGGACCACTTATTGTGATGATCCACCTGGAAAAAGAACATCCTTTACTATACCTTTAAAAGAAAAACATCTAAGTTTGCATACTTTTAGTTTTATGCTCGAAATCAAAACTTTCATAAAAGTATAAATTAAAGCTTGTTTAAAGTTTTCTTATTTATATATACTAATGAACTTATTGTGAATAAGAAAAGTGGGGATTACCTTTATTCTTTCCTAAAAGAAAAAAACAACCATTTGTATGTATAATTACAAAAGGAAGCAAAGCAAAGATTAGAGTATTTTAAAGGTTTCATTTGGAGAAGCCTTTAAATGGTTGTTTGATTGTAATCGAAGTGGACATTAAAGGTAGGAAGGTGCTTGGAAATGGTTCTTGTTATAAATTAAATTTTAAAAGTCAGTGAAACAGGCCTGTTTTGCTTGATATGCATGCAATGAATTCACAATGACAGGGCATAACCTTTTTTAGGAGGCCATGCTTTTTCAAAATTCCTGTACACAACTGTTTTAGACTCATTGTAAGTTATTGCAAATGCAGTTGTTGCTGCTTAGTTTTGGTAGAGCCGTTATTAGTATTAGGGTGCTATCACTTTTTCTCAGATGACCATTTAGTTTAATCCATTTAATCTACAATTTTCTCTGATCTCCCTACGGCAGCTTTATGTTATAGTTAGACATTAGGCTCTGACAAATTCTATAAGCAGTTGATTTGTTTTTACCTACTTAATACCTGAGTATCTAAACTTCAGTAAGATGTTAACTTCTTTTAAAGAATTTCTTTATTTTTACTCATTAATTCACCAAGGCTAAAGTTAAGTATGATTCGCCCTTAGAATCCAGACAATCCCCAGATGTCATTAGGGGATGGAAACACATGATAATGTGAGCACAGCCTAAAAGAAAGGAACTACAAAAAACAAGTTACACAAATTTTGTGCATGGCTGTAGCTGTCCCTATTAAACCCCAAACATATGAAAGTGAGAGCATGTGTGCAGAATACATGTGAAGAAAGAAAATTATTTTTGTCCTGTCATGCAAAAGATTGTGGGCAACCATATACTCCTAAGTGTCGAATAAGAACTTTCCCTTTGCTAACTGAAGTATCAATAGGAAGCATCCTGCTTCCTCCTACCTACCGCCCTCCTTCCAACCAGCGTCAAGCACTTAAAAGCACTTATTTAGTAACCGCAAACATATTTCTGCTTTTGCTTAAGAGTCCTCACAGAGTTGACCAAATTGGATGGACCCCATGTTTTATTAACCCCTCAAAACCCACTGGCCGTTTTAAAGCGTTTACAAATAATAACTCAGAATGCATAAAAATTACACCGGTAAAATGTTTACCTATAGACATGTTAGAGATCGTTGGAAAGCTTAGATTCTCCACAATTCAACCACCAAGTTCATTTCATGGACATAGTGAGCACCAAAGTGCAATTATAGCACCATGTCTAAATGTAGAAAGCAGCCCCAACAAGCAAGCATGTCTTTATTTCTGCTGTTCAAAAGAGACTTGAATTTAGAGAAAAAAAAAAAAAAAAACTCTTCTTTGAACAGATGCAGCTTGTGCTTGATGCAGCTTGGGTGTTTTACTCACCCTATTTTCATGTATATATTCAGAAACTAGAAGGTGTTAGCTTTCGAATAACGTATCAGACATGTAATTTGGGCAAGTACTGTAACTGAGTTCCTCAGTTATTTGCTTTTCTATTTGAGTATGCAAAATAGGCGAATTTCCCAGAAATGAGGTGGATATTAAGAGGTTAATTATTCCTGACTTTTATGTAAACAATCACCCAATTCAAACATGTCTTTGATCTAAAGTGTCTCAAGCTCAAATCCTCATGAGCCGCTGTCCTGCAACTTTTGAAATGCTCGAGTATAAGTTCATTACCAGAGGTTCACTCTTGCTATTGAGGTTATTTACCCATTTAACTCAGGTGTACAGGTAAAGGCCTACATCTAAAAGTTGCAGGATAGCCCTTGAGGGCCCTTTGAGTTTGACAAAACATTTGAGTCAATCATAATGTATTTAAGCTTGATCTATTTGTGTAAAGAAGAGGTCTGCTTTGGTCTCTCCCTTTGAATTAACTTTCCAATGAACCTAGATACATTTTAATTGAAGGTGCTTGAAGGTGTTTTTAAATAGCTACGACATGAACTTTGTATAATATTTTTAACTGAATTTTACTCAAACAATATAAAACTGTTTCTGTCAGTGGGCTTTATGTGGTAGGAAGAGTACAACAGTTCCTTGGTCAGCCACACTCCCGCAGTGTTGGCCTATTCATTATTTCAACGAGGATGCTGTGGCTAATCTTTTCAATATTGATCTGTCAGGGCGGACTGCTGGGCGTTGTGCCAGTCTTTTAAAGTCCAGGTCCAACCCTATCAATGCACTCCTTTAAGGAACTGCTGGACAGAGTGCTGGATCGTTCAAGCAGGTAAAGTTGGTGTATTTTGATGTTTGTGTGGGCCCTAATGTAGAGAGATCTATGCTGGTCTTCCTTCTAGGGTAGTATCTACTCAAATAAGAGCAATTTTCTTTGTTCCACAACAGTGAATCTTTGGGGACACACAACACCGACCATTGGCATCTTTATGTCCAGCTGTGTAGGTCAAAGCAGTGACAAACAAAAAATTTGCTTCCCTGAGAGGAAGTTGCTTCGCCGTCCTTCGAGGCTGAAGGAGAAGGTGATCTAGACTGAAGGCGAGCAGGATCAGTAACACTTGTTCCTCCCTTGTCTGTCCTCTGGGGCCTTTGTCCCCACAGCCCCCGCATTCAGGCCTATCGGCTGGTTGACGCAGCAGGGTGTGTTTTTAGCTCCTGTTATATAGAATCAGACAAGCTTGTCAGAGGATCTTGCTCTGTAGTGTTGAACTGACAGGATGGCCTGACCCGCCTGTCAGAGCCAAGTTTCACAGACTCACTGTCTGTCAGACTCTGACAATACAAAGACAGTGACTGATGAATACCTGAATGTCTCTGCTCTTCTAAAACTACAACTTTTATATGTAATGTTCACAACACAGCATTTTACTGTACGGTGTTTCATATTCTAAATTCAGACTCACCCTGAGACTCGTCTTTTACCTTGCATTTATCATCAAACTTAGAAATGACAACCAAACAGACTGACCCTGCTGTAATGGGATTTATTTTTGTCATTTATTTATTGACTGATGCAATGTGACAGCTATGGACAAGTTTGGAGATCATGTAAAATGTTTCCTGATCATCATTTAGAATAATTTACCTGTGAGCTTATATATAGTGAGGTTCAAAACATTTACCAGTTAGTGAATGACTGTATTACTGTATATTAATACATTACTGTGTACAGTCTCCCAAAATGTAATGAAAGATTTATAGAAAGGATATTTTATTAACTTTTACACTGCCATTAGATGTGTTTTTGGAGGTTTTTCAAGCACCATGGTTGTTGATGATAAGGTTTACTGGTTTTACTGTTTAAAATGGCAAAGTATAGAGAATTGTTTAGAATGTAAAAAAAAAAAGAAGAAGAAGAAAAAAAAAGAAGGGTTGGAAACTTAAACATTAGGAAAATAGTAAATACACACACAGATGTGGCAAAAAGATGAATCTATCAATGGCTACACACTGAAGGTCAAAAATCCTCAGAAATAAAACAAGACTTAATGGCAACAACCAATGAGGTTCCACTTTCCACTGCATGCTCATTCAAAGACTTAAGGGTCCCATATTATGCAAAATTCACATAAAATTTTTTTGTAAGAGTCGCATATGTCCTGAAAGTCTGTGTATGAGATTCACGAATGAAAAAAACCCTTTAGCCTTTCACTGCCTTTCTCCGCCTCTTAGCTAATGTGTGCTCAAAATGCTCAGTTTGAAAAGCATTCCCCTTATGATGTCAAAACGGGAAATAAGCTGCCCAGGGCGGGTTGTAGCAGCCCATTGGCCAAGCTATGGCCTTCATCTAATGTATTATTCAGTGTTCATTGGCTGTCTTTACAAACTCTGCCTGCCTGTCATGGTTGTGTGTTGTGGGAGCGCAGCCTTCCGGAGGACGGGGAATGGAATGCCAAAACAGCTCGCTTTGGAGAGGGCTGAATGAGGACTTTTTTGGTAAAGGCCATCTACCTAATCGGAGAAAAATTTTCCTGCACAAACTGCAAAAACATATGCTGGGGACCTCATTGTTAATATTTGTTATTTTCAAATGTAGCATAACATGGGACCTTTAAGGGATCCATACCTGACATTCAGAATGCTTTTTGTTCTGTGGAGTGATGAACCAAAACTGGAACCCTTTGGTGTTATGGATCAACTATATGCTTTGTAGGAATGAAGTGAATGCTGAAAATAACCCTTGCCTACATTGAAACATAGGGTGATGCTTTGGATATGCTGTACTTTCACTGCAGCTCAACAGGTTGTTAAAGGGCTGCATAAAATAAAACAAAAATATACTATAAAAATGGAAGTTGGATGCTGTAATACATCGGGTAAAGTGAAAAAAAAAATTAGTTATTTCACCTTTCCCGTTCATGAACCTTCACGGATGGGTTCGTCGTTGGTTTGCCAACTTGGAGGGGGAGGATTTGCCATCGAACTTCTGGCCAAAGAAAAAAACATAATATGTAGCCAACATTTCAAAGAAAAATGTTTTCAAGATGATTTTCATAATAGCAATAGACACAGCACTGGGACTTGATCAACAGCTGATACCGCACCGTGACGTCACAAACCGGTTGGTGGTAGTTGTAATCTTTGACAAACATGGATGTCTCCAGTAAATCAGATTCAAATTAAAATTACTCTGAATTAAAACACTCATATTGAACAGTATGTAATAACATATTTAAAGTTTTTTTCAGAAGTTTGTATTCTGAATATGACCGGAGTTTTCCTTTAATAGCAACAACTCATACTGGCTCAAGTGTTAAGTAAAATAGATAGACTTTAATAAGAAACTTAAAAACTGTAATTGAGGGAGCCTGGTTAATATTGGCAGGGAGAGTATTTTAGAGTTTTGGAGCAATGGTTGATAAAAAAATTTATTTAGAAAAATGTTTTAGTATTGATCTTACACGTGTAAACATTTGGAAAGCAATGCACCATCTGTTGCTCAGTAAATATTGGGTTGAGAGATGTTTAAAAAAATGGCATCATGATGAAAGTTAACTTTCATTTTGATATGGAAATATTTTTATTCAAAGTAGACATAAGAAAAGTTAATCTGCCGTTATTGACTGATAATAAACTTAGAACAAAACTCCTACTCTAAAAAGGAAAAACACCTTGTACCCTTTGTTTTCAACAGAAAAAAAACCCAAAACATTTGTTTAAAAGACATTGTTGTTATCCTAATACAGTGAAAGTAATTGAGAAATGTGTTTACATTTAGACCTTTCAGTGAATTGATTTCATGACATACGCCAAGTAAATGGCCATGGAAGGACCTCGTTTATTTAATTAGAAGAGTGTCAGTCAGGTCCTCAGGTCAGTTCATATTCATCATCCAACTGAGCCAGTAGCAAGACAAGGAGAAGTGTTTCACTGAAGTGTGTACGGGTGATTGACCTGTTTACCTCCTAAATCACTGAGGCTGAGAGCTGCAGTGCACGCTAGCTCTCACAGAGTAGTGACCAAACAGTCAGTTCGACAAAACTCAGGCATAGGTCTATTTCTCCTACTTAACTATGTTGCAGAACTGATGCTACCTTTACTGCTATTTGTTCTTGCTTTCTGGGAAGGAGGGCGTATTAGAGTTGGATAGATGGAGTGGGTGTTGGCAAGTGCCATGTGTTGCAGCTAAGCTCTCGACCTGTCATAACCAAGTTGCGTTATGTGTGAGATCGGACAGCCAGGCAGGGTTCTGCTGGCACGTTTGGGATTTGCAGCTATCAGCAGGAGTGATCTGCACTGCAGAGGCAGTAAGAAGAGGGTGGAGAGCAGACTGTGAGTGAGCCAGGAAAAATGGGCTAATAGCAAAAATAATCTCCCATGGGAGAGTGAGTCATATACAATAAACAGCTTTTAGGGTACAAGCATATTAAAATATTGCTATGAAAACTGACAAGTGAGGACATAGGATAAATATTTATCTGTACCTTTTGTCTGAGCGAGCTTAATGCACATGTGTGGGTGAACATGACAGGAAGTTGCTTTTTTAAAAAGTCAGAGGATAGCCAGCAATGCGTATATAATCTTTCATAACACTCTTTCCTATAAAAGCACTCTGTCCTGTTGGTAGGAAATTACAATTAATTCATAAAAACAATTACATTTTATAACCACATCATCAAAACTATTTTTTTTTTTTAATAATGAATGCACTGAATTTCTAGGAATTGTGCAGAATAACAGTATTTGTTTTATTGAAACAAAATAGTATAAACAATTAATTGTTTTATACACCTTAACGGGTCCAAAATAGATAAATATTTACATCTGGTTGTGACATTAACATCACAACCAGATGTATATATACACACACACACATATATATATATATATTTATATACATATATATATAAAAAAAAAAATATATATATATATATATACATATATATATATATATATAGAGAGAGAAGTCATATATATATACATATATATTTATATTTATATATATGTAAATCTCTATATATATTTATATATATATAGATATATGTAGATATAAATATATATATATATATATATATATATATATATATATATATATATATATCAGCTCTAAAAACATCTAAAAACATCTCTATCATTCTGTTTAATTTTATCTGAGTCAATTTACTCATCCCAGCGCTGCAGCAAATAGTCTGTCTTACTTTTTATTTATTGGCTTAGTTAATGTTATATTTCCAGTCCTCATCTTTAGTACAGCAAAACATATCAAAGCCCTTTTTTTTTATTAACCAGGGCATGAACCAAACATTAATCACAATGATCAGCCTGATTTTAAATGAAATAAACCGATTAACACACTCACCATAACACAGGGCACGTGCGACCGGTTCTGATAACGAACTTCGTTGTGTTTTTTTAAAAGTGGTGCGTTCTGCTCCTCATCTATACGTTAACAACTGCCAGCCTGCTAGGTAACAGCTTCTCTGCTCTTTCTAGCACAATAACAGTCTACACACAACATTGCGCCCCCTCATTCATAAAAAATCTGGGACATTTTTGGGGACAGCTTTAGCCTGAAACAGGTGGTCCAAAATGGGGAATTCTGGTCAATGTACTATATATATCCTTGGTGTGACCTTTACAGGATACCTTTGATGATGAGCTGATGAGTATGTTTACAGTACAGTATTTTATTTTCAACTATTTACCTTTTTTGCTGCTGTAACACTAGAATTTCCCCATTGTGGTAAAATAAAGAGATTTTCTATTCTACTATATTCTATTCTATGAAGAGACAAGATCACAGTGACAATTTATAAAGTACATTGTTTTCATGAACATTTACTAATTGTTTCAAATAGCATTAATCTCTGAGGCTATTTTATTTTATTTTTGTTCTATTTTTCTTCGCTGAGCCAGCCTAATCATCCAGCTCCATCACACTAATTAGTTCAGCATCATTCCGTTTTGCTCATCAGCAGTTCACAGCTGATAGAGTATCATTATTCACAGTTGGTGTGAGGGTGAAGTGGAACTAATGTTCTAGCGATATAAAATATAGAATTATATGGTTGTTCTTCACACGGGACCTTCCATAGTTGATTAAAATGACTTTGACTTGATTTTACCAAAAATGCAGTATTCCTCCTTTGAATGGTCTGAACAGGACTTCTCTCTCTTATGGCCAGATTTATGAAGTGTAATACTCATATTTAGCTTTGCAGTTTACCCTAAACTTTCTATTTAAGATACTGATATGAATTGTGGTGTGTAAGATGTTATAAAAGCTTGTAATAATAAAACATAATCATGTGAAAACCTTTTTCCCTATTCTGTCTTTTTGACGGCCTCCACAGAGGCCTCCACAGAACAGATTCATTTATACCTCAACCAAATGACACACATGCTGATTTATGATCTAATTCTACACAGGACATTGAAAGAAAATTGATTGGCCTGCTGGATCATCAATCCTAAATTTGCAAGACATTTGTGAATGATATGTGACAAAATGTAAAGAGGCATGCCGTGACTTTTGAGCAGTAATCAGAGAAGCTGCAAATAATAAAATATGATTGTTTCTGCATGTAGATATTTGTTAATTTTTCGCTACTGTGGTAACTTCAGTATGTTGTTTTGGCTGATCAATATAATTTCTATTGCCATATCACTGTGTCAGCTGGAAATGCCATACTGGGGCCCTGAGCGTGCCTGGGTGGGCTGATTGGATTGGCCCAAGGTTGCATTCGGAAGATTAAGCTATGGTGCATTACGGAGAAGTGATCGGAGCAGCAGGATGTGGGAATGGTTCCCAGAAAAGACAAAAACCGGGTGGCACGGACATGAAATGACCTTCAGGATCAGGACAATTAACTCTCATCCTTTTATTTTCCCACTGCTGAGGGGGCTTCTTTGTTAATCATTTCATAGTAAATGCAGACTGAATCATTTAATCATTTATCATTGTTGCAAAATGGCTCTTTGTTCTTGCATGGTTATTTTGCAAAGATATGATAGGAATACTGAAACAGTACAGAATAATTACAATACATTTTATGTTTATTGGTAGCAAGAAGTCTAATAAATTCCAAATTGTATTTGAATTCATTTTGTAGGCCATATGAGCCAGAAAAATAGCATTAGAGTTTATAGGGGGAGTGAATTTGTGATGAAATTAACTGGCAAGGTCAAACACAGCCCTTTCAGGGAGAATCAGTCGCTTTATCTGCCATAATGGATGAAATGGTTTGTAGCTAAAGAAAACAAATAACAAAACAAACAGAAAAGACCTGAGTCACTATTGTTTTGAAGTTCAGTCTTAATAATGAGATATTTTATTCAGCTTAGCTTCACAGGTCACCTATAGGTTGTGTATGTTGAGTAGATCAACATTAGAGATTGTTGATCTTGTGCCACAGGCATCATATGTATAATTATTTTAAAGACACAGTCTTGAATAATGTTCATACAGAGGGCGCCCAGTTTTGAATGAAAATACTTTCAATGAGGCCGCTGCTTGATTAAGTAATGAAGGTAAATTATCTCTTCATTGTGCATAATAGACACTTTTTTAGCATTGCTCTGATGTAAATTAGAATCACTTTTATCTCACTGAAGATAGTTTAACTTCTCAGTATTTCAGTCAGGTGCATTCAGTAGAGATGAATCAGCTAATAGTCTCCTGTGGCATCCCATCATATATTAAACCATATCAGGGACATACTGCCTTTTAACTTTTTGGAAGGATGCCACAGCAGATTAATGGATCGTATTAAAAAGCTGCTATGAAACAAAACAAATGCCTTTTTTTCCTGTTACTGGTGAAATGCAGTTGATTCACAGTCATAAAACATTATCAAGTAATATATACTCAAAGATTCCTCACCAAAAGTTTTAGCATTCTCTTCAGTATTTTTTATTTACATTCCCATTGATGGTTAAGATATATAGTAATTCATCATTTGCACCAATATGGTAAAAAGATACATAGCCTGACTTAGGCTGTCCTCAATTTTATATTATTAATTTCATTAATTTGTTTGCTTAATTTTTTACATGAAAAAAAAAACTCATTTTTATCTATAGTTGAATTTAAAAGTGGAAAACCTGTAAGCTAGTTCAAGGGCTGAGGACAGCATAATAACCTTGGTAAGCAGATAAGTGATGCAGCTACCACAGTGTGTGTATTTGGGATTATAGAAACCAGGATTTACTGAAGACATATAGAGGCTGTTAAGTTTTTAACAGGGAAAATAGAAAAGTGAGGAGGCGCTGTGTGAGTGTTTTTGTTGGTTTCTATGAATATACATGCCACCAGCAGCCCTTCTATAGGAGAGGAGATGATCTTGGATTAGATATCAGATCTGTCCTTTTTCGTCCTCTGTTTGGCTGCTGCCTTTCAGGCTGATTCTTATATTTTTAACTCAGACATCTGATTGATTTCCTTCAAGTTCATGTGAAGCACAGCAGTAGTTATTCTCATCTAAATTGTGGAGCAGGAAACTTACAATTTCAGTATTTTCTTTTGGCTTAGTTGCTAAAGTTATTAGCCTTACTAAAAGTCTGTCGATGCCGTTTCTTGTAAAAGTCTCACCTTTTTTCATTTAATAAGGTTTTATCTACAAACTAAAGGTGTTTTATTGGAATATCATGTAAACCATCAACATACGGTACTGCATAGTTGTGAAGTCAAAGGAACGGGATGAAGGGTTTTCTTTTTTGGTGGCAAATAAAGGTGGAAGGTCTCAATGTTCATTTATTTTATATCATCCATCCATCTTCTCTCATTTATTACATAAGGGTTGTAGTGAGGCAAGTGCCTATCTTCAGCAGTCTGTTGGCGTAAGGTGGGGTACAGCTTAAATAGGTTGGCAGTCTGTTGCAGGGCCATTTTGTATCTTGATTGATTCAGACAACCCAAAATTCAATTTATCACTAGAAAAGCACTCAGAGCAGAGGCCACTGCTAAGTAGCTAATTTCTCCTGAGATATTGTAACTTCCACCTTAGGTTAATACCTGTATTTAATGGTAGGTAATCTTTCAAAAATATTGCTGATATTTCCTTGGACTGAGCTGCACCTTTGGTAAAAATGTCATTAAAATCTGTTCATCATTTATTTTATTTAGATGGAAAGAAAATTAAGCTTTTTCATCTAGATGCAAAGCAGACAGATTGTTTTTTTTCCCCCTGAACACACCATTGTCAGGGAAATGTAGTGGGGCCGGCATAATGCTGCAGGGATGCTTCTTTAGCATGGAAAGGAAAGCCGATCAGTTTTGATGTAGAGATGAAATAAATAGAAGGAAATCTTTGAATAGATTGGAAAAGAGTGGGAATATTCAGCTGAAGAAAACTGAAAATTCTTGCGGCTGTGGTAACAACAAGGGGGTTCTACAAAGTTTTCACTCAAGGAAAAATCACCTCCCCAGTTTTCAGACTTTTTTTCTTACTTTTTAATTTTTATATCACTAATAGTCTCTAGTTTGTCTTTTTTGTCACAAAAAATAATTAATAAAATATTAAGAAGGGGTTTGTTATGAAAGAATGTGAAAAAGAAGTGGGTCAGAAATAACCCAAACTGACCCACTAAGATGGTTTGGTCTTTTATAACCCAAGAAATGGGTTATAATATTCTACCCAAATTATGGATGAATTAACTGCTAATTTGGATAAATTCAACCACACATATTTGTTAATAGACCCTACCCAAACGCTGGGTGAAATTAATAGCAATTTTTGTCATGAAAAGGGGCAATGGACCCAGTATACAGGCGAGACAGACAGTGGGAGGTTTAAAAACCTTTAGTGAGTAAACAAAACAGAACTGAACAGAAACAGAACAGAACATGGGCTGCTGTGAATCTGCGGACATGCAGCGGCTGCAGGGGGGAATTGGGGCGACACCCATCACTGGCAGTCTGGTTGTGGGAGAAACACAGGTAAATGACCACAATAATCTAACAGAAGATGATTATTTGTGTGAGTCACCAGTTTTAACAGTTCAGTCCATCTTCTCGGGTGAGGCAGGATCCAGTCGATGGACTACCAAATGAGATGTGGCACTGAGCCGCCCAGAGTGTCCCTTATGCAGCAGCCCCAATGAGCAGACAGGAGTCCGAGCCAGGTCAGGGAAACAGTTCAGAACCGCATGATTCCGGGATCCAGGAGTCTGCAGCCCGGTCAGGGGTTTCGATCCTACAGGAACAGACAGGAAAGGAACAGAGACAAGACGTGGTACTAGGAGAACTGCGGAACTTTAAACTGGCTCCAACCAAGCCAGGCCTACAGAACCTAAAACTATACCACCCCCCGCTCATTCATTGTCTTTTTCATTTTATTGTTTCACCAGCAACATTTAGTTGTTTAATAATAATTTTAAATCCCTCATATTGACTCTAACACATTACAGTACAGTCAAATTGCAATAGACTACCTATATCTATGACAAAATACATGCTAAATCTGGTCATATACCATGCAATAAACCAATAAACATGATACTGCAAACTAACGAGGCACCCACATTACAAAAAGGAAGATATTAGTTAATTATGGAACAATTTCAAACAGCATTATTAAAACAATGCACAAATGTGTATAACAAGTGAGAGCAGCAACAAGCCAAATGTCAAACTGGTACAAAAAGCTTTTCCTTTGGCCCTTAGCTCCACTGAAGGCAAGTATTCTAATTTGAAAAAACTTTACCTGATCATACTCCTCTCCTGGCATTTCATAGACTGCTCTCGTCAGAAATCCCCACAAACGTTCACACTGCTGCTTGTATTTAATGTGTAAGATAAAAGAATGCCTTGAAGGAAACATTGATGGCAGGAGGCAGTGTGTCATGGTCCAAAGGCTGTGCAGCAGTGGTGACAGATGCTTAAGATGCATGTAGCTACCTCTCTCTTCCTGGACCTGCCTTTGAACCTGTCTGTATGACTTGCTATGAAAATGGTCAGTCAGATGCTCCAACTGTGTGAGCTGATGGTGCATAGGGCATGCAGCTTGGCACAGTCATGGGCGTGGTGTGTTCCCAGGTGGAGCTTGTCTTTCCAGGTGATGAGATTAAAGCACAAACAACCAGGTGCTGGGTCAACCGATGCATGTTGGTTTGATGAATTTGGAAAAACATATTGACCCATAGCATGGATTTCACACACAAAAAAATAACCCAGGTCCCATAAAAATAACCCTACTACCCTAAATATAACTCATAATGGGCGAAGAATGTCATAACCCAGTGTTTGGGTAGATAATGTAACCCAGCATATTTTATAGTGTGAACTCTTTTCTAAGTTTAGATTGGAGTCATTCCCCAGTCTTTTCCATATATATATCCTTTCTTTTAGTCTAGGGACTAACACGTTCCTTACCTCCTATGTTTGTCCATCCACAGGAGAAGACCGGACCAGAGAGAATGTGGTGGGCTCCACAGATGCTCAGTCAATCACTGCAGCTGGGACAGAGTCTGGCCCCAGCAGGCGAAGGCTACACTGTTGCATCAGAGTAACAGCCTTGCAGGTGCGGAAGGCCCTGTGGGGGGTCGCGATGGTGATGTGCGTGTGCTCGTCCTGGGCGGGCTCCACCCAGCTGGCCAAGCTGACCTTTAAGCATTTTGATGCCCCCTTCACGCTCACGTGGTTCGCCACCACTTGGAACTGCCTCTTCTTTCCGGTCTACTACATCGGCCATTTGTGCAAGAGTCCGGAGAGGCAGACGCCCAGGCAGAGATTAAGGTTGGGAGATTTGTCATCTCTAGACAAATAGATAAACTTCATGTCAAAAAGGGTTTTGTTTTACCCTTGTTTTAAATCAAAATTTAAACTGAGTGATGTTTGAACCCCTAGAGCAACTTCAGGAAATGAAAGCATAGTATGTGTATGCATAGCCTTTCTGGAAAATAGACTATAGAAACAATGCAGGAAAAAAATTATAGAAATCTGCAAAGTAGATCTACTCAGCTCTGATTGTACCTATTTCTGAACACGGCAGTAAAAACTAGTACCAGTACTGAACCAGCAGTATTGGAAACATATGTATATTTATTTGTGTTTTAGTATCTTGGAAAGTACTTTTCTGTGTGTTTTTATTCCTATTGTGTGCAGAACTTTGAATTGTCTTAATATTGAAATGTATCAAATAAACTTGCTTTGCCCTAATATATCTTAAATCAAGCTAATACTTTGGTCAAAAGTTTCACAGTGTTGATTATTACAGAAGATTAATATTGAAGATTCAAGATGGAGGGTAATTATAATAATTCTAACCATATTCTGTTCTTTCCTGTCTAAGGATCAGTTTTGGAAAAATATCATAATAAAATATCAGAAGTTCTCAAGATAAAATCAACATACCGTATTTTGATTAGTTTTTAGTATTCCTTTATTAAGGTTTTAATCTTGTCACAAATAGTGTACCACTTACGAGTAAAAAACGGACTAACATTAATCATGAGAGACCCCTCATTCCTAATCCACAAAGTGTTCTATCAGTCCACCCTTTGAATCTATAACAGCTTTGACTTCTGTGGGAGGTCTGTCCACACTGCTTTGGAGTGTAAACTATATCGACAATAATATCCAAATTTTAACTCTGTGCTTAAGGGACATCCCATTCCTAATCCATAGCGCCTCAATATGACGTTGGTCCACCCTTTACAGCTAATAATAATAATTGAACTTTATTGATCTCACATTAGAGAACTGTACCTCTGCATTTAACCCATCCCTGTGGGGAGCAGTGGGCTGCCCTTGTGCAATTGGGAGCAATTGAGGGTGTAGCTCAGGAACCCAGAGAGTGGAGGCAGTGGGATTCAAACCGGGTACTTGTAACCTTCTTAGAGCACAGGCACACTGCTCTAACACACTAGGCCAACACTCCCCCTAGAATACTGTATCTTCTTCTCTTTTTGGGAGGCTGTCCACAAGGTTAATGAGTGTGTTTCAGGGAATGTTTGACTATTCCTGCAGATGTTGAATGACATGGCCTGGCTCTCAGTCTCTGCTGTAATTCCTCCCAAAAGTGTTAGGCCTGTGCAGGACAGTCAACTTCGGTTCTTTATGGACCTTGCTTGTGCCCTGATGCACAGTCATATTGGAAGAGGAAGGAGCCAGCTCCTAACTGTTCTCACTCAATTGGGAGAATGGTATTGTCAAAAATGTCTTGGTGTAATGAAACATTTAGAATTGCTTTCACTGGAATTAAGGGGCCAATTGCAAACTCCAGATAACTTGTCTCATCTGCTCTGGAATTCATTGGCGGTGCGCTTCACACCACTGCATCCGACACCTTGCATTGCAGCCGGTGATGGATGGCTTGGATGCAGTTGCTGGACCATGGAAACCTATTCCATGAATCTCTCTGTTCGTGAGCTAATCTAAAGGCCACGTAAGTTTTGAAGTGTGTAGCCACTGACTCTGCAGAAAGTTGCCGACCTTTTCACACTATACGCTTCAGCATCTGCTGACCCTGCTCTGCCCGGTAACATGGGGCTGCAGTCATTCCTAAACACTTCCATTTTCTTGTGATACAGCTGACATTTGGCTGTGGAATATTTAAAATGAGGACATTTCCTAAATGGATCCGTTATGATCCAAGTTCCACAGTGGAATTGCCTGAGCTTCTCAGAGTAACCCATTCTATCACAGATACTTCTAACAACAGTCTGCATACATGTACCTAAGTGCTTAATTTTATACACCTGTGGACATGGAAGTGATTGGAACAGCTGATTCCAATGATTTTGATGGGTGAGCAAATACTTTTAGGAATATGCTGATGAAGATTCTCAGTCATCCAGGTCATAGTCATTCCGTAAAAGTTTAAAAACAATCCACTGGACTTGGTTTCCAAGGTTTGAAGATGTTTCGCTTCCCCTCCAGGAAGCTTTCTCAATTAACATTTGAATTGAGAAAGCTTCCTGAAGCGAAATGACTTCAAACCTTGGAAACCAAGTCCCGTGGATTGTTTTTATTATTCCTATAAACCATGTATAGGAATATTTGACCATACCGTCAGAAGGTGTATTTGTTTGGTCACACATTAATGTTGGACAGTAAGGCCCAGCTCACAGATACTATCATTCATCCTGAAGATTTTGTTTTGGGTTGATAATTCTGTTCTCTCACCCTAGTCCACTCCAAACTGTCAGGTTGAGTGGAGGTTTTGGAGGACCCAAATGCAGAGACGGAAGAAGGCAGATATGAGTTTTGCTGATTAAATAATGATCCAAAGGGCAAGAGAAGCAAAAGTCCACAATCAAAATACAGAAAGCCAAAATCCAGGAGACGTCAGGGAAAAGACACATGAGGGGTAAAGAAAAAACAAGGAACCAGCAAACAGTAACTGAAGAGGAGGCGTATAAATGGGAGACTGAACAAAGACGAGACTGATCAGCAGATTAGGAGCAGGTGTGGACAGAAGAATCTAGAAGGGAGCTAGGAGAGGACATTGACACAAGAGGGCAACAGAGGGCAAACAAGAAATACATAAGAACTCAAATACAACCAAAAATTAGAATAACACAAGATGGAAATTAAACCAATAAAGTAGAAAACAGAAAAACATGAATAAAAGTGTAACTGAAAACTCAAAAAGAAAACTTAAACAGAACCAAAAAGTGCAGAATCATGACACAAACTAGTTCAGCTGTGTCTCTAAGGGCCCTACTTTGTGCTTTTGAATACAGTCCTTATTTATGAAATAGTCCAAGTTATTTTAATACACGGGAGCATTTAAGCATTGCAGCCACTACTATGCCTTTTAAAAACATCAAAAACCATGTTTACTAAGGTGCAAACTCAGAAAACAGCTTTTCGCCAGAATCCCCTCCACACCAAACTGTAGATTTGACATAATGCAGTCTTAGAAGTTCATTTCCCCTGGCAGCTGCCAAAGTCAGACTTGTCCATTGGAAAGCTAGGCAGGGAAGTCTGACTCATCACTTCCACAATATGTTGATCAGTTTGAATGATAAGATAAAATTGTATTTTTTAAAGAAAGTAAGAATTGTTGTGTACCACGGGGTTATTAACAAGTATGTTGCTATGACCTTTTTTCTTCAATACTTCCATCACACAAACTTTCCATCTGTTTCATTATGAAAAGTGATATAGACAAATCTTAGTTTAACACTCTAAAGTGTTGTGTGAACTGAAAGGTTTACAGTGAAATTTAAGGCATCTTAGGAAGAAAACCCAGATATTGTAAAAAGTGAGGGATTGCAGGAAGCTTAGAGGCCGCAGGTGTTTTCTCCTTTATTGTCCTCATTTTCTGATTTAGTTCATCTTATCTGGTATTACCTCTTTGTGTACAGCACTCTGAGAAAAAAAAAGCAAAAACCTAAAGTTAATTATTGTTGCTAAAGGATTTCTTCTTGGAAATATACTTATTGAAATCATGTCTTCCTGTTTTTTTTTTTCAATTAAACTGACATAAGCAAGCTTTTTCCACTGAGCTTTGTCATCTGTGCCATTTTTTGTTTATAAAAAAACAAAACAAATATAACCTGCTTTAAATTGGTTTCCATAAATCTTAAAATATGAAACTTGCCACCTAATGAGACATAACTATGAGACACAAACTCCCACCAGAGCTTTTTGTAAAGTTAAAAACAACCTTTTCCTCAGGCAAAGATTATTAGTATGGTAAGTGAACAGTATGACATTTTAAAAAACAGATCTTAGGCTACGTTCACACTGCTGCCTGAAGTGACCATAATCCGATTTTTTGGCCCATATGCGACCTGGATCTGATCTATTCATGGCAGTCTGAACAACACAGATCCGATTTTTTCCAATGTGACCCAGGCCACTTGGCTATGTGGTCCTGAATCCGATACGAATGTGATCTTTTCAAATGCGAAATGTGACTGAACGGCCAGGTCGTATTCATCTGACCTTAATGCCATTAATATCCGACAAAGGTCACTATTCTGGGTCTTGCTATGAAGAAAGACACCAACCATGGCAGACAATGATGCGGAGGGCAGTATTTATGCTTAACCATCTAGAAAAGATTGTGTTTTTATGGTTGGGAAAGATCACTAGATGCACTCCGGCACTACCATCCATGTCTATTTCCGTAAACACAGAGCACGCTGGCCTGTGATGTCATTGTGTTCTCTACTGTGCATGCGGGACACTTGCGTTGTAAGACTACAGTTCACACAGGAGATCATATACAAGTTGCATATATTTGGAAATGTGAACGGATTTTACAAAAAAATCAAAATCGAGCATCAAGGCCTGCAGTGTGAACGTAGCCATAGAGTCAAAGGGTGGATGGTAGACACCTGGCTTCACTCACTCAGGCCAATAAAATCTATCCAATCAGCTTTTGTGGGCTCTATGCCCAACTCCACTACTTCCATAACTTAATGCAGGTCTTTTGTTTTCTGTCTCTTTCTACTGGATGAGCTGATTTATCCAGGTGTGCCTGGCCTCAGTAACCATGGCCAGGCACACCTGGATAAATCAGTTCATCCATTAATGAAAGGAAACAAAAGAGCTGCCTTAAGTTCTGGAAGTAGTGGAGTTGTGCATAGAGCCAATTAAAAAACATTTCCAGCCAGCTCTTCTAAACTTTTTATCCACAAAATGATTTCAGCATTTAAACATGAAGTGCTAATGAAATAAGACATTTTGTTCTCTAATCAACTTTACTTTTACTTTATGCTATTTGATAGGCTATGCCAAGTCCTTGTGTAGTTATTATGTTGTATAACTACTAACGTAAAAAAACTGGCGGTGTCTTCCAAAGTATCCATGATACCCACATTTTTTATAAGTTTCTCACATTCTATCTTCAGATCAACAAAAAAATCCATAATTGTGACCTAACATGTTTTTCAAACTGTACAATAGAAATGTAATAGGAGTGATGAGCATTTTGGATTTTGCTCAAAGTATAAACTGGAATTCTGTTTGGGATTGTCTCTACCAGCTTTGCAAATCTAGAGACTGAATTTCTTTCAGTTTGTCTTTGCAACGATACTCAACGATACTCAAGCTTCTTCAGATTGAACAGAGAGCATCTGTAAACATCAGTCTAGTCAAAGATTATCAGTTGGATTTGTAACTGGACCTTGACTGGGCTATTCTAATTCCTAAGTATTGTATGTGTCAGAATAGTATGACACTCACCTTTAAACCACTTTATAGTGAGTTAAAGAAGGCTGCTCTCATTCTGGAACTATTTTGGCACATTTTATCTGGTTTTGTGGTTTGGATCTGGAACATATAGGACCAACTGATCTGAATCTGTACATTGCAGCTCTGGTTGTATGGGCTAAATATTTAGGTTTTCTTCTTGGAATCCCGTTCATTTATTTAAGTCTTCAACAGGGGGTCCGCGACTCCTAGTGGGTCCATAGAGGTACTGCATGGGGGTCGCAAAAGTTATGGTTGATTAGACTTTTTTTTTTATATTCTCCCCTGCAATTTGTTCCACTAATTGAAATGTTTTTAAATACACATGAATTCAACACACTGTAGTAAACAGATAAATGAAGGCAGAAGATGTCTTTCAGTCATCAATGCACACATTCAGAGAAACACAGGAGCTCTTTGAAGCTGGGCACCGTTTCATTCACAACTGTCCCATCAACGAGGATTTAGATATTCAATTTAATAATCCCAGGGTGAAATTACTTTCGTTACATTACTCTATATGTAATAGAGTGACTATAGGACCAGTTTGATATAACACAATTTCATGCAATATATATAATTAGGGGGTCCCCGCTCCATCTTGCCATCAGTTTGGGGGTCCTTGGCCTGGAAAACGTTGAAGACCCCAGTTTTAGTAAATTCATGCACTTAATCTTTTTAGTCTGATATGACATAACTTCCGCTGCACTAATACAGTGTCCTTCATTGCATTTCTACACAGGGAGTGCTGCAGGTTTTTTGGGGATGAGGGACTGACCCCCAAAGTGTTCTTCACCAAGGTAGCTCCATTTGGCCTGCTGTGGATCCTCACCAACTACCTGTACCTGCAGGCCCTCAGGAAGATTAACACCACAGATGTTTCTGCACTTTTCTGCTGTAACAAGGCCTTTGTCTTTCTGCTATCTTGGATTGTACTCAGAGACCGCTTTATGGGGGTCAGGGTGAGTATTCGAAACATCAAATCTGTGCTTCTTTATTGAAAAAACACAATTGTGTCTGTGGATAACTGGAAAAGAAGGAAGCTGCAAAGGTTTTAAATTTTTATATTAATATACTGAAAGTGTCTCCTTTTCATGTAAGGAGTACCGTAATACACAAAATCCCCCAAAATGCCTGAACTACTTTTAGAACAGCATCCAGGAGGTTATGTGTAAATCCCTCGTCTTTTGGAATCTACTGAATCGGGTGATTCTTATCTTTTAATTCAGTGGTTTCTTGTCTTTATCTTGCATAGTAATGGTTCCTCGTGATACACAATTTTGACAAAGCCATTATCTGTGTAGACAAAAATAGAAAAAGAAGTTGATTTATTTAATTTATGATTAACATAGACAAAGATGTTTCTCCAAAATAAATCTATTCGAGGACTTTCATCACATCAAGCAATTTTCCAGATTCTTTACTTTTATTTATCACATTTTCATCATTTAGGCTAAAAGCTGTTGGGAAAATATGTTGCTCATTATACATTGCTTTTTTAAATTCTAATCTGTAACATTTAAGCATGCAGATAATTAAACAATTTGAATATGAAAGATACAATTTGTAAATATAAAGAGCAGTTTTCAGAGGCCGTTTTTCATTAATGAGAAAAAAAAAATCTGCTATTTAAACCAGCAAGCCCCTTGTGCGAAAATATAATTGCCCTTTTGTTAAGTCATGGATTAACATTTCTAATTTGGACCAAGGTTAGTTTGCTGTCTGAATTATATTATTAAGAGATGATTTACCTTTGTAGAACTGTGATGATGACAATGTAGGATAAAGATTGGAGAGATTAACATGTCCCAAACTAATTCATCAACATCTGCAGCCTTAAAAGTTTTTCTGGGGCATTTCGAATGCTTTGGGATTCCAGAAAACTACAGTGAGATCATTAATACAAATGAAGAAAGCCTGAAACTGTATTAAAGTATCCATGGAACTGTCAGTCTATAAAACAACAGCTAAAGCACTGCAAGACTCACCTGTTATAGTTACGGTCAGCATTAATCATTTAGCAGTTATGAAGAGACAAAAATGGCATTTTAAAATGAAATCCACTGCTGCCCAGTTTCACTACCCCATCCGTCCCGGAAGCACGATCCGTTCCATTAGCTTATTTGCACATCCAGATACACATTCGGGTCGCCCCTCGATTTTACTTTGTAAAAAAGACATAGAGACAATAGTAAGTGTACTAAACTATAATGTGTTAAAGGTTAATAATGTATTTCCAGAGATAGTAAATGCATTCAAATCCTTTCTGTTTTATCACTCGTCTGTACTGGAAATGGGATCCTATGTTTCTTCCAGGAGCTAACATTTTCAGCTTTTGATTTAAACATTAATCTTGTCTTTCTGAGTTTTTCTTTTTCCTTTTGTATTAACATTATTGTATATAGTGTGTAATCTAAAGAAAGAAACAAATAAAATGCAGATAAACATGGTTTAATCGTATTTTGCCAGACTACTCTGAGCATGTCCGATGATGATGTCAGACAAGCTGTTTAATGGAGAAAATACAAAAAGCATCACATTGTCTCAAAAAAAATCATAAAAAAATGTTTGAGTGTGTGATTTAGCACACTTTAGTGATTTAAAGATGGAAATAAGCACTTTTAGTAACATTTAGTGACCTGGATGAATATCTGCTTGCACATGTTCAAATGAGGTGATGGTATGGATCGTTCTTCCGTTACGGATTGGGTAGTGACACTCAGGAAGAACAAAAAGGCCAGACTTAGTTGGTGAAATATTGACAACATGCTTATCACTTTGATGTCTGTAATTTGTAGGGTAATTATCTGAAACATTTCTGAAAAACAAGAAATATGTAATTGAGTGAATACTTACAGAATTGTGCATTGACTTTGTGGCAAGAGAGTTTAGCCTTTACTGTTTTCTATTACCATTACGAGTAAAGGGACCATGAGATAAAGGGGACGACCTTCAGCAGCTATAGGCTTTTGTTTGTGCCTCTCATGATTTGTATAAAACAAGTTGGATACAGTTTATCTTGCTGTTCATGGTCAGCAGTAGTAGAGAACAGAGTTCGTTTGACAGCATCTTCAATCACCAATGATTGGCTCTAATTCAATCATGTGTTTCAATTACCAGAAGAGACAAGCGGAGAATGAAAGGTTGAAGGTTGAAGCATGCTCTTCTCCTTTTCCACTGCACACCTCTGGTTTGTTTACCTCTGCAGTTCTCTTGCAGTCTGCAGCAAAAACAGAAAAACAGAAAGACCAACATGTCATTTCCTCACTGTATCCGACTCCCCGCTGCCATGATTCGTAATGAAAAACATCAGAAAGTGACAGCAACAGTTAGAATGGTGTTAGTCTGCCTCTTGTACCCCCTCACTTTGTTGCTTGATGGTGGGGACTGCAGTGTGTGGAAGTCTGCTGCAGTGCAGAAGGATCTATTATAGAAAAAAGAGAAAGATGAGCTATTCTAAAGTGGTATGTGAAACAGGTGTTAGTGATGTTTTAGTGTTGTGGTGCTGCTTATGGTGTTAGTGCAGCTTCTTGAATTTGTTTGGTGGCAACAATAGAGCCACATATCAGTGTTCTTATTTCAGGATTCAACATTCAGAAACTTTTATGTTCTTTAATAACTTTTGGATTTATGTTAAATAATGGGAATGTGTCCCAATACAACTTTTTTATTCCTAATATTGCATATTTGAGTGTATACTGATACTGATATTGGTAAATGGCATGTACTTATATAACGCCTTTTTTCAAGTCAGGAGACTTGACCAGATGGGTGAACCTTGACCAAAGCGCTTGACCAAAGCGCTTTACACTACATTCATTCACCCATTCACGGGCACACTCACACACTGATGGTGGCAAGCTACATTGTAGCCACAGCTGCCCTGGGGCTTACTGACAGAAGCGGGGCTGCCGTACACCTCTGACCACCATCAGTAGACATTGCAGGTGAAGTGTCTTGCCCAAGGACTCAACGACACTGAAAGTCGGAGCCGGGGCTTGAACCGTCAACCCTTCGATTTCAGGGCAAACTCCAACATCCAACGCCACTGTCGATATTGACCCAAAGTACTCATACATACTTCCATTACCATTCTGTAGGCAGACGTTAGCAAAGTCTTGATTAAATGATATACTCAAACAGAAATCAATAGTTAATAAAAGCAGGTATAAGAACAACAGATCAATTTATTTATATATATGGTTTACAGCGAAGAGTTTTTATTAGCATGTTAATATCGAAGATTTTAGATACAGGCTGATATATTCAGATAATTGATTATTGCTGATATTATCAGATTGGGGTATTGCCAAAAAGTGTTTATATATACTTTTAAAGCAAAAAAACAAAAGTTGACCTTTTAACAGGTTTTGCATATCTGGATGCAAACACTTATGTTCTCACAAAAGATGAGGAAAAAATCTCCGAATCACATTAGATTGTACTTATGATCTTTGCTTCCACAGTTTGTGCTCTTGAGATTGTCCAAATGCAAGGACTTTGCTTGTTATGATAATATTTCTGAAACATTTTATGAAATTTAAAT
The DNA here is from genome assembly GCF_016077235.1 of Cyprinodon tularosa. Taxonomy (NCBI): domain Eukaryota; kingdom Metazoa; phylum Chordata; class Actinopteri; order Cyprinodontiformes; family Cyprinodontidae; genus Cyprinodon; species Cyprinodon tularosa. The sequence goes on along the minus strand of NW_024039085.1, from coordinate 4,052,950 downwards.
TGCCTTTTTATTAAACGTCTTTCCTGCAAGCTTATAACTTATGTTTCCCTTTTAGACGAAGTACAGGTCTCAAACCTTGAAGGAATACAATGTTCCAGACGATGATATTCCAATCCGGCATGTTATGAATCCTCTTTCCTCTCAGGAATTAAACAAAGGCTTTCGAGAAAATAGGAGAATCTGTTTTTCCTAACAGCGATGTGATGTAGACATGCAAAAATCACTATGTGGGTGAGAGCTGAGTCAGACTGAGGAAGAGATGGTTTCAAGAAAGAGTTTCTGCATTCTGAGGAATGACTAAACATCTAACTTTGGCTGAAAGAGACCGACATTACTCTGTTGGGACTACTCTACTGAAGAGACAGAGAGTATTATATAAATACTGTTATCAGCCAAAGAAAACTTGGGCCTTTATGAGAATCCTCTGAGGATTCCTCTTAAAGACTCAAATTTAATGCTTGTTTGTTTCTTTGTATTAAATTAAATATTGAAGATTTTTTAAGCACTAAAAGGATCTTTGGTGCATATTGATGCTCATCGATGCAAAGTAAGCTTTAGTCAAACAGTCCAACAATCCCATTTCTCTACACTATTGACTATACATTTCTTTACATTTGATCCGGTCAGGATCTTGTGTAATTGAAAAATAAAAAAATACTGGATAACTTGAAGGGTTAAAGGAAAGGATACATGGTCCTTTTAACTACTTCATAAATGAAGTTTGGAAAGGTTTAATTTTTGGGGCATGTCTCTACCAATATTGAAAATCAAAAACGTCACATTTTTAATTCTACTTTGCAAAACAGTTAAAGCTCAGTCAGATTGGAAGGAGAATGAATCTGAATAGCAAGTACAGGTCGTGCCAAGACTGTTTAATTGAATTTCTGTCCAATTTTGAGACATGAATACTTCTTCTAAACAACTGGTGTCCATCTCCAGTGGTGACTACTGTAGGTGAGGCACGCCCTAATGATAACGTCAGAAACACACAGGATAACTAACCATCACTCTTCAGGTCAACTTACTGAGACCAGTCAACCTCAGATGGGTATTTTTGGAATGTGAGAGAGCAAGCAGGTGTTTGAACCCATAGAATTAATGGCTTCTAAGCTTCTGTGGCACCATGCATCCTCACCGATGCCTCAGTTTTGAGATTTTGATCTTCTTTCACTTCACAACTTCCCTCTTCTTTCTTTGGGTTGTCAAATAAAACAATCCTATTAAAACATCCTGTGGTTTGCTTTTCTAACCAAAGGTCAAAGGAGTCCATCTGCTTGCACTCATTGCTCTCACGTATAACCAAATCTAAAACTGTTTTTTACCGGTATGGATGAGGTCTCAACTCTATAAGCTCTTAACACGTCACTTGTGCTGAAACCTTTCTCATGGCTGCTGATCCTGCAGGCAAAGTGGCATTCACTAAAGTGAAACGTGCTGCTGTGACTGACAGGCAGCCTGCAGTGCGGAAATAGCAATTCTGCCAAAAAGGAAAAAAAAGTGTCTCTGGGCTATGGCCAAGCAAAAACACACAGTTCATTTATCTTCCTGACACCCTCCTAATGCAAGAGCTAATCCACTCAGCTGGTATGCAACCACGTGCGCAGCGCTGACGCCTCTGGTCGTACCGTCTCAGTCTGAAAACAAAACATCACAGGCAGAAATGAGGGATGCTGATTGGGGTACATCCAGGACGACTGCAAGCGTTATGAAACAGATGATCTCCTGTCATCTTGCAGGCATCTTAATCATAAAGGCGAGGAGTGAAGGAAATATATGGGGACTGCTGGATCAGGGCGGTGTGTGTGGTTTGTTCACGATGGCAGCGTAAAAGGAATCAATGTCAGCCATTTAAAAGCTCTTGGAAAGTAAACCTGAGAATCTGTGAAGCGTGACGGTTAGGATTTAGGAAAATAGGATCCAAAAATGGGCTGCCTGCTGAAAAGAAGCAACAACTCAGACATTAATTATAGCTTTTATAAACCCAATTTTATATATGCCTTAGATTGCTTCTCTCAGAGACAAAAATGGAGATTTATGAAAGTTACAATAGTGATGCCACAGACAACAGTAACAGACTCTTACTCAGCAAAGATAAGGTGTTGCCCATCTATCACTAACTGCTGTTCTTTCTCTTCACAGATAGTAGCAGCTATCTTGGCCATAGCTGGCATCGTCATGATGACCTATGCTGATGGGTTTCACAGCCACTCAGTCATCGGCATTACTCTGGTCGTGGCGTCTGCTTCAATGTCAGCACTCTACAAGGTAAGCTATCTGTTTTCATTCAATCAAATACCACAGTATTCCCAATTCTAATATAATTTTGTGATATTTGGGTCCCAGAGGAGGAAAAATTAAAAAAGAAAAAGCTTTGTTATGTTTCCAATCTGGCTTATATATGGAGTCCTTTTTGGTTTGGTATCAGGTTGCAGATTTCTTTTTAACTCTTTGTTAACAATAAATGAATAAAATTCCAAAAAATCAGATTGTAATCCATGTATATGAATTTGTGGTAAAACAGAGGCCCAATGTTAAGTATGGATCCATGATACTGTGGTCACGTTTCTATTTAAAAAGCCCCTAAACCTTTGTTTATGTGGGAATTTTTAGAAAAAAAACATAAGACTTTAAAGAATATCTAACAGACACTACCTCAGTGTTTATTTCAACAGAATAAGGAATCTAAAGATATAACAAAATCAACAAAGATCTTTCTACACAATATACATGTACAGTAATCGCTCTAACATGGCATCTCAGGTTGAACACCTAAGCTGTAGGGTGCATAAGGATTAAAACAGGCTGATTTAGAGCGATTATCCAATAGAAAAGGTGAAACATCCCTCCATATGTAGTTTTCAAATAATATTTTCTTCACTGAGTATTTGCAACAAATTAATAATTATACAGATAGATGATACAGATATTTTTTATTTATGCCCAATTTGAACATCTGAAGCATGGTCTGCGCTATGTTATTCCACGCCCCAACGCAAGAGGGACAATCACGAACTAGAGTTGGGTCTAGATACACCCTACAGGCAAAAAAAGCAAGGGGCAAGTTTGGAGGGACATGAGGGCGAAAAAGAGTGGGGATTCACGTGGAAAAAAGGCTCCCATTGTTCTCGCGCTCCTCGCTTCTGTAGCTGGTCCATCTTCACGAGCCTTAATAGGATTTGCAGCAATGGCAGATCAGGCTTGTTTATGCTCAGAAACATGGTCACCTGCGTGTGTGTCGCAGTTAATGCAGATATGGCCCCACACCTTCCGCAAACACTCCGCTGCACCTCTCCTAAATTGTAGGTACCCAACCCTGACATCCTGATTTCTCCTCTCTTGTATTTTCAGGTGCTTTTCAAGATGGTCCTGGGCAGTGCCAAATTTGGAGAAGCTGCACTCTTCCTGAGCATTGTAGGAAGTGCCAACGTTGTCTTCATCAGCTTCGTGCCAGTTATCCTGTATTTCACTCATGTGGAGTACATAGGCTCACTTGCAGATATCCCCTGGGCCTACCTCTGTGGAGTTGCAGCCTTGCTTTTCGGTATATGAACAGGGACAGGAATTTTTGCTGCAAAACTATGGGTTCTCATTGACATTCTAAATGTGTAACATATTTGTTATATTTTATCTCCACAGCTTTTAACATCCTAGTGAACTTTGGCATTGCAATAACCTACCCAACATTAATTTCCATTGGCATTGTCCTAAGTGTCCCTGTGAACGCAAGTAAGTGTCATAACCTTGCTTCCAGCACTGAATATACAGGTGTGGTCATGTTAGAGACTTAGACATGGACAATCTTCCTTTTTCATGTTGTATACACAGAGTTTATACAAAACGAAATTTTATTACATACGGCTTTCAACCGTGTACTGATGTTGCAGTTTGAGCAAGATAAACGTTACGAATATAAAGTGCAGCAATGATCAGAATGTATCAATGTAGGAGAAAAAGAAACCAGTTTAAGTCATGGTGTAAGAGGGAATTAATATTAAAACGTTCAGTGCAGTGCAAAATGAATATGCTGCAAAATGCAGTGGAACGTTGAGTTGTGTCAAGTGCAGCAACATTGGTAATGCTAAATATTTTTGTGTGATGCAGAGTCCAGTTTAGTGTTAAACAGGGACAAACAGTCTGGTTGTTGTGGAGAAAGCTGTTGCAGAACCTGCTGGTCTGAAAGTGGATGCTGCAAAGCCTCTTCCCAGAGAGCAACAGGGAGAACAGTACATGATGGGGGCGTTTTAGGATCTCTGGGAATTAAATGATGCATTTTTTAGATGTGAGGAGCTAAAGGAGGTCTCACAACTGGTGGATATTTGTGCTACATGTCAGACATCCAGCACTGATTGTGAAAGACGATTTGGTTAAATGAATCATATCAAAGCAACATCCAGATATCGTCTTGAAGTGGAATGTTTGGAAAACCACAAGAGAGATCAGAAGGACAGATATGAAAAATAGATCAAATTTAAGCCAGATTTCTTACATGTGTTACGATTCTTTATTCACTTATATATATTGTAAAATGCTTATACTCTAATATAAGTTATGTTAGTAGAAATGCTAAAAAAAAAAATGCAATTAAATAGTTACAGTAATGTATACTGTATCACAAGTTTCTGCACACATTTCATTGTGCAAAATTGGAATTTTTAATGAAACCAAAAGTTATGTTTGAAAGGGGTGATGTGGGGTGTAGCCCTCAATCTGGCCAAAGCATGACTCTTAAATATAGCATACTACACATCATGAACAATAGGTTTTTTTGTTATTAAGTGGACCAAATTACTTAAATTAAAATTAAACTAATTGAAAGTCTCTCTGTATTCTGTTATTCTTTTAATAAGCCTTGTAACTTGCTCTGAAAGCTGTATCGTCTCAGCGTGCAAATTAAAGACACATTAAAAATTAGAGGAAACATTATTGGGGAGTAATCTTATATTTTGGGATTTATAGGTTTCCTTTAACACAACATAAAAATCTACCATTTAAAAATTTAATAAAAGACAGCATTAATTAACACGATCGTGTTATGTAGTTTCCAATGTGTGTATTGTATGCTCACGTTCATAATGGTTTTAAAAAAAGATATTCAAGCAACTGAACATTTCTTCTGTTTTTTTTTTCCTCTTTGGTTACTTTAAATGTTTCAGATCATCAAAATAAATTAAATTTGGGAAGTTTTTTAGATAATTAAGAGATAAAGGATAATTTAAATCAGCCGGGTCCTAATTGACAATTTAAATCAGCCGGGTCCTAAATGATAAAGTAAAAGCCCCTCTATCTAATGACTGGCTGTGCCATCCTGTCTGTAATCTGACATTGGCCATCAAACAGTAAATGGTAATTCGTCTTTTATCACTGGGGATGTCTGACCCACTCTTATTTGCTGAATTCGACAAACTGTTGGTGTTACAGCTTGAAAATTCTCATCATATCCATCAGATTTAAGTTTAGACTTTGATTAGGCCTTTTTAAAAAGCTTCATTTTCTTTGTTGATTATTTTCTTTGTTTATTTAGAAGAAATTGCTTTTTCAAATTAGGCCAAGTTTTTTTTCTATGTTTATTAATGCAGGATCTCATAATTTTTAAACAGAATTTTGTATTTGCTGAGATTTATTTTGGCTGGTAATAAAGGCAGGAAAGAGGATTCTGTGCTGGAAGATATGTCCAACGGCTGCTTGTGTATTTCTGAAACGTGTGCATACGTCAGTGCCCCCTGCTTCGCAAAAGGTCTCTACGCAGGAAATGCCTCCGCCGGTAATTTTGATTTAGAATGGTTTTGACAGCATAAGCAAAAATGCTATCCACTAAGCAAAGAATATATTTATCGGACACTGACTAACAGCACGTTGACTTAAACGTGTCTCCATACAAGTTAAAATCACCTTCATTCGAATTTATCTGTCCATCAAAACTCAATTTTTGGGCATCCATGCTGAAGAATTATGAAAACATCAAAAATATCTTTAAAAGTACCATTTTCCTTCATATTTTAATCTGTTTTATAATCATTGTGCGAGAGCTTTGGGGCGATGCACGCTCCTGCGGCAGGGAAAGCAATTCTCAGCAGGCAGGTATTTCTTTGCATAACACCAGCGTGAGTTATATTTGTAATCTGTTGGTATAATTTACAGAAATTCTGTACTTAATACAGAATTACAGGTAATTTACCTGTCCAGCACAGAGTTCAGTGACCAAAGCATCTGTTTTCAGACCCTTTTGCCTCCGTCAGGTCACGCCATCTCTTAAAAGAATCTCCTAAACACACACTTCTCTCCTACTTTCTCTCCTCTTTTCAACCCCCTTTAAAAAAAAGGCTAAATTTTCCAGTTAGGTTTGTCATGATTGTTTTCGGCCATTGATGCTCCAGTTTACACGAAAGAGTGAACAAACAGCAAAAAAAAAAGGAGCAGCAGCAAACAAACATAGGAGTACTTCTTTGTGCCTCAACGTTATGGGGGACCGCTAGCCAAACATGGCACGAGTTACGCTTGGAGCCTACATATATAACGTACTGGGGGCATGTATGCAAAATGCTGATTGACAAACAAACCACTTTCGACATGTAGGCCCCACCACGGCCAGAATTTATGGATTTAACAAGTTTTTGGGAGGCTGGTCCATAAGTGCAAGAATGCCAGCCATCAATTAATTACTTTTAGATAAATCTGGACACTTAATTGTAAGAAAAATCCTCCTTAATACCTTTGAAGTTTTTTAAGGGGTGTAAATACTTTCTTAGGATCCAATATTAATACACCCTAGTTTTGTTTTGCAGTGGTTGACCTCTACACCTGTGACATCAAATTCAACACGGTGCGCCTCATTGCTGTGTTCATCATCTGCTTGGGTTTCCTCATGCTGCTGCTACCAGAGGACTGGGACCAGTGTATCATCCGGCTCACTACAAGGCTGCGCAAAAGAGACGACCCGGCTGAGGCTGCCGCTGAAACAAATGCCAATGGTGGCCTCAACTGGAGAGGAAGAGGCAGGACATCCCTGTCAACATACGCACGTTGACTCCATCATAACCAAAGTGGGGACATTAAGACATCTGACCTGGCTAGGGGCCTACATTGAGCTTTGCAAAGCTGGTATTGGTTGGGACCGATATCAGAATATTTATCAAAGGGCGAGAGATGCAGGAGGCTTAGATTGTATAAGATATGATCACATTCACATGGCTTTCTTTCTAACTTTAAAAGTTTTAAGATATGACTAAAGTTTCACCATTTCTTACCCTTTAAATTGTTCTGTTGTTTATCATATCCTGAGAAGACTTACCAGCTTGCCTGATCAATTCCAGTAACAAGAGAAATGAAAGTGGTGCATTTACTCGCACTGATCCAAAGAAAAATGGCTGAGAACAAAGGAAAGCCCATCAGTTTCCATCTTACGATGAAAACATGCCTTTTCTCTGCTCTACATAGCTTGACTGGCCGGGGACTTGTGGGCCTGATGGGCTCTTTTGGTGTAAAAAGGATCAAAGTAACAATCAAAGCTAAAAACCCATATTTTTGAACCCCCCCTGACAATGTGTGTTTTCATAAGGCTACACATCTACAGTCTTTGCTGGCATCATAAGGCCATTATGGGATAATAATGGCCTTTTTTATTGGTAATTGGAGATATTTCTCCAATAACAAACATTCTCCTGTTTTTATTAATGCTTTATTGTGATAGACAAACAAGAACTTGAGCAAAAATTGTAAAGTGGAAGGAAAAGGGTAATAGGTTTCAATTTAATCTAAAAAGTGCGGAGTGTATTTGTGTTAAGATGTCCTTTGATTCAAAACTGTACAATTCTTGTTCAAGTCTTTCCAAAATACCAAGACGAAGTGAACCAGGCTGGATGGTTAATGCCTTTCAAGGTTTATTGCCAAAAATCATCGATTCTGAATGTAACATATAAACATCCCTAATCCAACCCTTTCTCCAGTTGTCCCATCCCTGCTTAAAACACTGTCGCATCATGATGCTGCCACCACCTCATTTCCCCTTTTGTTGATGCCCAAGTGATTAAATACAAGACAAATTGACTTCCTCTCATCTTTCTTAAAAGATATTCAACCTCTCTGAAATTCGAATGAAAAAACTGTGTGATGGAGATTTGAGCATCAGCCACAAAAATAATAAAACTAAACAGATGAGATAGCTTCAGTTTTCCTCTATGGTTCAGCATCCACTCCTCTTTTTATATGGTTTTACAGCTATTAGCTCCTTAAGACATATGAACAAAAAAACAATATTTACAGGTGCTGGTCATAAAATTAGAATATCATGAAAAAGTAGATTGATTTCAGTAATTCCATTTAAAAAGTGAAACTTGTATATTATATTTATACATTACATACAAACTCATATATTTCAGATGTTTATTTTGTTTAATTTTGATGATTACAAATGACAACAAATGAAAATCTCAAATTCATCATATCAGAAAATTAGAATATTGTGAAAAGGTTCAAAATTGATGGCCCCTGGTGCCACACTCTAATCAGCTAATTAACTCAAACCACCTGCAAAAGCCTTTAAATGGTCTTTCAGTCTAGTTCTATAGGCTACACAATCATGGGGAAGACTGCTGACTTGACAGTTGTCCAAAAGACGACCATCGACACCTTGCACAAGGAGGGCAAGACACAAAAGGTCATCGCTAAAGAGGCTGGCTGTTCACAGAGCTCAGTGTCCAAGCACATTAATAGAGAGGCGAAGGGAAGGAAAAGATGTGGTCGAAAAAAGTGTACAAGCAAGAGAGATAACCGCACCCTGGAGAGGATTGTGAAACAAAACCCATTCAAAAATGTGGGGGAGATTCACAAAGAGTGGACTGCAGCTGGAGTGAGTGCTTCAAGAACCACCACACACAGACGTATGAAAGACATGGGTTTCTGCTGTCGCATTCCTTGTGTCAAGCCACTCTTGAACCACAGACAGCGTCAGAAGCGTCTTGCCTGGGCTAAAGAGAAACAGGACTGGACTGCTGGTGAGTGGTCCAAAGTCATGTTCTCTGATGAAAGTAAATTTTGCATTTCCTTTGGAAATCAAGGTCCCAGAGTCTGGAGGAAAAGAAGAGAGGCACTTCATCCACGTTGCTTGAAGTCCAGTGCAAAGTTTCCACAGTCAGTGATGGTTTGGGGTGCCATGTCATCTGCTGGTGTTGGTCCATTGTGTTTTCTGAGGTCCAGGGTCAACGCAGCCACATACCAGGAAGTTTTAGAGCACTTCATGCTTCCTGCAGCTGACCAACTTTTTGGAGATGCAGATTTCATTTTCCAACAGGACTTGGCACCTGCACACAGTGCCAAAGCTACCAGTACCTGGTTGAAGGACCATGGTATCCCTGTTCTTAATTGGCCAGCAAACTCTCCTGACCTTAACCCCATAGAAAATCTATGGGGTATTGTGAAGAAGAAGATGCAATACACCAGACCCAACAATTCAGAAGAGCTAAAAGCCACTATTAGAGCAATCTGGGCTATCATAACACCTGAGCAGTGCCACAGACTGATCGACTCCATGCCACGCCGCATTGCTGCAGTAATACAGGCCAAAGGAGGCCCAACTAAATACTGAGTGCTGTACATGCTCATACTTTTCATGTTCATACTTTTCAGTTGGCCAACATTTCTATAAATCCTTTGTTTTTATTGGTCTTCAGTAATATTCTAATTTTCTGATATGATGAATTTGAGATTTTCATTTGTTGTCATTTGTAATCATCAAAATTAAACAAAATAAACATCTGAAATATATGAGTTTGTATGTAATGTATGAATATAATATACAAGTTTCACTTTTTAAATGGAATTACTGAAATCAATCTACTTTTTCATGATATTCTAATTTTATGACCAGCACCTGTAGGCTTTGTTAACATTTTGAACTGTGAAACAAAGGGCTAGTGACTCAGGACCTGGAGGGCGATATTGTGGACCCCACAGGTCCTTAACAATCACTAGTGAAGTTATTCTAAATGTATTTTATACACCTAATGATCCAAGCAAGGCTCAGACCTGATGAAGCTCACTTTAATTCTGTCCAAGACATGTGGACCGTGGGATTTCCTTTTCTGCAAACGATCAATCATTTTCCTTCCACTTTACCATCATTTGTTAATTTGCTTTGGTATATAACAAAATCATCCTCCAACAAATGCATTGGTTTGAGACTGATATGTTACTAAATGTGTAAAGGTTAACAAAATATCAATACCTTTGCAAGGCACTCAGTATATTCTCACTCAGTGCTTGAGATTCAAATTGTCTGTTGAAGTGAAAATCATTTAAATGTGCTTAAAGAGACCCAAAGTTTGGGTACATTTAAAAACTTACTGCAGAACTGGCAGGGTACACGAAATAGAGAAGTTAAACCTCTTACTGAACACATTACACTTTCAAGACTCTTGGACACTTAAACAGAGCTATAACAGTTCAGTTAAACTTTTTAATTCTTTGGAGAAAAGAATAGATGAGGTTTAATGAAACATAGCTTGGATTTCCTCTCCTCCTTTTCTACACAAACATTTCTTTACCTCTCTGTTAGTGATTATGTTTTGGACATTTTCTTTTCTTTTCTTTTTGGACAAGCAGAAGAGCAGTTGAGGCGCTCACCCTGTGAAGTGACAATTGTGAACTCTGCTTTCTTGTGAATGTATGAATATCACTCCACAAATGCTGGTTACGGGCTGTTTTGTTTAATGCAGTGCCACCAAACTGCTGCAGAGAAATACGCTTTATTGCAACACTCCCTGATCTCATCTGGACAAGTTGTTTCTCTTTTCTGTGTGGGGACATTTTCTTGAAGACTTTTTACTAGTTTTTTTATTTTTGTTTTTCATTTGGTGGCTGACCCACCTCAAGGACTTCTAGGATATCAAGGAGGAAACGACTGATACCCACAGAATGAGCATGCACGTACCAGCTGAAATGTCAACTTTACTGCATTTATAGGATTTTGCAATACAGTACATTCAGCACTGTTTCCCATTGTCATTCTCTATGGCAATAAATTATTATATTGTATTCCTCTGGAATTATCACAAGACTTAAATGTAAACCTTTGTAAGGAAAGATTTTTACACTAAGATGATGCTACACATGGTTATATCACATCTGAGGAGTGAATATTTAGAGCGTAAATAAATGATGGATTTGTTAGATCCGCTACTGACTGTCTTTAAGTGTGATTACATGTACCATATAAAAAGATTTGGTTTTGATATGGTTTTTCACAGGGTTTGTTCTCCTCAGCTTTGTATTTTACTTAAGCAATTTAAAACTTAATGATCCAAAACTAATCTCCCTGACAAGTTTTAGTCCCTATTAGCACATCTGATATATTAGCATCATGTCTATTATTTTTATTTGTTTATTTTGTTTTTTCTAAAAGCGGGGAAGAAGAAATTTAGATGTGTTATTTTTAAAACTTTATGAAATTTACCAAGATGGTTTGGGATTTTAGAAAGTAGTTACAGGACATGTTAGGATACAAACATAACCATTTATGACATCACAATCATCCTTTTGGGACAGAAGCTGACAATTTTTAATCTGTCGAAGTTTTGATGTTTAATCCACCGTTTGCTATGCCGGAGTTACATAAAAGTGCATTTGAAAAATATGATTATATATACCGTATATATATAAAGTTATTTAATTTAGTTATTCATTAAAATTGAAAATAATTTACATAATTATGTAGATATATTACAAACAGGCAGATTGTCAATAGTAACTTCTGTTAGTTTCAATGATTTTGGCTCACAGCCACTGAAAACACAACATACCGGTAAGTAGATAACAAAATTAATGAATACCAATAAAAACATTATTTACACAGAACTACTATGTTCTATTCTTGTTATGATCAATGTAATCAAGGGGGAACTCCACAAATCATGACCGCTCAAAAAGAAATTACAACAAAATCATTGTTAAGAAAGTTACAGCTTAGGGCGGAGCTTTAAAGACTAGAAGGTGCAGAGGTTTAACCTCAGCTCTAAGAGAATTATAAAACAAAATAAAAAAGATTCATGACCCTTCAACTGCAGGACAACAGACACAGACAGACGCATTCAGCTGATGCATATCTTGCTTTCAGTTCTGAGCATCATTTAAGTCATTGAAGCTTTCTACTGGGAAGTATTAGTTTCATATTCTAACAAGTTCAATGATACTGATATCATTTTGGCATTTTTTTGCACAACAAAAAGTACAAAAACCTACTTCAATGACATTGTATGACTCTGCAGACATAAACCTCATTATGAGTGTTTCAACAGGAAAATGAGAGACATCAGATCTACCAATGCAGCTGAAGGTTAATACCACACAAATCCACAGACCAATCATTTCCTTTATACTCTGCACTGAGGCAGTAATTCATGTAAAGTAGCCCCAACCCAGTACTAAATGCATAGTCTATACAGTAAATGGAAATACTATTAAGTAGGCTTTTTTTTCTATGTTATAATTTATATTCTTCTTTGCTTTATGCACCACAAAAAGTTTTTATTAAGTAGCTTTAAAGCTAAATTTAACACAAGTGATGGAAAAAGAAATCAGTGTTTTAATAAATCTGTATGTCTTTGCTGAATTACTAAAATAAATGACCTCATTGATAATATTCCTAGATGGGTAATACTAACAGACATCATGCTCTACAGTCACTGTGACCTGGCCAAAGGAAAAAGTGGCCCGCTGCTCCTTGGTTAGAGCAGAGAAAGGAAGTCTGCTGCCCTCTAGAGGACGAGAAGGGACCTGCAGATTGTTTGTCTTCTCACAGACAGCATCCTGGGACACAGAGGGGGAGTTTTCATGGTGGCACATGTTACATAGATGCACTTCAGTGTGTCTTTTAAAGGCAGCGCTAACGGAGAAAATAGAAGAGGAGTACTTGGAGGGGTCAAAGTTCAAACTGTCTGTGCTGGAATGTGAACTGTGTTGGGTTGTAGTCAGGGAGCAAGGGTCACTGTTCCTGACATCATCCCCCTCTACTCTGACCTCCCATTCTCTGCCCAGTGTGCTCCACACATGAGCTCTGATCCTGTACCCAATTCCCTTAAGAGCGCTCTGAAAGCGCTGGCTGAGCAGAGCGTAAAGCAAAGGGTTGACATCAGAGTTAAGCAACATCAGCCAGTAGGAGAAGGTGATGGCAGAGTCTGGAACGAGAGTAGACTGGCCTTTAATGGCAGTTTCTGTGGCCTGAACCAGAGCCACACATATGAAGGGTGTCCAGCATAGGAGGAAGGCTGAGATGATGAGAAGGAGGCGCACCGCTCCATGGTGGCGCTGCTGGTTGTTTGACTCTGATGTCTGCAGTCTGATGGAAAACAAACTCCTGACTGTAGTTGTTTTCTGCTGTGTTGGAGATGCATGCCCAACCTGGCTAATATTATCTCCAGAGTCCTCGTTTATGTGAGATGTAAGACTCCAGGGTCTATGCAGGTTTATACGTGGCTGTTGGGATGAATCCCTGACAACACAGGGGGACCTGCTGCGCTGGACAGAGTCCTCCAGTGAATGGATCCTCCTGGCATGGCTGCGGGCCACCCTGATAATGTTCACATAGCAGAAGAGAATCACCACTGCTGGTATCAGATAGGTGAGAGCAGCCATGAAAGCTGTGAAGCTAAGAGTGGTGGCCCAGGTGATGGCACAATTATACATGGGGACCACATAGGTGACAGAGCCCCAACCCATCAGAGGACAGCTGCAGACAACAAGGGCCTGAAGCCAAATCCATAGGACCACAGCACAAATCCTCCACAGGGTGCAGCGGGAAGTATAGCGCAGGCAGTCCATGATGGAGTAATAGCGGTCAAGAGCGATAGCAGTGAGTGTGAATACAGAGGCTGAGCAGTACACAGTGGAAGAGTACCCCACATACAAACAGAGAACCTGGAAGAAAAGATCAAGAGTCAGTGCATCCAAATAAAGAGGCTTCATCACACTCAATTATTAAACAGAAGACACTTACAGGACACCGCACCCATCCGGTGTTTAGGATGGACATCGCAACAAAAGGCATGACACCGATGCCGACCAGGAGGTCACTGATGGCCAGGTTAAGGATCAGAACAGATGTCACTGCATGGAGGGTCCTGGTGGCCGCCACAATAACGATGACGAGAGCATTGCCTGCATCAAAATACATCAACCAGAATCAAACCGTTAGTCAAAGGTCACCCAGGCTGGACTTAAAGAAAGCAAACAAAATAAGGCAAAAAAAAAAAAAAAGTTTAGAAATGTCTCCCAAGCCGTGGCAACACAATTCTGCAAGTAGAAAAACACTACTTCAAAAACTGCTACTAAAAAAAGATGCCTTGTTAAAGTTCCTTTTAAAATCCCAGAGTGGTTTTAGAGAAATGTTTAGATTTCTTTTTCCTTCCCTTCTGCACTAATTTACTGGAAAAAACGATCACACATGAAGACACATTTTTATGCAGAATTTCCAAAATACAAAAAAAACAGCCAGCTTCCCATTGATCTTAATGACTGAGACTGAAAGAAAAGTTTATTTGGTTTTGCTGGCATTTTGCATTTAGTCTCAGCTGCTGAGGAAAGCGATTAGATGAAATGGAATTATTACAAAGTTGCTTAAACTTAATAATTATTGCTTTGTATTTTAGCACTGATAAAAACAGCTTTATTGTTAGCAAAGTAAGTAAAAAGGTAGGCCAGTAGAGATCAATCTGTTAATCCAAGAAAGGTCAGAAAGGTTTTAAAAGGGAGAGCTGAAAGAAATCCTTTTGCTTTTTTCAACCTTTACCACATTCAAGAGAACAGAGGCTTAAAAAAAAGCCTCACAGGTAAGATTATTGCTTTACCCAAATCTGTGGCTGATTTAATCTTCAAACTCTTCAAGGGGGATTTAATTGACGAAATCCGTAGTGTGCCGAGAATGTAGGTGACAGGAGGAAGTCCTGAAGGGGATTTAACTGAGAGTGTGTTTCCATAAATACAGAGCTTGACTGGAAAACACACAAGGAAGTCACAGAGAAATTAGATAAAGTTCATTTGGTTTGGGCTCACCCACAATTTTAAATCAAGATACTGGAATTATAGCAGATAGCTTCATTATGACAGAAGGCAAAATGGCAGAAGGCATTTTTTTTTAGCTGATGCTGAACTGTAGAAGTTTATGTTATTACAACAATGATTCAACAAAACTAATTAAAGACAATTACTCAAAAAATTCTGGCCACAACTGTAGTGTTTTAAAATGTTTCTTCTATTTGCAGTGAATTGGTCCCATTTATAGAAGCAAACTGAGTATGGTAGTAACTTAAGTTTTCTTAAATTAAGCAATGCTTTCTTAAAAATATTTTTTTTCAAAGTAGACAACTAAATGAAACAATAAACAATGAAAGATAAAGTAAACCTCCCACAGGTCAGTACTGTACCTATGATGGCTCCCAAACACATGAGAACCATAAGAGCCTGCAGGAGCAGCTGGGTCTGTTTGGACATCCCATCCTTTGCATCTTCTCTTCTGCTGGTGTTGATCCCTGCAGCCTGCAGAGGTGACCTGAAGCCATCCAGATCGTCCATATTAATATAATTTAACTGCTGCCTTTACATGTTGAAGAATCCAGAAGCAGGATTGGCTTGGAATAACAAAAAAAAGATTGCTATCCCCTGTGATCCATTTGCTCTCAAGCTAATATGACGGTCACCAGGTAAACCAGATGCTTTTTATACGAGGGGAGGAGGATGTACATGCGCAAACATGAATGTTCTCTAAACATTTCAAGTTTTTTCTTTTTGTATTCTTATTTTTTCCTCAATATTTTAAAAAGGAAATCAGGTGAAGCCAAACATAAAAAATACATTTTCTTTATTTTCAAAAAGTACAATTTAATTTCAAAAGATGAATAAAAAAACATTTAGACTATAGAAGATGTAGCAAAAATCTATAACAGAATATAGTTTTAAATAAAGTCAAAAAACAACATGTCAGAGTAACAAATACATGTTTATGCAGCAGCTCTGCAACACAGAAACGGCCTCCATTGGTTTTCCAGACGGCTGAGAGCAACATTTAGTTAAAATAACTGATTCCCATGAAAGGATCCTGTTAAGGCATAAAATTTGTTCAGATGAGAATGAACCCAGACAGGATTCTGGAAGTTTGTTTAGGAGCAACATCAGTCGGCTTCATTTGTTCCAGTGATGAGGTGCTGCCGTGTGTACTCCCAGATCAACAGCGCGGCACTAACGTGCACGTTGAGGGAACGGATGATCCCCTGTTGAGGGATCTCCACGCACACGTCTAACATCTGGAGCAAATTGGCAGGAATACCTTCCCGCTCATTGCTATGAAGAAGAAACAGACAAAAAATATATTGTGTAAGAGATTTTGTTTAATTAAACAAGGGTTTTGTCTTAGTTTTTAAAAAAATCACCAATTTAGTCTGCTTGGTCATTGATACCTCTTTTTATAAAACTAATGAATAAAAAACTAAATGGATCATAATAAAACTCAAAGGTAAAAGGATTAACCTAAAGCTCAGAGATAATTAATATATAAACTCAGTATTTGTTATTATAGTCCTTTGAAAAGGTCCCACCTCTCTGACTGCAATCGTTTGGGTTACATATCAGGTTAGGTTTTATTGGGATTTTATATGACCACCCAAAACAAAAGCTTTAGTATACTCTTAGACGATGGTATGCAACAAATTCAACCCCCTTAAATCAGCTGCCCCTAAATAAAACCCAGCGCAAACTGGGTACCAAACTGCCTTTAACATCAGCAGAGTGGCTAAAAAGTTTCTGATCACAGACGTTTTCCTACAAAATTGCAGCTGTTATTGCTACACACTACTGACTTAACGGAGCTGAATTAAACAAAAACATTTCACATTTTCAGGGGGAAAAAAACTGTGCATTCATCATTCTGCTTCATAATTATGCATTAATGGATGTCGGTTTACCACATTAACTCCAAGTAACACACACTGGAGTTTGTGATTTCGTGAATTTAAAAAAAAAAAAAAAAAAAAAAAAATCTCACTAGGTCCTATTTTTTGTTTTATTTAACACCCCACCCCCTACATTAAAATTGAGCTCTTGATAAAGATAATAATTCCGTTCAATTCCAATAATAAAACTGTAATAAAGAGAGTACATACACTGTCCCATATCAGCCATGCAAAGTAAACATAAAAGGGTAATAAGCGTCTGGCATCTAATCTCAGCAGTCAGCCTCACAGCGAGCAAACGCTTGTTGATGGGTTACATTTATCTGGAGGGCAAGTGGCTGAGACAATAGAAAGGCTGATGGGAAATTAGAGTCAGGCCATGCTGTGCAGAGCTGAGTGCAGCGGTGGGAGCATTAAAGGGAGAGTTTACACACAAGGTGCTTACGCCAACAGCAGGGCTTCAGTGTTTGAACGGAGCTAAACAAACTAGAATGCCTACTTGTGTGTGTAGGGTGTGGGTGTGGAAGTGTTGTTCTCCTTCTGCCTCATGATCACCACCATATGAAGAAGGTACAGTTTTAAAACAGTCTGTCTGATCAAAAATTTCAACTGGGATGTAAAGAAGAAGTTTGGTGCCACTAAATGTAACATATAATACAGGTTTGTCTTTTGTAATCACCCTCATTGTGTCAGTTTGAGTAATTCGTATCCTTCGTTCCCCTCAGGGAGAGCCAATTATAGGGAAGCGTGCCCCGACAGGTACACAAGGCGAAGGGGGGGAGGAAGCCTCGCAGGGGCAAGAACTTAACTGGTGAGAGAACACTAAGTGGCTTCGTCAGCTCACTGAGGGATACCGAAAGGTGTGGAGGAAAGAGAAGGGTGGAAAAAAACTAAAAACAGCAACTGACCCTGTTTATAAACTTGATATATTTAGTGCTGTCATACCCCAGAAGAAGCAGCGTTTTCTCAGGGAACTTAAAGTCCTGCAGGCTCTGACTATTGGCTGTCTGCTCCACGCCGACGATACAGTAACCTTCGCTCTTCTTTACCTGCAGGAAATCTGTGAGCTCCACAGGCTTCACCTGGAGGAAGACAGAGCTATGTTGATGATACAAACATAGCATCACAATGAAAAAAAGAAAAAAAAAGTAGTGTTTGCACAGAGAAATAGATCACAGTAAATCAGTGATAAACAGTGGGACGATCATCTAGATCAGCTCTTCCTTTTATATGTAGTCTCTCCCTACTGGTATTTTCCTATTTATCTTACAGATAGACATATATGTAAAAAAAAACTATAAACTAGGGCTAATTTAGTAATCGATTAATCGTTAACTGGAGTATAGAATCTAAAATGTACCTTTAGCTGACAGAGTAACCCACTTTGAGCAGCAATTGTTAAAAAAAAAAAAAAAAAAAAAAAAAAAAAGTTAAAATTTTGCATTTAAGATAAAAATCTTTTTTGTCTGTCAATATACTCTATCCAGAACTCCTCAAGTGGAAACGTTTTAGTTTTAGTTTCATCTGGTTTAATTTAGTAAAAAGTCTTCTTAAAGGAACCTTTTGCTATCCGATTAATCAAAAAAAAAAAAAAAAAAAAAATCGATGTTCAAAATAATTCATCACTAACAAATACATCACTAACAAATAAACCTTTAAAAAGTGGTGCTGTATTTGTATTTAACTAACTTTATTAAAAAAATCTAAATCCAGTGTAACCACTTACTGTCAGTCAGTCTATTAATTCATAAACAAACTCCAACTGTCTCTCTATCCCCTCTGGTTACATCAGTTGTTTGTTGGAGAACTCTACCTCCACCAAAGATGCACTTTGTGGCTTTAAAACTTATGCGATGTTTGAATGGATAGTAAATAGTGATAAAGTTCATGTCCAAAGTTCACCTCAAACAAAGGAAGCCAAAGCTCGGATGAGACGCTCAGGGACTGGAAGTGTTTGTCATTGAGATGGTGGAGACTGTCCAGAACCAGACCACTGGCCCCAAATATCTCACATGTCCTGCAAAGACCTGGAACAACACAAAGACAAGCCAACACCTTCATAAAGTCTGCTCCATGTAATATAGATTATTATAAGCTCAAATTATTGTTACAATAAAATTATTGTTACAATAAAATCTTCCATGGATTGAAAATGTCATTTTGTCTTCTATCCATCAGACAGACAGCACATTTAAAGAAAATAAAGCTTAATGCGAAAAGTTTCAGACTCATCTAATCTGTGATGTTTCTTTAGTGAAAACCCCAGAAAAGGTTTTACATTTTCTACCGAATATGGTAGGAATAAATTGGAAGGAAAATCTCTATTTTGACACATCACATATGTGCTTTCCTTCACTGCATGCAAACATACAATGTCAGTTTTCCAGATTTTTTAGGAATGGGATTAAAAATGAAAATTATTAGTTTGACTGGTCACTTTGTAGTATATTGACATTTTCAGAGAAATATAAATTAGCTTCTTGTCAAAAAACTAAAACAAGCAAAAATTGTATTAGCCATAAGAAATGAATTATCTTAAAACACTCCAAATCCGATAAAATAAGTTAAATAATTTAACCTTGGGTTCATTTTGTAATAAAAAAAAAATAAAATGTTAAAAGAAGCTCAGCAAAATCAAGTCATTTTAAAGGACCATTTGATTTAATTCCAAGTTAAAATTATTGTTACAATAAAATCTTCCATGTATTGAAAGTGTCATTTTGTCTTCTATCCATCAGACAGACAGCACATTTAAAGAAAATAAAGCTTAATGCGAAAAGTTTCAGACTCATCTAATCTATGATGTTTCTTTAGTGAAAACCCCAGAAAAGGTTTTACATTTTCTACCGAATATGGTAGGAATAAATTGGAAGGAAAATCTCTATTTTGACACATGGTGATGGCAGATTCATGCTGTGGGGATGGATCGAGTGGATCTAAACAAACAGCCCATCAAAAATGTTTAGATATACTGATAAAAAGGGTTTGAATAGGTTTGTAAGGTGATGTTCATATTCTTTGACATAAATGTATTTTTGTTTATTTCAAAGATGAGAAG
Source organism: Cyprinodon tularosa (assembly GCF_016077235.1). Classification (NCBI taxonomy): domain Eukaryota; kingdom Metazoa; phylum Chordata; class Actinopteri; order Cyprinodontiformes; family Cyprinodontidae; genus Cyprinodon; species Cyprinodon tularosa. The sequence continues at coordinate 4,032,961 of NW_024039085.1, read as the reverse complement.
ACAACTTTTTTGTAAAGCTTAGATTGCATGTTAAGTAAAGTCAGTGGATCTCACCTCCCAGATTGGTGGGTTTGTCGATCAGTGAGGCCACCACCAGCAGGGTGCCGTGCTGCTTGCCGAGCCGAGCAGCCCTCTGTGCTGGAACCAGCTTTAGTTCAGGTTCCTGCTCATGGACCCCCAACCTCCAGGGCGTGATCTTCTTCTGCACTTCAGCCCAGCGCTCCTCTTTATCCTGCTCGCCTGGGAAATGCAACAATAAACACAAACGGTAAGCAGAGGGTGAGCTAACCTTGACGTTTAGCGAGTCCTACTGTTAAAAAGAAACATCACTGTACTTCGGTCTTGCTGGACCCAATCTCCAGGCTGGAGCCGGCCCAAATCTGGAGCAGGATTCCTCAACGGCGTTGATAGACTTTCACAAGCAAATGAGAGCTTTTCAAACTTCCATGGTGGGATCCACTCATCATCAGCCAACTCTGACAGACTAGGAAACGTGTAGAAGATGGTCTGAAAAACAAACAAAAACAGGAAAGCCAGATGATTTTACCACCTGTGCTTCAGCAGATCTTGCAAAACAATGAACCTACTTCCAGACTATAATCCCGGATGGGATGAAAAGCACTGAAGAAGAAGTGCCCCTGAATCCTCAGCCAGTTCTTGTTGGCATTTCTAAGAGGAAAAAAAACAGCAAATGCATCTTAAAATAAGCTCATTGTAACGGTTACAAAACAAGCCTGCTGCAGGTGTTGAGCTCTAACCCAGAGTTCTGCATGGCCTCAGCCTGGTTCAGACAAGCCGTCACCACAGACGACAGTCCTCTGAAGGCATCAGCCTCCGTCACGCTTTCTGCAAGGCTCCACACCCTCTTCAGGGCCACTAAGGCATACAAACGCACACTAAAGTTGTGGTTGAAACACGACTGCAGGATGATGTCCAGTGCTTTACGCAGCTGGTCGACCTTTAAAAGAAAAAATGGAAAATCAAATCGACATAAGCACAGAGGAATAACACAGTCATATAGAGCAGTAAAATAAAGATGGCCTTACTTTATCCTCAACATGTGGAATAATGACACTTATGTGTACCAGGACAGACAGGAAGGTGCAAATGCTGGTCTTGGTCTTTTCGTGGTCCTGCAGAGAAAAAAGGAATTAATAATATGCAATTTTATTCAGTTGGTTATCTATCTACAAAATGAGCTCACAAAGCTGAAGCAGGTCCAGAATCTGTCCAAATGATGAGGATACTTGACAAGGATGAGAATCATCATCCATTCAATCAGGTACTTCACAGAAGGCTGGTTGCTACAAAATCCAGCTTCAAACACGCTGTTCAACAGAGGCGCAACAAATTCCTGCACACAGACAGAAAAGGTTTGATCCTAAAACTGATATTTCTAGAAAAAATGTCACTGAAGCTCTTTTCTACTAACCTCTCTGAGTTTGGGAAGCAGCAGTAGCAGTGTTTGCCATGCTCTGTTTTTGATGCGATGCTGCAGGGAGTTGCTATAGTAACGGACTTTAGCCTTGGATATGAGGCTGTCCTGTGGAGATGGAGGTGGCTGAATTAGTTCACACTTTGATAGCTGGAATAGATCACCGTGAAGGTTTTATCTCACTTCCAGATGATCTATTTATGGTCAAATGTTTGAGATAAAATAAAATTTTACTACCGGACAAAAATAACCCAAGTATTTATTTTATTTATGAAGTAGACGGTTATATAAAGCTTGGCTTAATGAGACCCCATCATTAAAATAGGAATTATTGTGATTAACCATATTTTTAGACAGCATTGTTTTAGTGATTACTGTCTGTTACCACTAGACCTGATCTAAATAGAAGCTGTCCATGTAGAAAAATTCCTTAAAGGAGATGTAAAACACCTATTAACACTCGATGAAAGTTATTGCCCCCAGCAGTAGCAAAACCTCTTATTAGGTTTTAGCTCTCTGAAAACTGCATTTTCTATTTAATCTTTTTCTATTTTTTTCCTGTCAAATGGAAGAAATTTGTATGCAGGCAAATTTGTTCCTCTGCATGGTGATAATATTTGTTTTTTGGCTCATGAAAATCAACATCCATTTATCTTAGTTGCTCGGTTTTTTTCCTTTTAAGAGACAGATGAAACTTTGTGTTTTTCCTTTCAGGATGAGGAAGTGCTTGTTTTGTTATATGTGCTTCCCTTCACTGCATGCAAACATACAATGTCAGTTTTCCAGATTTTTGAGGAATGGGATTAAAAATGAAAATTATTAGTTTGACTGGTCACTTTGTAATATATTGACATTTTCACAGAAATATAAATTAGCTTCTTGTCAAGAAACTAAAACAAGCAAAAATTGTATTAGTCATAAGAAATGAATTATCCTAAAACACTCCAAATGCGATAAAATATGTTAAATAATTTAACCTTGGGTTCATTTTGTAATAAAAAAAAAAAATTTGTTAAAAGAAGCTCAGCAAAATCATACATTTTAAAGGACCATTTGATTTAATTTCAAGTTAATAATTATAGGGACATATAAAGTAAACCCTGCACACAAAAATAACCTTTTGTGTTAGATGTCTAAAAAAACAAAAGAACAGAAAAAAATCTATTTTAAAAGTAGGATGTAACAAATGAGTCTATTATTGATTTTAAAGCTGTTTTGTTAAAAAAACATTAGAAATGAAAAGAAATTGCATAAGGGAACCTACATGGATGCAGCATTTACCGACCCGCCCATTATTCAACGAGTACCTTTCTCAGTAACTCCACCACTAACTCCTCTATGAGCCTCTGATGCTGCTGATTACAGGGATCCAGGCGGCTGAGGAAGGTCAGCACACATGTGCGGGGTAGCTGATCATCCCTGTTATCACTGAGAGAAGCACAACAACTATTAGCACACCAGGAGGGACCTCTAGTGGTGGTTCATGTTAACTTACACATCTTGACTCACCTAGCAACTGCAACATTAGCTGCACAATTTTCACCAAGTTGCTCCACGAATATTTGGACATCTTGGATGAGTCTTTAAAAAACAAACATATAATAGTTAAAAGAAGATAAAGGAACAGGAAGGGAAAGCTGTTTGGACTTACCGTTGATCTCTCCTGAACACTGGTCCATATAGACAAGCCTCAGTGACTATGTCCAGGTGGTTAAAGACGCTAGAAAAAATCCCATCAGCCAGCTCACTGCTGCCTCCCTCACCGGGCAGCCATGTCTGTGTACAGTGCTGAACTAGGACACCAAGTACTCCACTTTTTGACTGAGACAGCTCCACTACCTCCGTAAAAATCTAAAAAAAACAAGCATTTAACCACATGTGAAATAGAACCGTAGAGGATAACAGAAGATGAAGTTATTTTGTCCAACTGTAATTCACCCTTTTCAGCGCTGCGGTCAGAGCTGGAGCCTGCTGATGGTTCAGCTTCAGCAGCTCATGTTGGAAGGCTATAGAAATGAAGCCTTGTAAGGCTGGCCAGAAGTCATGAGCATTGTTGCTAAGCCCCTGTACAAGCTCCCAACTCAGATTGACAGCCTGCACACAGAGATCCTCCTCATCGTCCACCAGCTATGATGAAAAACAAACCAGAGGTCATAAAGGAGAAGGGAAGCCATCCTGAAATATTCTAGAACTCCTCCATGATCCGACAAGATCTCATTCTTGCCGTGGTGAGACTCACCTGTGGCAGCGCCATGTTCATAAAGTTCAACACAGGCAGGACAAGGTCACTGGGTAGCAGAGCCAGAGCCTCAACGCTGCATCTCAGAGCAGCCCTGAGGGTCTCAGACACTTTGGGGATCCCTACAGACCTGATCAGGAAGTTTAGACAAACCCACTGGTCCCGCAGGAAGCTGGCAGCAATGCGCCCCCAGTCCTGCTGCAGAAGGCCTTGAGTCACAAGGTCACTGTTAAAAAAAGGGAAAAATCTTCTAAATCTGGGAGTCTTACATTTATTAGATATTTAATGAATATGATTTTACTCTATTGTTGACTTTCCACAAACCTTGTACTATCTAACAGCTGTGGTTTCATCAGACGTTTATTAATGTTTCCAAGAGATGGTTGAGATTTTGTAGAAGTGTCAAAAGTGTAGAAATAATCATTGAGGGACTTTAGGGCAGAGGCAGTCTCTGATGACATGTTAGGCCCTCCCTGCTGCAGCAGATCACACACAGCAGCCAAAGATGCCATACTAACCGCCTCAGACACCTGGTTTGCAACAGAGGGGATCTAAAACAACATAAAACAGTCTGTGCTGAATTACTGAGCAGCAAACCTGATGACGGGGAGCATATATTTAACTGCGTACCTGCTGGGTTGGCTTTTTTAACACTGAAAGGCTATACATGATGAGTTTAGGCGAAGCATACTGATGAATGTTCTTAGAGCCATGAGGTAGAGAGCTGCTCAGTGCAGCCAGCTGCTTCAGGACACAGAGATACAGATCAGCCCGTTCAACGTCAAAGAGCTGTGGAAGAAGCAAAACGCAGACATCTGGGTTTGTGACAAAGGAGGAAAAAATATGAATTCCTTTTTGCTTCCTGCACTGCAAAAACCACCTAGAAATACATAAAAATGTCTTCAATTAAGGGTTAGGGTTATTTTACTTACCCTTAACCTTAGTAGGTAAATAAGATGATTTGCCAATTAAATTATTATTTACATTAAAATAAGACAATGCAATTGTTATTTTCTCATTTTAAAATCTAAATTGTCATTTTTTATTGGCAAAGTGCCTCACTTACCTCCTCAATGTACTTATTTTAATTTAAAAAATACTCTTTCACAGTGGGATTACCTCCTGCAGCTCCCCACAGAGCCTCCTTAGGATAAAATTCTGGACTGGATCCATGACTTCAACAACAGCTTGTTCAATGGCCAACATCAAATCGTCCTCTGCACACACACACAAAAAAGAGTTGTAATCAAAATAAGAAAAAGACCCAAAATATGCACCATTAGGTTACTGATTCTTTTAACAGGCAGCATTTTCTTTTTATTTGATTATAGACAATGTTTAGTCTAGTTAGCTGGTACAAACCAAAATGTTTTGCACTGATTCCTCCCCTCATCATCATTTAGACACCATCTGTAATGTTATTGGCCTTTAATACTTTAGTATCATTGTGGTTGTTTCAGTAATCATTTTTTATTACATTTAGCTAACTTTTCTAGTTTTTAAATAATAAAAAAACATAATAATTCCTTTACCTTTTCTGAATAGACCAAGATGTTATATATCTATATCTTTTTAAATATGTTTTCTCCTTAAAGTTTATTTCCTCCTACTTTGATCCATAGGCACCATTTAAGCTTTAAGCAGTCAAAAGACACAGGTAGTAATTATTCATTTTTTTTACACACACAGTAATTATATCAGCTGATGTAGATGACATCGTTTATGACGTTTTCCTTTTACTGCAAACATGGAAGCTAAGTAAGCGTTTTTTCTAATGATAGGAATTAAGCTGCTGCTGGCGTAGCATATCGTGTTGGCACCTTATAGGACAGATGCTTATCTTTGGCTCACTGTATGAATACTTTTATTGTAATTCTGGTCTGTTAATTTCTATGCTCCAAAGCAATTTTGAACCGAAAAAGGAGCGATGAGAAGTCTAATTTGTCTTCTGCTCTTCCAGCACTTTGTAGTTTTATTTTTTGTTGTTTTAGACACTTTAAGTTGAATTCTTATAAACATCTAGCACTAATATCAAAGCTGTTTTGCTTATCATTTGATCATTAAAATAATTGGTCCTCCTAATTGTCAATCATTCTGGTGATATGTTTACGTAAGGCCGTCCTACGTGCTCGTCCCTATTTTCACTTACCGTTGGTGAGTCTGACATAGTAGAAAAATTGCAAATCTTCTTTTGGAAAATAAGCTTCTATGAGCGATGCAAACAGCAACTTTTAAAAAGAGCGTGCATGAGGAGAAATGCATGCACTCGCGCAGGTTTAATAGGCTTTCCCTCTCGGGTGCGGGTACAAGGTTGTGCATGTGTTTTATTTTTTTTAAAGTAGAGAGCTAAGTAAGAGTTTTTCAAAAATCCTCCATTATACCTTTAATTTAAAGAATGGTTGCAGATCTGAAAGTCATTTAATTTCATTACTTCTTATTTAATTACTTAATTGTGTGCAATAACACCACCATGTGCAATATTGGTAATTTAGTACTGAGCAGTATTGAAAATTGTAAATACTGTTGATTGTATATAATGTAATCCTTATCTAATGTAAATCTTATATCTTATTTGTACAGTCTTACAATCTTATTTTTCTCTCTTCTGTAAATGGCTGCACTGCAAGAAAATAATTTCCCACAAGGGATTCATAAAGTAATTCTGATTCTAATTCCAGCTCTAATTATCCACAATAACAAATCAAAGAAAAACAGTTAGAGCAGGAAAGGCTTCAATAAGCAAACTTTGTAAACTTGTCTATCTGGTATCCAAAAGTCCTAATCTGAAGGATTAGGAACCTTCTGCTTGCTTATAGAAACATAAACTACCTGATTTGTTTTACAGCTAAAAGATTTTATTGGTTATTTGGGGAATATATGTATTTGATGAAAGATGAGTTACACTTCCTGAAAAAAATGTTAAGCGCCCAGAATCACTGTTTGACAAACTTCTTTGAGTATGTTTGAAATATGGCATTTTCCCTGTTTTTACACTTTGAGAGATTTTTACCCACAACCTCTTGAATGCTAAACATTTGTTTTAGTCAGAGTATTTTTTTTTTCCTTTTAATCAATTTTACATTATTATTTCAGAGCACTAGGGACCCTACAGCGAAAAAAATGACTGGTCTTCAATTATCTAAATCGAATATTTGTATGAATTCCATTTACTGTGTTAAAACCAACATTAGTGGATATTTGACTGCTGTATCAATGCAAACCTTCCAATCCTTGCTGCTGACAACGTGGCCTTGTGCTGAGCTGCAACAGTCTTAACATAAGCTGCAGACTCTTGTCGCTCTTATGGACAGGCAGGTAGATATTGGTGTAGACTCTGCTCAGGGTGTCCAGGAGTGGAGACAGCAGTGACCTCAGAGTTTCCCTGGCATCTTTCTTCAGTTCCCTCCTCTCCATGTCTACACAGAGCAGAATGGCCCTGGCCAACTTATCAGCCTCTCTAATGTCAGGTAACCTTTCTGCCTGACCTATGCATGAGAAAGACAGACTTTGATTAGAATCATCTGCAAACACATCACATCTACAGATACAGTAAAACACAAGCCTCACCTGTGCTTGCTGGAACACGGAGATAAACGATTACTTCTTGTTGAACATAGAGTCTTATTGTTTCTTTTTGTGCTGGGCCATCGACGCAATCACCATCCAGAATTCTGGGCTTGAAATTTCCATCATGTTCCAACAACCAGATGCACAACTTATGTGGAGTAACAATCAGTTATTGCAACTTCTGCATTGGATATATTTTGATTGAATGAGCGTTAAAAGAGCAAACCTCATTCCATAGTGTTGTCCCTCTGCACAAAGACTCATCAGCACGGAAATGCATCAGGAAACTGAACACATCATCTCTGGTAACTTCACTCTGAGATAATAAAAACATGATTATTAGAGAATTTATGTCACTAATCTTACTTATATCATTAAATTTAGCAATATTATTTAAGGACGGGAATTATTAAGTTGAGTAAAATCAGTGCAATGTAAAACTTAGTAACTTTTTAAATGCATTGAAGAAATCAGACACAGGAAGTCAGATTATTTCAAGTCTTAAAGGCATAGTGGAGGACTTTTTTTCCCCCGCGGAGGATAATTAAAGTAAGTGGTCCTTCAAATTGTCAATCATTCTGGTGATACGTTTACGTAAGGATGTCCTATGTGCACGTCTGCATTTTCACTTACTAGTGGTGAGTCTGACATAGTGGAAAAATTGCTAATCTTGTTTTGGAAAGTGGGCTTGTATCAGCGATGCAAACAGGAACTTTAAAACAGAGTTGAACGAGGAGAAATGGGTTCATGCATGATCTCTCATTTATAAGGTGTTCCCTCATGGGAGCGGTACAGGGTTGTGCGTGAGCATTTCTTTTTAAGTGGAGAGGGCTGGTCTTTTCAAAAAAAGGAATGAAATCCTCCACTATATCTTTAAATAAAACAAATAATAATAAAAGAACACAAAGTTGGAACTCTGACAGGGAAAATCAGACAAATAATGTAGAAAATTATCATATAAAACATTTATTAGCACTATAAGCAAAAGAAAATATTTACACCAAATTTGAAAAATAATTTAACCATAAACAATTAAGAAAATTAATGTAATGGTTACTTTGACTGAAAAATCATTTTATCTTTATACAAATAACTAACTGCAATTGCACCTAAAATGTAATATCAATCCCACTTAGGCAAACTGTTTTTAAAAACTTAGTAAACCTTAAAATAAAAAATGTGTCTAATCATCACTGTCATTTTGTGGATGTTACATTTATCTCAAACAAACTTGATCATCTCACCACATCTATTAGAGAAAGGGCACTCTTTAGTAAAAAACACTGTGCAGCTCCTCTCAGCAGGACCTGATGGGTGATCATAGTGGAGCGAAGTACCTCCCTGGAAACCACATCATCAACTGAATTAGCCTCTTTACCTAAAATAATGTGTTCCAAAGACAATCCTAATGAGAAAATAAGTTACCGAAGAGCAGAGAGCCCGCTGCTCCTCAGCAGAGGACTCTGAGGGAGTTTGGACAAAGCCTGGCAGATGAAGAGGAGTGGTACTGCACACCAGTGCTTTGATCCGAGCTGCTGAATCAGCTGAAGCAAAACACAACCTACAGAGCAAATGACAGTTAGAAACAGAGTAGGACATGTGACTCATAGACGTGTTTTTCTTCTGCTGCACCTCTGTCCTCTGATGGCAGGCTCGTGAAGAAGTTGACCAGGAAAACTTGGAGTTTACCCACCAGCTCCGGACAATCTCCTACACTCTGCCCGGGTGACCTGCATACAGCCAGAAGCGCTGTTATTTAAAACTAATAAAAGTTAAAAACATAGTCCACAGATTTATTGATATTTAAAGAAAACTTTTTTAAATCCTCACCTACAGAAAAGGGATGTTTCAGAGAGAACGTCCATAAAGGGACCGACGACAAACTACGAGAGCAATGCATCACAGAAATGATTTAAGGTAGAAAGAAAGTCAACGGGGGTTAATTTGTAATAATGATTAGAATTGCCTTGTAGCAAATACCTGAGAAAATGCCGCAGCAAATGCTGACTGCCTTAGAACCTGTAGCTCAAGCAGATGGCACACTCCTTCTCTCATCAAGGATTTATTCTCACTGTGGAACATGCGTTGGTAAACACACAGCAGCCAGGAGGGGTGGAACAGGCCTAACCCTGCAACACAGGTCAGCAAACTAGCATTTAACTCTGTAGCAGCTCCCCAGCACTTCAATCCCTCAGCCAGTCCCAATGGGTTCATTTAGTGTTTTATTTTCTTTGATGTGGATCCACAATGATCATCACAGTCACCAGTTTCTTTAGTCACCATGGAAACTAAAACATATACAAATATTAGAATACAAAACATAAGCTTATAATACAGCTAAACAAAATGTAACTCACTGCTTTTAATAGGTAACACTAAGTGTTGATTTTATTCATTGGCACAATGTTTCTACCAGCTTTTATCAGGCCTGCCCTCATTAGCTACGGCAGCCCGCGAGGACATAAAAAAAAAAAATCTAAAACAATGCAAAGTGCAAATACCATGAAACAAAAAATATAAACCACCAAACAATACTAATCAAAACAGGCCGGCATCCATTAACAATCTCCAACATTCTTAATTTAGAAAATTCACGTTGAATAACAGTCTACACATTTAAATTATTTAGGCAATTTATTTTAAATAGCTCACTATCCACTACAAACTCATTATAGTGTTTAGACATGCTAGCTGATTTTACCAGTTTGATGCATGTAGAGAATTAATAAATACTCTAAATACTATAAATACTTGGTACTCTATGTAATTTCCTACCTGTTATTTTTACACACTTTTCTAAGTTGCCCATTTTACTATAACCTTTGCTGCTGTAAACACCCAAATTTCCCCATTCTGGGGCAATAAAGGGATTTTCTATTCTATTCTATTCTATTCTATTCTATAAGTGTTAAAAGGTATGTAATTAGTGCATTGTAACAGTTAATTTGAAGTTGCAGAGAGAAATAAAATAAAGGTTTTCTATTTGCAGATTTTTTTCTAACTTTTATAATTACAAAAAAAGTTACATCTCTTAAAAAATACACAAACTGTTTCATGGGTCACAAAACCAAAACCTCATAAGAGTCTCGGGTTTGCTTAAATTAATCCAAAACTACTGTTGGAAAGCTATTTGTGCATTTTAACTTTTTCCCCCCAATCTTTCACAATTACAAAATAAATAAATAAATAAACTCTTCCAATTCTGGAGTACAAGTACACAAACCTTTCTGTGAGTTTTTAAAAAAATGCTGTGAACTCAGGAACTTAGATACATTCTTTATATAACCTCTAAGAAAGCAGCATTGACAAAACATTCATTTGTTAGTTTGGTTTAACTTCCCCTATTATCTAGTGAAGGAAAAAAATGATACCTTAAAGAAAAATGAATATAAAGTCATACGTAAAAAAAAAAAAAAAAAAAGAATAACAATATTTACAAACTTTAGGTTTACCTTCACTATCATTTACTGTTGCTTGAATTAAAGTGTCGATTCTGTTTAAAACTGGGCGGACAACATGAACCTGCAGATAGAGAAAAAAAGAAACAGTTATACTGCGGCCATAAAAACAGGTTGTGAAACAATAATGTCTACAGTAAAAGAGTTGAAACCTGATTCTCCTCCAGCGTCTCCATCACCAGCGTGTAATCCTCCCAGAACTCTCTTAGCAGTCCACTCTTGTCAGGGGCCCAATTAAACAACGCCTCCTCTGCAAAAAAAAAAAAAATTAATAAGCCAAGCTTTATGTGGAGTGTAAGCAGAGGATGGTAGAGAACCCACAAATAGTACTTGAGTAAGAGTAGCACTACTTTATCATATTTCATTTAAGTCAAAAGTAGCCTTTAATGAAATTACCCAAGTAAAAATGAAAAAAAGTATTTGGTAAGAAGACTACTTAACACCGAGTAACTGATCTACTTACAGTAGAGCTGCAACAACAATTATTTTGCAAATTGATTAATCTGTCAATAAATTTTTTAAATAATCAATTAATCATTGGATAGCCAAAGGCTCCTGAAATCTTATGTTAAATGCAAAATGCTTACATATTTTTTTTACAATTATGGTTAAATTGCTGCTCTAAGTGGGTTGCTCTGTAAGCTGAAGGCATCTTTTAGAGTCTCTGTACTCCACTAAATGGTTAATTGATTACTAAATTAGTTGATGATTATCTCACTAATCAATTAATCACAATTAATCCAATTAATTGTTTCAGCCCTACTTTCAAGCCACGATTATAACAACTGATTTAATATTTTTTTGAGTTATAAAGCTTAATAGTAAAGCATAATAAATAAGTGAAATTCTGACTTTATTCTCAGAATTCTGACTTTAATGTCAGAATTTTGGATCTAAATGTAGATGGGTACCATAAAGGAAGAGATGTGGGAGAACTCAGCTTCACTGACAAAGATGTGAGTTTTTTGAGAGGGCCAGAAACACATTGGTGGAAAATGACAAAATTAGGCGACTTTTTACGTGCGAGGGATCCCCGGTGATGCTATTTCATTAATGGAAAAGCATGAGGTGATTAAAACAAGAGAGCTAGTTTAGTCTATAAAACAGACATGGCTACAGCTTGATGCTACCATGTTTGTTAGCTGTCAGAATTCTGAGATTAAAGTCAGAATCCTGAGATTAAAGTCTGAATTCTGAGTTTAAAGTCTGAATTCTGAGATTAAAGTCTGAATTCTGAGATTAAAGTCTGAATTCTGCGATTAAAGTCGGAATTTTGACTTTTTTCTGACATTATACTGAAATAAAATGTAAAAATCAGTAAAACATTTTCAGTTGCCCTGATCCTCTTTCGTAGGTATCTAAGGTCTCATTCTTTTCAAACCTTTTTTCTTAAAAAAGTGAAGAAAAAAAAAAAGATTATTTTTGTCCCTCCACTTAACAGCCTGTGATCTACTTTGCAGTTAAGCCATAAAATCCAACTTTGTACCATTTCAGGCTGTGGTTCTCTATGTTACCTTCCTCTGATGTATAGCAGGAATCAAATCCCTCCTCCTCAGAAAGCGCCACGCATCTTTTCAGCAGGTACAAAGCCCTTTTGCGTGACACACTGTCCCCGTGGGTCAGTCCGTCCTGAACGAGTGTCCAGAACCGAGTGTCTGACGTTACTGTGTGTGATTTTAGAAGGTGGTCTGACAGGACGGTGAAACACAGCAGGGCCCGCTGTGTGACCGCCGCTGAGCGCTCAGAGGAGTGCCAGCTGCAAACAGCGTTCATGATCCGAGTGGCGAAGCAGCTTGATCTTACATCACTGAAGCAATTTAGCAGAGTTAAAATCACCCTGACGGTAACTTTGGAGACTAGATTATCGGGAAGCGATGGGATGGAGGACAGAGCACAGTTTAAAATGCTGAGTGTGAATTCTTCATCCGCTGTAGGAAGAGGCATGAGAGCTGCCAGGACTTCTGCAGCAACATTCACACTCAGAGCTCCAGACAGCTCCTCCTCTGGACTCCACTGTAAGGAAGGCAGGGTTGAAGAAACCACTTTTGTCCACGTTTTTTGATCGCAGACAGAAACAGAGACAGCAAGTAATTTGCAGACTGCGGCGGTGCTCTGCCTGCAGCGATCTTCACCCCCTGATTCGGTTGAGATTTTGCGGAGGAAAGGAAGACATTTCGACCAGATGATCCAGTCGATTTTGTCATGAATGCATCTTCTTTTTGCATCTGTCAATGTAACTTGAGCCAAATCCGGGATGGTAAGAGACGGTGCGAGAGCTTCTATAAGAGCCGTGAGCGACTCCACCAGCTCCGTCTGCGGCAATGAGTCCTCCGGCCAACACAGAGATTCAAACAGAAGGTTGTAATCAGGAGAGCTTCTTAGAACCGCGTTAATTAAAGCGGAATACATCGTTTCAGGGTTTGGCTGCTGGAGCCAGGCTCGGAGACGATACTCTTCCACCGGCTTTTTAGCAGACAGATGTCACAGGCTGCACGTTTTCTCCAAACCGGAATGTAAACTTCCGCTTACGTATTCTATAACTCTCGCGAGAGTGAATTAGAATACGATTCTGCTTTATTTGGTACCACCACTTCAAACAAACGGTTTCAAACAATCTCTATATATAGAACTACCAGATTTTAATGGTATAAAAAAAATCTACTTTTTTTTTTGAATGTTAAGTCTATAGGGAAGATAGGAAAAGGATAAGGTCCAATGGAAAAAAAAGTTAACTGATTTTTAAATTTTATTTCAGTTTAATATGGGAGAAAAGTCAGAATTCTGACTTTAATCTCAGAATTCCAACTTTTTTCCTCAGAATTCTGAATTTTTCTCAGGATTCGGAGGGAAAAAAAGTCAGAATTCTGAGATTAAAGTCAGAACTCTGAGAAAAAAAGTCAGAATTCTGGGATTAAATTCAAAATTCTGAAATTAAAGTCAGAACTCTGAGATTACAGTCAGAATTCTGGGATAAAATTCAGAATTTTGACTTTTTTCTCTCCGAATTTTGACTTTTTTCTCAGAATTTAATCTCAGAAATCTGAGAAAAAAAGGGTCAGAATTCTGAGATTAAAGTGAAAACTCTGACCTTTCTCCTATATACATTTTTTTTCAGTGGTGCTAATCCTCTTCCTAAGTCTATCATTTAACAGTAAAATAAAAGTATTTTTGATAGTTTTTCTATGGAAGAAACAATGAGAGCTATGAGGAAGTAGTATCATCTTATAGTAATGTATATAAATTTTTATACTTTTTTCATTAAAAATCAATGTCCTTATGATTTCTAATTGATTTTACTTAACTCTGCAAAAAGGGTGAAAAACTGCAATTTTTTTTTCCAGGATTTATTGTAAAAACATTTGACAAAAAATACTGTTGGTCTCATTATTTTTCTCCATGACTATATCTGTATAACCTGCAACTGTATAATAATTCCTTTATGGGCAGAAAGGGAGTGGGCAAGAAGGGAGTGCATGCTTTGAGAAAAAAAATAAAAACCTTTTTTAAAATTCCTGTCGACTTCAACTGCATTAAACAGAAACACAGAAATCAAATGATAAGGAATTTATTTTCAAATATATCCAAAAATAAAAGCAGTGCTTTTAACAACGTAAGGCATAAAATGTTGGAATTTAAAACAGTTTTCCATCAACATTTGGCTTTGAGTTAACCTGTGTATTTAATAGGTAAATATTTTTAAGTGGCTCATATTAGCTAAGCACTTCACTTTGTACAAATAACCAATGCTGTGCCATGGTACAGAGGGAAAAAAAATTGACAAAGGCTTTTTTGTCTTTCAGGGGGCGGGAAGGTATTTAACACAATAATGCTGCAGATCTATCGCAAACTTACTGGTTACAGAAATCGGCTTAACAAATAATACATTTGTCTTATAATTAAAGCAGATAGAGAGAACAGTGTAGCCTGGAGAACCTTTGGACGAATAAACTGCCATCTGTGAAATTAAATTTTTTGCCCCCACAGCAGTAGATAATAGTTGTGGAAGATTAAAATCATGACAAAAATCACATAAAAAGCAAAACATTATAAAAGGATAAAAAAATACAAGTTACAAAAATAATATAAAATTCGACTACAATAATAGACCACAAGCCATGAGAGTGAGTTACATCCCATTAAATGTTAAATGTATAACTGGAATACATGGATTAGGTTTAAAGAAATTATAAAAAGGAAAAAACATACAGAATTACACATCGTAAAAAAACAAAACAAAAAAAAACTGTTTTTAAAGAAAAAAAAGTTCATTTGGTGGTCTTTACAAAAGACAATAAAAAAATATATCTTTTTAATCAGTGGAATTTAAATGTATGCTCATAAAACAAGGGCAATATCTACAAAATATACAGTACAAATAAATATGGTCATTTAATTTGCAGAAATGTCACCATTTTAGTTTCCATTGTTGGAGTTACAGCTTTAAAATAGAATTGCCATAATTTCCCACCAATAAAAAAAAATCCTTGCGACACTAAACAGACTTACAGTAGATTGAATGCTTCATGTTTTGCTGCCTCTAAATAAAGGAAACCTTTTGGATGTTTTGCTCAGCGGGGCTCTCAGAGTATAACTTCCACATACTGTTCATCGCTCAAAGTGTCCAGGCGGTTAGCAGGCCTTTGGCCAGAGAAGGAGGGCTTGGCTCGGCAGTGCAGATCAGGGTAATAACTGGGACCTAGCAAAGTCCTTGTGTTTGGTGGGACGTCTGGGTGCCCAAAGGTGTAGCTTAGGGCCGGTTCAGTTGGCCAGGCCATCCCAATGGGTGCAGAAGGGGGACAATGACGGACATCGTCTAGGCTGTGGCTGTGGTTATCTGTAGAAGTGTGTGGTCTGGACTTCTGGATCCATGTTAAAGAAGGAGAAGAAAGGGGTTAAGATAACGAAACATATCTCGACGGAAAGATCATTTAGGCCAGAAGCTTTACCTGTTTTACCTTTTTGTTGTTAGGCAATATAGCATCCTGAACAGCCTGTGGCGGGTGCCTTTGGTTGTCTGTGGAGCCCACATGATTTTATTGGTCAATTTTGACAGAAATTAAAGCAAACCAAATTTCAGAATAAAAGCTGTTTACAAATGTTGGATCTGAACAGTACCTGCTGATGGAGTCTTAGCAGAACGTTTTGGAAAATCCACAGACACTCCTTCGAGAAGATCGGCCAACCGGAACATTTCGTAAGAATCATCCACAAGAAGTTCCTCTGGACTACCAGCACTGGGCTCTACAAAATGGAAAACATCAAGTTAGTACATTTAAACCTACATGGAGAAATGTTTTTAACAACTTTTTGTTTTTAAGGCAAAGAAAAATTGTAGACAAATATTCAGAAAAAACAGCACTGCGCTTTGAATATTGATGATTAAGTTGGTATTTAGCCATAATGAGAAGGACCTTTTTTAACATTTAAGGAGCACATGAGGCCAACGTGCATCTGGATAGTTTCCCTCCCAACATAAAGAACACATCCATATAAAAACTGCATTCAGATTTCACTAACGAAATCCATCTGATTTGATGTATTCCAGTGTGACAAAAAAAAAGGATGTAAATCCATGTTCAAACATTTTAAGCATTTCGGGTTAGAAAGAAAAGATCCTCACCTCCCTCCTGTTGACCCTGCTGCTCATCTCTTTGTTCCTTACTGTCCGTGTCAGACTCCGAGGTCATGGAGCTGTAGTGGCTGGTAGTTGAGCTCAAATACTTCTCTACCTGCTGTGGACCATCTTCGCCCATGGAGGTCACCTCTGTGCAGATGCTGTGCTGGCGTGCATCTGCTTCAATACCCGAGCTGCCGGTGGAGCGTCGAGACAGACCAGGGCTGCTTTCACTGCCCGGTGGGTCCATATCAAGGTCATCACTGATGTAGGACTCTCTGTAGCGCTTCTTTTCTGAAGATTAAGACAATTGACATATTAAAAAAAGTCACCTTAAATACCTTATGTAACCCTATAAGGGTTGTTTCCTAGTTAAAGACTAGGATTGAAACATTTTCTGCTAACCCCTACAGTATAGTTCGGGTGGCTTGCTGTGCGGTTATACTTTGGAAATCATGCTGAACACTTTCCCTCACTTCTTCATACTACTGCTCTCCAGTTAGCAATATCTGCATTAATGGACTTTAGTGACTATAAAGCAATTTTTTCTTTTTCTTCACAAAAGTGTCACCTGACCAGCACAGCAAAAACAATCTAGAAATCAGTAAAAATATTTTAAATTAGATGCATTAACCCTCAATTTGAGCAGGTAAAGAAGATGATTTGCCAATGGAATGAGCAATTTTAAGCTTTAAATGATAATATTAGATAATATGCACCTGAAATAAGACAATGCAGTCATTTTATCTTATTTTAAATAGAAATTGTCTTGTTCCATTGGCAAAGTGTCTTACCTCCTCATTTCAAGAAAAATTGCAACTATTTGGATAAAATTTTTTTTGCAGTGATGCATTTCTGTCATGCTGTGAACTTTCCTGGTGGGGTCCATCAGGTGACCTACAAGTTGACAAGTTAATACTCTTTTCCACAGAGATCTCCTGTGTTTGAATTAAAACTCTTATTGAATGAACTAGCTATTGCTGTGACTTACTACATTTTCATTGGTTTCCTTCAGGGTCAGAGCTTCTACTGTACATTTAGCGCTGTAACTTCTTTAGATAAAGCCGGTAAAGAAGAAACTGCTGCCCTCTGCATTTAATTTCTCATTAACCTAGAAAGTACAGGCATGAGACCGGGACCAAGGAGACGGAGGTTCTAAGACCTGGCGAGGGTGTAAGTAACAAGGCTGTGCACTGACAATGACCCATCACAGGTAAAAACATGCTGAATATCAAATGCAATCTAAAATATTAACTATTGAGTCATTTTCCTCACCGATAACCACCTGCATAGGGAAGCTAATGCAGAGCTACACAGAAGAGTCTTGATGGAAAAAATATATCTGTATGTTAAAAAAAAAAAAAAAAAATATTCTGGAGGTCATCCCAACATCAAAAAGGGACTGTCTGAATATTCCACCAGTACCGCCACCTCATCAAACACTGATCTAGAATCAAGCAGAACCTTAAAAGCCTTGAGCAAAGACTGACTCAGACATTTTGCACAATGAATACCAAAACCTGGAAATCGCTAGAAGACAGCCACCAAAAGATTGATAGTAGGGCTGCAACTAACGATTATTTTGAAAATCGATGAATCGGCCGATTATTTTTTCGATTAATCGATGAATCGGACACAAAATATTTTTTTTTATATTAACCTCTTTATTTCAAAATAAACATTTTAGACAGAACAAACAAGCACACAAGTACAGGTTTCTCATTAACTGTACTGGTGCAATATGAAAAATAAATGTTTGTTTTAAAACTACGCAAACCTACATGAGAAATGCAGCTGTACATCCACAAAATATAGGGTACTTTGTTTCATAAAGCGCAAAAAGAGACATTTTTGTTTTTAAAAGCCCCTAAGGGGTTCAAACAATAGGCCCCCCCATTTCAACAAATGAGTTTTTTTTAGACTAGAAGAGTTCTGCCTTTTAAGACAGGAAAGTATAGCAGTTAAAGTTGCAACTTGAGAAAATACTGAACCATAGAGATAAAAATAGCCCTGTGATTCAAATTATAAATTGTATTTGGAATAAAAATGAGAGAACTAGGGGTGCTAAAAAACACATCCTCCAAAGACAGATATTTACATGGGAATGTGGCATATAATTAATTGACATATTACTGATCTTGCTGGATTTTATTCTGCTTTACTTCCATAAATTGCAGGATCTTCTTTACTTTATCTTTGCCAGAAGATTTAAACTTTAAAAGCCTTGCCCTCATAATTTGCAAATTAATTTATTTATAAAGTAAATATAAACGCTGCTTAAGCTAATTCAAATGAAATTAAAAGTAAAATAAGTAGCCAACCTTATCACTGTCTGTAACCTACTAACAAGCTAAGGAAAGCATCAGATGAGCTACCTGAGAAACTAACTTACGTTTCCCCACTTTAAAATGAAACAAACATGGTTACTCATCCTGCTGATCAGCTCTCTTCACTGCCATTGAAGGCTCCAACGTGTTTTCTTTTCAGGTGCTGCGTCATAACAGTGGTGCTTCCGTGCCATGTTCATTTGTTTTTTACAAAAGTTGCATGTTACGAGTTTTTTCACTTTACAAAGCGCAGGCTATTTTAATTATTGTGATCAATTTGCGCCGTCAATCCCGGGGCATGCGCGCTTCATTTGCAGTCTGGACGCTGAGGGTAAACTCCTCACTAAAATCCTGCGGCTCGGACTGCAGCGCTGAGAGGGATTCCTGTGGGAGAGGGAGAAAGGCGTTGGGATGGGGGAGGCGCCCCACGGCAGCAGCTGCCGCTTGAGGACAAGAGTAGGAACGATACATGCTTTCACGTAAGAGTCTCCAAAAGCCGCCAGTGACACCGTAAATATGTCGCCAGATTTGTCGCTAGTCGCCTTTTAAAAAAATAGTCGCCGGAGGGGTCTGAAAAGTCGCTGAGTTGGCAACACTGCAACTGCGGCGCTGACTCGCTCCGCCATATTTTTTTTTCTTCCCCGGTATGACGGCGGCGGCGGATGACGCATTAATCGCGCGACACAACTAATCGATGATTAAATTCGTTGCCAAAGCTTTTAAAAGTCGATTTTTATCGATTTTATCGATTCGTTGTGGCAGCCCTAATTGATAGCCTCCAATGACAACATGAACATGGAAGAGACCAAACTGGATATTCAGGCAAGCAGCATTGGGGATAACCTTGTTTTCTACTGCATTCCTGATCCCACAGAAGATGCACTAACAGGCCATCATGCAAGACTTCCTTCAGCTTTAAATTGTGAGTGATGAATGATTCAAAGGCTATGGAAGGGAACAGTATGTTACAAACTACAGAAAGAATGATCAGCTTCCAAAAGTGATGCTTGGCATGTTTCCCTTCCTGTGAGGAAAAAGCTCAGTGGAGGAAACACACCTTGGTTCATAGATGACAGGTTTATGTCAAAGAACAGCTGTTCTGGAGTCAGGGCATTACCATTACAGCTGCTACAGGAAGCATAATCCATAAACACCAAGTAGATTCTAGACGAAGTTCAGTAGCATATGGTTACTTTAAAGTAAACATCCAAATCATTGCAATATTTATATTTGCATCTCCCCATTGGCTGGATTTTTCACTTTTTACTAACAAAGTATCTCTGCATCAAACAAACACAGAAAGGAAGTAGGATAGAATAAAAAGTTTGTTCGTACCTCATTCTTTGTTAGTGATAACTAACTATTAATTATATTAATTATCGTTTTCATGTTGCAATGTACATGAAATTGGAAATAATATCTTAATAATAACTTGGTCCAGGTGAGCACGCAGATCATCAACCTTACATTTAACCAAGTGGTATTCCAAACCAAGAGGCGGGGCTTATTTTACGAAGAGAAGGATCAACTTTAGATATAAAGGCAGTATAACTGATCCAGAAGGGTAATATCTAACTATCATTAAAAAGGCCTATCCCTAATGTATACAATCTAAATATGTACAACTCCAATGTTTTTATACTCTTTTTTTATACACTTTTTTCTACCAACCAGCTGGATGAGCACTCACACTGTCTCAGGTTCTACTAGACATTTATCTACTGTTTAAAAGTGTGTTTTCCTCTCCTCCATCATATTCATCATCATCTGGATCCTCTGACCCAACTTCCACGACATCTTAACTTTCCACAAACCAACCTCAGAGAAGCACACAACAGATAAAACTTTATCTATGCAATTTAATACGATATAATTATTGATAGATATTAAATTACATGTCAACTTCATCAACCTATCCCATCAGCTTTGTCTCTGTTCCTTTAATTCCTCTCATTTTATTTGGACGACAGCTTATGTGTTCTTTTCAGGTAAACCATATTTCCCTAGAAGTGTTTAGGCTTACCTAGACCATCGTCTTTTTTTCCCTTTTTCATGTTTCTATAAAAATTTGGGTTTGGTCACATTAAGGAAAATTTGGCAGTTGATTGACAGCTAGGAACCAGAAACGAAGCTGATAGATCATGAGAGATGGAAACTGTCCTGTGCTGAATACAGTTCAGAGTGTAGAGGTCCTAAATACTGAAGATTTTACATTAGCTCTACTAAACAGTGTGAATCGTTATTTTTCATTCTTCTCTTACCTTTGCTTTCCTCCAGCTGCCGCAGGTGCTTGAGAGCCGGCTGCAGGGTGAGGTAGACCTGATGGCTGCTGCTCAGGTGCAAGAGGAGGTGTCGAGAACGGAACGACGAGCCGGTGTAGTAAACCAGCTTCCTGGCTGATGGCAAGCCATCTGGCTGGATCTCAAATTTCTTTCCCTGAATGAGGCAAGGTAATATAAATTGCTAATGGCCATTAAATAATTACCAACAGTTTTCTTAATCTTAAGAGGGAATTGAAACAAGAAGCTGTACCAGGAAAGTTAGACGGCCGACATTTGACCAAGGGAAGTCATACAGCAGCTGTCGTATGTTGTTCACCTCCTATGAAGACAAAACACACATTTAGTTAACAGCTTGTTGGATGAGGGCTATAAGGAGGCCGTTTCAATGGTTTTCAGAGTGAGTGATCAAGAAGTTATTGTCTTTGAGGGGCCATCTGGACTTGATAAAGACCAAGAGCTTCTGGAGATATCTCACGGTCTGTTAGCTTTAAAAAAATCAGTCAGGCCTGGTGTGCTAATCCCCCCCCACCCCCACCCGGCCCCTGATGGACAGATCAAACAACTGACAGGCACGGCAGGCAGTTATCTCTTAACGGTCTGCTTAGTGGCCATCCCACACATTCCTCACACAGCTAGTCAGTGGGTTTATTAGGACCACGCTTACAAAGGCAAATATCTTTGAGCCAACACAGAATCCCACTCTGTGTACATATTCATCGATGTACAAACTGGGCATTAATAACACTCACTTGATAAACCTGCATTCCTCGCAGGGTGAGACCAAGCAGCGCGGTTCCTCTCTCCTCCTTTTTGTCCTGAAGAAAAGAATGATGAGATGTCAGACAGGCATCTGAGCGGCTCTGATAAGATAACCCCTTGACAGCTCAACCTCCTCACCGGGTCACGGAGAGAAGGGGAGCTGATGCTAACAACGCAATTCAAACTATAGTACATTACACAATAAATGGGCCCGGTTTCAGAAAATGACTCGGTAGATAAGTTGCTCTGAATATGGAGGATTACATGTTGGAAAAGATAAGGGGTCACGTCACTGCATGGTTTCTTTTACTCTTCAGTCAGACTGGATTTATTGACATTTTCTACCTCAGACTCATTTCTAGATTTCTCTAAAGTTCTTAAAGACATTTAAGAGAAAACGTAATAAAAATGAACACAAAGCCCTTTATTTCTTCTAAATATTCTGATTATTATATTTACAGTAATGAATAAGAATATTCTTTTCCAAACTTGCCTAGATTTGTACAATGATCACATCAAGTTAAACACTTTCGAATCATATTGAGAATTTTGAAATGAAACCTTTAAACATCATAAAGTGTCCTGACCTTTTGCAGCCTGTAGAATATGACGGGCACATCCTCTAGTTGGCACGAGTCTCTGATGAAGCAGAAGATGGCATCACGAGTGGACATGCCCCATAGCTCCTGGTGAACCTTGGGCCCGTGGCAGAGAAGGTACTTGACTCCTCGCTTAGCTATAATCTGCAAGTGGTAAATGCATGTGAGGTAGCTGACCTACAGTGCCAGGCAAAATGATTCAGAGCTCCCCCATTCATATAAATCTGCCACAGTGCGTTGATTTTCATTTTAAATAATTACTCCACTTTTTGTGTTAGTTTATCACATAAAATGCCAACAAAACATTAAATTATGTAGCTAAATCATAAAAAAAAAAATTTCCAGGGTTTTATCAACCATGTGGAAATCACTACTAAGATTCAAATGTATAGATTGTAAACTACAAGTGCTCTGGGGTTCTAAGAGCTTCTGGCATGTAGTACCACCTACCCATGGAGGAAAGTAGTTCTTGGGTTCAAAATAAGCAGCGACCTCCATACCCTCCCTCTGCATCGGGCAGTCACCGAGGTCAGCCTGCAGAGCGTAACCTGCCAGCTGGAAGTACACCTCCTCCTGCTGACGACACTCAGAGCGCAGGACTCGCTCCCGCAGGTCAGAGTAGTAGAGATGCCGCGCCTTTCTCTCACTGGTACCGGAAAAACAAAAAGAGCCGCTCCAGAAATTCACAATGGAAAAACAGCTCATAGAAAATAAAGGAAAAGCTTCTGTTGAATGGTTAAATCATTAACATTTTTGTAAAACATACCTAAATAGTCTTCCATTTTCAACATAGTACTGCACTTTAAGGCAGAGAAGAAAAGGAAATGGTCTCTTTAGTGAACCCTGTGGAAAAAAGAAACTGATTATTATCTGTTTGTTTACACGCTTATTGGAAAATAATAATATCTACAATGCATAAAAATGCAAGACATTTTTTTTTCCATTTTGTCAAGTTCTATATTTTTTACTAATCTATTATATAGATAGAAAATGAATTAAAATACCTGATATGTGTTTTATATATGACTGAGGTTAGAAGGTGAACCTCATCCTTTGTTTATAACAGCATTGCCCTGTTTTTAACTCCATCCAACCTCTCAAATCTGACCAGCCTCCCTCTTTCTGCAGAAGGAAAGCTTTCCCACAGCATGATACTGCCATCACCATGTTTCTCTCAGGCCAAAAAAAGCACATTCTAGCTCATGCTAACAGTGATCCCATCATGAATTTATACATTAAGGATGTTTTTTCATCCCGGAAAGCGCTTGAATTAATAGCTTTCCTTTTAAACGGATCCCTCTAGTCCCTGCCTGTCCTGTCAGTCTAGATCCAGAGTGATTGTTTATTTCAGATATGAGCTTTCTTACCTTTCCAGAATCTTGCCTCCACTCCTTAGAAAAGTACTTGATCAGTTTTTCTTCCATGTCTAAAAATATGTGTTCGTTATCTAGTATGGAGATGGAAAAATGAAAAATTAGAAGAAAAACGTAAAGAAAACAATAATAAAGCTGACCAGATAATTGAGAGTTAGGGTGATAGAAGACCAGATTTGGATTTGACATATTGGAGTGAATTTACTTCAACAACCAAAGCAGTGATTTATGATCCGGGTTCTATGACTCATGGCTTGGACCATATCATTTTCAGTTGTTGTAACTGTGTGCTGCCAAAACACGCTCATCAGGTTATTTCACAAGTTACTCATTTAATCTCCCATCTCCTCATTTCCACCCTGACTCACTCCAACTCCCTCATCGAGGCCTTTTGAGTAACAGCTGAATAAGGCGGCCTGTGTCACGACAAGCGCCCCCCCACTCCCCCCTTCCCATCATCAACCCATCCTCCTCAGTGAGGCAGAGGAATGCAAGCGTGCATTCCAGGATTAATGAAGTTAATATTGCAGGAATCCAGGCCCGGGTGATCGCTGAACCAACACCGCAAAAACAAAAGAGTGTTTGTTAAAGTGGTGAGCCACAAAAGATTACCGAGGCATTTCCACGCGTTTGTAAAACAGGGACGCTGGAAACAGAAAGTTCGGGACTTTGGTCTGCGGCTAAACCGGATTACACTTTAGATTACGCAATCGCAGGGCAGAAAGGTATTTGTTTGAACAAAACGGTTTAATTGCGAAAAGGTCGTTTCTGACGTTACATAAACAACCGCTGCTGCAGCAAATCACTGTCATACAGTATAAGAAGGACTCAAATCAGGATGTTAATCATCATATTTCATCAGGCTTCTGTTATGCGTATGCTATTGCAGGGAGTTAAGTGTTAACTAGGAAACTTACCTCTCAGCACAGTGAGGCCAAAGTAGTCGAGCTCTTTAATTCCAAGAAGCTCCCCAACTTGGTTTAAAACCTCCTGTCCTGTAGACTTTAACTAAAAAATTAGAAAACAAACAAAGGATTTCTTATTTAATGCACATTCAAGATGTGAAATAAATGCCTTCACACTATGCCCTCAGTTACAGCCTTTTAAAGGTGGTTCTGTGCCTGTCCATTTTCTGCCCCACTCCCACCTGTTGCTAAAACTGTCAGTAAAGTTTAGAAGACTAATAGAAAGGCCCTTATACCTTTCCTTTGCAGGTTAAAGTTAAATAAGGCAGTTTGAAAATGTTCTGGGTGCAAAAAAATAAAATAAAATTAGACATAAAATATACTGTAGGGCAACCCTGGCTTGGAACTATTTGCAAGATCAGAAAATATAGTTTGTGCAATTACAGTTTAAAATTTATATTATCCTTTCAGCAAAAATATTTTTTGTTTCAATCTGTGTTTCACATTCTATTTTCTTCAATATTTTAACACCTACACACATAAGACTGAAGACCATTTATGATGCAGCAGTGTGGTAATTTTTTTGCGAACTACTATAGTAGTAGGATCTGTCTGTACACCATTTTGCTGCATTATTGACTTGTTTTTGTTGTGCGTATTTTGAAAGCTACTATTTTGTTCTCTATGGGATGTTTGAAGATGAAAATCAGTAAAACTATTTGATTATTATTAATGGCATCTGGACAAAGCTTGAAAAAATATGTAAGCCTTGTCCAATCAGCACCAGGTTACAAGCACTGAACTGAAAACAGTTTTTCATCTGAACACTTTGTTTTCCGAGTGTCCTTCTTTTGGCTAACAGCGTGGTGGGTGTGGTGGCCTTACAGGAGTAAAGTGAGATAGGCTTACACAATTGATTTTATAGGTATTAGGAAAATAACTCCAACTTCACTCCTCCCCAATCAAATTATATTACGTTATATTACTTTAACAGCTGTCTTCTATGACTTAATCTAAAAAGATCAAAACTGTAAAAAGGGTCGACTCATTACACACCATGCATACTAATTATGATGAATAAAGATTTGTTCATAGAGCCCTTTTCAAATAAAAACTCAATATATATATATATGTATTTATTAGGGCTGAAACAATTAATTGGTATTAATAGATAATTGAAATATTCATCAACTAATTTAATAATCGATTAATCGTTAACTTGAGTATAGAGACTGTAAAACATGCCTTTGGCTGACAGAGAGTCCCACTTAGAGGAGTAACTATACCAAAAATGTTTAGAAAATATGAACATTTTCAATTTAAGATAAAAACATTTTCGTCTGTCAATATGTTCTATCCAGAGCTCCTCACGTGGAAAAGTTTTGTTCCACCTGGTTTAATTTGGTAATAGTCTTTTTTAATGAACCTTTTGGTATCCGATTATTAATCGGAAAAAATATTTCAACAGATTAACTATTTGCAAAATAATTGTTATTTGCAGCCCTTATATATAATTATATACAAGCATTTCAAGGTTCACAAAAGCAGGAGGCTGAAACTTTCAAGACATCATAAAAACAAAGGCAGGTCATTATTCAGCTGAGTTCATCTAAAACCTGAGGAAACATCCTCAGGTTTTAGATGAACCTTAGAACCCTCTCTAGATATTCATGCAGCCTCCTGAAGTCACAGTCAGGATTAATTTTATTGAATTATTTTTGAATAAATTAACAGGTGATCAGTGAGAAAATGCACCAACACAGCAGTTATTGTGTCTCATAGGTTGTTCCAATGAAAGTGCAAAAAGATTGGCTCCAAATAATTTGATATACAGCTTTTTGTTGATAAGAAAAGGATTTACTGTATTTAGTGGGTATTTATTTCCCATGTTTGATTAAATATATACAGCAAGCTGAGAATATTATTACTTTTTATTTTTACAATAATCAGTATTCTATTTTCGCAGTTGTGGAAGATATTCTTGCCTTTCTGTTAAAAGTCAGCAGCTTCTATTAAACTTTTTCATTATAAATGTACATTTTAATCTTAGCAGCCAATGCTTATCACTTTATGATGACAAAAACAGCAAACACCACCGTGCTAGATGTGATACTAAGAGTCTTTGGAGGGTTTGATTCTCATTAAACACCTACCCCAATAGTGACATCCAGCTGGCTTTTGTTGGGAAGGAGAACACAAACCGTTCTCTCACTCTTTGTGGGAGACGACATGTTGACAAAAAAAGAAATATTCGTGACAAGTGTCCACAAGAATTTTTCACTTTTCCCCAGCTTCTTTCACTTTCTTTATTATGTGTTCAAGTCCAGTTCATCCATATTGCATCTATAAGAAAAAAAATAACATCAGAAACATTTGGTGCAACAATAGAGATGTTCTTGAAAGCAGATCAACTGAGGAAATGATTAACTTAAATGTGAGCTAATGTGCTCGTTCTGCAACATGTCATGTTCTGTGCTCATTATAAAGTAGTCTGTGCTTTGATAATTTAAAAAAATATAAAACTGGGCTTAAAACATAATGCATTAAACTTTGCATGTTTTACTTCCCATATGACATGAAATGCAGATAGAAGAATCCACAGAATGCAGAACATGCATTCAAATTAGCCTGTTTTGTCAGATTAAACATTACTTAAAAATGGCTTTTAAATAAAGATGACATTTCTGTATTGAAGAGCTGTCATCTTGTTGGACTGATGTGATATTCTAATCAGAACGCTGGGTGTTTTCATTAGCCGTAAAATAAAAACCATCATGACAAATGGGATGAAGCCTCGAAAACATTCATCTCTGTATAATTATTCTTTAAAGTGCATTTCAATTATAAACAAACACTTTTAGGGAGTTGTAAAAAAAAAAACAGAAATGAAATTATGGAAAAACAAACCCCAAACAAATGAAAAAGCTGTAAATACTTAAAAAATAAAATACAAATTCAGCACCAAAACAAAATATATGCAGATTGTTTCCAACTACTTGCGAAAATCGCAAAATAGCAACAAACTTTCTTTGCTTTACCAAATTAAATAGAAATTAATCCAATGCAAACTGGAATTAAACATGCGAGTCAACAAATCTCAGGAGTTATGTTTAAAAAAAACAAAAAACAATAATACATGCATTAAAAATATACTGCTAAAAGAAATATACAAGTTCCCTTGTAAATATGGCATTATATCTTTCTACTGGTCCTTTGTCCCTACTTATTGGAACAACTCTTTCATTTGTGTTATGCTCAACATAAAATCAGAAGTGGTAAAGGCAGAGCAACCAGGGTTCCAGTATCTCGCCTCATTATGGCAACATAAATCCCCAACTGGTAAGTCTAAGAATCATTTAATCAGGTTAATTATTGCTTCGCTCCGACTCTGATCCTCTTAAACCCAACTCTGACCAAAACAAAAAACACCATAAACAAAACTAAAGGGATCTAGAAAAACCCTACCCAATCTGGAGCCTGTCTGTACCAATGATTATGCTTTATATATATATATATATATATATATATATATATATTTATTAACCACAGAGCTAGTGCTTCCAAAGTTCAGCCTTGGTATAATTATCTTTTTATTTATTTATATGTCTGTTTGACACTTAAGTACCTTGAGTTAAGTTTCTGGAAAGATACAAGACAAGATAAGCTATGAGGGGAAAAAGGAAACATTAAAAAGAGGTGTTAGCAGTGTGCAAAACAAGTTGTGTGAACTACCAAAGCAAGTTTTCTTGGCTTACAGGGTCCAACTGAATATCATTTATGAACAAGTTTAAACACGGCCAGGCTGGTGACTGGGTGTCAGCACAAACAGACATTTAAAAAAAACCTGAAATTCCAGTAGCATTAACCTTAAAACAGACAAACCTCTACATTTACACTAGAAAGTCATACACATAATCCATCTCCAGCATAGAAATAGACAGAATAACACCTTTTGATTAAGTGAAATCAATGCAGTTTATATAATGACCCAAGTGTTAAAAATAAGGATTCTAGGATGCAAATGTAGAGAAGTTTCTGAACTCCATAGGTTGAATTTTTTTAACTCATTGGTAGCAGATTTCTAAAAAAAACAAGGCAAACTAGGTCAAAAGGTCTCTGAGAACAGATGTAATCCTTACCAAAGCTCAGGTTTGCCCTCTCTCCGTGCAGAGGCACAATAAAACAAGTCCAAACATCTCCCTGAAAGCTGACAAGGGTCAGACCTTGCATCACATGAGAGCTGCCATCTGTATGCTTTAATTCCCCTCCAAGACTGTTATAATCCTGACCTCTGAGCACTATGCAGGCCAGGACAAAAACAACATCACCTGTGTGCTCTGATGAATACCCCCCCATTAGAAAGAAGTAAAGGAGGAATTTGCATAAATAGGGGAACACCATGTACATTCATCCCACCTTAAAACAATAGAGAGCCTGATTTCCAGCTAAGAGGAGCGCCTTGGTATCTGAGCTGACAGGCATACAAAGTTACTCAACTAAATTAAAAAAGTAATAAAACATGTTTTAATTTAAGGCGGCATGAGGCTACTTTCATCCCGGAAAGTTATTTAATCATATAACTGTTGGAGCAACTAAACACAAATCAGAGAAAACTGTTTATAAAAAGTATGCAGCACTGCTTTTTGAAAAGATAATCAGTGATTACTTACTGTTAAAGGCGAACGTAGTTTTTCTCATTTAAAGCTATTTTTTAAGGGGAAAAAAAACTTTAACCAAAGTAATGATTAAGACAAAACGAGCTGTCTGCTGTTTGGTATCCCACCTTGCATTTGTGCCCGTTTAACCAGCCTGAAGCGCAAACGTTTGGGAGATACCACCTGGACTGGTTATGGGGGTGTTCATGATTCTTTAAGATAAATTTTTTGTTGCTTTCGTTGAACTGTTTTACGCCGCATCTAAGTTTAATTCTGTTTTACATTGTATAGATAAAGACAAAACATATGCAGAACATTAAGTGCACAATTCAATACAATGTGTATTAAAAAAAAGTTGTGTATGAAAATGTTGAAACTCCCCACTTGGTTTAGGATTGTGAGCTATACTAATTAGAGGACCATGATCAACAGAGCCACTGAGCCATGGAAATTATTTATAAGTGATTTCTCATATATGAGTATATAATTGATTTTAAGTGATGCGGTGTGCAGAGTTATCCATCCACTACTTTATAATTGCTAAAACTATAGTAAAATAGGCTCAATCGTCAAGAGTTTGTCAATACTGCCACCTATAGGAAAAGTTTCGTCATTGCACAAACAATAAGGCTTCAAAATATAAGCTCCATGAAGTCTGTTGACAATTAAAAAATAGTAAATAGTTGTGAGGGTGTTAATGCAAGGAAGGGATAAATATATATTTCGTTCTTGTAACAAGAGATGTAAAAGTGCTTGTAGCCAAAGCCTTTAATTTTATAACAGAAACTAAATTTGGGGAAACAAAAGCCCTCTGAAGTTAAAAGAGTAACTTAATATCAAATATGTAATTTCTGAGGGAGGCTCAAATGTTTAATTTATTCCATTTAAAATACTTTTATAAATCCAAAAGGGAAATAAAATTACAGATAATCTGGTAAATCTAAACGAATATATGGTTATGACAACAAACCATCAGACAGATCAGTGATAAAGGTTTAGGCAAGGTTTAAGGTTAGTCAAGTTGTTAATGTTCTAATATTTCATAGACCCCCCCCCCCCCCCCCCCCCACACACACACACACTGGAACAACTGCAGACCTTTTCAAACATAGCAGTCAACCTAGAGTGTTCACCAGAGATGCAGCCATCAGGACAATAAATGTAGAGCAGCAGAAGTGGGGAAATATGTAAACAGGAGAGTTATTAGTTAAGCACTTCACCAATTCTGTGTTATGGAGCAGAAGGCTAGGGAAGACGGAAGGGAAAAAGTCAATAAGAATACCCAGGTTCATTAATGTTGGGTAACCAACAAAAATAATAATCAGGGTTTCCTGTCATTTAAGACTTAGAATAAACATTCCGACCAATGAGTATAAAAAAGTGGGGCACAAAACAAAAATCTATACAGTTAAAAAATGTTGCACTACTTTTTGTTGGTTAATCACAAACTCCCAAGAAATACAGTGAAGTTTGCTGTTGTAACATAAGAATGTGAAAAAACGTCAAAGGGTCTTAATAGTTTGGGAAATTAAAGTGAATCCTGGAGCAGTTATTAAACAGGTCATATTAAAGGTATAGGGGAGGATTTCACCTAATTTTTGAAAAGACCTGCCCTCTCCACTTTAAAAAAAAGAAAATGCATAACACCTTTACCCGCTCCCAAGAGCGAACGGGTGTGAGAGCATACAGGAGCCCATTTCTCCTAGGCATTCTCCGTCTAAAAGTTGCTGCTTGCATCGCCCTTATGAGCTTATTTTCCAAAAGAAGATTTGCAGTTTTTCCACTATGTCAGACTCATCACCGGTAAGTGAAAATGGGGATGAGCATGGCCTTACGTAAACATATCACCAGAATGACTGACAATTAGAAGGACCACTTAATTTGATGATGATCCACCCGGAAGAAAAAACATCCTCCACTATACCTTTAAGTTAAAGCAAAGCATTAAAACATGGATTTATAAAAATGAAAGAGCACACCTTTAGATACTGCAACATGATTTCAAAAACATTTTTGCAATAAAACTGTTTGAAGCACCTTTTAAAAATATATATGTATATAAAAAAAGACAAGTTAGAAGATCTACTTTACAGAATACATTTTAATAGATTACAGCGAAATATATATATATATACAGACAAACATATAAACAGCGGCTCAGGATATGATTAACAAAATGCTTTCAATCTGTGCTTTTTCCTGAACGATTGCTGCTTAGAATTTTTATACTGAAAAGCCATCATGAAGGCAGCTTTAATCTCCCAACACCAGGCTGGGTACATGTGCAGACTGTTCCACAGCATCAAGTATGGAAAATAAAGCCAAAGCTGAGCAACGATCCTACTTCAGCCTATGCCTTTAAAAGTGAGGGGAAATTGTCGATAGAAAACTTCCTTTTTTTGTTTACAAATGACATTTTTAGTAAAAAAGCTTGTAAAATATACTTGAGGTGCAAAAAATGCAATGTTTCTTAAAAATCGGTGAAAACATTTGCAATGTTTTGTACAGTATGTGCAGAATCAACTTGGGACAACTCACAAAACAAAAACAATAAAAAAACAACCCCAAAACCCAACATTTTATTTAATAGCAGCTACACTTCCAGTTCAGCATTTAAAATTTCTCAATTAATTTTTTTGTAAAGTAGTTCAAAGTTAAAAATAAATACATAGCTCATAAATACTATTAAAGTACAACTTAATGGGAGAAATTATTCTTTAAACAGAGAAGTAAAAACAAATTATGGTAGAAAAATAAAAATGGTAAACTCCACACATCTACTGATTCCAGTATAAGCATAAAAAAATACATATGATTCTTAAGTGTATTTTAACCGGAGAATCTTAATTCCACTACCATGAAAAAGCAAAAAGAAAATCAAAGTTGCAGTGAGGTATCAGCACCACATTCCTTTTGTTCAGCCAGGTTTTTGTTTCAGATGCAGTTCTACTGAAAGTATTTCAGTCCAGCAACAAGGAAGAACTTCTCCAGAAAGATCTCGGAGTCTAAGACGGCGATGTGAGCAGCCCGGCCGATTAGAGAGTTGGCCGTGTTGGGCAGAGCATGAATGACATCATACCTGACCAAATTACAATCTTTGTTCTGGAGCACTGGCAGCAGCAGGTTTTCAATCATCTCAGCGTAGACAGGCCCTGGTATTTACAAGACAGAAACAGAATATATATAAATAAAAAAATATTTTATGCAATAAATTTGTACCACTATATTCTAATTAAGAGAAGAGGCAAAGTTTTTTCTCTTGATATAACTCCCTTCCATCATCAGTATAACGAAATGGAGCGACTTTTTTTAGTCTTGTTTGACTTTTATTTTATGAAGGAAACATAGAAGTCTCTTTGAAGGGAAAACTTGATAGGGTCTTTGATCTTGGTTTAACTCACCTGTTTGCTTGTCTTTTAATGCCGTTTTGCACATCTCTATTCGAGCTGAATGATAGGGAACATAGCGATCCTGCAGTGACCCCACCAGCACCACATTCCTAAAGTACTGCAGACCTTAAAATCCAGATCATTTGACAAGTTAGGATCAGAGTCTGATACTGTATTTGGAATTTAAAGCCAAACATATGAATATAAATAGCAAAGCTAACCAGATTTTTTGCTGAGTCTATACAGAAAAGTTTGGCGAGGGTCAGAGTGATCCCGACACGTCAGCTGCAAAAGTGATCCTGATTTTTTCCATTTCTGCATGAACCAAAGGCCTAGGACAGAGGAGCATCCACACATCAGTCATACACTGTTTGAACTGTGAAAAATCCCTCAAGTGAAACCAGAAAGTCTAAATTTCCATTAATGCGTGGCTACCGTTTACCTGTATTGACGAGAGCGGAGCTGTTGTACAGTGTGCCCAGGTGAGGTCCTGAGAGGGAAAGAAATGTGTGCAGCTTGCTCAGGTAACATTTAAACCTGGGCCTGGTTAACACTGAACGCACTATCAGGTTCCCTAAAGAATGGCCCACAAAGCTGCAAAGAAATAACAGGGAAGGTAAGTCATCAGCAACTTATTAAGAGAAACAGAAAATGTTGACAAACTATTCTTACAACTAAAACCTGAAAAAACAGCTTACCTCATCTTTGACACCGTTAGGTTATAAATCTGAATGTACTGGACTATTTCGTCCAACAGGCGGTCTGTCATTGACTCAAAGTCAGCAAACGTGTCATTCTGAAATCAGAAAGGGTGTCGGTTTAATAGTAGTAAGGAAACAATCGGATTAATCAATTATTGAAATAATCATCAACTAATTTAGTAATCAATTAATCGTTAACTGGAGTATAGAGACTCTAAAACATGCCTTTAACTTTAATCCCATAAATCTGTAGCAAATGTTTATTTCCATCTTTAAAATAAAGACAATTAGCAGAGACAATAAAAAGCTGATCCATGCCTCTGTAAAAATGATGCAAATACCTGATTCCTTTCAGACATTAAGAAGTCTATACGAGCACCAGGCAGTCCAAGCTCCAGGTACGTCTTCACGAGCCTCAAGTCTGCACTGTTACCTGCATACAGGTAAAACAAAATCCATAAAGATGGCTGCCAAATGAGCAAGTTTACCATCAAAGAACCTAATGGAAGGTCCCATACCATCCAGACCATGGACGCACACAATGAGATGGATGCCTTCCTCACAGCTTTCATCCTCTTCTAGGCTGAAGTAGGGAATAGTAGATGCCAATTCAGGGACCTCGCTGTACACGAAACCAGGAAGCTTTAATTGTTTCATTTCTTCTTTGGCCTTGATGAATCTGTATAGTGAAATGAAATACATTACTAAAGAAAAACATAGAAAATATATACACTGAAAATGTCATGAAGTGTAAAATTACTAAATATCTTAGAGTTGACTCACGCTTTCATCTGTGGCGTGGGTGCACATTCATACCAGTGCAAACTGGACGACAACAAGGTGGAGGAGTAGGGGGATTTACATAAACTATACCTAACAGTGCTGGTGGCTGGGTTGGAGCATAAAGGAGCTTTTGATGTCTCCTTAGTATCACGGAGGTGAGCAGTACCAAGCTGCTCAAGCAGAAGGCGTTTCTCTTGAGAAGTACCAACCTCAGCAGCAGTTTGATCATCATCTGCAACGCCGTTCACAAAATCATAGCCGTCACCTTCCTCATAATAACCATTCTCAATCATCTCGTGTTCAGTCTCATCCTCATCTTCCTCAACGGGAGCTTCTGCCTGGATTCCAAGAGTGATAGCTGATGTTTCCACAGGACTGATCTCAGACACGTCTGTGCTGGAGCATGAGCCAAAGTAATTCTCCACCATCCCACGCTTCACCAGATCAGTGCTACTCGTGGCAGAGTTGCTGGAAGGGCAAGCTGTGTGGGATTCTTTTGACGTCCCTGATCCACCTGCTTCCTCGGCTCCAATTTCTGAACATTCTGCTGATTTAAAATCATATTCCTGGTCAAGTGGGATCTTTTTAGGTGGAAAATTACCAGCGGTGGTGTTGGGGGTGCAGGTTCCATCGGTTCTTTTAGCAATGTCTCCAGAGAACACGACACTCTGCTCCTGCACCAAAATGCTGGACATTATGCCTCCAGTGGAGCTCTTGGACTGTCCTTTCCCCTCATCATCTGAGGGCAGGGAGTTAATGGAAGTCAGTGAGGACTGGACTCCACTTACAGCACTTGTATTTTCTGGATAGAGAAAGTCTCCTGTGCTGCTAGGCTTCTGCACTGTGTTCTGCTGAGCAGGTAGTGGAGCAGGACTTTGGACAGTCAACTCTGTATGTCCTGCCTGAGGTCCAAAGGAGCTGGGCTCACTCTCGATGCCAGAGTCTGATAGGCGAGATGAGGCACTAGGGGCACCTACGTCTTGGAACCTGATACTGTCGCTCTTCACCTGCACTGAGAACGTACAGGCCTTACTTGGTTGTGCTGCAGCTTTACCTTGCCTTTCAATAATAGATTTCACTGCAGGAAGCTGGGAATCACAAATACCTGTCTGGGTTATCGTAGGAATAAGACCTTTACCAGTTTGATTTGGCAGAAGAGTGTTTACTTTATCTCCTTGCGTGGTGTCCTCATTACTTGGTTTTGACTCATTTTCAATCAAGCCAGAAGACCCCTGTTTAAGATTGTGACCAATGTGGTCTACATAAACACCTTTATTAATGTGCTGACTAGTAATAGCAACCCCAGTACCAGCCTGAGGACTGCTCTTTGAGTCCAAAGCAGAAAGGTTTTTGAAAAGATCTTTACTACAAGCAGCAGTAGTTATCCCATAGCCTGCAACGGGCTCATCAGCACCGTTTCCTGAATTTGTTGATGCGCCACTAGACTCAAAAACAGCACTAGCATTAGTCTGTGAAAAGCTACTTGAGTCGAGCCTTAGAGTATCTTGCTCCTCCTCTTGGTTAACAGAAACCTCCTCTTCTTTGTACTTTGTGCTAATATTGCTATGGGGGGCTTTCAGGTTCTTATAACCCACTAAAACCACAGAATCCTTTGAACCCTGTCTAGTCAACTTCTTAGAGTTCTCCGTCTTTGAGTTTTTCTTCAGTTTTACTGATTTTCCTTTAGTCTTAGGTGCTGGATCAAAGTTTTCCGGCCAGGTGTTTTCCAGAAGAGAACTCTGTGTCTCTGGTATTGAGCTGGCTGAGGCGCTGCAGTCCTTTGCACCAGACTTGTCGGTTTTACTGGAGGCTGAGGCAGTTTTTGTGTTGTGCATGCCCAGCCAGGGTCCATCATGATCTTAGGAGGAAAAACGTTAAATTAAACACAGACATGAAAAAATGCAGGAATGAAAGCCAATCTTTGATGTGAAAATCAAAGTAACAACAGTACTGACCCTCCGTGATGGATTCAAGGTATCTATCCTCAAAGATGATTGGCAAAGAGTTAACATCCCCGTCAAGGTCTGCACATTCTACTGTTAGAGGAGGCAAGCACAAGAAGTAGCTGGAGCTTTTGATGGCATTAGTCATCTGTTGATGGCTGTGAGCACTGATGATGGAAAAGACAGAATAGTAAGGAGTTAAATGAAAAAGGAGTTGCTGACCTTTTATCAAAGAAACAAACAGAAGATACTTCACAGTAAAACTTACTGTAGTTCCTGATATGCCAGTGCAGATTGCCTTGGATGTTCAAGACAAAAGAAAGCCTCAGCAAACCTTCTTACCTGTAAAAAAAACAACATAAAAAACAGGCTAAGTATGTAGTAATATTGATAACATTTTTATTAATTAAAAAAACCCTAAATGTTTGACTTTTCAAGTATTAAATAAATGTGATGTTTTACAATCAATTTGTACTTAAGGTGTTCATTCTTAATTTCAAAGCTTGTCATCATTTTCTGAGGTTATGCGTTTCTTGAATAACAAAAAAAAATAAAAAATAAAAAATTTATTACAGTATAGAAACAGAATTTGTCCCTATAAATTAGTTCTAACGATTAGTGTTTGGTACGGTTCTCTGCTCAGGGTGCTAAAGTATATCAGGCGACAGGAGCAGTAGAATAAGTGCACCTTGTGTTTAGGATGGTCAAAAAAAGTCATGGCTTTACATTGTGGCTGGCTGTTGATACCAAATTTTGAATCTAATTTACATATTCTAAGTTCGTCTCCAAGTATAAGAGGCTAGTTCATATAAATAAATCTGACTTGGGACATTAGATTCAGACATGGGTCTAATCAGTGTTGGGAAAGTTCTCGTTCTACGTGAACTAGTTCAAAGTTCAGTTCACACATTTTAAAATGAACTAGTTCAGTTCATAGTTCACAGTTCAAAAAAATGAACTAGTTCATACTTTTTTTTTCATATATTGCTCAATTACACCATAGCCTACTGTAGAACCACAGACAGCAATTATTGTATTAGTTGTAACACTGAAACTGTGCGTCAGATTTCATCTTCATATCCAGTTTTGAATCCTTATCCAACCAGGGTTTACATTAGCATTGAGGGGACAGCATTTCCCCATTGTTGCTTAAACGCTTTGTTGCTGCCCATTCACTTCACACTAGTAGCAGCTGCAGCTTTCATCCCTACAGTATATTCTCAAAAACATCAGGAAAAATGTGCTGCTTGAATGGTCTTTTTTATGAGGAATTAGTAAAAGAAAAACAGGAAAGTAGTCTTTAAGGTGCAAATGTTTTTTTATTATTATTATTATTTTTCCATTTGAAATTCCTTTTCAGTACATACTAAAAAGGAATCCTGGAAAATTATACCAGGCAGATTTAAGTGCGGATTTTTTTACTGAAAGCCGATGGGCAAAGTTTGCCGAGAAATGTAAGATTGTTGCGATCATCCTCACCGACCACCTGTTCATAAAACTGTTTTAAGTGATCATACTGCTGCTTTGTCGCATCCATGGTCGCCCCCATGCTGCTGTGGCTTCCACGCAGCATTTTGTTTTGATGGCGCACGCGGCTGTAGGCTACGACACTGGTAGCTGGTGTTGCCAGATTGGGTGTTTTTCCCCGCTGCATATTAAGGCCTGTTTACGGTGTGATTTAGCCGGGATTTCGCCTGGAGGGGTCTATAGAAATCTGGCAACCTATTGAACGGAGTTGAACTGAGAGAGCGTGCCGTTCACAGACACCAGAATGAACGAGTTCACAATAACGTTCATCAGGCAGTAATACAGTACGTTCAGTTCACGTTAGCGCAAAATATGAACGAGTTCATGAACTTTCGTTCAATGAACGCGTTCAGGCACAACACTGGGTCTAATGTTTACTTATATTTTTAAGAAAGTATTTTTTGCAGAATGGACAGCATTGTTTAGAATGGTTCATTTTCCCCAGATGTTTACTATTAATGCAGAAGTGATGCATCAGACTCACTCTTAGTGTGTGGTGCTCCATGGCTAGTAGGGCTGCTACATGCTCCTGCAGGGACACAACTTCAAGGAACTGTCCCCAGAGAGCCATGAGCAGAGAGCAGAGCTGTGCCAGGTTCATATTAACAAGTTCTGCAAGCTCGTCAGGTGACTCCGCCTTAACCTAAAAGTAGAAGGGAACAAGTCAACCAACGACAGAAAGTTGAAGGCGTTTTCCTTAACAGGATAAGGAAGCAAATTAAACAAATATGCCTCAGGGTGAGAAAACTTTTGTCTCGCCCTTATTGACTTAGTTTGCTGCAAATGGTTTAAAGAGTTTCCAAACTAAGTTCATAAAAAAAAAAATCATTCATCAATCTTACCAGCGAATTTTAACAATTCCAAGTGTAAAAAAAAACATTTAAAAACACACATGCATTTAAATTTAAATTGGTATCTAAGTTTAATAAAGCTTCTCATCAACTTAAAAAGTTACACTTTACTTTGCATTTTAGCATCATTTCATTAAGGATTTGACAGCACTTTAAAGAGCTAAACACTTAATTGTCCAACAGATTAACATCAAAGGACAACAATCCAACAACAAGAAAAAGTACATAAGGAGTCTGACCTTTACTTGTTCACATAGCTCAGCTAGACGGGCCTCCAAGTCAAGTTGTTCTGAGGAGGCGGGGGAGTAGGAGAAAAAAAAAAAAGTTATTTAACCACACAGAAACTGACAAAAAGAATGTGAACTCTGAAAAGGAAAGCTGTGCTAGCTAGAACAGATGTTGGAAGGCATTTCTCTAAGAAACATGACCAGACAAGGCCAAGAAGTTTTATAGACGAGGAACATCTCAAACTTTTTGCCCTTGGCCTCTACAGATAAGAAGT
The DNA here is from genome assembly GCF_016077235.1 of Cyprinodon tularosa. NCBI lineage: Eukaryota > Metazoa > Chordata > Actinopteri > Cyprinodontiformes > Cyprinodontidae > Cyprinodon > Cyprinodon tularosa. The sequence continues at coordinate 3,994,052 of NW_024039085.1, read as the reverse complement.
CAGCAGTAGAAGTAAAGAAGAAAGCAGCTGAGGAATTTTTTTCTCTGAAAAGTGGATCAAAAAAGTGCAGTTTTCCTGATGGAGGAAAATGGAGTGAAGAGAAGTAGGAAGAGAAAGGCAGGCTGATTGGAGGAGCTGAAAGGGTCAGGACATACCTATGTAGACGTGCCTTTGCCCTCGGGGATATGGTCTTCTGAGTACTCGCTCATATAGGGCCTGCATGCTGGGCTTGGCTAGTAAGATTGCACATATAGGCATGTTTAACCTTCAATTCTCAGATTAGTAGCTTTTCCACTCATTTTGATTAGCTTTGGCAGTTACATGGTTAGTTGGGCTTTGGTTTGGGTTGTTAACTCGTCTATGGACTGCAGGTGTTTTGTAAGCTTAATTAGTTACCCAAAATGTGTGTTTTAAAGGGTTTAATAGGGTAGAATCAGAGGACATTCAATGGGATTCAAAAACATATGAGTGAAAAAATAATATAAAAACTGAATAAAAAAACAGAATGATGTTTTTATTTTTACATAAGTTGAATTTTAAATGTGATCCAGCACTGATGTCAGGGATCAAACTTAGAAGGCCAGAGGCTCCTAAACATTAATCTTCTCTTGTCTTATCAATGCCCTTTATTATGTCCCACAAGCTTAAAAGTTTTTTTTTTATGTTTTTGCATTATATTCACCGTAATCTGGTTGGTTCTAAATGGTTTCTGCTGACTGTTAGCCCTGCCTTTGAAATCAGGCTCTATCCCCTTCCTTCCAAACTAATATGCCATGTACGCAGGATAACTTAGTCTGGCTGGCCAGGCTACAACATTTGTACTCCCAATGATATGCTCATTTGCATCTCTCTTTGTTTATATATAACCAGTTGGAAATGCAATATAGCCAAATTGTTATTGTGGCTATGGTACTTAAGTGCACAAACTCCAGGATAATGTATAATTATCAGTGTATATTGCCGTCAGCTCATTGGGTAACTAAAGCAGACGACCTGTGAATCCCACTGATTTCTAAAGTTCATTTGCATTGGGAATATCATGGTTCCCAGATGAAACCAAACTTCCAAGGTAAATGGAAGAACTTAACCTTGACATTACTTGAAAAATTAAAAAGACATGCAAATGTAAAGCCATGACAACGGTGTTACGGTTTCATCCCAGCTGATGAATGAATCGAGTGTAGCGTACTATACCTAGTTCCATACGATGGGAGGAGGGTAGGTCCTTGGTTATAGAGGTAAAGTAATCAAAGAGGCCCCGGTAAGCCACCAGGAGAATGGAGCAGAGGTTATGATGCATGCTAAACGCATGCTGGAGACAGCTGTCCGACACCAGGAATGTTCTCCCCTGGTGGATAACAAAAAACAAAACATCTTAAACTAGGTTTTTGCAAAACACAGCAGGGGTTGCGTCTCTGTGTTGTTGGGATAAGAATTAATAGATTTTCTGAAGCAAAAACAATGGCTTCAATGTCAACTAGCGTAAAATAAGAAATAAAATGTGATCAATGGTTGTTATTTCCTGTGTGGGAACCACTCATTGGTCTTAAAAAGTACCTACAAGTCCTCATAATGTAGAATATTCCTTGGAAGTAGCCACAAGGTAACAAACACATGAATATAAAACAATCTAATTTGTTAGGCAGTATTATTTTAATGAACATCTAACAAAATCCTTTCTCTGTCATATATATGAGGCCACAAGGCAATGGAGTCCAAACACATTTTATTCATCCGTCTTATTTTACTGACTAAAGCATGAGAGTTTAAAGTACTGTAAGAGGTTAGTTGCAGCTACAACAACATTTTATCTTGACTAAAAACGACCAAACTTACATCTGGTGATGTCTGCTTCACATAGCTGCTACCAAACACAACATTCTCCAAAGGTGGGATGATTGAATCTTTACTCTGTGCTGGAGCGTTGCGGTTCAGCCATGTGGTTTTCACAGGTCGAGGGAAACTACAAGAGAATATGACCCCCAACAAAAGCAAAGCAGTGATTAAGATGGTAACTACTGACAAATAATATTCATGCAATATTCTCTCTACTCATCAGACCTTATTAGGGGTTGATGTAGTGCCACGAGGGAGGCGTGGATGGCCACAGAGATGACAGACAGATGGAAGTAGTCAAACATGACGTTAATGTGTTGGTGGATGCCCCGCTGGAGGCTAAAGTGCAAATGAAGTATGCGGCCGCTTATATTCTGCAGACAAGTTGGGTCTTCTGGTCTGAAGGGATACAAACACAGATACAAGACTTTAGCTGTGATTTTTCTTGGAGCAGAGATGCAGTTATATTATTTATACAGCACTGTTGTACACCTACGTATAATCGCCATCTGTGAAATACAAATCCAGGAAGAGCTGAAAATCCATTTCGTTTAGCGACTCTTCTACCTGCAGACACAAAGAAAACCAATCAGAACCACAAGGAATGTACTTGCAATAAAACAAAACAACTATTCTTTCAAGAACGACCTTCTTTTCATCCAGAAGCATCATCACTTTGAAGAGGAGAACATCATTGACAACAACCTCCTCATTCTTATACAAGATTTGGAAAGTTTTGCTGCTGATGACGTCATCCTGGACTGAAGCAGGAAACGCCAGATCTGAGCCTAGAAAAGGAAACCAATATGACTCCATGTTAATAAAATATACAGCTAAATAAAGAAGTCAACCTAAAATTGACCATTAAAATATTTCTTTATTGATGGCAGATTAGTTTTGTATATTTACTCCACCATGGAGAACAAAAAGCTCATCTAAATAAAAAAGAGATTTCTATTATAACAGTATTTAAACTTATGACAACAATAAAGCTCCATGTATTATTAATCTATCTAGCTCCGAAAAAATTGTAATTTCTTCCGTACCCTGACCTGCCATTCATACTATGGTACTTTAAAGGAATAGTACACCCAAAACATGATTAGCCTTCATTTTCTACTCACCCCCATGCTGAACAACACTCTGGAGTACTTTTTTGATATCTCAAATGCATCTGGAGATCTGGGAGGCTTCTTGCTGTCTGCTGACATTCAAATAATGGAGGTCTATTGTGCCCGAGACAGAAAGGTTCATAAAAGTCCACAAAAAACGTGTCAATATCCCTCCATACTGCTCGTCCAATGTATTCCAAGTGTCCTGAGTGGGTAGCATCCAGAATTTACTCGAAACGAAGTCATTTAGAATGTTTTTAGAGCATAAACAGTAGTGTATAGGATTTCCTGAAAGCGCGCACATGCGCGCTCACGACGCTACGGAAGCCGGCAGACCAAACCAGCGCATTCAGCTCGGCAAAGAACTCATGCTCTTCCTCAACACTGAAGTCCTCAGACATTTTTCTTTTGTTGTTTCTTTCTTTGCACAGGTAAACAGCACATTTCTTCTGCTACGCTTGCATTATCGGCAGAGCAGACGCTGAATGCGCACTTTCATCTGGTTTGGTCTGCTGGCTTCCGTAGCGTCGTGAACGCGCATGTGCGCGCTTTCAGGAAATCCTATACACTACTGTTTATGCTCTAAAAACATTCTAAATGACTTTGTTTCGAGTAAATTCTGGATGCTACCCACTCAGGACACTTGGAATACATTGGACGAGCAGTATGGAGGAATATTGACACGTTTTTTGTGGACTTTTATGGACCTTTCTGTCTCGGGCACCATAGACCTCCATTATTTGAATGTCAGCAGACAGCAAGAAGCCTCCCAGATCTCCAGATGCATTTGAGATATCAAAAAAGTACTCCAGAGTGTTGTTCAGCATGGGGGTGAGTAGAAAATGAAGGCTAATCATGTTTTGGGTGTACTATTCCTTTAAAGTGGTTAAATGCAGCAATAAGCTAATGGCATTTTTATCACTTGTATCCAGGTAATCAAAGAAGATGTATATCACTGAGTAAATGTGCAGTCAACAGCTTTATCAACTAGTCCTAAAAGAGTAAAGGCCAAATCACACGCTAAGACAATAGTGTCGATTTCTGCATGATCTTCCCCTTCCAAAAACTCTTAATATGGGGCGTTCGTCAGAAATCATGGAAATCTAACATGTTGGCTTGTCTCGGCTTAATATCCTGCAGTGTTGGGTTTCCTCCGAGTCAAGCAAGTTTCAAATTATGAACTTTGGCCACAGGTCAACAAATCAGAGATGCTGATCTGAGAGACGCTGCATCCAGGCCATGATCTCTCCTTTTCCATAAAACAATTAAAATAAAAATTTGCATGGATGCATATAAAGTGAACTCAACTAGGTTCACATGAAAAGCCAGGAGAATGTATTTGGACCACTCCACAAAAACATATTTATTTTGTTGCTTTATTTAGTGACCTCTTAGACACCTACCTCTAAAAACCCTTTCTTTAAAAAAAGAGACTAGTGACAAATTTAGTGACTTTTTCTGTTAGTTGGACACTTTTGTGACAAAACATGATGGCACTGATTTTATTTTCTTCAGCGAGCAGTGAGTGACTAGCCCCTCCCTCCTGCATTGCATGGACATCTTCTCAGTCAGCGAGAGAAGAGTGATTCCTTTCTGTTGAAAATGAGTCACAGATGTGCAAAGCTCCCACTGACCCACTTGAAACTCTTTGCCCTTTTTATTTTTTAAATGAATCCTGAGTGAAATCTGTGTGCTGTGCTCTGCTGGTCCTCTGGTCGAGCACCACACACAGCACCAGCAAATTTGTCTTTTTTTTTTATCTATCATTATGTGCAGTGTTTTGATGCTTTTTCTGAAAACTTTAAAGCCTGCCATGTGAACCAGCCTTAAGATGCAGGAAAAATAAAAATGTAATGACTTATAATGCTTTTAAATGAGTCATAGTTTGAAGTGGATCAGTTGCCATAAAACGAGCAAGCCATAGAATATTAGAAAAAATGTAATATTAGAAATCTAAGTTTAGTCTGAAGCACAAAAACTTTCCCTGAAAACAAAGGAAACATAAAAAACTCAGATGTCATGAAAATTATACAATTTAAGTCATCACCCGACATTAAAATCCCATCCAAGTCCTAAGAACATATAGATACTTCCTGACAAATAAAAGGGGAAGCAGAACATCATTTACAGCTTGTTTCTGCTGACGGTATCTTAAGACAAAACTAGAAAAAGCTGTTTCGGAGAAACAGCAAGTGGGAATGCTTTTGCTGAATGAATAAAGCTGAAATTAACTGTAATCATCAAAATTAAACAAAATAAACATCTGAAATATATGAGTTTGTATGTAATGTATGAATATAATATACAAGTTTCACTTTTTAAATGGAATTACTGAAATCAATCTACTTTTTCATGATATTCTAATTTTATGACCAGCACCTGTATAATTGTCAAAATCTTGATTTTGGGGTTCGGACAGATTTGTTACCCCCGAACAAACCTTTTTCCTAGCTAAACGATAAAAGATATCGACACACTTCCTTCAATGTGAGTGCTAGGAAGGTCTGAGGAACAACTTCCACAAGGCTCGTGTTGCTACGTCGAACGGTTCCCGAATGGGAGCGATACGAAAAAGTCTGTTTTTTTGAATTTTCATTTCGGATTTTCAGAGATCTCTCATTGGATTTCTATTGGGGAAGTGTGGACTTCTTCGTGGTCTGGGTTAAACTGTCGGAAAACCGTAAATGCCACACAGATGAGGGTTACATTTCCTGAATCCTGACAAAAATCCCTACGTTTTGATGTAAAATTTATCTAGATAGAGTAAAAAATGAGCGAGTGAGTTGAAGCTGTTCGGCATGAGTGAAATGTTTGAAAACGCTAGAGTGGCACACTCTAGCAGCTGAACATTCCGTCCATAGACTTCCATTATAAATTTGAAAATCTGTAAAAAATGTTTAAAAGTTTGAAGCTTCACTGAAGCAAAACTGTAAAAGTTAGCTGAAAGCCGAGTTAAACAGTAATAGCAGAAAGATACGGAAACATTTTAAAAGTTGAATGGTGTTTCTAGCTGAAAGTATGCTGAAGTAGTTAAAGGGCAAAGTAGCTGAAGATTTAGTGGAATTTTTGAAGTTTTACATGTATTTCAATGGGACAAAAAAAGTCATAAAAAGCTAAATATTTAAAAAACTATAATAGCTGAAGTTACCAAAAGATACAGCAGGATGGACCAGAAGAAGCTGAACGTTTTGATACCAAATTTGTTGAAATCGGATGAAGTATGGAGAACGAGTTAGAGACGGAAAAACGTACGGAAAGTATAATAATAATAATAACTAGAAAAAGCTGTTTCGGAGAAACATCAAAGTGGGAATGCTTTTGCTGAATGAAAAAAGCTGAAATTACCTGAAGAACATATGAAAATGTGATAGGAAGTCATCAGAAACTTCAAACTGCAGAAAACAATTGAATCATCTGAAGATTTTGTAGGGTAGAATCATTTGGCAGTAAAATGGCAGAAACAAACTCATCTTAAAAGCTGCACAGCCAAACCATACATGATATCAAAAAATGTCTTGAATGTGGGCACTAGAAGGGTCTTAATATAATGTCTCCCAAGTTTCTAGAAAAATGTATAAAGAAATTTTGAAGGGGGGTTTACCTACTTTCCAGAAACATGTCAGGCGTGTTATGAATTAGCAGCAAACAGAAAAGCTTAATTCCTGTCCAGAAACAGAGCAGAATGAAGCCAAAGTTCACAACATAGGCTGAAAAGTATGAAATTAGCTGAAGTAGAAAAGAAATTACAAAGAAAAACTTTAATCTTATCTGGTTGAAGAAAAAATTAGTAGCTTAAGGATGGGAAGTAAAATGTTGAGGACGATGGTATTGAATAAGTATTAACATTTTGAAATCATATGTGGAAATGTCAAGACTTGGCAAAACAATTGGAAAATTATTTAAAATGTGTCGGTTGATCAGCATAAAGAAAACAGTGTCATCCTTAGAGGATTGAAAATCTACAAACCTATGTGCAAGACTGACCATGAGAAGCAGAGGAAGGACAGAGAGAGAAGCTTATAGAAAGAGAGCTAATACCACTTAAGGAGCTGAATTTATAAAAAAAAAAACTAACCTGCATGTTACGAGCCGCTGTGGTGATGAAAGCACCGTTGGCAGGCTTAGGCTGCATGTTACGAGGTTAGCAGATGCTTTATTACAGTGTAAATCTTAGAGCCTGATTAAGAAATGTAAACTGAGGTGTGTGGTCAACAGGCCTTGGTAGTGTAATTTGAAGAAATTGGTTGACTTTGGGTCATAGCTACAAGCCATACTGCACAATGAATGAGTGTGCGTAAGGAAGAGGCTTTTATTTTGTAGGGTCCCTTTAGTCTTATTTTGAAAGTCTATCATGGATGTGTGTCAAGGGAAGGGTCATGCCCAGCAGTGATATAGAATCCATTTCTAAATATGAAATCACTGGTTTTCCATGTTATTGGGTGAATAGATGCTGTATTAGAGCATAAATGGGAGACTTTTATTGTGAAATTTGCTCTGGGGTATGTTGTGAAAAGGTCCCTAGAGTCTAATAGAATCAAGCTGGTAGAGTTTGGGTCATAATGCTGAGCCATTTGCATCAATTAATAGGCGAGTATAACATGGAGGCTTTTATTTTGTAGGGTCACTGGAGTCTTATTTTGAAAGTCTAGCAGGGTTGTGTGTTGAGAAAAGGGTCAGACCCAGCAGTGATACTTGATGACTTTCCAATCGTTAAATCACTCTTTTCCCTTGTTATTAGGGCAGTAGATAAAGTGGCAATGGGAGGCTTTTATTTTGAAATTTGCTGTGGGGTGTGTTTTGAAAAGCCCCCTAGAGTCTAATTTTTAAAAAGTGGTTGAGTTTGGGTTATAATGTTCAGCCATATGCTGGGAAAAAAATATGAGTTTAATGTAGGGGCTTTTATTTTGTAGGGTCCCCGGCATCTTATTTTGAAAGTCTATCAGGGTTGGGTGTAAAGGGAAGGGACATGGCCAGTAGTCATATTGTATCCACTTCCTAATGTTAAATCAGTGTTGTCTCCCTCCATTAGATTAAAATGTGCTGTTTAAAGTGGTGGAGGTAAAATCTCTTTGAAGCACGGTTACCTTGACGACGTTAACGAGCCTGTCAGTGACAGAGAGACATGCGCATCACTTTCGTTCCTTTCCTCTCAGGCTTTTTTGAATGGGAATAGCAGCTCCGAACAAACGAGTGCTGAAGACAAACCGTAAATGGTATCTAAAAAATTCTTTCAGTCTAAGCGAGAGCTATCCTTTGTCTCCAATTGGGATAACGTTCATGGCTGTAGCTCATTCACAGCCTTAATGGGAAGGAGAAATATAAAGGTTTAGAAATCCTGCTGGTCTCATTAAATAACATGGAGTCCCATGGTAGAGCAGAGCTCTCAAAAGCAAAACTTTCCCTCCGAACAAACGAGCGGTGAGCCAAAACCGTAATAGGTATTCAAAAAATTCTTTCACCGTGAGCGTCAGCCATCTTTGGACTACAACTGGTGTAACTTTCATATTTCTACAATATTTAGTCTAGGCGTGGTGACGATGTAAAAAAGTGTATAATTGTCAAAATCTTGATTTTGGGGTTCGGACAGATTTGTTACCCCCGAACAAACCTTTTTCCTAGCTAAACGATAAAAGATATCGACACACTTCCTTCAATGTGAGTGCTAGGAAGGTCTGAGGAACAACTTCCACAAGGCTCATGTTGCTACGTCTAACGGTTCCCAAATGGGAGCGATACGAAAAAGTCTGTTGTTTTGAATTTTCAGTTCGGATTTTCAGAGAGCTCTCATTGGATTTCTATTGGGGAAGTGTGGACTTCTTCGTGGTCTGGGCCAAACTGTCGGAAAACCGTAAATGCCACACAAATGAGGGTTACATTTCCTGAATCCTGACAAAAATCCCTACGTTTTGATGTAAAATTTATCTAGATAGAGTAAAAAATGAGCGAGTGAGTTGAAGCTGTTCGGCATGAGTGAAATGTTTGAAAACGCTAGAGTGGCACACTCTAGCAGCTGAACATTCCGTCCATAGACTTCCATTATAAATCTGAAAATCTTTAAAATTTCTTTTAAAGTTTGAAGCTTCACTGAAGCAAAACTGTAAAAGTTAGCAAAAAGCTGAGTTAAACAGTAATAGCAGAAAGATACGGAAACATTTTAAAAGTTGAATGGTGTTTCTAGCTGAAAGTATGCTGAAGTAGTTAAAGGGCAAAGTAGCTGAAGATTTAGTGGAATTTTTGAAGTTTTACATGCATTTCAATGGGACAGAAAAAGTCATAAAAAGCTAAATATTTAAAAAAGTATAATAGCTGAAGTTACCACAAGATACAGCAGGATGGACCAGAAGAAGCTGAACGTTTTGATACCAAATTTGTTGAAATCGGCTGAAGTATGGGGAACTAGTTAGAGACGGAAAAACGTACGGAAAGTATAATAATAATAATAATAATAATAACTAGAAAAAGTTGCATTTCCTGCGAAAATGCAGTGTGAATGCTGTACGCTAAACTGTAAGCTGTAAGGTTAAAATGGCAGAAACAAGCTGAAATTTAAAGTCAAAGCTGCTGAAATGGTATGGAATAGCAAAAAATGTCTAAGTAGTTTCTTAAAAGTAGCTGAAGCCAACAGCAGAAACATGGCAGACATGTTATCAATTAACAGCAAGCAGAAAAGCTTAATGCCTTTCCAGAAAGAGAGCAGAACCAAGCCAAAATTGGAAAAAATATGCAGAAATTTTATAAAATAGCAAAAACGGTAACATAAACAGTAAAAAAGTTGAATCTTAACTAGTTGAAGAAAAAAATTAGTAGCTTAAGGATAGGAAGATAAATGTTGAATATGTATAATAAGTATTAAAGTCTGAAATCATATGTGGAAATGTCAAGACTTGTAAAAAAAATTTGAAATTAATTAAAATGTGTCAGTTGATCAGCATAGAGAAAACAGTGTCATCCTTAGAAGCTTGAAAATCCACAAACCAAAGTACAAGACTGACCATAAGAAGCACAGGAAGGAAAGAGAGAGAAGCTTATAAAAAGAGAGCTAATACAATTTAAGGAGCTGAATTTATCAAAAAATCTAACCTGCATGTTATGAGCCACTGTGTTGATGACAGCACCGTTGGAAGGCTTAGGCTGCATGTTACGAGGTTAGCAGATGCTTTATTACAGTGTAAATCTTAGAACCTGATTAAGAAATATGCACTTAGGTGTGGGGTCAACAGGCCTTGGTAGTGTAATTTGAAGAAATTGGTTGAGTTTGGGTCATAGCTACAAGCCATATGGCACAATGAATGAGTGTATGTAAGAAAGAGGCTTTTATTTTGTAGAGTCCCTTTAGTCTTATTTTGAAAGTCTATCATGGATGTGTGTCAAGGGAAGGGTCATGCCAGGCAGTGATATAGAATCCATTTCTAAATATGCAATCACTTGTTTTCCATGTTATTGAGTGAATACATGCTGTGTTAGAGCATAAATGGGAGACTTTTATTGTGAAATTCGCTCTGGGGTATGTTTTGAAAAGGTCCCTAGAGTCTAATAGAAACAAGCTGGTAGAGTTTGGGTCATAATGCTGAGCCATTTGCATCAATTAATACACAAGTATAATATAGAGGCTTTTATTTTGTAGGGTCACTGGAGTCTTATTTTGAAAGTCTAGCATGGTTGTGTGTTGAGTAAAGTGGTCTGACCCAGCAGTGATATTTGATGACTTTCAAATCCTTAAATCACTCTTTTCCCCTGTTATTAGGGCAGTAGGTGAAGCGGCAATGGGAGGCTTTTATTTTGAAATTTGCTGTGGGGTGTGTTTTGAAAACCCCCCTAGAGTCTAATTTAAAAAAATTGGTTGAGTTCGGATCATAATGTTGACCCATATGCTGGGAAAAAAATATGAGTTTAATGTAGGGGCTTTTATTTTGAAGGGTCCCCGGAGTCTTATTTTGAAAGTTTATCAGGGTTGCGTGTGAAGGGAAGGGTCATGGCCAGTAGTCATATTGTATCCACTTCCTAATGTTAAATCAGTGTTGTCTCCCTCCATTAGGTTAAAATGTGCTGTTTAAAGTGGTGGAGGTAAAATCCTTTGAAGCTCGGTTACCTTGACGACGTTAACGAGCCTGTCAGTGAGAGAGAGAAACGCGCATCACTTTCGTTCCTTAGTTCTCAGGCTTTTTTGAATGGGATTATCAGCTCCGAACAAACAAGTGCTGAAGACAAACCGTAAATGGTATCTAAAAAATTCTTTCAGTCTAAGCGAGAGCTATCCTTTGTCTCCAATTGGGGTAACTTTCATGGCTGTAGCTCATTCACAACCTTAATGGGAAGGAGGAATATAAAGGTTTGAGAAATCCTGCTGGTCTCATTGATTAACATGCAGCACAATGGTAGAGCAGAACTCTCAAAAGCAAAACTTTCCCTCCGAACAAACGAGCGGTGAGCCAAAACCGTATTAGGTATTCAAAAAATTCTTTCACCGTGAGCGTCAGCCATCTTTGGACTACAACTGGTGTAATGTTCATATTTCTACAATATTTCGTCTAGGCGTGGTGACGATGTAAAAAAGTGTATAATTGTCAAAATCTTGATTTTGGAGTTCGGACAGATTTGTTACCCCCGAACAAACCTTTTTCCTAGCTAAACGATAAAAGATATCGACACACTTCCTTCAATGTGAGTGCTAGGAAGGTCTGAGGAACAACTTCACCAAGGCTCATGTTGCTACGTCGAACGGTTCCCAAATGGGAGCGATACGAAAAACTTTGTTTTTTTGAATTTTCACTTCGGATTTTCAGAGAGCTCTCATTGGATTTCTATTGGGGAAGTGTGGACTTCTTCGTGGTCTGGGCCAAACTGTCGGAAAACCGTAAATGCCACACAAATGAGGGTTACATTTCCTGAATCCTGACAAAAATCCCTACGTTTTGATGTAAAATTTATCTAGATAGAGTAAAAGATGAGCGAGTGAGTTGAAGCTGTTCGGCATAAGTGAAATGTTTGAAAACGCTAGAGTGGCACACTCTAGCAGCTGAACATTCCGTCCATAGACTTCCATTATAAATTTGAAAATCTTTAAAAATTGTTTAAAAGTTTGAAGCTTCACTGAAGCAAAACTGTAAAAGTTAGCAAAAAGCCGAGTTAAACTGTAATAGCAGAAAGATGCGGAAACATTTTAAAAGTTGAATGGTGTTTCTAGCTGAAAGTATGCAGAAGTAGTTAAAGAGCAAAATAGCAGAAGATTTAGCAGAATTTTAGCAAAATGCCATTCATTTCAATGAGGCAAAAATTTGCAGAAAAAGCTGAATAATTTAAAAAGCAAAAGAGGTAGAAATACAAAAAGACATAGCGCGCATGTCCTAAATGAGCTGAATATTGTGAAATTTGAATGGTTGAAATAGCATAAAGTATGCAGAAGTAGTAGCGTGACAAAAATTTGCACCACGGAAGAATAATAATAATAATAATAATAATAAAGAGAAACAGGATCTCAATAGTGTGAATGCCTACAGCATTCACACAATAAAGAGAAACAGGATCTCAATAGTGTGAATGCCTACAGCATTCACACAATAACTAGAAAAAGCTGTTTCGGAGAAACATCAAAGTGGGAATGCTTTTGCTGAATGAAAAAAGCTGAAATTACCTGAAGAACATATGAAAATGTGATAGGAAGTCATCAGAAACTTCAAACTGCAGAAAACAATTGAATCATCTGAAGATTTTGTAGGGTAGAATCATTTGGCAGTAAAATGGCAGAAACAAACTCATCTTAAAAGCTGCACAGCCAAACCATACATGATATCAAAAAATGTCTTGAATGTGGGCACTAGAAGGGTCTTAATATAATGTCTCCCAAGTTTCTAGAAAAATGTATAAAGAAATTTTGAAGGGGGGTTTACCTACTTTCCAGAAACATGTCAGGCGTGTTATGAATTAGCAGCAAACAGAAAAGCTTAATTCCTGTCCAGAAACAGAGCAGAATGAAGCCAAAGTTCACAACATAGGCTGAAAAGTATGAAATTAGCTGAAGTAGAAAAGAAATTACAAAGAAAAACTTTAATCTTATCTGGTTGAAGAAAAAATTAGTAGCTTAAGGATGGGAAGTAAAATGTTGAGGAAGATGGTATTGAATAAGTATCAAAATTTTGAAATCATATGTGGAAATGTCAAGACTTGGCAAAACAATTGGAAAATTATTTAAAATGTGTCGGTTGATCAGCATAAAGAAAACAGTGTCATCCTTAGAGGATTGAAAATCTACAAACCTATGTGCAAGACTGACCATGAGAAGCAGAGGAAGGACAGAGAGAGAAGCTTATAGAAAGAGAGCTAATACCACTTAAGGAGCTGAATTTATAAAAAAATTTAACCTGCATGTTACGAGCCGCTGTGGTAATGAAAGCACCGTTGGCAGGCTTAGGCTGCATGTTACAAGGTTAGCAGATGCTTTATTACAGTGTAAATCTTAGAACCTGATTAAGAAATATGCACTGAGGTGTGTGGTCAACAGGCCTTGGTAGTGTAATTTGAAGAAATTGGTTGAGTTTGGGTCATAGCTACAAGCCATACGGCACAATGAATGAGTGTGTGTAAGGAAGAGGCTTTTATTTTGTAGAGTCCCTTTAGTCTTATTTTGAAAGTCTATCATGGATGTGTGTCAAGGGAAGGGTCATGCCCAGCAGTGATATAGAATCCATTTCTAAATATGAAATCACTGGTTTTCCATGTTATTGGGTGAATAGATGCTGTATTAGAGCGTAAATGGGAGACTTTTATTGTGAAATTCACTCTGGGGTATGTTTTGAAAAGGTCCCTAGAGTCTAATAGAAACAAGCTGGTAGAGTTTGGGTCATAATGCTGAGCCATTTGCATCAATTAATACACGAGTATAATATAGAGGCTTTTATTTTGTAGGGTCACTGGAGTCTTATTTTGAAAGTCTAGCAGGGTTGTGTGTTGAGAAAAGGGTCAGACCCAGCAGTGATACTTGATGACTTTCCAATCATTAAATCACTCTTTTCCCCTGTTATTAGGGCAGTAGATGAAGTGGCAATGGGAGGCTTTTATTTTGAAATTTGCTGTGGGGTGTGTTTTGAAAACCCCCCTAGAGTCTAATTTTAAAAAAGTGGTTGAGTTTGGGTCATAATGTTGAGCCATATGCTGGGAAAAAAATATGAGTTTAATGTAGGGGCTTTTATTTTGAAGGGTCCCCGGAGTCTTATTTTGAAAGTCTATCAGGGTTGCGTGTGAAGGGAAGGGTCATGGCCAGTAGTCATATTGTATCCACTTCCTAATGTTAAATCAGTGTTGTCTCCCTCCATTAGATTAAAATGTGCTGTTTAAAGTGGTGGAGGTAAAATCTCTTTGAAGCACGGTTACCTTGACAACGCTTAACGAGCCTTCACTTTCGTTCCTTAGTTCTCAGGCTTTTTTGAATGGGATTATCAGCTCCGAACAAACGAGTGCTGAAGACAAACCGTAAATGGTATCTAAAAAATTCTTTCAGTCTAAGCGAGAGCTATCCTTTGTCTCCAATTGGGGTAACTTTCATGGATGTAGCTCATTCACAACCTTAATGGGAAGGAGAAATATAAAGGTTTGAGAAATCCTGCTGGTCTCATTGAATAACATGCAGCACAATGGTAGAGCAGAACTCTCAAAAGCAAAACTTTCCCTCCGAACAAACGAGCGGTGAGCCAAAACCGTATTAGGTATTCAAAAAATTCTTTCACCGTGAGCGTCAGCCATCTTTGGACTACAACTGGTGTAACTTTCATATTTCTACAATATTTCGTCTAGGCGTGGTGACGATGTAAAAAAGTGTATAATTGTCAAAATCTTGATTTTGGGGTTCGGACAGATTTGTTACCCCCGAACAAACCTTTTTCCTAGCTAAACGATAAAAGATATCGACACACTTCCTTCAATGTGAGTGCTAGGAAGGTCTGAGGAACAACTTCCACAAGGCTCATGTTGCTACGTCGAACGGTTCCCGAATGGGAGCGATACGAAAAAGTCTGTTTTTTTGAATTTTCAGTTCGGATTTTCAGAGAGCTCTCATTGGATTTCTATTGAGGAAGTGTGGACTTCTTCGTGGTCTGGGCCAAACTGTCGGAAAACCGTAAATGCCACACAAATGAGGGTTACATTTCCTGAATCCTGACAAAAATCCCTACGTTTTGATGTAAAATTTATTTCAATAGAGTGAAAAATGAGGGAGTGAGTTGAATTTGTTCGGAAAAACCAGAACAGCTCAAAAGCTAGAGCACGCACTCTAGCAGTTGAAGAATTCCGTCCATAGACTTCCATTATAAATCTGAAAATCTTTAAAATTTCTTTTAAAGTTTGAAGCTTCACTGAAGCAAAACTGTAAAAGTTAGCTGAAAGCTGAGTTAAACAGTAATAGCAGAAAGATACGGAAACATTTTAAAAGTTGAATGGTGTTTCTAGCTGAAAGTATGCTGAAGTAGTTAAAGGGCAAAGTAGCTGAAGATTCAGTGGAATTTTTGAAGTTTTACATGTATTTCAATGGGACAGAAAAAGTCATAAAAAGCTAAATATTTAAAAAAGTATAATAGCTGAAGTTATCACAAGATACAGCAGGATGGACCAGAAGAAGCTGAATGTTTTGATACCAAATTTGTTGAAATCGGCTGAAGTATGGGGAACTAGTTAGAGACGGAAAAACGTACGGAAAGTATAATAATAATAAAGAGAAACAGAAAAACAATAAGTGGGAATGCATAAGCATTCCCACTTGATTATTTCTAACAGAAAACTACAATAGTATGAAAACCACATTGTGCTAAAATATTTGGGAAATACAAGGAGCAAAATAATATCCAGTATCTGCACATCTGTCTTTACCTCCTGGATGAAGGAGACTGGTTTCAACTTTGTGTGGAACACGAGGAGGCACCTTTAGACTGCCACGCATCTGGTAGAACCTGCAAAATGGTTTAAATATTTTAAAATGACCACAAATGGAAAAGAAAAAGTGCAACACTGGCTTCATCTAGAACATTATAAAAGATGAGCAAATTGAGAAGAAAATGCACAGATTAGATACAAGTGGCCAGTAAAAGGACATTACGCCTGTCATAAATGAATAATGAGCACTTCTTTTGCAGTCACTCATGTAGTAAACCTAAACTCTTAAAGCACTGATGAGTCACAAGCGGCTGGAAGGAGTTTTAGTTGAGCACACAGAGATAACCATAGATCATTGCTGCACAAAGATATTTCTGGCTAAATAAAAGGGGGGTTTGGACAGTGCTAGGCACTCTGCTCGTCTATGTTTCTATAAAGTATAAGAAACTGAACTTTTTTAAATGCCACATTCCTGTCTCGTTTACCTGCCACAGCTCCATGCAGCATTAAAGGCAACAAACAACTGAGTGGGCCTTTTTCAAACTAAATGATATATTGATATTTATCCTCTTCACACATGCTCATTAAATGCACAAGGAGAATTTATTTAATGTGCTGTTAACAAAAATATTTAAAAAGAATAGACTGTGATAGCCAGAGAGCAAGCAATCTGAGTCATATCCGGTCCACAAATGTGGCAACTGCAAATTAGTTACGCAATAATTAATGCTGTGTCTGTGCTCTAAATACATAGAACTGCAATACAACAGAAATGGTCTCGCTGAAGCATCAGTTAAAAAGTAGCATCTATCAGATTAACATAATTTTACTTTTTAATTCCATTATAATATTGGAAGTAATGATGGTTACCCTAAAAATGAACAAGGCTTTTGCTCATGCCCTCTTTTTTTATCTTATCAAAATTAGATCTTATTTAATGTTATAAAACAATTATGCATTTCCTTTTTTTGGACAGATCTTTTGTTTTGACTGTCAGTCTTGTGTGATTGTGTCCAATAATTATATTTGAATAACTGATTAAAAAAAGAGAAATGACATTCCTTTTGATCTAATGGCTATTTTTTAAGCTATTTTATTCTAATCAAGAAATGTATATCTAAATATTTGGGTTATAATTCAATAAGGTATTTTGGAAAAGGGGCAGACAATTTAAAAAAATAAATCGGCTAAGATATAGATCAGAGTAATTAAGCTGTAAATATCAAGTATCCTAAATCAATAGCATCAACTATATGTTCTGAGAGGATCTACAAAAAGAAAAAGAATGCACAACTGTCATAAAATACCTGCCTAAATCAGTCCGAAACACTTTTGGTCACAGGGACCTTTTAGTTGGGGGGTAAAAAAAAAACAACAAAAAAACACTAATCTGTTGTTGTGATCTAGCAAACCATCAATCAATCCAACTTAAACAGAGGAAATGACATTCCTTTTGATCTAATGGCTATTTTTTAAGCTATTTTATTCTAATCAAGAAATGTATATCTAAATATTTGGGTTATAATTCAATAAGGTATTTTGGAAAAGGGGCAGACAATTTAAAAAAATAAATCGGCTAAGATATAGATCAGAGTAATTAAGCTGTAAATATCAAGTATCCTAAATCAATAGCATCAACTATATGTTCTGAGAGGATCTACAAAAAGAAAAAGAATGCACAACTGTCATAAAATACCTGCCTAAATCAGTCCGAAACACTTTTGGTCACAGGGACCTTTTAGTTGGGGGGTAAAAAAAAAACAACAAAAAAACACTAATCTGTTGTTGTGATCTAGCAAACCATCAATCAATCCAACTTAAACAGAGGAAAAACTATTAAATCAGCTTATTGCATCGACCAATGTTGCCACAGAGAAACTGAATATAAGAACTTTTTTAAATACTTCAAACTTATGAACCAAACGTTCCGTATTATGGTTGCAAAGCATGAGATTCTAACAGGAAGATCAACCTCACAAAAACTCCAAATTTTTTGTAGAATTTATAACAAATTTTCAAATAAAAATGCAAGTATAATCTAATTGCTGTATTAATTAGAAACAAAAAAAACCCAACAATGAATCTTTAAAATTGCCAATAAAAAAAATCCATGGTACCTTAACAAGGGAGCAACCCTCCATTTCCATACCATAACTGCTCAGCTTTTTACAACTGAAAATAATCACCAAAGGAGAACTTTGTTTTCACATGGTTTCTTACTCCACAAAGTCAAAACAGAGTAGAAGAGTTTCCTCAAGGCAAAACTCTGTTCTATGGTACCATTTTAGCATAACTACATTAAACATTCAAGCGCTTGGGAAATGCATTTTATGGGTAGAGCATCAATTAATACAAGCAATGCATATGTTTATAATAAAAAATATGCAGGAATAAGAATCCTGGAGACTCACCCTCTTTGGAACAGATCCACATTATAGAACTTGTGGAGCTCCACAGAGAACTCCACTGTGGCCTGGACTTCAGTCATCTTGGTCAATACAGGCAGAGGTGCCTTACATCATCTGGGAAACATCTGTATGCCTGCACGGAAAATACATTAAAACCCATTAACTCTAAAAAAAAAAAAAAAAAAATATTGCAGGAAACTTTGCAGAAACAGTAAGACCAGAAGAAACACTGGAATTTGGAATTTATTCAGACCAAACCGATAGTCAGAGATGTTATTGGATTTTTTTATTTTTTATTTGGAGTTTTCTGTCACCGAGTTTTTCTGTCTCTTTATGATGACTAATTAACTAATAAAATGTTCTGCTACATATCAGCCAAGAAATGGCCTTTGCCAATGTAATCATTAAAGAACATCTGACCCTTAGTAAAGATTTTTATATTACAGTAGCAAGTAATGAGACCCATCTTTTCCTGGAAGAAACCCCCTTTAAATTATGCAACAATTGCAATTTGAAGACACGGAAATGAGCGAAGTACAGAGAGTAGAGTCGAGTTTTATGGAAGTCTGTAGAAACCTATAATAGAGAAAAGTGCTTATATTTATAAAATTTCATTTGCATTTAACCATTATACTTTTTAAAGACAAAAATACCCTATGTCCCTCTCTTATAAATGTACAGAAAACTTCAATTTCAGTGTTAAAAGTGTATTTATTAATAGATAATTTACATTTAAACAAGTGTATCTTTTAAATGACATTTCAGCTCATATCACATATTTTACTATGCCTGCACATTAAAACTGATGTTAATGTGTGTGTGTTTTTTTTTTATATATTTGTTTATATTGGACATGTTTTAATATAGTGAAATTTTATGCCACAGCAATAATAATTTGGCTTTACAATCGTCTATGTTCTAAGTCCTAAAACATAATAGTGAGGAAGAAATTCTATTCAGTTTTCTTGTACACTTCTGGGAGGCTGGGAGTTATACAACAAAAATGTTTGTTTTGCACTTGATAAAAATATTGAAATTTGTAAATGGCTAGTCTAATTGCACTTGACTGAACCAAACCACAGGCCACTCAAGGCAGTTATTCTCACCAGGAATAAATATAGGAATATATAGGAATAAATATATGCTCAGAAAATAAACAACAACAAATGTCAATGAAATAACTATTTAGAATATAGATTTAGGACCTAAAAATGGGATCTTAACAGCATTTCAGCAAAGTAACGTGGTTTATTAAGCTGTTTCCAACAAATAATGTACAAGTATAAATGACAACATTAAAATACTTGAATAAAAATCCCCGAGTTAACTGCTGAATAATATGGTTGATAGGCAGCTAACAATTAACCCATCTGCATCAAAAGAAAATCCATATCCATATTTGAATTAAACGTATGCATATGGATTAAAAGTTTATCCATATCTAAATATTTACCGATAACAAACAGAAAAGTGACAGTGCGCCTATTCGTTTTAACAATGAAGAACATTTAAGAATGCAATATTTGGGTGATCAAGAGAGGATCAAAGATTTATAAAAGCTCAAAATGGACTTAATAGAAATATCTCATGTTCAGTGCTATGGTCAGCGAGTTATAGCATGACTTACTGATGCAGAAACATGAAGGCAAATGAAGCTTCACTGGTTTAAAAGGGCAACCGATCAAACCCCACAAATGAAACTGAACAACTATCTTTGGAAACAGCTATTCAAATAAATGCAAAACATTTCAAGACATTTCCGCAGCAGCTTTTAATCCTCTTAAGGTTTAAGCATAAACTTCACGTTTAATTAGTTTTCAATTGAACAGAAATATGTAAGTTCAAGGGCATAGTAAATAAAAATCTCATAATAAATAATAGGAAACAAGTTAAGCAAAAGGCCTTAATTAACCGCCGAATCGGTTCCTCTTTTTTCAGAAGTCTTGATGATGAATAAAACAGAGTTTATTAATACATAGAAAAAATGTCTAAGTTTGATTTTAATAGTAAAATGAGTCGGGGGTGATAAGGGAACGAAGCCGTTGAGCAGAATCTCTGCACCGGTCTGGTTTCACTTTTACGGATAAATGACAAAAAGGTTAAACGAAACTGCTGTTCAACAAAACAAGTATGAAATAAACAAGAAATACAACCAAAAAAGTAGATATTTAACAGCCTGTCTGCTAGTTTGGTTAGCCACTGATCGAGCAGTCGTAACAGGGAAACATCACCCACACAGACAAGCTAACGCTACTTACCATTCCGTTGGCTAGCTAACATTAGCTCGTTTACCAACGTTAGCTCCGATGTCAGTAAAGCTGGCCTCCTCTAACTATTTGTCACAGACAGAAAACACTTCCCTTCGAACGACTTTACTCCTCTATCTGCCGAATTGACCTGACAGCGGCAGCTAATTTGGCAATAAACGAAGAGCTGCCATGTAGCCGTCACTGTGTTTGCTATGCAAATTCAGCTAACAGCTCAATCTGAGGAGCTGACCGCAGCTGCTGCTCTCGCCGCGCATCCACTGCGCACGTGATACACAGGCGTCCCAAATACTCCCCAAAATTACGGCTACAAATTAAGACACAACAGCTGCAAAAAAAAAATAAGATTAATTCAGATATTCTTGAAAAATCTTGGCTACATGCCACCTCGCTTGATGGTAGCCGAAAATGAGATAATATACATAAATTATGTATACTTTTTAAATCATAGGATATTTAATCAATAGTTTTTACATTCATACCCAAAACATTTTTTTTTACTTTAATTTGAAGCTTCATCATAATCCCTTCATGTTCAAGTCAATAAGGGATTTAGAAAAAGATTTTAGAATAATCTAATCCAGAGGTCTCCAATGTGGGCGTGGAAACCCCATTAAAGGGAGGTTCCACCTACAGGCTTAGGTCAGATTAAAAAATAACAATATATTGTTTTATGGCAAGGCAAGACAATTGTATTTTTCTATCACAAATAACAAATAAACATTCATAATAAAATCCACCCTACTCTAAAAAGTTAGATTTTGCTATAGAACAAGAAGCTGCTGATTGCAAGCTTTGATCACAAGAATTTCTGGCCAATTTGACTTTTTATTTATTATTATCAGCTAAATATGATTGACAGAAAAGAAAATGGCTGTAACATTTATGGCTAGCAACATTTCCCAAATTGATAAAAAAAAAAAAATAAATAAAATAAAATCAGAACTAACTTCAGCAAAACTTTTCATTAAGACCTGATTTTGTTTGTTCGAGCTTTACTTTTGTCAGCACTCTCAACTGAATGTTAAATCTTGAACACTCAACACTTTACTGGAAGATTTTAAGATCATGTACCAGAAGAAAACTGTCATTTCTACAAAACTGTATATTGTCCAAACATACACAAATGCTCCTATAAAACGCACAGCATGGCGTAGAAAATACAAAATTAAACATTTTAAGACATATTTTCTAAAAAAAATAAACTAAAAATTGTTACACAAACCATTAATTTGTCAAAACCGTGAGAGAAATAGCAAATCAGTCTTTATCTATGTTCAAGTTCTCTCGAGGATTTTTAGATATTCTGTAAGTGTGTCTATTTTTTATTATCTCCAAGAATATGCAGACCTATTAGTTGTACACAATGTATTACAATAAGAACATATTTCTATAACAGATCTTGTTTACTCAAGAGTACTCAGTTTTGGGTTTTTTTTAATGGGCAATATGGCTCCCCTCCCGGGGTATAATTTCAACATGTATTCAAACCAAAAAAGGTAGCAAATTCCCTACTCATAAAGTAAAAAACAACAAGAAAACAGCATGTTGACATTCTCTCCAAAAGGTTTTTAGTTTTAACTTTTTTCCAGGTTTTACTTCAAAATAACTGTTTTTAATTGAAAGAAAACTAGAGAACTAGTCTTAAAAAATAGTAAAACTGTCTGAAATTCATCTATCTCTCTGTCCATCCATCTGTCTATTGTATAGAGCCAACACTGCTAATACTGCTGGAATACATGGAAGTACAATAGTCCGATAATGGAGGAAAGTTTCAGAAAGCAAAATTAATTCATAAGTTTAGTTAAAAAGCCACCACAAAAAAAATGTTTGAAGTCTGGATATCAAAAGCATCTATTTCTTACCATCATTGATATAAAAAAATAAAAATAAAAAATAAACTTATACCTTACACGCACCTGGCTAAATAAAAATAGGCATCCTTCTTGTTGATCTGATTACAGACTGTTGAATTTCAGGCAGCAGTCACAGGCGGAAGGCTTAGTAACTTGAGCCAGAGATGCTTAAACTGGCCCCTGGAATGAGGAATGTCACCTCACTCAGGGGGAAGAAGCCAGATCCCGCGCAGGAGTTGAAACAATTCTGGCTAGAGACAGTCTGGCTCACCTCCATGCATAGGCTGGGTTCTGGAACCCAGCTTCTTGACAGAGGGTGGACACTCTTCTTCTCTGGAGTAAACCACAGGAATAGGCAGAAGGCTGAGGTGGATCTACATTTCAGCCCCTAGCTCAGTTGTCTCGTTAGGGTTTGCCCAGGTGGACAAGAAGATCACATGAGTTATTGGCCCTCTATGCAAGTCATGGATTGTCCATAGTGAAAACCCCTGTTCAAGCATTAGAATGCCATTTGGTGCACTTGGGACAAGGACACCCTACTGTAGGTCAGAGGTCGATAATTAACTTTATAGTTATAGCATATAGACTTTGTAGTTATAGCCTTTGGCTGCATGTCTTAGACAGTTGGGTATTAAGAAGGGCAGAGCTGTGTACCTATCATCACCTGGTGGTGGGCTGGACATACTGGAAGAGGAAACCCAAGTGAGTAGTGAAGGTTTGCAGGGATTGTCTGGCAGAACCCCCAGTCAAGGATGTATTTAACTCCCACCTCCAGGAGAGCTTTTCTCAGATTGTGGGGAGGCTGGGGACACAGAGTCTGATTGGAATGATTTTTCTGCCTTGATTGTCATTATGACCACCCATGGTTGTGAACATAAGATCTGTGGTGTCTGCAGTGGCTGCAACCTCCAAACTGGGAGCTATATATTTACACTAATGGATGGAGTTTTGAGAGACTATGGAGAAAGATTATTGGCTAGACTATCGATTGGTCTCAATTTTCTGGCAACCCATCTGGCGTGTTCAGAGGGGAAGCACTGGTTTAATAACACTGTTTTCAATGGGAGTCGAGATCTGCTGATTTTGAATGAGGATGTTTTTAGATGCTGGATGGAATACTTCGCAGAAGCAAATACTGGGTGCCTTGAAGGTCGACTTCATCCTTACCAAGGCTGTAGTTACTGAGGGGGGCAAAAAACATACAATATGTCTTTCTGATTTTATATCAGGTAGGTGTAATCTAGCTTTTTTGCTAATCTCATGCTCATTAAGCCAACAGAATAAGCCCATATAATAGGTTAACTAAGGTTAACTAATATAAGTCGACTTTTTGGTGAATGCTTTAAGCGTGTTTTGTGGACCTAGAGAAGGAATTCAACAGTATTCCTCATGGTGCCCTGTGGGGGGTGCTCCAGTAATAGAGTCGGGGCCCTTTACAAGGAAACATAAGGTCTCTGTAGCAGCGGAGCATGAATTTGGTCCACATTGCCAGCGTTAAGCCAGACCTATTCCCATTGCATGTTGTACTCTGGCAGGACAAACATCTGTCACCAGTCCAGTTCATAACCTTTTGAACAGGATTTCTAGGCTCAGCCAAGTGCCATAGGGGGTCTTGTTTTGTGCAATTTATGCAAATTGCATGGTTCTGCTGGCTGCCCCCTGCTAAGATAGCTTGCACTGTGGCAGTTTGCAGTCAAGTACAAAGCAGCAGGGATGAGTATCAGCTTGTCCAAGTCTGAGGCCATTGTTCTTGACCAAAAAATGATGGCTTGTCCCATTCAGATCGGCGTAGAGTTCACTTCTCAAGTGGAGGAGTTCAAGAGTCTTGTGATCATGTTCATGAATGAGGGGAGAATGGAGGACGAGATCAATAGACTAATGGATGCAGCTTCTGCTGTAATGCGGACGCTCCAACAGCAGGTTGTAGTAAAGAGAGAGATTATTGAAAAGACAAAGCTTTTGACTCATGGGTTGGTCTATGTTTCTACCCTCACCCTGGGTTATAAAATTTGTATAATGATTGAAAGAACAAGATTCCAGATACAAGCAGGTGAAAATAGCTTTCTCTGCAGCGTGAGCACATTCTTAGAGATAGGGTGGGAAGCTTGGCCAACCAGAACAGGCTCAGAGTTTCTGTACTTCTCCTCCACATCAAGACTAATCGACTGAGGTGGCTCAGGCATCTTTGTCGGATGTCCCCTGGACGCCGCCCTCGGGAAGTGTTACGGGCAAATCCAGCCATGATGAGGCCCAGGAAAGGACCCAGGACACGTTGGAGGGACTATGTCTCTTGGCTGGCCTGGGAGTTCCTGGGGTTTAAGCAGAGCTGGAGAAAGTGTCGGGGGAGAGGGAAGGACAGGAGTCTTTAATGAGACTTCTGCCCCCACAGTGTCTGAGAGTTTGGTGTTTTCTTGCTTTTTTCTTATTCACTTCCCAGGTACTGTATGTAAAGTAGCCTTTGGGGCTAATTCTGGCATATTTAGAGTTAAATGTGCTTGAATATGTGCTGTCACTATAACATAAAATTAATTAAATTGAGTTAAATTAAACTTTCTTAAAAGTATACTGTAAAGGTGTGATATATAATGAAGATGTATAGAATCTAACCATAGCTGTATGCCTTCACCTTTAGGATTCATTGGCCTATTTCAGTTCCACATGGCTGAACTGGTAAGAATGGGTGCAGTCAGGAAGCTTTCCCTGGATGTTACTTATTATTTTATGGCTTTGGTTTCAGGATAAATACAGGCTAAACTGCAGAGAGTTGTGTTTTGTGGGGGAAGGCTGACACCTAGTGGTGGACATGTTTCTAAGTCGTATTTATACCCTGTCCATGGTCCTGAACATTATATGCTGTTTAAGTATATAGGTATACAAAAATATGTCATTTTACATAGTGCTTCATGATCTTGTGATCCATAACAAAATGTTGTATATGTTTTCACACTCACTGGATTAATGTCTTGGATAATTTCAAAGGGCCTACTGGAGATACCTTTGTGGCCATACTGCACTTGAGTGACAATACCTTGAAGCTGGGATATCTGGATAATGGCAACAGATGGCTTACCTTCAACTCGTGTCTTTGAAATTTTAATTCAAGATGCTCAACATAAGATTCGCTTGCTTTTCAATAAATGATGTTACACAATGTCACTAGGGTCGGGGCGGCACTCTTTTGTGAATTCTTGAATAGTTTAGAGAATATATGTATATATTTTTTTTCAAAAATGAGTCTAGATGGCTTCAATGGGATAAACTCATTGTGGAACCACGGTGTGGATGTAACCACTTATACTACAGCTTAACTCTGAAAAACAATAACTTTCTGGGTGACCCTTTACGAAGGCACATAAAAAGCCACATTACGAAAAAGTATGATGAAAATGGATCCTATATGGAGGAGGTTATGTCATTGTGACAAGAAAAACCTCTATTGCGTTTCCTTCCTCCCAATTGTTTTTGCTGCAGGCTTTGGTGGATAAGAACAGGGTTCTCTACCAGGAACTTGATTGAGTCAATGTATGCACAAACAAATAAAATAATAATGAATTAATAATAATAATTAAACTTTATTGATCTCACATTGCAGAAATTTACCTCTGCATTCAACCCATACCTTGGGGAGCAGTGGGCTGCCATCGTGGGGCGCCTGGGGAGCAACGATGGGTTAAGGGTCATTGCTCAGGGGCCCAGAGGGGCAGTTTGTGGGAGTGGGACTCAAACTCAGAACCTCAGGATTCCAAGCTCTATGCCCTAATCACTAGGCCACCCTATCATTGATGGCCAAAAGTAATCAATTCCACTTGACAACTAGATGATTCCAGTTGCAAAAAAAATAAAAAGTTTATTAAAAAGTAAGTAATGTTTACAAATGAGCAATTAAAACATACTTTGTATATTGCAACAAGCGCAAGCCAGCACCAGGGTGGGAAATATGTTTTTATTATTAAAAGGCGTCTTTGACAACTTTTCATTGAAACTTAATCCTTTTTTAAATGCCTTCTCTGAATTCTGAACTTTATGCTGATTCACTGCGATCTGTTGAGAGTAAGGATTACGGGTTTTAATGGCTTACCATGAAGGCAAGAGGAAAAATGTCTGCGCACACCTGCTTGTCCTCTCAAGTGCCGATACAACATAATGAAATCATGTTTCTGATTGATATACTTATCGGATGTTTAATGACTTATTGCTGAGATATACAACAAGAACGTTTTTGTTCTTTAATACTATAAAAATAAAAAAGAATTGATATGAAAATATAAGTTATGACTAAAGTGCACTGTGGTTGTAGTAAAGGTTAAATGGCCCGCCTATGCCCCCCATCAGCACTGACTGCAGGATAGCCCCTCCCCCTGAAGTCCTCTAAAATCTCCTCCAATCTCCTTCCTGTGGCCAGTCTCTGCATGAATACACATGAGCCTCTGACAGTTTTGGGACTTTTGCCTTGTAGCAAGACTGCTGCAGCGGACTATAGTCGCCCTGGTTTTACAGGGCTCCCTCTGGCCATCAAATCCTAAAGAAAGGACTCCAACCATCTCCCTTTCCTATTCCTGGGATAATCATGGCTGGAACCCCAGGCATTAGAGGGCCTTTTCTTGTGGTGATCCTGCAACTTGTGCTCCTTTGTTCCTCCCAAGTAAGACCTTTGTATGTCTCTATCTTTGTGCTTTATCTTTACCTTAAGACTAACTATACAGGTGAGTGCTCTCTCTCTTTCGATGCAAATATTAATTTGAAAACTTTTCTGAATATAGATAAGTAGAGATAAATAGTTCTTTCTTGAACTGATTATTTGAGAATCTGTCTATGAAAAGCAGTTACTAGAGATTTCCTTTGTTTGCTTTTAAAGTTTGTCATTCTAAAACAAATGTAGTCAAATGCATGAAAGATGCAAACCATTTCAGCTGAAGCAGGTGTATTGATGTCAGCTTGCAGCATGCAATACGGTGGTGCACCTGTTCTCTCTTTTACAACATGCACATTGAATATAAGGAAGTGCAGTGTTGGCAAAAACATCTGGAAAAAGTAGCATAAATCTTCTCAGTTTTAAAATAACCATTTTGCATAGATAAATCGAGGACCCCCTGGCCCACCTGGACCCCCAGGAGTCCCAGGAATTGATGGCATTGCTGTAAGTTGTTTTAGCTGTTTAGGAATCTTTATTTGGATTCAGTGGCAGCAAAAGGTTTTTGTTAATCAATCAAAATGCATGTCTTTTCTTTTAGGGGGGAACGTGGCGTAGATGGCGAGGATGGCTTTCCTGTAACTATGCCATTAGATCAAATTTCAAACTCTTTTTATTTCTTGCAACTGGAATTGAATTATTCATTGGATCTTTAATCCCATAGGGCCCTGATGGGGATGCTGGTAAACCCGGTTCTTTAGGATTACCTGGAATTCCTGGAAAAGCTGTGAGTATGCTTCATGTAACAGCCACTAACATCATTGACGGTCACGAGGAGGTCAACTTGCACTCTTTGAACTGGTCCGTTGGGTGGAACTATGCAATGTTATCTTCCTACTGGAGCAATCCTATTTTCACATTATATTTTTTTAGAAGAGACCAGAAAAAATGCTTATATGTACAGATTATTTAGAGAAATTAGATGCAAAATTTTGAGGAAGTTATTCGAAAGGGTTTTAATAATCCAGAGCAGAACCAGGCCTGGGCTAGGTATAACAAAACTATGGCTCAAGGTTAAGAAAACATTATTTAACAAAGGCATTGACTTTCATTGTTGAAGGAATTAGAAAATAATGCATAAATATTTACCTTTAGTTAAATGCAAGGTTTTAGAGAATCATTCCAAATGTTCAACAGTTTTAGTGTTAGAATCTAAAGCCAGTCTCAACATTAACTACCCAGAGTCCGAAAACAATAGGAGCTCTGTTGTGCCCCTCTTCTTGTCTCCTACTGAGAATCCTCAAACCAGTGTGGAATTACTTCTTTCAGCATACTTATCTGAAGGAATGAGGAATGCTTGTCCAAAATGAACAGTCTTAAAGTTTGGACCTCTGAATCATGTTAAAAACATTTCTTTACAAATGTTAACATGAAAACAGATGCAGTGTATGGTCAAAGGAAAATGCTCCGCTTAGTATAACTGTTAAATAAAAAATAGTCATTTTCAAAAAGCTGTACATAAGGAAAATTCCTTTTTATTAATATGACTGTTTTGTTAAAACTGGTTGCTGTTATTTATAAATAGATGGAAATATGGGAAGAACATTGTCATATAGCTTAAGCATTTTTTACTCCTGTTTAAAATCTATACTAACTTGTTTCAAGATGTGTAACTTTACCTTGATGTGTTTTTTTCTGCAGGGTTTGACTGGCCCTGTTGGGGGATCCTGGGCCTGATGGTCCCCTAGGACAGAAAGTAAGTGACTAATGAGCCTTAACTTTCCAGCTTCGGATGCTGACGGTGAAAAGATGCCAAGCTGCTGTCCGGTCTTTTGGCTTGGCAGCAAGGGTCGTAGCACATAAACCAATTCCACTTGACAAACCAGACATAATCCTCCAAGCCCTTTTAGTAATCCCTGTGGAGCATGAAGCTCCAACATTTCTCCTCATTAGGCTTAATATTGCAGGGTCATGTATACCCAGACTCAGTCATATGATTGTGCAGGAGGAATGTTAATTCTGGCTGTCTGCAGGGTTGCACAGCTCTATTTTTCCCACTTAGCTTTTCTTTATCTTACTTCGTGTAGAATTTCTAAATCAAGCAAAATCATTTAATTTCTTCAGGGTGAACCTGGGAATCCTGGACCTCGTGGAGCTACTGTGAGTAAACATGCCAATCAAAGAGTCATCTATCTTCATAGCCATATATTAAAATTTTCAACTGTAATGCATACACCTACTTTCCATGCTTTTGTAGGGTGTGGGGCCTGATGGACCCCCTGTAAGTATCTCCCATATGTTGTACTATTTAAATCCCAAATTTCAAATTTTTAACCCATAATAATATTGTCTTATACATTAAATGTGTCTTTGACCAGGGACCACCAGGGCCTGGTGGGCTTCTGGGTGAATTGGGAAAAGTTGGACCTCCTGTGAGTAAAAAACAAAAAAATTGACTGTTTTTGGGGTTTACTAATGGCTGAGCCAAAAATAAGACTAATGAAAACACATAAAAAATCCGAAAACAGTAATTAAAGCTACTCACATTTGCTAATAAGAGTTTGCTATTAATGTTTTTCTGTTTCTTTGCACAGGGTGCAATGGGTGTGAGAGGGCCACAGGGGCCCCGTGGACCACAAGGGCCCAGAGTAAGTGGCCAAACGTACTTTATTTTACAAGCTTTATAAATAGATGCATATAAAATAAGTTATTTCATTTTATTATTTATTTTTTTCTTTTACATTTAAAAGTTATGAAAACACAAAATTCCTTTTACAGAAAATTAAGATAGTAATAAAGGCAGATAAAGAATTATTTAAATACAGAAATATTATGTATTTGCCACCATGATCATGGGAAAGACAGATCATGGTTCCCAAAGAGACTGCTGACTGGACAGTCCTTTCATAAGGAGGAGGGAAACAAAGGGCAATGTTAAAGAACAGTTTTATCTAAGCGTATTATTGGAAACTTGATTGGAAGAAAAACATTTTGGGTGCACTAGCAACAATTATAACAACAGTCTTGAGAATTGTCCATCCATGTTAGACTTTGGAGGATATTTACAAAGTCTGGGCTACTGTGCTTCAACAGCTGGCACACACAGGGGACATGAAAATGCGCTACAAGTATTGCCTCTCTCGACTTAAAGGACCAAACAGCATTGAAACAGCATATTTTGATCAGGAATAAATATTTGAAATACTAAGCATCCAAAATATGCTTGTCTACGATGAAAGTAAAATTCCCTTTCATTTGGAGAACAGTTACAGTCTTGAATCACAACAGACAGAATCAACGTTTCTGCAGAGGGATGTGTGAAGTTTCCAGGCAGTTAGAATTTAGGAACCAGGCTGTCTGTCGGTGTGTGTCACTAAATTTAAGATCATGAATGTTGTATTCTGCTGCTTTTGGGAGTTTCTGATTCATTTCCAACTTGGTTTTTGCCCACTCCTCCAGGTTTCTGTAGGTCAATGCTCATATGTGAAGGCCTAACCTGCTGGTTATCGGAGTTTGGAAATAATCTACAACCATCAAAATGACAGAACTTAAGATAACAAATGGTTAAATACATTAGTATGTGTGTAATAGATTAAATGGAATTATTGAAATATATAGTTTTATGGTGATATTTAAATTCACTGAGGTGCACCTTAATACTTGTTAGATGAAGTAGCAAGATGCAGGTCTGGAACAATCACAGGAGTGATATTAGCTAGTTTCAGATGCTCAGGTGTTATCCTCATGGGTCTGGATATGTGAATCCCGTGGCGGTTCTATGTACCGCAACTGTGAAAAAAAAGTCAGATTGAAAAACCACAGCATGTGTCTCGGTGTGTTTCTCCTCATGACAAATTTCCTCTCTGCAGTAGTGTAAAAATAATTGTGTTCAGCAGAATATATATATATAATAAAAAAAGCCAGTTCTATTTTATCTCCTGACTATTGTTTCATGCATTTATGATCTATTTCCACCAGCAAGAGTAGCAAGAGTATCAGTATTTATTCACACATACTTCTAGGAATCATTTTAATTCACAAATGGTAGAACATTGCTGCTAGAAACAAACTAGTAAGGATGTGTTGATGATAGTGACTGCTACTAAAATATATATATATTTTTTTAATTTTAGGGTGCAACTGGAATGCTTGGCTCCTCTGACCTGGTAATGGATTGTTTCATACTGAAATATTTAGAAATTATATCTTTGTATATGATGTGAAGTTTAGTGACTGAGTGATTAATTCTGGTGTTTAGTGTCCAAACTCGTGTCCACCTGGTACTCCTGGGCATCCTGGCCCACCTGGTATGAAGGTAAGATTGTTTTGTTCCTTCCAAAACCGATCCACCTAAAATTATTACCATTCATTAATGCACTGTTCCTTTCCTCAATGTTTCCAGGGTCACAAAGGTGTGAAAGGGGAGGCAGGGGAGCCTGGAAAACAGGGACACAAGGTAAAACAATGCTTTTTTCTGTGAAACATTCAAAACATGTAGCTGCAACACTTCAATCTGTAAAAAATCAGCCTAGTTTCGTGAAGAGAAATGAGAAAAAAGACATGCAGCACTTTACATGTTTTAAGTTCTTTCTGATGCTTTTTCTTAACCTTTTATGCTGAAGAGTTTAAAACACACAGGAAGCAAGCTCTTTTTTTTGCTTTTACAAAGGATGATTCATTTAAAAGGGTGTTCAAGCATTGCAGTGTTGACCTGTTAATGTTCCTGTGCATCATACAAATGGAAATGAGTCTGGTCCCATCTCTTCTTATCAACCTCATGCTGGAATATAATTTACTTTCAGTAGACTCTCCCTCTCCAACCCATTTCCCTCTATGCCTGTCTCATATGCAAACATATGCTGAATATATGGAACAACACAGAACACACAGCAGCTCTTTACATGCGATGGTACATTATCAAATAGACAAAAATGTAAGGATTGATTTACAGTGTTAAAAAAATCAATTTGCTGCCCTATTGATTTCTACAAATTTTTGTTCTTTTTAAATCACATAAAACGTTTCAGATTTTCAAGTGAATATACGAAAAACACATAACCCTAAAGGAATATAATATGCAGCATTTATATGATGATTTCATTTATGAAAAAAAATAAAAAATTTGCTGTATAGCTTAGAATATAAAATTGGTTAAAAGAGCTTAAAAAGCAACACTCCATCCATCCATCCATCCATCCATCCATCCATCCATCCATCCATCCATCCATCCATCCATCCATCCATCCATCCATCCATCCATCCATCCATCCATCCATCCATCCATCCATCCATCCATCCATCCATCCATCCATCCATCCATCCATTTGTTTTTTGTCATGCATAACCAGCCCTTTAACAACGACACAAACGCAGGCAACCTTCCATTTCTGAGTATAAATCAGCTCAGACACCATACAGGATGCTAGTTTGTAGCTCTTTGCGACAGTCTGTTGGTTTGCACCCAAAACCAAAACATGCAGCGCCACGGCCAGTCTTTCAGGAACACTTATGGGTGAACTGTTTGTTGTCTAGCGGTGGATTAGGGGTTGTAGATGGCAAGCAAGCTCATCAAACCAACACACTGCAAGGCAGCAGTGCTGCAAGGCAGCAGTGCTACCCACTGCTCGACTGTGCAACACAATGTAAGATCCTTCAGGTTATCTGCTGTTTTTAGTTGTTCCAGGCACTCATCATGGAATGGTCATCAAATCAGGATTGCAATAACCATTAAATATATTTTAAATACTCATCTTTTCAATTTTGCTTTACTTGAGTAACGGGCTAATTTTATTTTTTTGGGCATTATTGTTTGAACTCCTTGTATACTGTTACCTTTCTGTAGATTTTATGTTTCACAGCATAGTTTAGATTTTCTTTTATTATTTTTTGTTTTTTTACACCTGTACAACAATATTGGTGACTTAGTTGTGTAAAGCATTCTACAAATTATGTCTGAATGTGAAACCGTGCAGAAGGTCTGAATCCTATCATATCTGGTGCAACACTAAGAAAGCGTTTCATAACAATGAACATCATACTGACTGTTAGAAAAGTGGATGGTCAAGGGCTGCATTGCTATCATGCCCCCCTTGATGAACCAATAACTTCTGCTCCCTGATGGAAAAACCCTAAAGGAGAGTCTGAAAGTTAGTTCTTGAACTTAAGCTCATGTGGCTCTTAGTTCTGCAGGTGGAAAGCAATCCAAAGGGCATCAACAAGTTATACCAAAAGCACATGATGATAAAGGTTTTCGAAAATATTTTCAGAAAAACTAACATATTGCTGAACAAAAATAACAACATGGAGCTAAACATGTCTGTGTCAGTGTGATGTACTTCAACTGCTCTGCTGCTTCGGGTCCGTTGAAAATGACTGAAATTCAACAATAATTTGTCGATAATAATTGGGCAGCTATTTTGTTTTCACTTAGCTTATCTTTGTCTAACATTGATATAAGTTACATCATGGTGCCTGAGGTACCTTGGAGAGTTCCTGCCCTGCAGTTTCTACATACATCCATTTTTCAACACATCTGAATAAAATGAGTGATTCGTTATCAGACCTCTGCAGAGCTCTGAGATTTCAGCCGTTAGATTCAGGAGTGCTGAGGAAGAGCTGCATCTACAAGTTGTAGGATTCCTTAAGAACTGGACTTGGTTAGATGATGTGAAACATTTAAAGTGACAAAATAAAACAAATATGTTTTATAAAAATTAAACATATCTTTTATTAAGCTGATTAAAAATAGATTCAAGCATAACAGATCAGAAAACATTAAACCTTCCATGAATTTCTTCCTGGATTTAATGTATTTTTTTTTTTTTGTGTGAAAATTTTTATATATTTCAGATAAAACAAACGTTTTTTGCAGTTAAAAAGAATAAGTAAAAAAAAACTGGTTTTAAATTATTGTAATAATAATAATAAGAAAAACAACAACTATCCAAAGGAAACTGGCCTTGTGTTAAGAAGTAATTCCCAATGACTTAAGCTAGTAACCGATTGACCAAATGTTTGTGGCAACTGCATTAATGTTTATTTGCAAAAAGCAGTTATGTGGAACAGCCTGTGTAAGGCCTCTTCATGACTTTCATTTTAGTTTTTCAGGTATTAAAAGGACTTACTACATCATGTTTCATATGAATATACAGGTGCTGGTCATAAAATTAGAATATCATGAAAAAGTAGATTGATTTCAGTAATTCCATTTAAAAAGTGAAACTTGTATATTATATTCATACATTACATACAAACTCATATATTTCAGATGTTTATTTTGTTTAATTTTGATGATTACAAATGACAACAAATGAAAATCTCAAATTCATCATATCAGAAAATTAGAATATTACTGAAGACCAATAAAAACAAAGGATTTATAGAAATGTTGGCCAACTGAAAAGTATGAACATGAAAAGTATGAGCATGTACAGCACTCAGTATTTAGTTGGGCCTCCTTTGGCCTGTATTACTGCAGCAATGCGGCGTGGCATGGAGTCGATCAGTCTGTGGCACTGCTCAGGTGTTATGATAGCCCAGGTTGCTCTAATAGTGGCTTTTAGCTCTTCTGAATTGTTGGGTCTGGTGTATTGCATCTTCTTCTTCACAATACCCCATAGATTTTCTATGGGGTTAAGGTCAGGAGAGTTTGCTGGCCAATTAAGAACAGGGATACCATGGTCCTTCAACCAGGTACTGGTAGCTTTGGCACTGTGTGCAGGTGCCAAGTCCTGTTGGAAAATGAAATCTGCATCTCCAAAAAGTTGGTCAGCTGCAGGAAGCATGAAGTGCTCTAAAACTTCCTGGTATGTGGCTGCGTTGACCCTGGACCTCAGAAAACACAATGGACCAACACCAGCAGATGACATGGCACCCCAAACCATCACTGACTGTGGAAACTTTACACTGGACTTCAAGCAACGTGGATGAAGTGCCTCTCTTCTTTTCCTCCAGACTCTGGGACCTTGATTTCCAAAGGAAATGCAAAATTTACTTTCATCAGAGAACATGACTTTGGACCACTCACCAGCAGTCCAGTCCTGTTTCTCTTTAGCCGAGGCAAGACGCTTCTGACGCTGTCTGTGGTTCAAGAGTGGCTTGACACAAGGAATGCGACAGCAGAAACCCATGTCTTTCATACGTCTGTGTGTGGTGGTTCTTGAAGCACTCACTCCAGCTGCAGTCCACTCTTTGTGAATCTCCCCCACATTTTTGAATGGGTTTTGTTTCACAATCCTCTCCAGGGTGCGGTTATCTCTCTTGCTTGTACACTTTTTTCGACCACATCTTTTCCTTCCCTTTGCCTCTCTATTAATGTGCTTGGACACTGAGCTCTGTGAACAGCCAGCCTCTTTAGCGATGACCTTTTGTGTCTTGCCCTCCTTGTGCAAGGTGTCGATGGTCGTCTTTTGGACAACTGTCAAGTCAGCAGTCTTCCCATGATTGTGTAGCCTATAGAACTAGACTGAAAGACCATTTAAAGGCTTTTGCAGGTGGTTTGAGTTAATTAGCTGATTAGAGTGTGGCACCAGGGGCCATCAATTTTGAACCTTTTCACAATATTCTAATTTTCTGATATGATGAATTTGAGATTTTCATTTGTTGTCATTTGTAATCATCAAAATTAAACAAAATAAACATCTGAAATATATGAGTTTGTATGTAATGTATGAATATAATATACAAGTTTCACTTTTTAAATGGAATTACTGAAATCAATCTACTTTTTCATGATATTCTAATTTTATGACCAGCACCTGTAAAGGCCTTGCAGCACAGGGTAATAAGATAGTTCAGACTAATGTTAATCAACACCTTTTAATTCCAATTGGATACTTTTCTATTGGCAAAAAAATCCCTTTCTCCCTTTAATAACTAACATTGTAACATTTGCATATAAACAAACAGAAAACGAGTAAAGCTGCAGGCATGAAATAGTATGTGCCTGAAAGTTAGAGCTGCCTCTGGTTTTCAATTGAGGCAGAAAAGAGAATCATTCGTAATGATGCATTTTTTTTCTGGAGCTTGTCGTCTAGTGATTTGTATTGAATGCTTTTTTTTTTAAACTCATGGGATCTATTGAATAAAATGGGCCTGACTCCCTTTCTGAGTGGCAGGCTTGCATTCTAATTACTGCACAGCAAATAACGTCAACATTTAGCTACAAAATGTCTGCAAGGAAAAGAGACTAATGAAATGTCCGTCCTAATCAGTCTAAAGGAGTCACTC
This sequence comes from Cyprinodon tularosa, assembly GCF_016077235.1. Lineage (NCBI taxonomy): Eukaryota > Metazoa > Chordata > Actinopteri > Cyprinodontiformes > Cyprinodontidae > Cyprinodon > Cyprinodon tularosa. The sequence continues at coordinate 3,957,857 of NW_024039085.1, read as the reverse complement.
TTAGTTGAGGATGCCGCTCAGCGTTTCTTCTTATTAAGGTCATGCAGCTTTTCATTTGTAATTCTTGTTTTTTTGTTGTTGTTTGTTTGCTCAGGGGGAGGAAGGAGACCAGGGAGGTCCAGGAGATGTTGGGTCCCAGGGTCCGACGGTAAGATACTCTCTCTATAACTGTACATGTTATTAGGTGGTATTAACGTCTGAAATAAGATTCAATCTTATCTTTGAGTCAGTTATTTTCTTCCCTCACCGTTTGAGTTGATTATTATTTCAGGGACCCCAGGGAGTACGTGGAGCCATGGGAATGATGGGCCCCAAGGGAGAGATGGTGAATTTTTTCAATAGCATTTCGCCTAGTTGTGTTGGAAGTCTTTCTGAATTACTTACAGTTATTTGAAAACCTCCTTTAAAAAAACTAACAAATTGTTTTCTGGCAGGGAGCTCGAGGTCCAGATGGAGAACCAGGTCCACAGGGAGTAGCAGGGGGAGCAGTAAGCTTTTCAATCAGAACATATTCATAAATGACTCTATGCGATCAGGTGTATATTATAGGTGTTGCCTTCTTATTTCAGGGGGACAGAGGTCAGAGAGGAGTAATGGGCGAGCCTGGGACAAAAGGTGAAATGGTAAGTGAATAAAGATTATCACAGGCATAAAAAACAAAACAAAAAACAACTATATGATATTTATAAAACTTTTGTTTTATTAGGGGGGTCAAGGACCACGAGGGATAACAGGACTCCCAGGTCCCAAAGGAGAAGCTGTAAGACTCTGATCAATGCCAAATAATCAATCAGTCTTAGGCGCGTTTTTTCAAAATAAAAATTTTTAATGTCTTCTCTTTGCCATCAGGGATTACCTGGTGTTGACGGACGTGAGGGTATTCCTGGGTTGCCAGGTGCAAAGGTAGAGACTGATATGTTCTGTTTCATACTGATCATTAATAATGCTTCAGTTACAAACATTAAGTCAGTCATTTAGGTTTTTTTTTTTTTGCGTACAGGAGCTAAGGTAGCTTACCCTTTTTATCCCTGTCTGTTCCTCTGCAGGGAGACATTGGCAAGCCAGGCGTTCCTGGAGAGGTTGGACTTCAGGGGCTTCCTGTGAGTATGACCTTTGGCCTCAAACTGTTGTGGCTGACTGTAATTGAACTGAAACTTAGTGAGGGTTTTTGGTGACCTTTAAAAAAAATCTAAGCTGGTGGAACCTGCTTGGTGGATCGCAGTTTGACTCCTGCCTTCACTGGAAAAACGATCTAGAAAGTACAAATTTCTTAAATTCATGGTATTTACTCTTAATTTGAGTAGGTAAAGGAGACAGTTTGCCAATGGAATCATTATTTTTACTCTTAAAACAAGATAATTAGATAATATGCACTTGAAATAAGACAATGCAGTTGTGTTTTCCTTTTTTAAGTGTAAATTGTCTTGTACGATTGACAAAATGTCTCTTTTACCTCCTCAATCCAAGAACAAATATTTTTATTTTAATTAAAAATGACTTATCCAGATATTGATTTTTCCCAATGTTGGTGTGACATAGAGTCTTTAAATAAATGTTTTTCTCTCTAATGTTTTTGAACGGTATAGATTTCTAAACTGATTCTCTAAGATAGGGATTAGATGACAAAGAAAAATATTAATAATCTTTTGATATGCCTAATTAACTGACATAATGGCAATCAGTTAGCAAAATAACTGACAGAAGGAGCCTTATGCGAAATATTATATCACTGTTCTTTGAAAAAGTATTATATTTCTATTTCGGCAAAAAGTTATGATATTTTACAGGGACTTGATGTGATATACAGTGGCATGCATTTGATTTATGAGCCTTTTCCCCAAAAACCCATTAAAAGAAATCAAGTGCGACCATCTGACAAAGCATTGTCGACGCAAATATTTTGGAGTACCACAGCTCTCATTATAATTCAAAACTCTGCACTTTGAACATCATAAAACAAACTAATAAATCCATCATCCAAAATGACAAAGTATGCACAACCCTTAAAATATTGATTTAGGACAACATTAATGAAAAAGAGGTAAATAGGGCTTTTGGTAATTCAAGAGGAGCTAAAGACAACTACAGTTTGGATCCAAAAACAGTTTTAGATGAAAACTATAAGCCATGTTAAGTTGAAGTGAAACATCAAAGAAAGGGCTCTGGTGAGATTGGACAGAAACTGAACTACTGGATCCAGTTACAAATGCCAAGCATGGCAGAAAGCTAATGCCACTCAGAATCCAGCATGCATGATTTTCCACTTTGAAACATAGTGGTATCTTGCCTTTTTTCGGCAGAGACAGGGAACTTCTTCCCAGTTGCAGAGATGGAGATGATATGATGGATGGAGCTAAATTATATCACGTCTTGAAGGAAATCTGTTAGAGGCTAGATGTTTGACTCTAATGACCTTATTTATGCACTTTGAGCTGTAATATAATTGTGTACTGAGGGTGCTGAACATGAAAGCATTCTACACTTTCAGACTGCATGTTCTTATGACATTTCATAAAAACCTTCTCATTTGTTGGGGGAAAATAAACCAGGAAATTCTTTATCTTCTCAGGGTTTACCTGGAACACCTGGACCAAAAGGCTTGAGTGGCCCCAAGGTTAAATGCTGGATCAATTAATAGCAATTATTCCTTTTTGTTTGTTTAATTATCAATTTCAAAACCAAAATGAAAAAACAAAACAATTATATCTAATCTAATCAGGGTGATGCCGGGAAACCTGGTTTTCCTGGGACCTTGGGATCGGCTGGAAAACAAGTAAGTGTGAACAGAAGCACTCTGATACATCAGCATGGTTGGATGTTTTCTGTTCTGTCATTGATATCTTTACTCACGCGACAGGGTGAAAGGGGAGAACAAGGAGAGGTGGGACCTGTGGGACCCATCGGTGAGCCTGTAAGTTATTCTTTCATATTCACTTTGGCGCATGTAGTCAAGTTGTTCATTAAATCAGCTAAGCTTCTTTAGATTGAAAACCTGTTAGCTAATTGGCACCTTATCATAAATTCATGTTTCAGATCAAAGACCTTTTTACTTTCATAGAGAAATATGCTGAATGAAAATAAAACGCAGTTTCATAAGATTACTTAACTCATTAAGGGGAATTTTCATTATTTTTATTATGAAGGACCTGATGTGAAGAAGGCCTTTTAAGAAATGATTTCAGTTAAGGGACAGGTTTTAGTAAGAAAAATAATAATGATGGTTTATAGGTGTTATTAAAAGTTATTCAACAAATCAGATATTTTAATGATGCTGTAAAAAAAAAATAGCTGACCTTTTATAGACCAAGTCAATGTTTGAATGTGATTCGACAGTGGTAATGTTGTGAAGCTGCTCTTATTTATGTGAAAAAGTAAAGTGTTTGTGCATCAAATTTGTGTCCAGGTGTAACTTAGGACAGCAAATCAGTAGGAAATATAAAAACACAGTTATATCAGGTAATGTCCAATTATAAACTATTGTTTTGTTTATCCTTAATAAACTAACTGGTACAACACTATATCAAACACATGCAATCGATAATGAGGTTAACCCATAATACATGGCACGATATGAAAAAGAGCAGACCTGAACAGCTGTATAAGGTATACCAAGAAGAAAAAAATGGAATGAAAAAAAACAAACAACAACCCTGAAAATACAGAAAACACAAATTACAGTTCATCTGTTATTTTTAGATCAACATTGGTCATCCACAGAGTCATTAAGGCAAGACCATAGGGCCTAACCTAACATAGAACCATACCAGCTTAGAAGTTGCCTGGTCAAAAAAGGTCTGCGTCAAGTTTCCAGAGACCCGGGCTGTATTACCTTAGCAGATGGGGCTACATGAAAGCAATGTGGAAAGTATAGATCAGTGGTCCCCAAACTACGGCCCGTGGGCCAGATCCGGCCCACCTCCACACTTGGGTCGGCCCCCTGAACAATACCAGACAGTATTTTCATATAAGTGTTTTTTTTGTTTGTTTTTGATATTAAAGTTGGACATTTGCAATAAAATGTTCCTTAATTATGAAGTTTTTTTTATTATTAACTATTAGTAACTATTTCATACACATAACGCGACAAGTTCCACCCTTTTGGGGTCTGTGCCCCTATCTGGCAACCCCCAGCATAAAATCTTAAACCCGCCCTTCTCAAAGAGATACAGAAGAGAATTAGCGCCATTCAAAAAAATAAAAATAATAGTCTATTCAATTCTGACTTTTTTTCTCAGAATTCTGAAGAAAAAGTCAGAATTTTGACTCTAATTAAGAAAGAAAAGTCAGAATTGAATAGTTTTTTTTTCTTTTGAATGGCCCTAATTCTCTTCCGTAAAGAGCGAACGGAATAATGGCGAAAAGAAAAGGTAAGAGAAAGATTGATTCAGAATGCAGGGCATTAAACCTGAATTGGACAAATGATATTTTTTTTTGTTCAATATAAAGTCTGTCTCGTCTGTCAAGAGGCGGTGGCGGTATTCAAACAATATAACCTGCGGAGACACTAGACTCCCATCATAAAGACATAAATCCCGTCATAAATTTAGGCACTCTTGCAATCGTCACAATTTTTCTGTTACAAACTGACCCCGGCCCCCCATCAGAGAAGGGAAAAGTTATGTGGCCCTCACAGGAAAAAGTTTGGGGACCCCTGGTATAGATGCTTCAATGCCCATAGTCTGAACTAAACATCCAGCTCAGTGTGCCCATGTCCACTAAGGGCAGACAAACTGTCATGGTTTTGGTTATATTGTGCTTTACTTTGCTCTATGTTCCCTAGTTTTATTGGTTTAATTCCTTTTTTGTTGTAATTTCTAGATTTGTTAGTTCTCATGTTTTTCTATTGTCCTCTGTAGCCCTCTTGTGTGTGTGTGTGTTCCTTTCCCCTTGGCTCCCTCGTTGTCTCCTCTCACACCTGCTCCTTTTCAGCTCGTTAGCCCTCCCTTTGTCTCTGTCAGCTATATATGCTTTCCCTCTGCTCTCACTCTTTGTTGGTTCCTTGTTGTTGCTGGTCCCGTTGTCTTCTCACCTCGTCTCTCCCTGGCTCCTTGTGTGTGTTTCCCTTGATGTCTCCGTGGTTCTGGTCTGAGTTACATTTTAGTTGGATTTTTATATTTTGCCTCTGTTATTAGTGTTTTTTCTTTAAAACTATAAGAATTCACCTCAGCCTTTCTGCCTCTGCATTTTGGGTCCTCTTAACTACAACCAAGAGGTGACACAAACGTGGGCACTGCTCGGGATTCTTTTTTCCCCTCAATTTAATAAAACATAGCCGTATGGTTAAGTATTATTGTCTTTAACTTTTGTTTTTTGTACTTTAAGAAAGGCACTGAGGTGGACTATAAATTATATTTTGTATCGTCATTATCATTTTTTAATAATAATCACTCTTTATGGCTTTGAACCTCGTCTTTCTTTATGGCCACGCTGAAACTGCCTGTAGAACTTAATCAATGTGCATATTTTAACATTTCAGAATCAGAATCAGAAATACTCTAATAATCCCAGAGGGAAATTATTTTTGTTACACGCTCCAGTTACAATTTGTATATATACACAAATTTCTGAAGAAATCTTTGTAGATTACCCACAACAAGACCACATACAAAAAAAGTACGGGTGCAATTAAGTGCCTCTTATTTGGAAACTTTGAATATCAGCACAAAGAAGGAGAGAGAGGCCAAGTGAATATTAGAGCCACCATTGAAGATGTAACATCCAAGCTTCAAGATTACATTAGGAAGATGGCCCTAAGGGTTGAAGCATTCTGTGAATGTCTCAGACAATGGAAGGTGGCAGAGAAGGAAACAACTTTGGAGTATAAACCACCGACAAATGACTAAAGTGGCTGATATGACCAAATCCTACCAATGCATCTACCATACCAGGCAAGATCCCAGGTTCAGGCAATGCAAAGAGGCCCTAGAAACAATCCAACATCTCACAGCAAGTTGTAAGATACTGGCAGGAAAGGAATACATGGAGCGTACCCAAGTGTATGGTACAGCGTAATGTACAGAAACATATGTGCGGAATACAAACTAGAGACCCCCAGGTCAAAATGGGAGCAACCTCCCAAGGTGCTGGAGAATGGCAGAGCTAAGATACAGTGGGACTATCACATACGAACAGACCAAATGGTTGTGGCCAATCAACCAGACATTGTGATCATTGGTAAGCAGCAGAGGACGGCCGTAGTGATGGATATGTAATATAGATCAATGATGGAAACATCACTAAAGAAAAACATTAGCAACTGGAAAAAAAATACAAGGCTTTATGGAAGAACAACTACGATACTGCGAAGAACCTTAAAGCTCCCAGGTCTTTATAGAGGACCCAAGCTTAAGATGAAGAAGCCACCCGGCCTGCTAACGAGTATGAGGGAGGCTAAGAGACTAGTATTTAAATAATTAAGTTAATTATCCTCAGAGCAAGGCGCCTTGGCCTCAGTATTTCTGACAATCTGTACGGCATCACGTATGATCTTTACCGTACAAAACTACATTTAGCTGCAATGTCAACTTCCTTTGTTGTAAATAAAATGAAGAGTATTTTTGAACATGTTTGATGGTTATCAAAAAGGCAGATTCAGATAATGAAATTAGATATAACAATCAGATGACATTGATGGCTGCATTAATGTTAGAATTTTTTGGGAAAAAATTAGAAAATTTTTTTTTTTTTTACAGTGAATGAACAGTTAATGTGATCATAATCTGTCCTTCCAGTTAATTCTGTAAAACAAAAACATATATTAGTCTCAAAATATAACACTGGCTAGATTATTGCCTTCACTGATACCTACAGTTCTGTGGAGTTCTTTCATTCATCTTGATATAAAAAGCTGTATTTCCTGCTGTCTAAAAAAATCTGTTGTAAAATATAATGAAACAAAACCTGAGCTATTTGTGCCACAAATAGTTTTATGGAAGCAGATTAGCACTGCACAAAAGCCATGTTGGAGTTTGAACCTTCGTGTTTGGTACAATAGAAAGACTTCACTTTACTAAAGAAAAAAGTTAAATTCACTAAGAATTTGTGATTCATTCCTTGTTTGCGATTGAGTTCATGGGCTGTGCTGTACATTCTAAGAACTACATCCTTGACAGTTTGCCATTGGGATAATGCCAGAAGAGTGATGTGCTGGCTGAAATTTTACTGAGATCAATTAACGAATATTGTGGGGGGAAAAAAAGGTAATTCCCCAAATTCTATGAGTTTATCCAGCTTTGTGAAAGTGAAACACAAAATATTTAGATTTTTACCCAAGAACTTATAATCGCACCTTAGGAAATGGGGCTCAGGACATCAGGAACAGCTTTGGGAAAGAACAAATAGGAAGACTTAAGATGGACATATAAAGAAAACAGAACTATACAAAAAGACTGATCCACCAGAAATGTATCTAAATGCACAAAAAACCCCAAAAAACCCAGAATGCATGTATAAGCTATGCTACAAAGGCTTGAACCATTATGGCAGCACCCGTCTGGAAATAAAGAGACACAGAAAAATGATCATATTGAAAACTATATATTGAAAACTAAGTCGTAAATTAAAAAAAAACAAAAAATACCATGGTCAAAGAAAAAACACTTAAGAAAAATAACAGCAACCCTCCAATGTGGCTAAGTTAGAACAAAAAAGAATTGTCCGAATTCCTCCACATTGACATAAGAGATCAATTATCACTGGAAAACTACATTTTGTATCTGGCATGATATTTAAGCCTAAAACGCATGACAAAAATTCTGCTTTATATCTAGTTATAAGTGAATCTACAACTGAAATTGCTTTGAATCTGTTTAACTTTTAAAGGAGCTTTAAATGGGATGTGATCAACCGTGGCTCAGTAACAGTAAAAGCAGAATTTAACTAAGCTGATGTGATATTGTGTTTTTTTTATGCAGTTAACTGAATTTTACTTGACTTTCTAAATGTGTTCTTGTTTCCCCAACAGGGAGATGCTGGAGAGTCCGGTCCTGTAGGCCCAGCTGGTAAACCAGGCAAAAGAGTAAGTTTTCAGACATAATATGAACATATGAATGACAGGGACCCCTGCATGTCTGTCAGTGACAGAGACTCCTAACACTGTATTTACCTCACACATGCATGCTAGCTTAAATGTAGGAAATCTAAAAGAGGAGAGTGTTGGTAGTCTGTAGTGGTGGCGCTTGTTTCTCTGGAATGTCTCAGAGAATAGTCTGACCCTGGATCTCACATGAGCTCTATTTTCACAGTAAGGGGAGACTAAGCAGCAGGCTGAAAGAGCTCCCTGTTTCCTCAGCATTCCTCTGTTGGTCAGTGATCAAAGGCAGAGCGGCACACAGAAACATACCAGAGAAAATAATAATCCTATAGTAGAACAAAAAACGTTCATCCTGAACTCATGGTAACTGATAATTGGATGTTGGAGTAGTTAAAGTATAAGTAATTGTAGTTTGGCCTAATTATTTAGTCACTTTTTTCCCTTCTGCTTGTAACATGTCAATTGTGTAATGTCCTTATACTCATTAGATATGTATGCACTTTTATTAAAGGGACCCAAAGGGGATCCTGGTCTCCCTGGTCTCCCAGGGCCTCCCGGCCTTCCAGGAGTTAAGGGAGAAAGGGTAAGAAATGAGTACATGTTTGTTAACATCGGTCAATAAATCGAAGCACAATTGAAGCCTTATTTTTTGAAATTTGATCTCTGCATTCTGGTCTGATTGGTTATCACCTTCAATGTGTCATTTACAGGGTGAACGTGGAGAACAAGGACCCAAAGGAGAACAAGTAAAAAAACAAATAAATTCCAATCACAAAGCATTTAGATAACATCTGGTCTCCTTTGAGTCCATAAACAAACAGGCTTTGTTTTGCAGGGAGCTCAAGGGGATGAGGGAGATCCTGGAGAGAGAGGAGAAGTTGTAAGCTCCTACACCAACACCAGCAATGATCAGATTGTGATTTGGTTGTAATAAAGCGGATTAAAAATGTGTCATTGATGTCATAGGGTGATGCTGGAGAACCTGGACCAAAAGGAGAGGTTGGTCCTTTATCTGATTTTATGCTGGATTCCTAATAAATTCAAGCAATTTTGAGATATTTACCGTATGTAAATATATCATTGTTTGCTTGCAGGCTGGTATTTCAGGTGAACCTGGCAATAGGGGTCCTGAGGGACCCCGAGGCCAGCCGGGTATTGACGGCCCCCCTGGCTCACCGGGACCACGAGGAATGCAGGGAAACAGGGGTCCACGTGGGGTCAGAGGATCTCAGGGACCTGCGGTAGGTCCAAAACAGAAAATACAAGTATTTCTAAAGTAACAGATAAGACTTGAAGAAGTTGTGTTCACCCCACGCATGGGGCCAAAAACTCTGGAGCCAGGAAGATGCTTAAGTGTTGGTTCTGTTTGCTGATTCTGAAAAAAAGTTTCTCTATGCCCTACAACCAGAATCAGAGTCAGAAATACTTAATAATAATAATCCCAGAGGGAAATTACTTTTGTTACACGCTCCATTTACAGTTTATATATATATATATATATATATATATATATATATATATATATATATATATATATATATATATATATATATATATATATATATATATACACACAACCAACCACACAAGATAATAAAGATCTAAATACATACACATATAACTCTTCTGTATATCTACATATATGTATATATATGCATATATATATATAACTAAATCCAAGTAAAGTGATATCAAACTGTCATGATAAAAATCAAACCAAATGAAATGTTTAAATAAATGACAAATTCACAAGTCCCCTCTAATCTGCTCTAATCTGCCCCTCAAATCTGCTCTAATCTGCTCAGAAATGATATTCGTGCAAATTTGATATTTGACCAAATACTTAGCTTAAGAAAATAATTCAGTTTAAAGTTGAATAAGACTATGTAACATTAAAACAACTGAGATATATTTACAAAACCCTGTAAAAAAAAAAGGTTAACCTAATATTGAACATATGCTTTTAAACTAGCCCTCTATGGCATTCTGTTGCCCTCAGGCAACAAACCACTATTTTGGCCCACACACCGCCCCTTTAAATTTTTTTAAGTAAAACATCACATTAAAAGTCTGATGATATGTCTGTGACCAATGAAATTTGAGCTAGGCGTGGCTTTGACCTTTGTCTTGGAGTGAAACAATCCTTTTTTGGACCGCAGCAGACTTGGACACACCCCTAGCAGAAGGTAAGATAAATTTAACTTTTTTACATGTTTAAATTTAAATAATTTTGTATAAATAATATCTGTGATGTGCATGAATAAGTAAAAAAGCATATTTGATTGAGTAAAGACACCTTTTGTCTTCATTTATATACTAAAATGGCAGTTTTTCATTCGTTGCCTCAGGGCAACATTGTGCAGTTAGACCACTTTTGTGTGAACTATAACATGCTCATGGATGGAGATGTGTAGGTATGTGTAGTTATCAACATAATAAAATTTTTTCTGTACTATCTACTATTAATCACAGAAAATGGATGCACAAAGATTTTATGGGCGTAAGGAACATGATCAAGTGGTTAGGCTCATTCCTTCTGACAGTGAGGACAGTGAGCTTGAGGAGAGTGACAGTGAGGAAGAGTGGACTCCAAAATCAGGTTTGAGGGAGAGTTGGGAGATCATGGTTCAGTCAGTAGAGTAACATACTGTATGGAATGAGCATGTATGTGCGTTTGTACATCAGTGAGTAAAGAGAGGTATATATGACCTATTCTAATTTTATGCTTACTGGTTTCTTTTGAAAACAGATGACCTGCCTGATGACAATGAGTCTGTGGATGAAGAGGAAAATGAAGATGATGAAGTATTACAGGAAGCTGTTCCACGCTTACCCCGTTGGAGAACACCCCACAGTGCCAATATCACTGACTACCCAGAATGGCAGGCCAGTCTTCCAAAATCAGATCATATCAATTCCCCCTACAAATACTTCAAGATGTTTTTTTCTGAAGACATTCTGGAACTAGTTGTAGAGCAGTCAAATGTATATGCCATTCAGTGTGACACCAACAAGCCCCTTAACCTCGCTAAAAAAGAACTGGAACAATTTATGGGTACAGCAGTATACATGTCATTGTTTGGATTACCAGGCACCCGCATGTTTTGGAACAAAGCCACCCGAGTGTCCCAGGTAGCTGACACCATGGGACTAAACAGATGGGAGTTCATTAAAAAATCCCTGCACTTCAACAACAATGAGGTGAGACAACAAGAAAATATTGATCCACTCCACAAAATCCGACCACTGGTCACTCATCTTACCTCAAAGCTGCAGACAATACCAATGAGTGAGAAGTTGGCTGTAGACGAGCAGATGGTCCCATTCAAGGGAAGAAATACACTCAAGCAATACCTGCCAGCTAAGCCAAAGAAATGGGGCTACAAGATATTCATCTTGGCTGGCTCTGATGGTGTCACCGACGTTTATAGGTGGGATGCCAAGCAGAAAAAAATCATCAAAGTTCCCTGTCCTGCTGTGGTGAGAGAGTACAATAAAAATATGGGTGGAGTGGATCTGCTGGACTCCCTCATTGCACTGTACCGCAACAAAATCAGGTCGAAAAAGTGGTACCATCGGCTGATGTTCCACTTTATCGACATGACCATCGTGACTGCCTGGCTGCTCTACAAGAGAGACTGCAGCAGCACTGGGATGAGAAAACAGGAACAGATGAGGCTTTATACATTCAAGTCGTATATTGCAGAAAGCTTGTGCAAAAGTGGCAAGAATCTGGAGCGCAAGAGAGGTCGTCCCAGTTCCACAATTGCTGGGGAGTACGAAGAGAAGAGGAGAAGAGGACCCACTACACCTATCCCAGTCCCTGATGTGCGTCTGGATGCCACAGCCCACTGGATGGTCATGGATGAAAAGAAAGGGAGATGCAAGGTACCAAGATGCACAGGTACACCTAAAGCCAAGTGCCAAAAATGTGACGCCCACCTTTGTTTCACATCCACCAGCAACTGCTTCATGAGGTTCCATACAGAATAATACAAACTGTACTTTGTAAAAAAGAGAAACACAGAGCCATTCAGTACCCCACAGGAACATGTATTTAGAAACATAAACACACTGCAGCTAATCTCTAATGCACTAATTAATAAACCATTTGTGGCCGTTTGTTGAAAGGAAACTTGTTGAAATTGAAATAAAACTTGAAATAAAACTTCTTCTAATGTATTTATTGCTTGTTTGTTCATCATTCCACTTAAAGAAAACCTTGGCGTTTTAGTACCCTTATAGCATATTGTTGCCCTGAGACAACAAACCAAAATCTGGTGGGGGGGGCAGGGTGGAGCACATTTTCTGATTGATATTTTATAAAGACCCCCTCAAGCTCCCAAAACTAGGGTGAAATATTTTTTTCCTCATAAAATAAAAATTCATGCCATAGAGGGCTAGTTAAATCCATCACCTTCCCTATTTTTTGTTTTTGTTTGTTTTCAATGCTTTAAAATTCATCAGCCTTGTTTTTTATTAGATAAAAAATTAAATGACACTTGAATTTATTGATGCACAAATGGGGAACATCCTGTAATTCCTTCATTTTTGGCTGGATTTGTATTGAGTAGCCTACCTTTTTTGTTTGTGCCATAATCCTTAGAGAGGATAAAATATCTAAATGTAAAGACTAACACGGCCCGGATTGGTACATCTGTACTTTAAACACTTTTAATTCAAAATCTATTTTTGAAACACAAACTTAAAGATACATTTTCTCATATTTGGTAGCAAAGATATGAACATACAGAGCAACATCAGCAACATTTGTCCTAACACTCCAAATTCTGCAATAATTCGCAAAAAAATTGGAACTCAGACACCTTGTGCACAGCGACTTTTAAATGATAAACAGTTTTTGGAAACTCTCTCCTCTAGATCTATTTCATGATTTGCCGGAATATAAAAACAGGAAAAAAAAAAAAAAACTTGAGACAGAAGTGATAGGTTTATCTGGCATAGAATAGGACTGGTGCAAATTTTAAACAGTCATGTAATTGAAAACAACATGGATTAAATCAAACTTTATTTAAAATGAATCCCACCAAGCTTTGCTTCATTTGTCAGCTGCTACAAATACTGAATAATTTCTTATCAACTTCAGCGAAGGCTATAAAATATATGAAATCTTGTGTTTTTTAACCATTTGATATAAAAGGAAAGGACAAAATGTACTTTTTTATTATTCAAGAGCATCATAAAATATGTTTACTTTTAGCTAAAACCAATTATTAAGCTGTATCATAGAGTGAATAAATGTTTTGGTAATTCAATGAAAAGAATTAAGATAAAGATATATTTTCCTTTTAAGGGTAAAGAGCCAAGCGATCAGCACATCAGGCAAGTCTGCATGCGAGTTATGCAAGGTAAGAAAAGAATAGCAAAGCTTTTGACCCCATTTATTATTCCCTTGTGTCCTATTTCATGGCTGTAATCTTTCTCATTGCCACACTTAAAAGCATCATTTCATTGATCAGGACTGTTGTCGGATGCTCTGTGCTTGAAAAATCGAGGCTCTCATAACAGAAACATGAAATAAGCTTCAGCCTCCGTTCATGTGATGGATGAAAGCATCCTTCTCTGAGCCCTTCGAAATGTTTCACTGAAGTCACAACATCTGCTCTCTTCATTCTTCTGCTCTTACATCTTCACAACTCATCTCCTGCTCTCATGACTTTTTTATATTCGGCGTGTTGAAAAATTAATCTCACCTCTAGGAGACCTGCTCTGAGCGAAGTCAGCCTGGAGAGGAAATCTTAAGAGAGGGAGCAGTCAGACAGTTGCTGCATGCATTTCCATAAGATACCAGGGAAGTGAAATCTAGATAGAAAGATAAACGCCACAGAAGATTAATTTTAGTCTGTTGGCACTGTGGACATGAATTGCACCTTCATATAGCTGTAAATTATGAATATTATCTGTGTTAGGCTCAGATTAGTGATGCTTATTTAAAGAAAGGCTGAATAACAGAAGGAGCTGGAGGGATGATGTGACCAAGGTTTTACATCACTGGAGAATTCAATAAGTGCAGAAAAAGTGGGATCCTCACTGCAGCAAGCATTAGGCCACATGAGCTTAATGCATGATTTTAATTAAAGATCCCTTCATAGCTATCGGCTGTGTAGGAGCATTCATGCTGACAATTTTCTTTATTGTTTTATGTCTCAACAGAGCAGCTGGCTCAGTTAGCTGCCAGTTTACGGAGGCCGGAGTCTGGCGCTGCAGGTTTGCCAGGAAAACCGGGTCCTCCAGGGCCTCCTGGGCCCCCAGGAAACAGTGGCTTTCCAGGACAAGCTGGAGCAAGAGGGCTTCCAGGACTGAAAGGGCCACTGGGGCCAATGGGAAATAAAGGTCCTAAAGGTGAGGAGAGTATTTTTTATTTTTTTTTAGATGCGAAACTAGAAGTAAAAAAGGTGGAACTAATTGTACAAGATACTGTTATATGCTACAGGTGATATGGGAGACAGAGGGTCAAGAGGACCCACTGTTCGAGGAGCTAAAGGCCAACCAGGACCTCCTGGGCTTCCAGGTGAGTATTTATTATGTCATAGCTCATCTTGTAGGACAGTACTCATCTTTTTTTTATACAAACAAAAGCTCAAAAATAAACTGTAACATTTTCTGCCATTAAACTAAACGAAAAAAAAAAAGATCTGTTCATGCTCACAAAAGCCATTTTTGTTTGAAAATAATTCTCATACCAGCCTTGCTGGTGTTAATTTAAAAAAAAAAATCATACATTAAAATATAGAATGAATGTCGCGGTTTTGCCTTCAGTCCCCTTTAATCTGATTCCCTTAAATAAAATCTACTGCAACAGATTTCCCTCAGAAGTCATGTAGTTAGCTTAGTATTTTGGTATATCACACCACAAACTATATGCAAGATACTTCAAGTTCAGCCAGAAAGGATGGAGAGCATCTTAAACATAGATCTGAAGCTCCTGATGATGTTTGTCATAACTTTAACTGAGACGTAGAAACATACAGTAAGCGTCGTTGTGGTCGTTTCATTATTGTTCTGACTGATTTTCAAGGCTGGTGTCCTTCAGGAGGGTTCACACACTTGTGTTTTCTACCTCAGCAAGTTTCATGATTCTTGCCCAACATTTAGCTCCAACCACCTTCTATTAAAGATAAGCAGACTCTCTCTCCCCTCTTAAATGGACAATTTTGTCTCTTATCCATTTACATGTGGTCCAAAAAGTTCACCTTTGGTATCATCTGACCAGAATCCCCTTCTGTTGCCCTTGACAGACTTTAAATTATCTAATGGCTTTCTTTCAATCAAAACTTTTTATCATATTCTTGCGTTACATCCAGATTTGTGGACTTCATGATTTATATTTGGAGGCTTCATGATAGCTGCTCTTATTAATGCTCTATGATTTGCATTGGGTACCAATTTTAGATGATGAAATTAACAGTTTTAAATTATACATCCAAAGCTTAAGGTTTTGTTTAGCAATCTTACTTGGCTTTAACATTCTCTACACCCCTGTCCCTGACATGTCTGCTGTTCCTTAGTCTCCATGAGGCTGTTTGTTGTCTTTAGAAAAAGTCTGTAGAAAGCCTCCAAGGCTTTCACAGATTATCATGGTTTAAATTGGATACAGGGGATTCTGAGGATGGTTGATTATGCGTGATTTTTATTTAATTTTATCCGAGTTAAGATGACCTCAAGCCAATTAAATGTTCACAATTTATTTTATTTCTCTATCAGGGAAAACATTTTAAATTGTACATATTTTCCTAGAGCTTGCTCTACTCTGTGATAGTCAATCACATATAATTTCATTGAATGTACTGCATCAAAATGTGTAAATGTTTAAGTGCTATGGATATTTCTACACACATATATATAGATAGATAGATAGATAGATAGATAGATAGATAGATAGATAGATAGATAGATAGATAGATAGATTGATTGATTAGTGGGGTTATAATACAGGATAATAGCAGATAAAAAGATTTGAAGATTATATACAGCTATAGTTGAGAAGTGTGTGTATGTGGTGTTGGATCCGTTGATGTGTTTGTGTGTGTGTGAGAACAGTCCACATGTTATTGTTGTGTGTAGTGTGTGTGTGTTTGGGGCAACATTATGTAGCAACATCAGAGACACAAAAAATAAAATTATATATCTGTATATATTTATAGTATAAAGCATATTTATGCTTTTAGCAGATGCTTTTATCCAAACAGACTTACAAAGTAGACACAGTTACAGTAGTAACTGTGTGTTGTGTTGTGAAGTAGCTACAGTTATCATCAATATGACAATAAGTTCTCAAGAGGAAAATCCCTAGTCAAGTAAAGCATAAAGCACAAACATTGATTTACTATATATAACATTCTTTCCAAGATGAACCTGACATTTACCCATTTTTTGATGACAGGAGAGCCAGGAAAACCTGGCTATGGGCAGGATGGTCAGGACGGGCAGAGGGGACCTCCTGGCGTTCCAGGACAGCCTGGTGTGCCTGGTCCTCCTGGTCCAGCTGGCCAGAATGGCTATTGCGACCCATCAGCCTGCAATCTCCAGGCAGGACTCCAGCAGTCTCTGGATGTGAAGGGACCTGCAGGGAACTAAGAACCACTCTGGCAGAGACACAAAGACTGCTGGATTATCTCCCAGAGAAAACAGAATTTGTCACAGTCTCCTCCCAGGGGCCTTCGTTGACGTGGTGTCTTTGATACATTAACCTCTGTGTGAGCATGTTTTCTGCCAATAACATCTCCATCAAACAATTCATCATCTTTGAGTTAAGGAAAAAGGGATTATTCTATTGTTCTTTTCTGGATGAGAGGTGTTTTAATTCATCCAGAACGATGCTCACATCTCTGAATGAAACGATCAGAAACTATTGCCATAGCCCACTTTTCTTTTATCCCATACTCTTTTAAAGCTCCCCATTTGAATTATTTTCTTTATCCTTCTCACAAAAATAGCACACAGAATTCCCCTAATGCCAAACAAAGCTTTATTTTCTGGTACCCTGTTTCCCAAGCCAAGGGACAACCAAAAGCAAACCTTCTGAAGCCCAAATGTCTGGATCTACATTCCCTCACATCTGACTGCTCTGTAAGCAAATAAAACAGTGAGGATGAAAATATAATTGCCGACTTTTTGTAAATCTGTAAATTATGTATGAAACCCGGTTAATTATATTTCCTACGAAAACAACTCCAGATGTGAGATTTTGCTTCATTGTACAGAAAACAACAGGGTGCAGCTGTTCATGAAAGAGAAAACCTTTTACAAGTGAGAAACATTTGCAATGTTATAAGAAATAAATAAAATAAGAAATTAAGTTTTTAATTGAGGTGGCCCACCGATATTTATTTCTTTATAGGAATCTCAATATATATTTAAAATAAACTAAATTTTAATTACAAGTTCCTGGAATGATCATAAATGTGTTGTTGACAATATTTTTATTTTAAGGCAAAGAAATTATGCTTTACTTAAAGCTGGCTTTATTACATTCTACAGAATCTCCATCAATCTATAGACCTACTTCACAAAGATCATTTTAAGTTTAGGAAGAACAGCTTTGGTTTGATGTTTTATCTACCGTACTCTACTCCAGTTTCCTCCAGTTTCATCTAAATAAGTGTAATTTAGGCTTTAATGCAGCACTAAACGAGTGTGTGTCCATTGTAATTTATCTTATTTGTCTAAGTTCTTGTGGGTTTTTTGTTGACAATAACCTTCGCCTAAAGCTGTGAGCTATACAGCGAGATGTTTTCCCATTCCACATTGATATCAGTTATATTATTTTATGGCTTTATGCTTTCAGTTGACTTCATACAATAGATGTGAGCAAGATCCCAGTCTTAAGGAGGATATATCCTTATTTACTGATCCTTCAAATATGCTTTATTGTTTCTTTACAAAAATCTCCAGCTGTACCAGCAGCGGTGATAGACGGATAGAAGCAGGCAGGTTCACACAAAGGTAACAATATAAAACCAGAAAACAGGATTAATAGACTACCCAGTGACTGATTTTAAAACAGTGTACCATCATTGGAAATAGCATGCTTGGATTTAAAGACAAGCGTAACAGACTACTGTAACTTTCCTTGAGCACCACGGTACATAGAAGTATAGACTATTTCACTACCAGGTCCTTGGATGTTTGCAGGGGACAAGTTTAAAGAGGAAATCCACCACCGGCTGTTTGGTTTTCTCAAAGTTGATTTGGAGATAGATCCACAGAGTCCTGTTTCCACTTTCTGAACAACAGTGCAACAGCTAAGGGAAAGACTTTACTCACAGCAGGTTCTTCATATGCATGGGCTTTATATACAGATGAGGTCATGAATGGTGATGAACTGTATGCCCTCTTGGTGTTGGCAGATATTCAATTCAGTTTATTTATATAGTGCCAATTCACCATACGTCACCTCAAGGCACTTTACAGTTCACCAGATCATAAAGTCAAATGTATACAACATTTTCTATCTAAGGAAAACCAGTTGATTGCATTGACTCGAAGGCAATCCCTCACACTAAGCATGATTGTAGCGACAGTGGAGAGAAAAAACTCCCTTTTAACGGGAAGAAACCTCCAGCAGAACCAGGCTCAGTGTGAGCGGCCATCTGCCGAGGCTGACTGGGGTTCAAGGAGACAGAAGCAGAGATACAAAAAGCAACTGTAAAAGGTGGCCCTGTCCAGGAAACACACAGCCAGGCAGACGAGCTCTGAGCCAACCCCCATGTCAGAGGATGAAGAGAGCACATCCAACCAGTCGCAGTCAGAGAAATGAGACTACACTGGAAAAACAGGCTGATCTCCAAAATCTATAAACAAATATGTTGATGGCAGCAGCACAGCTGATATTTCTCTCCAGGGTGCTGTCACAGCCAAACAGGACAAGATGAGGCGAAGCTACTATGAGAAAAAGCAGAGAGAGAATGTAAGAGATCAAACTAATAGATTTTGCAGAGTGGGAGAATAGAGATAGAATGAAGCAGAATGATGAAATGAAAGTACCTATGTCCTCCAGAAGTCTAAGCCTATAGCAGCATAACCATAGAGATAGCTCAGGATAACCTGAGCCACTCTTAAAGCTACAGTGTGTAATTTTCAGCGACATCTAACGTTCAGACTGCAGACCGCAGCAACATGAACATCTCCCCCCCACCGCTTCTCCCCCCCAACAGTACAGACAACAAAATGTCTTCCACGACGTCGGAATCACCTACCTTCTCAAGTGATGAGGTTTGTTTACATAGATAATTTTACAGATAGTATTTATTAGTATCTATAGTAGTATTTAGTATCTATTGTTCAGTACCGTCTCAGTTCATCTCTCTCAACTTGCCGTAGTTACTTTCGAGCGTAATGGGCGATCTCGCAATCGCTAGTTTGTTGGCTCTGTGCTGCCGTAGCGCAAAGATGTCTGTCTCCATGGCTGCGAGACCCGCTCCTATGTAATTATAAATAACGAATTCTAAGGCAACGCAAATATTAAGGTTAAGAGGCTGAGCTCGTAGATGATGATAAATAACATAGTTATGTATAATATATTACATTTCTGACTGTATATCCCTGTAATTATTACACACTGTAGCTTTAACTATAAGCTTTATCAAAACAGAAGGTCAATGTTCTATGAAACATTCAGCTCAGCTTAAGCTGTTTTGTTTTATTCCCTTTGGTTTAAATGGTTCTTTCCTTTATATAAAGGTTTTCAGGTATTTTATTAATGAGGGGTCGAACGTATTTCCAAGTGACTGACGGTTTTTGTTCTTCAGCTGTTTTCTTCCAAATGGTCTTTGCAGTAAAAATGCATACTGGAACTTTTATTTCCTGTGTTACACATATATATTTACCATAAATCCATTAATAGGGTTTTTTTTTTTAATAAATAAAAAAAGAAAAGAAAAATCAACTTAATGGTAACTGAAGGGGGATTGTGGAGGGTTCCATTACAGTTAAATTGTTCAACATATATGGTAATATTCCTGCTTTTAGTGGCTGAAACTCCAAGTGAGCTTTTTTGTTAAAATTGCTTACTTGGTTTAAAATTCAGTAGGAAAGCGATTTATATACTTTCATTGTTTCAAGAGTTTTAGATTTTTATTCCCCTTAAAATAGGTATCGTATTGCGATACGTTTATGCTGTCAATAGTATGACAGTTTTAAATTGTATTGTTGATGTAGAGTTATGCAGTGTTGAAATAAGCTTTGGAGAAATGTCTGTATCTAAAATAATGCAAAGTAGGGTAGATAATATTATCAAATATATCACATACATTTACTTAATATACAAAACAGCAAAACCCTAGACAAATTCAAAATGTAAGGAAACCACAGAAGAAGACTTACTGAAGAGCCCAAAATGCCTAAACGTAGGGAACAAAAGCATATTAATAAAAAATTTTGTCTGTAGTGCAGAAAATAAAACCCATCACAAGAAATAAAGCACTTGAGAACATTTATTGCACACAGAAAGGCAGATGGCATTAAAAGGAGTAAATAAAAGATCCTGAAAAGTAAGGAGTAATACAACCTCTGATGCCTGGTAACCACAACAACTTTTTTTTTTTTGTCAGGGACCAAAAATCATATGAACATACAATAAAGGTTTCTTGCATAAACACATCAGGTTTTACTCATTTTTCCAAGGCAACAATTCAGCATTTTATCCTGAATATGTAGATATGCGGCAAACCAAGAATGAGGTAGTTATTCAACCAAACAAAAACTTCCCCCAAAAAAACAAAAACCCAAACGTTAAAGTCACCCAGCATGACAAGAGCTTATGCAGGACTAAAGAGACGTTTCTGTGAAAGCAGCTGGAAGGCGCTTTTAATCTTGAGGGTCCTTGCTGTGAGGCTGATCCATATTTCCCCTCATTACAAGCTCACAAGATTAGATTACACGTGGCAACTGGATCAGCTTACATTACTGTGTCTGACCAGAAATAATGTAATGCCTGGACAGGTTTGCTTCATTGTCTTGAGTGAATTTTACGTTTACTAACAAGTTTTTGTTTAAATACATTTTTAGAGCAAGCCTCCCCCTTGATTTCGCCTCATTAGATGTTTTTCACTTCAATTAAATTGAGCCTATCTTGGAGTGATGGATAATAGCTTGAATTTGTAGACAAGTGAGCTGTGACATTAACATCCTCTCCTCTTATCACACTGTTTGGATAAATGAAAGTAGCAAATTGGTGCATATTAATAACAATTCAAGCTAAATCTAATAGTCAGTAGGAGTTGCTCTCTGCAGCACAGCAGAAAAAAAACGAAACATTTAGATGACATTAATCTGTTGCCGCTGTCTGATCTGAATCTCATCAAGATCAGTATAATTGTCTCTGGTGGGAGCCCATAGATTCATATGGAAATTATAAAGATGAAAGGGCAGAATAGGTGGAGGAGAAGGAAATTCAAGTGCCCAATAAGCAAAAGGTAGTTATCTCTTATAGATTAAAAGGATGAGGGAATCCAAATATGTCCAGCAGGGGGCTCCTTCTGATCACAAATAAAGTCAGCTACATACATTGATTTCTAAAATTAGACTCTCACACACTGATATAACCAACCTGGCATCATGAAAAAATAATTGTTCTGCAGCATTTGAGTAATCTGTGATTATATAAGGAAAGCACAATGCCTACGATTTTCGACTTGAAAAAGACAAAGCAAACAGAAAATGAATCAGAGAGATGTAAACCACAGTTGGAACAAACAATGACCATGTTAAAAATGAATAGTTAAACAAAAACATTCAGACCTTTAGATCAAACCTGTATTTAAATAAAGCAGAAAATAAAAGATTACTTATAGCAGTTTTACCATCTACTACTTACTTGTAAATGTTGCATATTGGCTATATAATTGTTTTAGGTAAAACAAGCAAAGTAGTGACCTAAATCTTTGTTAATGGGATACAAATTAAATAAGGGGTCAAATGAAAAAGGGTTTTTGCAGATAATCAAAACAGTTTCCATTAATTAGTGTTGCATTTTTGTGTACCATTAACTTCATGAAGAAATAAAAAAAGAGTCGTAAGCATTCAAATTAATATAAATACATCAAGCTGAAAAGCATCAAAGCTGCCAAAGGCCAGAGAATTCAGAGTGACACACAGTGCTGGTTAGTAACTGGGAAACCTGGATGTGGAGTATGAAGCAGCTCAGACAGTTCAAGTACATTTAAAACTAAAACATTTCATTCAAACCAAACCCCAGAAAAAAAAAAAAAAAGTCTGTTAGCTTTGGTGTGGTAGTCCGATTTCCTTTGTGAGGATGACATGTGGAAAAATGCACACAAGTCAGAGAAATCATCATTCA
The DNA here is from genome assembly GCF_016077235.1 of Cyprinodon tularosa. Taxonomy (NCBI): domain Eukaryota; kingdom Metazoa; phylum Chordata; class Actinopteri; order Cyprinodontiformes; family Cyprinodontidae; genus Cyprinodon; species Cyprinodon tularosa. Next base: position 3,935,505 of record NW_024039085.1, on the reverse strand, counting down.
TGACACCATGTAAACAGCATATATGTTAAAAATATACTCAGATGCATCCATTTCTTTATATTTTGCAGAAACTATAATTAACAACCTTGGTTTGTTATTACAGTGACAGCCAGCTTTGTTAAGTTATGTAGTCAGGTCCCTTTTTAAGCTCCATCAGAATTAGGAGAAATAAAAAAAAAGCTAAACAAATGTATATACAGAAAAAAAGGTAAATGAAATTATGTTACATTCATTAGAAATATTTATTATTTTAAAATACATTCTTTTCTGAAAGAGGAATCAGAGCTAAGATGGATTATTGGGAGATTTTGTCTTTAAAAAAATAAAAGAATCCTTAGCAAGGCTGGGGGCTATCTGCTAATCAAAACACCTGTTTCAGTTGAGTTCTACAAATTAAACAACCCTGAGCAAATATAGCCAGTTATTGTTGTTAAGTTTTTTTTCTTACAGACACAAGTTCTGTTTTTGTGAAAGGATCCTGATAAGCTGCAGGCTGTATTCATCCACCTGAGCAGCTGCAGCCCATCAGTCCACTATAAGTCTGCCAACAATGGAGTAATCTTCTGGATTTTATTTCATACTGGGATTTTTCCACCAGCATCAACAACAGCACATTTTTATTTTAAGTCTTTATAAAATTTATTGGCAGACTCGTGACCTGCTGATCGTCTGCAGCGATACAGCTGGCAGGCAGCTCTCATCGATGCAACATCAGCGTAAGGACAGTGAAGATGTTTGGCTATGAAAACTGACATCATAGCTTCTTTTCTTGTGAAAAGGGAGACTGCTTATTTTCTGCCAATTTTCAATGGCATTGCAGGAATACAAACATTTTTCAGCTGTGTGATGTCAGGGAAACTACTCTGGATGTTTTTAAATTGATATTTTTTCTCTTTTTTGAACAAAACAAAGAAAGAAAAATCCTGCCTTTACACTGTCTCTGAGATTCCAATTCAAAACACTGATGCCTTTACTGGGCCAGCAGGTGGGGAGAATGTAGATAATATCCAGAATAAAGATGTCGGTTTAACATTCTTCAAAACATTTGCAGCTCATATTTCTAGTTTTGAAACTTATCTCTCAGTAGTTTTTTTTTTTTTTTGAATGGCATTTGAAGTTTAATGAAAAAGAAAATCATGGCTAAAAAAAGAAATTTGCTGCAGTTGTGGTCTTAAGCAGAACGTGGGACTGCCCAAACTGGGTCTGTGTGCTATGGTTTTCACTAATCTTTGTTTAGCCAGTAAAATACATCAGATACAGACAGGACCTTCTTACACTTTAGGATCTTTTTAAAAGAAGCTACAATTTTCATACCAAAAAATTTCCTCGTAATATAGTCGTGATATTGTGTAAAGTGGCTCATAAAGCTACAGTCTTAAAGGTAAAGTGGAGAATGTTCTTTTTCTGGGTGGATCATCTAAATAAGTGGTCCTCCTAATAATGTTACACCGATACTGATACCAGTATTGAACAGGGCCCAGTTACTGCACTACCACCAATCGTATCGGTATCAGCGAGTACCAACAAATAGGGCACTGATACCATTTTGAAAGCCAAAAGTTTATTCAACTATTGTCACCCATTCCAGGTAGGCAATAAAAAGTTCTGCTGGATTCACTTTGTATTAGTCATTTTCCTGCTTCACAAAGGTAGGCAGCAGCTTGACAAAGCCATGATGGCAATTATTGTACATGCCAGTAGTATGCAGTTCTTCAGATATACACACACATATCAATTTCAAACAGATGGCATGCTATCGGTATCGGCCGCTACTGCACAGCCAGGTATTGGGGCCAAAAAATGGTATCGGCGCAACACTACTAATTGCCAATCATTCTGCTGATTCTGGCTTAGTGAAATCCTCCACTATACCTTCAACGACTCTGAGGATTTATTTAATTTTACAACCAACCAATGGAGACATGACATCCTTCTACTATAGCTTAAAGATTTCAAAAACCCCTAATAATTTATTCATATATTAAAATGAGCTATTCCTTAATTATTTACCCATAGAAAACTAAATAAAAAATGGCAGTCAGGATGTTTATAAGTAAAAAAAATAAGAAACACAAAATGCTTTGGCAATCTAATAAGTGCTCAGTACTGATGCGTGAGTTACATTATAAAAAATGGGAAGACAGTTGAACAAGAACGTCTCACGTCATCATCGAAAGTAAACAGAAACATCAAAACTTAATAGCACCTACATATGTGTTACTTAATGTCCTCATAATATAACTAAATAAAAGGACATTTTTCATGCTACATTCTTAGCTGACTAGTACCATCTTTTAAATACATTCTTATGGAGCACACTTTAAATAAATAATTTCCAAATCAGATGCATCGGCTGCACTTTGGTTACATAAGTTATTGTATGAACACCTGCATGAAATATAAGTATGCTCACTTAGTTTATTTCTATCGCTCTCATTTTTCCACAAACAGAGCTAAACATGAGATGGACCTACAGCCAGCTTATCTGAGTAATAACAGAGTGCGTCAACAATCCTGTTAAAAAGGCAAACAAATAATTCTTGAGGTCAATCCAACAACGATGAACCTGACGAAACAAAGTTATTCTGACGTCTCAAAACAAAACAAAATAGTCGATAAGGAATGCATTTCATCACAATAGGAGTTTGAAAGACAAGGGAAAATACATCAAATAAAGCACTGCAGATGGTTTTCAGCTGCATTCAAAACAAAACAGCAAACCCAGAATAAAAAGAACAAAGCCCACAGCACCCAAATGCTATTGTGAAGTGAACAACAGAAGAGGTCAGTTTTGAGTCTGGTCGATAAAGCAGAGGTGAAGAAGCTGTCAGACACAGCAAGGTCATCCTGTTCTTTTTTTTTTTGGCCTCTGGCCACAGCTTAGAAATTCTGGATGACAACCACCCGTGTAGCGGACCAAACGCCATGGCACTCTGCTCTCTGCTTACAAGGGAGGAAGAATGCAGTCGTTGGGGTCACATGTCCCAGGAGGTCCACGAGGGCCCGGAGAGCCAGGAGGGCCTCTTGAGGTGATCCCAGGTGGGCCTTCAGAAAGAGTGGAGTTAATTAGTGAAATAGGCTGCACAGTTTCCTTCACACAACGGTACCTACCTAACCCCATGGAAAAACCAAAGCCAGAAGGACATTGCTCCATCTGGCAAGCTGTAAGCAGAGCATTTCTAAGGATTTGATTGTGCAGTAAGAGGGCATAAATCCATAAAGCACTTGACAGGCAAGGTCTCAGCTCGCCCCCAACATGCCACAAATACAGATCAGGCGCTTCTGAAAAAGCAACTAAATATCAGGAAAACTGACTTAGCCTCCAAGCCACAAAGACAAGTATGATTTTATGTCATTGTCACATGTCTTTACAGCGTCAGATTTAGGAGGATGAGGACCCCGGGACTTAGGCCACTTTTGGTTCTATTTCAGGGGCTTGAACTAATAGGACACAAACCGCTTTCATTAATGCAGATTATAGTAAATTATAGTTTACTATATTACCCCCCCAGTAAGTATCAGTATTGTTTATATTCATAGCAAAAAACTTAATAATAGTAAACCACTTCTCCTGCTATGAGCCTTAGGGTAACAGAATATTTAATAGGTGCAAAAACCTACATTAATTCAATATAAACAGTATTTAATCTGACCAAGAAGTCAAGATCCAATAACTTCCCAAATTGATAATACATTCCTCTGTTTACACAGTAACGACAAAACACTATAGAACTAGATTTTAATTATAGGATAATAATTTTGTTTCTAGCTTTTGGAAAGCATTTTAATTAAGTCGTTAATAACCACAAAAAAGACAATAAGAATTTTTGTTATGAGGAAATGAATGAAAAAGAAAAGGAGGGGTAGAAGGAAAATAAAGGGACAGCAAAAGTATCCAAGGACAGAAGGAGGGATCAAATAAAGATGAAACAAAGCTGTAGAAACAGAAGAAATAGAAATAGGAAGGAAGAAAATAAGTAAAGCAGGATGAAAGCAAGGAATGAAGGCTAGAAAGACGACCTGAATATCTAACTGAAGAAGGACTGAGGCAAAAAAAGATAAAATAGTGGAAGTGACAAACATACAGTATAAAAGAAACAAATGAAGGATGAAAGAAGAAGAGTAACAAAAAAGAACTGAATGATAGAAAAATGAACAAACAAGGAAAAAGAAATGGAAAGAATAATCCAAAGAACAAATGAAGTAAGGGAGGAATTATAGAGGGAACCATGGAAACAAAATAAACTCTGAAAGGAACAAAGGAAGCCTGCATGGATGAAAGAAAAGACTGCAGGACAATAAAAGTAGCGTGATATTTAACTGCAATGAAAGCTCCTGGGTTATCAAGAATAAACATGGAATCGATTTCATTAGTCATAGGGTATTGGACTGTCTCTTGGTATTTGGAAAGTCCTGTTCTTAAATGACTCAGATCAATACGGGAATGAAAAAAGACCCTGATTGGCACATAGTAACTGTCAATATGTTATATTGTTTGTTATATTGTATGTACACATAACTGTTGAGGTTTGGTATTGAATCAAATAATTAGTCTAAATCATTCAGATGCAGCGCATTTACAGTATGTTAAACCTTTTATGTAAAAAACAAAAAACTTGACTTGGGGGCAATCAAACAATGACTGCATTGTATGATAAGCATGGTTTAAAATGTACTTTTTTGTATTTTTAAAGTAGAGGTAAGTTTTATTGGGGTAGTGTTTGGGAATGTACTGGTAAAACATTCTGTTCAAAAGTGATTTTGCACATGTTCACCAAATCTGTTTTAGACACGTATTAATACTGAAGGATATCTCAATTACAATAAATGAATTCCTCAGCTGCTCTAATGAGAATGAAAAGGAGAACAAATGTTTCTCTGCACTCTTATGCACCGAGGTGATTATGGCATCTGGGACATTATCCCATCTCGAACAGCTTGTTGAAGCCGCAGAACAGACGACTTCTCATTTACGGTCGCCACTGTTTATATTCTGGTCATCAAACACAGTGGCCGGCATTAACACTGTCTTTTAAAAAGATCTCGATAAGCCCATAAAAAAAAAAAAATCCTCGGCTTCGGTCGTCCCAGAAGACTGTCCATTACATCACTCAGAGCTGAGACAGCCCAACAAAGGCTGCTCACTTCGAACAAAGAGACCTGCTTGGCCTTTACTGCACTGTGATAACACAGCTTGCCCCTTCCATCACTGCCATAGCTGTCTGCTGCTTAACTCCTCAAACAAACAAAGTGCCTTGGTAACTGTTAACACAGACTGTAAGAGGACGGAGGTGTTTGTTGGGTTTGTGTGCTCAGGGGATGTTAACACTAATAATGAGTAAGTACAGACAAGTGTTTTACTTTTAGATGTAAGGTAAAGAAAAAAACAAAACACTGAGATGGATCATCTAGTAGTGCTAAATAAATAATTTTTGAGTCTCATGCATTGTAATTGTTTTTGCTCCAGTGTCAACCTTTCTACTTGAGAAGCACTGATATTGCAGCCTAACACAAGCAGCTTTAGTTCTCAAAGTAAATCTCCAGTAAGTAACTTATTCCTGTCTTTGGACTCTGAGGAGAACCAGCTCTATAAAGATGCCAAGGATCCCGGAAAGCTTTCATCATGAAGAAATGTTGGCTAGAAGATAGAAACTTCTCCTGTAGGCTACAGGGGAACTTGTAAATCTAAAGGTGTGGAGAAAAAAAAAAAACAGGCACTCCAAGAAACCTGTGGACCTGCATTCATATCAGTCGGTTTGAAGAACTTTCTGATTTTTTACCAAGATCTAGCTACGGCTTACGTCTAACCCCCACCAGTTATGCCGCAGGTGCTTCCCATAACCGAGCACCTCTAGAGATGATTTCTTTCAACAGCTGTGATTTATCCTCTCCAGCAGAGCTGCAGCCAACTTTCCTTTCCCCCTGCACACACATTATGCACAGATTGCATGAGTGACTTCAAGTTCAGTGATAAAGTCCTGCTGTCACAGGCTTGAAGTAAGAGAAGTAATCCCACTTCTCAAACCAGCGGGGGAGATGTGCCAACATCCTGGATTGGTCTTTTTTGCTTGGGAAGATAGAACGGTAGGATTTTAGGTTTCAGATGCCATTTTCCATTACTACAGAGTTTTCTCTTCCCTGGGGGTGGGGATTTTTTCTTTTGTTAAAGCAGCATGAGGGTTTAACAAACAAAATGCTGTCTGAGTGCTGCATTTTTTGCCATCAAGATGAATTTAGCATTTGATGACCAAGAAAACAGTAAAGGTGTGACTTTTGACAGAAGTCTAATACACTTAAGTTTCTTTCAACAGAAGAGAAACTGTAGGAAAAAGTGAAAGTGGAGGAGAATAGTTGTCAATGCAACTTCTGGTCATTCTGACCTAAAAGGTGCAGCTTAGAAAAATGCTCTTCACATTTCTTTTTACTTACTTTAGTGCTTAAATTACCATAACATAGCGGTTGGAGTAACATCAGAACTCAAAGCTTGAAAGAAAAGTTAAATAGCATGATTTACATTCCAACATTTATTATTTATAAGGTTTGATGATGGTTTGGCTGAGTAAAACTTTACAAATGGCTGTTTTTGTCTTTCATATAAAACCATGATGTAGCTAATGGTGCATTTGGTTACTTATAGTTCTAGCTTATCCCATTGCAGTGCATAATGTTGGGCGTATGGAAAAGTCGAATTCTAAATTGCGTAGGCTCAATAATGATAAATGATCACATTAAGGGTCATCATCTCCTCTCTGGTTAAAGCAGTGTACAATGTTTGTTTGCAAAACAGCTTAAAGTTTAGTCTTCTTCTGTAACATTTTTACTTTGTGGGAGCATTCAAAGAAAGGAGGATATTTTGTTTTCCTCTTTGAACATCGTTTCAAGATATTCCATGGTACTTAAACCAATAGTTATTTAATAGGATTTAATCATGAATTTAATTTTTTAATTTAATTTGAAAAGGTTTCATTTGTGCTCTGTGAACTATTTCTATGTTTAAACAGCATTTAAATGGTCTGGATTATTTGCCTTCTAGGAGACAATTCCTCATCAGTTTCCCAGCAGAGCCAGCCAAAAATGACTTCAAAATCTAATTTATGTACTGTGATATGTATAGAATTGTTTTTATTATTTTTATTTTTTATCATAGTGGGATATATAGAGTCATATTCAATGTGGCAGTAGGCAGAAAATAGTAATTAACACAATTAACAAACATAAAAGGTTTGAAAACAACAGTGTGTGTTACAGACTGTATAATGTGCTTCACTTGAATTGAAAATACGAGTTAAGAAACATGTGAAGCTAAGCTAACAAGCTAAACTAACACTATTTAAAGCTTATACTATCTAATGCTAGCCTGTTATAATAGTACTTGTACCCTTTAACTGATTTAATAGTTCAAGATATTAGTTACCAAAACATGCTGGGACAAGTAGAACATCCCCTAACCAAATGGTCCAAAATTTCAGTCCAACTCAGCTGCAAGCAAGCAGGCACTAAAAATATTAACTGCTCCACCTTACTGTTACTAATGGAAAGCCAAAAAACCCCCCCAAAAAGTGACCCAAAGCTATTTGCTCTGACTTGGTACTAGCAGGGGCGGATCTAGAAAAATATTTATGGGGTGGCAAGAGGGGGGCAGGAATTTTTTTAGGGGTGGCAACATATGGTATTTGTTTACACTGAATTTAATCACAGTTATCACAGTTTGGTGTTTCATGTGAAACAGTTCATATTAATAATACATCGTACAATGTGATCTCAATTAATAGGAGATAGAAGAATGATAACACTACTTCTAGAGGGGCCTTATGACAGGAAAGGTATTAAGGTAAGACACAGGTGCTGAGTCGCAGATGTGTGAGATTGACTGTCAGAGAGGCAGCTTTGCAGCATTTGCACAAGAAGAAACTATAGAAAGAAAAAGTTTCCCATCAGAGATCTATGGACTGAGCTGCACTAAAGTGAGCAGAACTACACAGTAGAAATAAATGGGTCAAGGCACCCAAACAAGGTACTGGACATCCATGTAATGTTTACTCTGAACACACATTTACCCCATTTGTTCCTCAGTAACTTGACATACAGCAGTTAAGGCAACATGAAAGGGACATTTCATGCATGTAAATATGCTGTAGATAGAGCTGCATATGGAGGACCAACTCTGCCATATTTAAAAATAAATACAGAAATAAATAAATGCTCAATAAATAAATAAGCATACAATTAATTGCCACCAAAAATAAAATCAACAAATAAATGTAATTAGAAATTATATTATAATGGCAGGCAGAAATGTTAAAAGGACAGGCAGAAAGAAATAGCGGCGAAGAAATAACTAGGGTAAAAAAATACAAATGAAGAATAAAACAGACAAAAATACGATAACATGCACATAAATAAATACTTAAAAAAATAAGTAATTAAAAAATGAAGTTGAAGATAATAAATGACAAAAAAATAAATAAGGTAAATATTAAAAAGGCAAAGAAATAAAGAAGCCAATTAAAAGAGTTATATACCTTTATGACTAGCTGGATAATTTAATTTCTACTTACATTTATTTGTTGTTTGTATTTTTGGTGGCAAATAATTGTATGGCTATTTATTTATTAAGCATTTATTTATTTCTGTATTTATTTTTAAATATGGCAGAGTTGGTCCTCCATACTGCTGTATCAACAAATCAACAAAAAGGCGGGTTCTGTATGTTACATCAAAATCTCCACAAATCTGAAAAGAAGCAACATAAAAATACATTTTGCTTGTGAGTAGGTTCATACGGGTCATTTCTGGATAGTTTCATATTATATATAAAAAAAAAAAGAAACAACAACACTGCTTCATATTAAGCAGGATTTACACCAGTATCACATTTTTAACTTTTAACACTTTTGGTTTTATTAAAGGAAATATCAGATTTTCTCAGGTGCCAAAACAAAATGTAACGGCTCTGTAAAGGTTCACCAGAGAGCAAACATAAAGTTAACATGACTATAACAGCTGAATGCAGCGATTTCCATGTTGCTCAGCAAAACGCTTCACAACTTTATTTAGATCCAATGCCTTTGTGCATTTTGATTTGAGTAAAACCAAACTTAACAGTCTCTTTTCTGTCATAGTTGACCGCAAATATGTCTTTATGAGGCTGAGACGTCAGGCCTAACTAACATCATAGTTAGAGAAATGACGATCTGCAACCTGATTTTTATCATCTCAAAAATCAGCATTGCAGCTATGCTAGCAACATTGTGCTTTCATTATGATTTAATTTCTCTATAGATAGTTAATCAATTTTTACCTGTTTCATCCCGTTTCTCCTCTCCCCATCACCCCTGGCTCCCTCGCTTTGCCCCATTCGGTTTTCAAAACAATCAGTCTCAGTCGCTCTCTTGTCATCTCGTGCTGCATTCACTGCAGTCCGACATTGGAAATTAGCGGACGTAATTCTCAAATGATCCATAATTTATAAGCCTCGCCACCCCTACCGCCAACAGGGGTGGCAGCAGGGGTGGCAAGGCTGTCATTTAGGGTGGCATTTGCCACCCCATGCCACCCCAGTAGATCCGCCTATGGGTACTAGTGAAAATAAGTGATGACATAAAACTGTTCTGCTGTCGACACCAACTGGATGATTTTCTCTATACACTACGACATTTAAGAACATCTTTCTGTGATCTTAGGGAGTCCATAATTCATAGAGTTCCTTAAAGCAATCCATTCTTTCACAAATGCATGCTAAAGCAGCATGGTTGGTATTGAACACCTAAAATCTAGGCGTCGGATGGGTAAGCCAAGACATTTGGCAATGGATCATGCTTTGCAGTGGGTGAGTGTTTTCCTGCATAATATTCCTATTTTACCTGTTTAGTCAGTAATAAATGGTGTTGTATAAAAACTGGCCAATGCCAGAATGCCACTCTTGCTGCAGTTCTCAAGCACTGAGTGTTTTTGCCTTCCTTATCATCTTGTTCACTGTATGTAGGAGCATCAACATCCTTCTTGTCACAGTTGTAGTGTTTTTTGTTGTTTTTTTCACACAAATAGTTAAGACTTACTAAAATATATGAGGTTCCTGGACAAGCAGAGTACTGTTATAAATTTTATCTTTTAAATGAATATGCTTTTATTTTTGTTTTCTCACCTGGTGGCCCTGTGGGTCCTGGATCTCCTGGTAAACCGAAGCCAAGCTGTCCTCGCTCTCCTTTCTGACCTCTGTATCCTGAGGGCACAGAGACGTACCATTATGTGAGCCAATACATAAGAGTAACTGAGTGGTGTCCTGTGTATAAAGTGCAAAGTACAGTTAGCCAAATTCAAACCAATGCCACAATTTGTTAAAGTGTCCACATGGCAACACATTTTTGCAACCTTTATATCTGCCAAAGAAGAAAGACATCTTTATATTTTTATCTGTGCTTTCAGTACAAAATGTTTGGCCCTCTTTTTCTAAGGGTTATTAGTTTAGTCTGTAGACGCTCACAGCTCAGAGCTCCAAAATATTTGATATTTTAAAATATTAAAAGATGTGCTCACATATTATCAAAACAAGAATCATCAAACAATCTATCTACAGGTTACTTAAAAGGTGTAATGGACAAGGAAAGGAAAATCTTTCAAGACTCTCAGCAGAAAGTAAGGATTAGTTCAACAAGGCATCAGATATGTAGGTCACCTCAGGCATTTAAACTCATGAGACAAGTGGGTGAATAAAAACAGACAAACCAAAACACACACACACACAAAATGTTATGGTTGCTGATGAAAATATTAGCCATGGTTCTTCTATGTTATGTTTATGTTTTTTTTTTTATTGGTAAAATTGATGAAGATAACGAATAAAACAATTCATTAAAAGCATAGCAGCTTGAAAAACTTTAAGTTGCATACATTTATTCAGTGGAAAAAAGTAGAAAAAACGATTTTAGCTAAAGCTGCAGCATAGTCAGCAAAGTCAGAGCAATAATTACATTGATGAACCAAGTTGAACTCGCTGCTATGAACGCTGAGCCGCATGGTACAGGACGAAGAAAACTACAAAAAAAACTGTCCAAAGCACAAGAATAGCTTATATTTCCTTTTTTGATTATGAAATTTCATTAAATTAATGATTTTTGTTGATTTATATTTAAAAAAGAGACTGCAAACAATGTAAAACATAGAAATGAAATGTTTCGCGAATGTTAAAAATGTACAATTAGGAAATGGACCACACAACAGGCCAAGCTAACTGCAACACTCTTAGGTGTAGATGATGTTACGTTAAGAAAAAAAACGCAAAACAGCCTCAGTAATGTATTTAAAAACAGGTCTGGATAATAATAAGAGATACAGCAGCTAGATCGCATGACTTTGATAAATAACTAAATTAGGGCTGGATCAATCGTGATTAATTGATTGTTGAAATAATTGTCAAATAATTTAGTGAGCTATTAGCCCTAAAACGTGCCTTTTGCTGACACATCAACACAAATAGAGCAGGAATTATATTAAATTGTAAAAAAAAGTATTTTGCATTAAAGTAAAAAAAAAAACATTTTCATCTGTAAATTTGCTCTATCCAGACCTCCATAATTGGAAACATTTTAGCTTCACCTTGTTTAATTTCATTAAAACAATCCTCTTGGCTATCCAATTATTAATCGATTAATTGAAAAATAATCGAATGATTAATCGATTTGCAAAATAAACTAAACTAAATTTAACATATTACAGCAATAATGCTTCCGTCTTTGATTTTGAGCTTTTTGGCTTTTTTTGTTGAGAAAAAAATTTAAATAGGAAATGCTGACAGGCTTTCAGGAAAGTTATTTTTACGGTAAAAGCATGTATTATATTGAATGGATGTTTGATCTCCGAAGTTTAAAAAATAAATAGCAAAATAACAAAAACAAAATATATGATATAAAATAAATAAATTTATATATATATATTTGGCCGAATGTAGGTGTACAAGCTGACGTATAACTAACTGACCTGCATAAAATAATGAAAAATACCCCCACAGATTTTTAGACAGGATTTTTATTTTTAAAGAAATGTTCTAAATTTTGGGACAATATAGTCTGATAAAGAGTACGTTTATATACATGTTTAAGCCAGAATGATTTGACATTCAAATATGACTTCCTTTCGACTTTTTCTAACTAACTAAATATTTTAAAACCTATACAATTGAGCTTTATTGAAACTATTTTGCAAAGAAGAGTGCCTCACAAATTCCTCAAAATGATGAAAAAGGTTTTTGGATGTTGTTACTGTGAAAGACTTGGTTTGGACAGCTCTCTTCCTATAACAAAATCATCATTTCACAAGTCCTTTTTTATTTACGTTTTACTAAGTGAGAATAAATGGTTTGAAAGCTGGCATTTAGATTGACATAAGGAGTTGGAAATTGCCAACAAAATTAAGGAGGCTGCATGCCTACGAAAATGTAAAACAAAAATAATCTTAGTAAATAAAATAAAATAAATTAAAAACACAGCCCATACATTAACAAATCAGACCAGGCAGTGTTGGTGTTTATAGCAAAATACACACAATCAACCTTTAAAAGCTTTTCTCTGCATGCAAAGCTGGTGAGTCCTTACAGCAAAGAACAGCAGCATACCAAGTAAAAAGGCAAGGGGCCAAAACAATATTTCCCCATGAGGCACTTAAAGTAATGGAGTCTCACAACCAGTGGTTGCATGGAGTGCATCAGAAACATTGACAGGAGTATCAAGCATCTTGCTGCCTGGCCCAGAGGGGAAACGCTTCAACGCTTACATGTCAGAGAAAATCTCGGAAGAAAAGGCTCATGAGTGCTCCAAAACGGAATCTAAAAGAAAGAGGGTCTATCCACACATCGCCGCAGTAATGAGACTTCTTTCAACACTCAGAGGGCCGGGGTCATTCATTCAGGCAGGAGACGTTCATGGAGAAAAGTGCACTGTACCTTAAGCAAAATGAAAAAAATTTACTGAATGGCACACAAAGCAATAAGCTTGGGTGCCAAGGCAAATTGTTGCAACCTGATGAAATCGAAAATGTCACACATGGGGCGCTTGGTCCAAAATAAATTGTTTCCAGGGCCACTAATGGACAAAATACAAAAAAAAAGTAGATATGGCCATCTAATACTGTTCCATTGTTGATTGATAAGGCTGCAGCTCTACACCTCATGTGCACCACTATAAACATCATCGACAGCAACAGCCATCAATTCATGCTAACAGCATGCCTTGATAAATAAAAAAAACAAAACAAAACTTTCTACATTAAGCCTTTCCATTAAATTCACGCAGATAAGACATCTATCTTAAAAAAAAAAAAAAAAAACAGAGTAACAGAAGGCACTGACTGATTATAAAGAAAAAAAACATTTGTTTCAGTCAATATTAATAACTACACAGAAACTAAAATCACAAGATAAAAATGTAGGCAACTAAAAAAAGAGAAATAAAATGAAGAGTTAATTAAATATGTAATGACCTACACTTACACTGAGTTTTTTCAATTGCTACTTAAAAAACAAAGAAAGAATAAAACAAAAGAAAATTACCAAGATACAGCACAAAAATACAATAAAGGAAATGCTGCTTTTTAAGCTTGTGTATTCAAAGTCATGGTGTGACAGCTGGAGACCTTATCCCTTGTGCAATCATGCCACAAACAAGAAAAAAATGAATAAAAGAAAGACAATGATTTCAACAGGGTAATTTTTCTCCATAAACAATTCATTTTGCCACAATAGGGAAGAAGTCAAATTGGATATTCCAGAGGAGCATGGTCTTCAGCGAAGGATGACGAGAAATAATGAGGAAATATTACCACAAACTCTCTAACCAGTTGAGTGGATCCACAAGTTAACAGAGAAAAAAAAGAAGTTTTTGGATTCTTGTTGTATTAAGAAAAATAACTTTTTTTCTTTGGTTTTTAATAAATATTTATTCCAAAGCTGCATCGTCAATAGCCTATAAAACACACTTGTAAGGCATAAAAAACAAGAAAACAGGCAAACATAATCAAAGACGTGTAATGCCTGTGGCATTAACACAGGGCAAACATTATATTGGAGTGGTTGACTACATGAAAACAGTGGAAAACCAGATATTTAAAACACTATTTAAAAAAGACAAACATCAAACATCAGGCTGAATGTTAACTGTTTTAGCTGAGAAAGGAATACAAAAATTTTTTAATATTATTTATCATTAGTTTCTTAAATTCATAAGTTTACATACTATGCTTGAAGCATATTTTGGAGAGTCCAAATGATGATATATTTGGCATAAAAATAAAATCCCCACTAAACTTAAACAGAGCCAAACAGAGTTGATATATATGAAAACGCCTCAAACATGCTGTTTTTTTTTTTTAGCAGCATCATCTGGGAATCTAAATAAATCAGCAAAAAGGTGCCACATTTGTTTAAACTAACTTATGCAAGTATAAACATCATGGGAATGCCAAGCTATTGTGATGTTCAGAAAGGAGATGATATTTGTGTCTAAGGGACTATAGTGTTGGTTTGAAATGTGCATATCAGCAAAAACAAACAGGCTCGTAAAGATAGAAAGGTACTAGAAGAGGATGTCATTATCAAAAGAGAGACAAATCCTGTTCTGGCATGGGCTGAAAGGCCACTTAGTGGAGATGAAGCCATTATTTTCAAAGCAACATAAAAATCCAGGCTATAGCTTGCAATTGCATACAAAGAGAAATATCCTATTTTTGGAGACGTTGTGTTTTTATAAAACTATATTTGAAGTATTTGGCCACTCTGATTATCTGCGTAAGCCTTAGAAAACTATTGTAACTGGGAAAGATGGCAGTGGCATCATGTTTTCTATATAAACATACTCAACAAGTCAGACTATGCATTTTAATGAACCTCATTCATCAGATTTAAAGTACCGTCTGATAATAGTCTTTGCGCATGAATTAAACATAACTCCCCAAAAAATAATTTTTAAACAATCTGATGTAATATTCTAATCTCAAAGGTAATGTTTTCATTAGCTCTAAGTGGAAATCATCATAATTAACAGAAATAAGGGCTTGAAAACATGCGTGTGTGTAATTTATCTGTATAATGAGTTTCACTTAAAGATTGGAGTTACTAAAGTAAATTAACTTTACAATAATGTTCTCATTTTTTCAGTATGATTGTAGATTGTATTTGAGGAAAGAAAATTATCTGGGATTATTGAGGCAAAAGAACAAGACAGTAGGCAGGAAGTTAAAGCTTGAGCAGAAATACGTTTTATGAATAAATAATGACACTAATTAAACAACCAAATTAAAAAAAGGAACAAAAGCAGGAAAAAATTAATATTTTGGAGTGGCCATCAAAAATCCTGGAAAAGTGTGTGCAAGCAGGAGAGCCTACAAAGTTGGAAAAGTTGCACAAGATTTGTCAGAGTGACTGGAGCAAAATTCCAGCAAACTCTTATAAGAAGCCCATGCAAGTATAATCAAACATTATGACCCAGTTTATATAGCTCAAAAACCAGTTTAACCAAATACTAAGTAGGTAAACTTATGAATATTAAGAACATTCTTAAAGATTCTGGGCAAACTCAGATTTTTCTGATATTTTTTGGCAAATCAGAATGAAAAACAATATGTCCTTTTTTTATAAGTGAATGTAAATATCTGGTTTCAGCACATTCAATACATTATTCATGAATGAAACTAGCATTGTAAGTTATAGCTTTGAGTTAATGTGTAAATGGTCTTGAGCAATGTGAGGTAGATACAAAAGTTTAAAGACAAAGGCCAGTGCAACAAAGCCTTGGTGTGCACCAATACATGAAAAAGTCCTCTTTAAAAGCTATACCATAGTTCTACTGCGGGCACAATATAAATCTAAGTATGTTAAAGTGGAAAGCCTGACCAGCAAACCATTAGTGTTGTGTGAGCAGTCAGAGAGTAAGGATTAGTCTTATAATGAATGTCCACCTTCCAACCTGACTACGCTCCTTTTGTATTTCAGAAACTCTCTCTCCTTGAGTGAGGTATCAATAATGGAGCTCTTTCCTGTCCGCACTGATAACACTTTCTCTTATTCACAGCCAATTCTTCGTTTGTCTTCATATTTCCCAGAGAGCTGCAGTGCACCACACTCCTGGCCTTTTCCTCTGCTCCCCGCCCCTCAGTCTGCATTGATATATGGGTCTATGCAAGAGAAAAATACTCATGAATCCATACACAGTATAACTGTCAGCCTGACCCCATTCCAAGCAATCTACAGCAATTCAGATCAGCTCTTCTCATAACAAAAACATGCATGAGTCAGTTGTTGTTATGAGATTTAGGATGGTGCATTTTTATACGGTAGCTCTTCCTTCTTTCCAACATAGACCAGGCAAGAATACAGCTGGCTGCTCTAGATTTTACTGTATTCTTATACCGTAGCTCTTGGGCAGGATATATATACAGTGTCCTTTAAAGCATTATTATATCTTAAACCTTTACACATTTTATTATGTTAGAAATAAGAACTTCTTTGCATTTTCATATAGATAGATAGATAGATAGATAGATAGATAGATAGATAGATAGATAGATAGATAGATAGATAGATAGATAGATAGATAACTAACATTAAGTGTTCAAATATTGTAAATCTAAAGGGAATCATATCCATTTTAAATTTTTTTTATAGGTAAAACGGTATTTCAATAAATGACAATTAGACATGAGGCTAGTATATTTCTTCACCATCCAGAACAAATACTAACTTACCTTGGTAAAATCCGAAGCATTACATTTTCTCACATTATTTCTTGTAAATAGGCCCAGGCTAAGGCTGGGGACTGGAGAGCATCTCTGAAATTGGTAAGATATAAGTCTGACCTTTGACTGCCATTCTAACCACAGGGTTTCATTTTAGCTTTGGCTACATGGTTTCTCTTCTTTTCCAAGATGCAGCCTTGAACAGGTTTCCTTTTAAGATTATCTTGAATTTCAGCTTCCCATCATCTCTAAATAGCTTCCTTGCCTGTGATTACAACCCCCCCCCCCCCAAATAAATACACACAACATGATGATGCAACCACTGCTTTTCTCCATATGAATGGTATGTTCAGTTTTAATTTTTCCATGTAGGCAAAACTCTCTCTTCTTTCACATGTTTACCATCTACTCTATATATCTTTTGGGAAACTGCAAACTGGACCTCTTATTTAGCAATGGCTTTTTTTTTTTGTTGCTATTTCTTTTTCCAAAAATCCGATTTGTTCAGTGCAGAACTAATAGCTCTCCTGTCAAATGAATCTTCACTCTGAGCTGCAGGGTTGTATGGATGAGTTACAATGGGTCTCTTGGCAGCTCCACTCAGGTCCAGTACTCGAGAGCAGCTATCCTGACACATTCAGATGGATTCCTTTCCTAACACACCTCAATAATAGGAATGGATTATTACTAGGCTTCTTTGGAGCCGAATGAAATGCTAATGAGGGAATTTTAAAAATTGATTCATTCACTCTTAAGGACTGGACAAAGGTGGATACTATGTGGAAAACAGGTGATTTCAGAGGAGAATTGGGCAAAAAAGGATTTTATTGAGGGGGATAAGAGTAGAAGGGGTAAACGTAAAAGTGTTACCTCTTTTTGGATCTTTATAAAAATCGGAAAACTATGCATTATGTGACTTCTTACTAATTCTGATGTTTTACCCCTTCATAACTATTTACTACTTTGTGTTGGTTTACTAAAGCAAGGCCAAACAAAGGCACCACGGTTTGGTGGCTGTAAGATGACAAAATGTGGAAAAGTGGTGGAGGCGAAGCTCCTGATAAATAATTAGTAAATTAAAACCCCAAAATGTAGTTCAAACCATTAGTGTTATATTTTCTGGTTAATTCCCTGCAGTTGGCAGTCGAGCATTTAAGATTTGAGCTCCTACCTTGAGGGCCCGGAGGCCCAGGCTCTCCTGGTGGACCAGGTGACCCATCCTTGCCAGGTGGTCCTGGAGGACCTTGGAAGGGTGAAGCTAAGATCCCAGCAGGTGTTTTCTGTTGCATAGCAGCGCCAGAAACTTTCTCTGCAAGACAGGAAATTAATATATATAAAAAAAAAAAAACTGTAGAGGTAAAACACTTGGAGGGTGACATAAAGAGAGGGGGTGTTAAAAGAATGAAAACACATCAAATATATTAAATGTCAAACTATTTTTACCTTCAAAAATCCTTATTACTTCACTTTGGATAAAGATTTTGAGTTCTTCTGTAAAGCTGGGATCATCCTGTGTGAAGAGGGGATAAAAAAATAATTCTCTGACGCGTTTTAACTCAGGCATGATGGAATAAAAAATCCAATTAGGAGAAAACACAAGCTAAACCTTTATTCTCAGTCAAATGCAGGAAAGGACACACGGTGCCGATTATAGTTATCATGGCATGACAATTAAATAGATTTTCCCCTTTTTTGAAGCCATACACTGTCGAAATGAAGGAAAGAAAAAAGATACAGTTCTATACTTTAAAATTCTCCTCTAGGATCTCTTTCTACCTCAGCTCATGATCTGAGCTCAGCATGAAATAAAGCAGATTTAGCCAGGCATATTAAATTTGATAGTGTAACTCTCCAAAGGGCTATTACTTTATGTTCAGCACTGCAGTGATGCACCCTGAGCCACAGAGGAATTATGTTAGCTCTGTGTGCCTCTGAAATATCCTAGGCTATTATAAAGACATATAGTATAAATATAAAAACATCCAGAATATTTTAGCAGTAAGAAAGTCTATAAATCATTTGCTAAAGCAAGTTATTGTTACAGTCATGAATAAAATGGACTAAAGTCAGCCTGTCAGCATTTATTAATGGGTGGTCATATTGGAGAACTGGGTTAACTCATTGGAAGTGTGTAATATTTACATCTTATTGTGGTGAGGTCTTGTTTTTAACTAAGACATGTTCATTTAAACTTTGTGGACATTGACTGAAACATGTGACTTCTGAGTGTCTCCATGCCAGTTTCTCTCATTTATGGTGCTTTGTAATCTTTTATGAACCAAATTTATGCTTTGCTTTTTTTATAATAACATGTTTTTTGCCATATTTGCGTGGGAAAAGAAAACCACGATCTTAAATTTAGGGTTGAAACAATTAATCGGATTAATCGTGATTAATCGATCATTGAAATAATTAACAGCTTATTTACTAATTGATTAATCTTTTACTGGATTATAGAAACTGTAAAACATGCTTTTAGCTAATAGAACAACAAACTTAGAGCATCAATTATACCAAAATTGTAAAATCATATATAAACATCTTGCATTTGACATAAAAAAAAAATAAAAAATTTGTCTGTCAACATGCTCTATAGCTCCTAAAGTGGAAAAGTTTTAGTTTTACCGGGTTACATTTTGTAAAAAAAAAAAAACTTCTTTAAGGAACCTTTGGCTATCTCGCTATTAATCGATTTATCAAAAAAAATAATCAAGAGATTAATAAATTTGCAAAATAATCATTAGTTGCAGCCCGACTTAAATTGTATTTTACCATGGCTACCCAACATAGAGACAATTGTTTATTAGATTTTTTTTTATAATTTATTTTTCATCAAACCAGTTCCTAACATGGCAATTTACTATCTCTAATTGCAAAAATGTTGATGCAAGGATCTGATTCATGAAATGTAAATAAATATCAGCTTGTAGTACTGGTAATGTATCGCCTGGTCTCTGACCATGGCAGCTAAAAAAAGGTAAGCATGATGCGAGAATACATTTCTAATAAAATCCACAAATGGAAGAATAGCACAACCATCTTAAAAAAAAATGTAATCTAAATAATCGAAATACTTGTGATGGAATGTGCTTTAATGCTTGACATTTATTGAATGTGTAAATATGAGCTCATATACAGGTATAAAGAGCCAGTTTGAAATGGTATCTTATTCCAAACAGATAGAAACTGCTGTCTTACTATTATTACATTTCCAAGTAATTTGAAAAAAATGCTAGAGAAATTGTAAGAGTTTCCCCCCCCCCCATTTCTTTGGTGAAAAGAGTAGCAGATTGTTATCCTCCCCCACATGTTGCTTTATGCTGCTGGTATAATGGCTCAATAAGAAGCTTATAATCCTTTCAACTTTAAAAGAAATATTAATACGTATAAATCACTTTATTTCTGAGAGACACTTTTTTAACGCTGCTTTTCAACCAAAAATTATTATTAGCAATCATCCAGCTAACATTGTTTGTGATGCCAACTGTAGAGGAATTGCAAAATGATAGCCTATCAAAAACGTTGATGATATATGATTATTATTATAACTTTATAATAATGATTATCTGGGATCGTGTCATTCTACCTTTTAAATGTAAATACTGCCTTTATACTTCAATTCAGTATATGTAAAACATATTGATGGAACATAAGACAAATATAAACTACTTAAAACATATTTTTAGAAATTATGACAATTTTTTCCACGCTATTTAAGTCCATTTAAGAGATAAACGCCTTGAACTACAAGCAACGTGTATTTCAGTATGTATATTAAAACGTTGCTCTTCTAAAATAATAACATGTCCTGTCGTGTTTTTATTCTTCTGCTTTTCAATACCTCAGCAGAGTTTCTTAAACATTTTGGCTATCCTTTTTTCAGCAGTTCAAGTTGTGTTCAAGGTGCAGCTGCTCTGCGGGGCACACATATGCGATAGAAAAGAGGGGAGTGCTAACACTGTGAATGCTCTGGCAAACCTCTTTAACAAAAGGGAGCTGCTTTAACCCAAAATATCAGCAAATTGCACACAAGGTGATTTTTCGTTTTTGCTTTAAAGAATGTTGCCAAAGCTGCTTAGAAGCTGTTCTGGGTTTTACAGTTTTGGGTGAGCCAGATATTGAAGGTTACCGATCATTTTTATTAATTTTTTAATTAAAACCATTCTCTTTTAGCGGTATGCCTTGTCTGCTTTGGTGAACACCTAAAAGGAAAAAAAAAAAGCTGTAAAAATAGTTCTTTACTTATCCACATACAGTACATGTTGTTCCACTCAAAGGACTTTCAGTCTCAGGTTTATGTGAGTGAGGAACTGTTCCCAACTGCATTGCTTTCCAGGGCAGGATTCATAACAACGACACACAATAGGCTTCAATGTTGTATTGTTGCATTCAAAACAGCTTTTCATCACTCTGGATGTTATATAACTACAATGAGCGTAAAATGTGTGTGACAGATGGAGGTGTTTTCTCCGCTCTGCAGAGCTCTTGGCACGCCCACATATCTCTGTCTTTCCCTCTGCTTCCGACTCTCTCCTGCTTTGACCTTCTGTTACGCCTAGATGATCGGGAGTGGGAAGCGTTGAGCAGAGAATGAACAGTGAGCTCCCTGCTCAGCTTAGTTTGATATTTTTTTATGCAGAAAGCTGTAGATACATTGCTTTCCATCCAGGCAGGAAGAAGCTACACTGGTTATACAAACTGCAGTATCCTGTCAAATGACTTTAATTCTATAGGTACAGAATCTTTTCATGGGAAAAAAAGCATGTTTTGCAACTCACCAGCAGTTTTACACTGCCTAATTGTCCAGGGGGGCCAGGATCTCCTTTTCCTCCTGGTGGTCCCATTGGTCCAATGGGGCCAGGATCTCCTACACGACCTCTCTCACCTTGAACACCTCTTTCTCCTGGAATGCCTGGATCACCCTGTGGTTAAAAAAAGATGCTGATTTTGATAATATGGTCTTTGAAAATGCAACAGTAAAAATATCAATATAATATAATATCATGCTTGGGATTACGTGAAACTAGAAATTAGTCAAGACTTATTTGACTAATTTCAAAATCGGAAGTTAGCATATTACTGTATATGTTTTTACAAATTCTCACTTTTTAGCACTGGAACATGTGAAAAAATACAATATGTATAACAAAGTCTTTGATAGGGCTAGTAGATATGAAAGAACCAAAGACAGAACCATTAAAAGATTGGCTTTATATATGATAAAAAACTACGATCCTTAATACTGATTTGACTTCTTTAAAACATAAGAAAAAAAAATCATAGTTTCTGTGTGGATTTTGCCAAAGCTTGATGGTACTAGGCGGGCCTGGCCCAAAGGTTTATTGAACAGCACCTATTATAGCTTATGTAACACAGCCACATTAGTAGGTCTTAGCTTGGTCCCTGATATAGGAAAAAAAGGAAGACAGTTTAAACTGATCAACTTGTCTATACTTTCTACTGTTTACTCAGATTTGTCTGGCATCAAACCTATAAAGACAATGAAAATGGCTCCATTACGAATCCTATGAAAAATCCCCTATTGGACAGTTTTGCAGCACATTTCCCACTAATATGGATGTATGTAAATTTCTGCTGGGCTTGTAGTTGCAGAAAACCCAAACTGTAAGGCCTGATAAAGTCCCTAACCATGCCATGAACCATGATCCATTTTGTCAGTTTCTCTCACCTGCAGAGCATTCTTCTGTTGGTAAAAACGTTAAAAGTCTAATTTTCTCCTCTAATAGCAACATTTGAAAAAAAGATTACTGAGCAACTGTGACGAAGCTTGACAAACACAATGAAAAGCTGCACTAAGCGTTAAATGCCTTTCTTTCCGGTGCTCATGTGCTTGTGGGATTAGTAATATTTGTGCTGAAACGCACATTCATTGTGACTTTCATTACCATTCATTCATTTCCATTCTATGAACACATTTTTAGCATTAATGTTTGAACCAGCTTTTATTTGGAAAGAGTTATGCTACTTACACGTTCTCCTTTGGATCCCCTGTCACCTGGTACACCTGTGGATCCCTGCAGGAAAAAAAAAACACACAGACTTAAGAGCTTCACTAGAAAAGTAAAAGAAGTTTATCATCTATTTTAAGGAAGAGGTAACTTATAAAATCCTTAAAATTTTAGAGATGCACTAAGAAATTGGCTGATGAATGACCAATTTTACACTATTTCCACTGTAAAATCTGAAACACTCGCGGGACTATGGCTCCTGTTTGACCCTGTAGCCCCTCAGGCTTATCTCTGCAGAGAATCCTGCCCCTGTGACCCGTTCCCGGATAAGCAGAAGACGAGTACAAGTACATATTTTACGCATTATGATCAAGATAAGCCAGTCGCATCATGTGTGAACGCTACAGGTTACTCTGAGTAAAAGTGGCTACTGCATGAAGAAGACTCAGTTAGGTCATTTCAGTCTCAGTGAGGCATTCAGCCATTCACGCACATTCACACACTGATGGCGGCAAGCTACAGTGTAGCCATAGCTGTGCAGGGGCACACTGCCATTAAGACCTCTGAACATTATCTGTAAGCAATGGGGATGAAATATTGCTGAAGGACACGAAGACTAAGATGGATGAAACTGGGTTTCTAACATTGACCCTCTGGTTGGAGGACAAACTTCTGTACGTCACTGTATGTCACTATCGCCTCTAATAACTGAATTTTTTGTGCTAACACAAAATATTAGATGCTAAGGACAGTTTAAGATATGAAACTTTATGTAAAAGTTGTGTTGTGTGGTTTGCCTGCTTTCACACACACCGTGCATAGTACATTTTATTTTAAATATCTTTTATAAACAACATTTGATTGTTGAGTTAAGAGTTTTGAATAGTTTAAACGGACAAATGAAAAACAAATCAACAATCAGAGCTTTACTTTCTCGGATATTGACTTAAAAAGATAAAATATACAAGCTAAATATAATGGAAGCGTGCAAAAAAAAAAAAGCTATGTAAAGTATATTGTAATCCTTTTTAGTTTGTGTTAATTTAATAATGCTTGTATTCTTTGGATGGTTATGATCAGGGGTTTACTAGAATGTTTTTTTAATGTATTGTTTTATTATCCTATAAACATTTCAATTTGTTTTTTTTGCCATTTATCAAGGAAGCAGAAAATTAATTTATTCACAATTCATTTTTAAATAAACTGTCTGGATTTGGCTTAAACTGGTATTGCAGCTCAAAGCTCTATGAAGTCCTTCACTGTTCATTTTTCGAAAAACTCAAACCTGTCTCTCTCGAAAATGCATGACTCCAACAAACGTTGACTGTTTTCTAATGATTGTGCTTTGAATGCTTTAAACTCTGCTTAGCTTCTGCTGCTTGCATAACATTTCTCAGTATAGTGTTTAACCTTCTGCAATGTCACAGCTCCTCTCCATCACTCTAGATTTGTTTGAAAAAGGTCTGCTTTCCCACCAGCTGTCTCTACTGTACGGATGAGCCGCGAGGAAAATACCTGTCTCCGGCTTCATGTCACAACATCTTGAGTCATGCAGTCCCCTTCCTGTCACTCCTCATTGCTTCCTTTTACTTTGCTCATACTATTACCTCAGGGAGCATCTTTGTATCAATTTCCCGCTGGATTACAGGAGGCATGGAAAAGACATGACATCTGGCATGATGTGGTTTTAAAGCGGGCACCGCTTTGTGATGCCATTCTCCCTTGCCTGCTTTAATCTACAGCATGGTGTATTCCCCACTGTCTGATGGGAAGCTTAAATCTATCATCTAGCCCACTGAAATGTGCTTCCCTGAGCATTATATTAAACCTCAAAGCAGTGAGCAAGCAAACTATGAAGATGAGAAAAGCCACCTACTAGATGGCACTGTTGTTCCACCAGAATGTGAGCCTCTATGTAGATGGCCTCAGTGGAACACGCAGATTATAGTGGCAAAATATTAAATAATAAAAATGAACAAACAATAAAGCGTTAGGGCTGCTATTTAGGTGTAAGGTGAAAAACATCTTGTATATCTGGGCAAAACAGTAATAACTACAATCAGTCAAGTTTGGGTGTTGGATCATATAATGTGTATGGAGTGGCTATTCAAGCAGATCTGTTCTGCATCCTGCAGGACCGTTCTCAGTGCTCATGAAGTAAACAGCGTATAATAAATTTGATCAGCCATCTAAAAGCAGACTTTTTTCTGCTGGATTTGTTTCAACTCTAGCCAGGTTCACTAAGCGAAAAAATACATCATTAATTTGAAGTGTGTAACGCCCTCTATTACAAACGTTTTATCACTGTCTGAAAGCATTAACTGTATAATTAGGGTAGAAAGAATAAAAGTCAACAAAGCCTTAAACCTGCAGGATTCCATTTAGTTTCTATCGTTAAAATCTCAAAATATGCAAATCAGTTTAATGCAGTCCGCACGCTGATGCCGAAGGGGGGGATAAAAATCTGCTGCGCCATCTCTCTGTAGCCTGCTTGATGTAAAGCACTTTCTATAAGGGGATTTGCAACAACTCACCTTGTATCCAGGAGTTCCATCTTTTCCAGGCCTCCCCTGCTCATGAACCGCAACACAAACAAAGACATTTTGTATCAGCTCCCACCTTCGATTGGATCAGCGCTTTTGCACTCCTAGTAATCTCCACAGTTAATGAGATATCTCAACTGAGGGATAATGATCCTGATTGCTGAGTGAACACTGTTCCATTGTGCACTTACAGGGAAAATTACAGAAACCACCACTGATGGTAATTACATAGAGGAATGTGGGAATATAATCATCTACAGGACAAGTGGCAGATAGCATACGTATTTCATCCGTATTGTCCTTGAATCATGTTGGTCTTTTCTTCACAAAAGCTAAAATCAAGAACGAATCTAAAAGCGTAAAGAGGTGTGGACGTTATTGTAGGATCTGCTGATTAACAGAGTCGTGTCCTTACAGGAACACCTTGAGGTCCTTCAGGTCCAGGGAATCCAGTCTCTCCGATAGGCCCCCTCTCACCCTGTCAGAGAACAGAGACCATGAGGGTGTCAGTCTGCAGTGACAAAGGGATAATGCTGGGATTGACAGTTCAAAAGGAGTTTGAGGCTGCAGCTCACCGGTTCTCCAGGGATCCCTGGCTCTCCGCGACTGCCGGGCTTCCCCTGTCAATCACAGAGATAGTAGGAGAACATAGCTTGTTTGATAGGTCCTCAGTAGTGTTGTATCTGGGGGCTTCTATTTATTGTATGGCTGCACCATAATCCTCTATACTGTACACTCCAGTTTACAGTAGTATTCTAAGCCTAGTAGTCTATTATTACCTAACACATTTTTCAAAGTAATGAAACACAGCTGACCTTATGCAACCTGGGGTTTTAAACACAACAAATCAGATTTTACAAAGAAGCATGGCAAAAATAAGAACATTAAGTATAACAAATAAAGAGAATAATGAATACATTATACTCACTGAAGGACCAGTTCCCCCAGGGGGACCTGGGAGGCCGATATCACCCTGAAAAAAAAAAAAAAAAGATCAGGAAGATGAGAGAGAAATGGCACCAAAAGTATTAGAGTAACCTTTCATTTTCAGGACATATTGCAAGATATTGTTGATGGAGCACAGTGTAGTATTTAAACCTTTTCACAATTTCTAACATGAAAACTCAAAACCTGAATTAATTTAAGTCGGTTGTTATGAGACAGACCAAGACACAGAACAACACAGCTGTAATGTGAAAAGAAAATGACACAAAGTTGTAGTTAGGTTTGATAAATAATTTCTACCAACATGATTCAAAATTAATGATTTGGGACATTTTTCTTTGCAAACATTTAGGCTTATAATATGGTCCTTAAATGAGCAGATTTAAAGGCTGATACAAAGGCTGAAACTCTCACACCTCTTTGTTTATATTTACACAGTAAGCACTTATGTGCACATTTTAAACCACTGACGGTTCTAGAAGGAAAAAAAAAACTTGATGTTACAGAAGTTGATGCTCCTCTTCAGGAAAATGTATCTACACCAGCACTTGCAATTCACTGTGTGCTTTGTTAGCCATTACATTAATGCTTTGGCTCCAAATTGCAGTATATCCTCTCCGGAAATGTCGACTTGAAATTCCTCCAGGCGATATTTAAACCAAAACACAAGTAATTGAATTTCTCTAAAAAAAACATTTAGTTTCCCTGAAGCTGGCTCGTAACTTTAACTAGCACCTATAATGTTCACAGGGCTCGGCATTTATATTCTCCATAAGACGGATACATCCTTTCACAAAGAAGCACTTTCTAACTATGTATAATGAGAATTCTCCAGAGAGAATGCACATTTCGTGGTGTTGCAATCAGGGGAAGCTCATTTGCAGGAGAAAAACGCTTTTGCTGCCTACCTTGGCACCTGGAAGCCCTTCGAGCCCAGGTAAGCCCATGGGTCCCGGTTCCCCCTGTGAGAGAAAAACACACCACCTGTTGTGTCAAGCTGAAGAGGGCACTAATTATGTAGACTAGGAGCTGTTGCTTGCACCTATTTTGCAGCCAAACAGGGTGCTGTTTTTATCTCACATTCAACAAATGTACAAAATGTTGGCCGCAAACATAATTATAAAGCAACATGTTAATGCATAAACACATAACTAAATAAACAAGCAATTATAAACCAATTTTATGGTACTGTAAATACGCAGTTGTTTTCTAACATGTATTTAATGATGTATTTAGTTGCAGTGCAAAATTTTTATCATCAAACACATTTTAATATCATATAAAGATACATTAAGTGAATTGTTTTCGAATGATGATTTCATTGATCAAAGAAAAAGATGCTTTGAACCATACTGACCCCATCTGAGAAAGTGATTTGCAACAAAACCTGACAAATGCTTCTGCTATCCTTGTTGGAAATGACAGCCATCAAGTGTTTGTGATAACTGACAATTAGAGCTTAGGCTTCATTTGCATAATAGTCTCATGGAAGAAGAGTCTGTTTAAATCTTGGTTTTGACTAGGCCCTCGAAAACCATTTTATTTTTAAGTGGTTCAGTGGGAAACTTGCTGGGAACCTTTAGATAACTCTTTAATTAGGATAATATTTTGGTAACAGAATAGGCCTTTGTGTAATTTTGGGTCAGCAAAGTTTTTTCCATTGAAACTCTTCCATTAATTTCATTTTGGACTACTTATTTTACCATTGTTGAATTATGAACAGACAAATCAAAATTAGCTTCATTAGCCACTATCAAGTAAACAAACAGGGAATTTGACTTGATTTTAAGAGCTGACAGCAAACAGATGTTAAAAATAATAAAACAAAAAAATTCCCTCTAGGCAAATAACAGATAAAGGAAGCTGTATGTGCATTTAAGCGTTTACATTGTCAGTTTTCATGCTTCACATCTGTATATATTTTTTTCACAACTGAAAACTCAAGCTTTGTTTATTTTGTTGTTTATGTAGACAGCCTGGGGAAAGAAACCATATCTGTGACAGTTGGTTTCTGCAAAAAGGACTATGTATTGCTGACCTGAAGGTAAAAGTCTTTGAGTTTTTGTCCAGGATGTGTGGAGTCTGCATGGATGTTAAGAAAACATCAACAAGTGAGGCAGTAAGTGATTTTGATTATCGGTTGTGAATGCATTCTTTCAGTAATTGTGAGAGCTGGTCACACCTCGAAAGCTTTGCCATATTTTTCCTTTTCCATCTTTTCTTGAATTTCTTTTGATGATACCAGTTTGGATGTTAACACCTTTTTAGCCTAACTTTGTGTTGTCAGACATGTTTTGAGCAGGACTTCTGTTGATTCTCTTTTTCTGGTGCTAAGCGGGACTAGGTGCTGCTGGCTGAAAATAGAATTACAATAAAAAAAAAAACGCATTTCTAGGTTGTCTAATATTGAAATATGACTGATCATATAATACATGTAATTGGTAAGACAGAAGAAACTTGTAAGACGTACTGTAGCTTTGGGTTTTTATAAGATTTATGCATTTCCATATAGGGGGAAAATAATTTTTCACTAAATTGTAGAAAGAAACAAAGTGTGTCTGTTTGCATATCCTGCCATTGCTAGATTTATCTCTCTACTTTTATCTGTAGTCCTTGATTGATGCATGTCTCCATCTATTAATTTGTTTCAAACAGCCCTGGGAGAATAGCTTCAGATATTCAAATACACACTCTTACAGTATGTAGGCTACAGAACCATTAGCTGAAAAAAAGCCCCTTTCACAATAAGACTTTATTCTGCTCTAAAAATAGAGACCCATTCTCTGTTCTTGAGCAACTGATGGCCTCTATCTACCTCCTCTTGCTCAGGCTGCCATGGAGAAACACCATTACACACAACAGAGAAGCAACCGGTGCCGACAGAGATGAATTGTCCGGGTAATTGTCACACATGCAGATTGTCAGGAATAAGCTATTGTGGCTAACGGGAAAAAGGAGGAGAGTGGACGAGCCAGAGGATCAGCTGTGAGACGGATTGGGGCAATTCCACTGTGGCTCTGTAGCCCGTCTGCACAATTTATAAGGATGTCAAATTAACATTCTGGTGAAAAATCACTGTGTGACCAGCACAATGACAAATGCAATTGGTCCCATGGGGAAGAGGAATTCAGGGTGACGTCAGAAAAGTCGAGACTGTTCTATGTCTGTGTGGATTGCAAATGGATTGTTTTCCCAATTTAGTACAAAAGCAAGTAGGTAAGGGGCACATTTGAAATGAAGTTAGTTGTTGTTAGTTCCCAGAGGTATGACATTATATTGCGTACATAGGCCTCATATATTTCGCAGATAAGGTAATTTCTTTTCTTTTCATTGTACTTTGTAGTTCCACTGAAAGATGTTAAATGCTCTGACTCAAGGCTTTTTGACTTGTGTTAAACAGTAGAAAATCAGGGAGACAATGAGGATAGGTAGCTATAAGTTTTCCCTCTGTAATTCATATGAAAAATAAACATTTCAGAACAGACAACTTTACTCACAATAGCTCCTTCGTCTCCCTTTGGACCCTTAAAAGAGAAAGAGACAAGAAAGAACAATTACTTCCAGAGATTTGATAACTACAATCCCTAAAGGCCTGACAGCCGTCCGATGTATTATGTAGTTATTGATTATAGCGGGTAAAATTCATAGTAATTCATTGATGCCTTTTTTTTCTCCAAGTTTGTCATAAATGATGAAAATACTGCAATTGTGTTTCTGGGATAAATCAAGTAATCCAGTGTAGGTTTGATGGAGGCTATACTAACCGAGGTCTGCAGTTTTTGAATTGAAAAAAAAAAAGAAAAGATAAATTATCTGTCCTGTCCTTAACACTGATGAGGAAGCTCTCTTATTGATTGCTCCAGAGGCGCTGCTGGGCCGGTGATAGATGCAGTACAGGCAGTAGCATTCTGAAGATTTACCAGTGGTTCATGTGCATTGTGCACCATGGGACAGCACAACGTCTGCTTTTTGTCACCTCCTTAAGTGTTCATTTTAGCGAAAGGATGCCTGCAGGGCCAGTGACTTAATGTCTCCCTGGACTGGACAAGATTACAAACTGTCTGATAAGGCAGGAAAGGAGGGTTGCAGCGATAAGCAAATCAGGCCACTTGGCACCGCGGAGAGCATGGGAACTTCTAAAGTTCATTTTGCATTTCAATGATGTTGTGTGTCCCGGCATGGATCAGAGGCACCTATTTGGGAGTCAGGACGCCTCTTGGCCCTTGCCAACCCTCAGTGATTGACTGTGATATAAGAGCTTCAGAGCCACGATAACACAGGAGGGTCGGTCAAGATGTTTGTTATTCAGATCTCACAGGCTCCCCAGCTTATACGGTATCAGCATGCCTTTTTGCTAGTGTCCCTTACAGCACACTTTGAAGGATTTACCTGAGGCACAACAACACTTACCGGGGCACCAGGTGCACCAGGGGGTCCTAAAATAGCTCCACCACTCTGCAAAGACATTTCTTTATATAATGACAAATATTTCACAACACAGGTCAAACTCAATTCACTGAGAGGTATTGTACCCTCAAATTCAATAAATCCAATTAACAAAACGAGTTAAAATCTATATTTTTACCTGGAGCTTGTACAGACTGCTCATCCCCTTCCCCTCCACATACGGCACACCCTAAAACACAATCAGTGAATCAGACAACCTCTCTGCAAGAGTTCTTTGGTTTCAGGCAGAGAGAGCCTTTACAGAAAACTGTGCTTAGGTCTTGAGCAATTACAGAGAGCTAAGCTTTTAAAAGCTACATGAGAAGGATCAATAGCTCATTTAGGGACTACATGGAGAAAGAATGAGTAAGAAGGTAAAAAAGGAGTAGAAAAAGGAGAAAACAGATTTTTCTTGTACCGAAAACAAGGTGTCAGACATTAAAAAAGTATTTTAAAAAGAAAAAGATTTGGGTAGGAGAACAAGGTAATCTTAACCTTTTGGGTTAGTGTTATAAGAGGAGTTTTTTTTTAGTGATGGATTTATAAATGGGAGCTAATGTAAACCAAGAAGAAGTCAAGGTTCTCATTTAGAAGCAAGTGAAGGCCTGTGCCCTTTTCAGGCCACTCAGCCATCCCCTTTCTTCCCAAGCAGCAGGTTTATAGGACCAAGGTGTGGCGGGGTGTGTGTGTGTGTTGGGGAAGTGCACGGCAAGTTCAAGGAGACAGCAAATGAATTATAGATTTGCCACTGGAAGTGCTTACTCACTCGTCCTTTAAAAGGGATGAACAAGACTCAGTGCTATTAAGAATATGATCCACAATTTCATCATGTTTGCACTTGTTTGTCAGTTGTGCTTCGTTATTAAGGGAAACGCTGAACAAGTAGCAAACACATGAGTCTAACACAGTAACCTTTAAAATGTTCTCATGAGGACACCAAACCCATGACCTTTGTGGAGGTTATGGGCATTATGGAAAACTAAATCTTGTGAGCTTCAGATACTTACTGGAGGACCTGGAAGTCCTTGTCTGCCTGGAGGTCCTTCATTTCCCTGCAAAAATAAATGAAGGAAAATCATAATGATAACAGAATAAGAGTTCATAGTTTTACTAAAGGCCAGATAGAGCTTCTTTAGAAAAAAAAATAGACATAATTTATTTTCTTATATTGACCTTGAATAAACAGACATAATGTTCAAATCTTGTTGAAACGTAAAAACTGTAATAAACTTTAAGCATCAAGTCTCAAGTCTGATAGAGAATATAATGAGCCTCTGAAAGAAAAATAATTATGAATAGCAGTTTTCAATTCACTGAAAAATAAAAGAAAGCTATAAAATAATGGTTTTCAAACAAATTACTAAAAAAATATAAATAATGTGTTTTGGGTTCAAATTAAGCACCTTTCCAGGAAAGGAGCTTTCTTTTATATTTCAGAAGCAGGAGAACAATGATTTACATGTTTTGTCCAAATGTTCCTCAATAAAACTACAGTATCTAATAAATATATAGTGCATTTGTTTATTGATGGGCATTTAACAATATGTTTATTTAATTTGCTTAAAGGGCAAGTAACTTCATCTGTGCTGCTTCCCGTTGGTGGTCAGAGGGCTACTGGTAGCCTCCCTTCTGTAGGTCTAAGGCAGGCATCCCCAAAGTCGGTCCTTGAGGACCGCTGTCCTGCAGGTTTTAGAGGTTTCCTTGCTTTAGCAGAGTTGATTATGATGATTGCAGTTGAACAAAAGCCTGTTAATGAGCTTTCAATTAAAATCAGCTGTGCTGGAGCAAGGAAACCTCTAAAACCTGCAGGACTTTGGGGATGCCTGGTCTAAGGCTACAAAGCATATCACCAGCATGTAAATGTGGGCCTGATTGGGGGACTAACCAAATGTTGGGGTCCTAGGATGATAAAGTGCTACATAAGTACAAGAAATGTACCACCCTCATTACCAAGACCCTTTCCCCCCCACACTTGGTGTCTCCCAAATGCAAGTTGTGTACATTCCAAAAAGAGATAGAGCTAAACTTTATCACATACATATTATCCATAACTCCAATTAAAACCATGCACTGACATGCCCCCCCCCCCCCCCCCCCCCCCCCAAAAAAATAAAAAAAAAATACTGCCACCCCAAATTGATCATAATACACAGATAATCCTTTCTCAGTCTATTCTTAAGGTTAAAAAAAATCCACAAAGTACCACATTATTTTTCAGTTTTCAGCTTTCCTAAAATGTTTTAAAATGTTTCTGACATCTCACTCTGTCAGCAAAAACAACTATAATTGACTTCAATAACTGTAACTTTTCTTTTGAAATGTAGCTAAAATAATCTCTAATGTCTTTTGCTGCATCTCTGCGACTCTAGGAAGGATGACTCATTTGAAACAATTCTGCTTTTGATATTCATCAACATTTTTGAAAGATATTTTCTACTAATTTAACATTTTCTCTTCTGTTACGTTGTTGTTAAATCTAGCAATACTTTCATTGAAGTTACGGAGAAAAAAGCAGTAAAATATTTAATAGTCAGCCATTTAAAAGAAAAAAAAAATCAATTACAGATTTCTTTTTTTATTGACCTACAAAATTGTGCGCATAAGAAACAATATTTTTATGAAGTAATATTTCATAGAAAGCAACAAATCGTACTTTTTCTCCTTTTGATCCTTGTGGACCCACTGGACCAGGTCTACCTACTAGTCCCTGCAAAAAAAAACAACAAACAAACAAGACAACGAAACAGTAACCCATGAATTAAAGCTTTGAAAACCGACAAGAAAAATAGTGCAATAATTTCAAACCTTTACTAGCATTACTATAATACGTTTTATATTCCCAATTAATTGAATGAGAGATTTAAAATATTCCACAATAAAACCAGAAGGAAATAGAATCAGATTGAAAGAGACACATCTCTAAACTATTTAGGAAAGAGTCCCAAAGGATAGTGGAGTTCCTTGCTTATAAATTTAGTTTCCCTTTTTACTGCGTAGATTGGAGATAACATTTGTATCGGCTTATAAAGTCAGGAGGCTACAGTTAAAAGAAGGTTTTATTGATATTTGGTTCCTTCTGGCTTTTTTAATTTCTCAGAAGTGCTAATGAAACTTCAAAAACAGATTCTCATTTTGTTACAGTCTTAGAAAATGTATAATTGATGAGCCTAACTGTTTGAGTAAATATTGTAAAGATGCGGAATCTGTGAAGGCGTTTGTGTACATTTTCAGGCTTCCCAACATTTTAACTGTATCATTCTTCAAAAAACCTATTTTCAAACTGCATTTCATATCAAAGCAAATCATTTCAAAGACCCAGCTTCATAAATCTGACAGAAATTGTGGGGCTTGGTCTTAAAGCATTATTATTGGGCAGCAAGCATGACCACTTTGATCCAAACCTCAGGTGATGTATGTTGTCGGCTAGATTTAAAGGTGTCTGTCGGTTCTTTTCTGGCTCCACACCTTCAGTTGAACTAAACCATATACAATAAGCTTTACTCAGTAAAAAACTCACTTAAAATATCAGGAGAGTCAGTGATGTTCTTGATATTTCTGTTTTTAGTCTCATTTGTCTCAACTATATATTTACACCTGAACATCTAATTGGATTGTTTCATATCTAAAAGAAAATTATTGCTGCTTCCATTTCAGACAATTAAGTTGCAATATTAATTATTGCATATTGTCAAGTTCTTGGAAAGATACGCATTGATAACGATCTTGCTGTGTTTGTTGTGATCAGAGATGGCAAAAGTACTCA
Source organism: Cyprinodon tularosa (assembly GCF_016077235.1). Classification (NCBI taxonomy): domain Eukaryota; kingdom Metazoa; phylum Chordata; class Actinopteri; order Cyprinodontiformes; family Cyprinodontidae; genus Cyprinodon; species Cyprinodon tularosa. Next base: position 3,901,117 of record NW_024039085.1, on the reverse strand, counting down.
CTTTCCGTACTTGAGTAAAAGTACAGATACTTGTGTTAAAAAATACTCTGGTAAAAGTGGAAGTACTGATTAAACTTCTTTACTCAAGTAAAAGTAACAAAGTACAGGCTTGTAAATTTACTTAAAGTATAAAAGTAAAAGTAGAAACCACTTTTTTCATGCCGTTGCCTACATTTTAAATGGATGTCTGCCAATAGGACTAGATCTCCGTTGTGTTCATTTTCAATCATCTCGTGGTCCATGCTACTATGCTAACGCCACCGCCACCAAGCTGCAATGATTTGCCGACAATGAATACCGCCGAATCTGTCGATTCAGCTTGTAGTGGTGCGTCAAATGCAACGTAGATTCCCATCCAATTAGATTGAATTTGGTATTGATGACGTGAAAAATAATAACGGTAACTCCATTGAAATGATTCAAAACTAAAGTAACGAGACAATTTTTTAAAATGTAAGGAGTAGAAAGTACAGATATTTGTGTAAAAATGTAAGGAGTAGAAGTAAAAAGTCGCCATAAAAATAAGTCGTAAAGTAAAGTAAAAATACCAGAAAAATCTACTTGAGTACAGTAATGAAGTATTTGTACTTAGTTACTTCCCATCTCTGGTTGTGATCATATAAAGTGCTTGTTTTTCAGGTAAGACACAAGGAAATTTAGCAGATTTATAGGATGTCCATTCCATCCATCTTCCCCTGCTTATTTCATAAGGATCACGGTGGGGCCAGTGCCTATCTCCAGCAGTCTATAGGCATAAGGCCAGATTCACCCTGGACAGGTCGTCAGTTTGTCACTGGGCAACTTCTATAAAGTCATGTTTTGTAATTTATGAAAGTAAGTATTATTTTTTACCCGTGCAAAGCAGATGATAACAAAGGATTAGGAGTGCAAAATCAGTGGACAGCAGTTGCAAACATTTTTTTCCTGTTTGTGCCTTCATTAATATCTAGAATATGGCAGAAAGTTATGGGTGGAGGGGGCAAAAACAAAATTATTATAACCTGCAAAGCGATTTATTAAACCTGCAAGTGATTGTGTGCTCAGTTCTTGCATCTATCTTTAACAAGAATTGAGAAAGCTTCCTGGAGAGGTGGCGAAACGTCTTCAAATCTTAAAAACCAAGTCCAGTGGATATTTTTTGAATTTTTACGGAATGACTATGACCTGGATGACTGAAACTTGTTAAAGATCAGTATCTTTAACAAGTTTGAAAGTCAGCTGCAAACTTCAACAGGAACAATTCCTGTTGTCATTACGGGCACTAAGACAGCATTGGCATGATGAGGCATAAGCCACATTTCTATATGCAATTAAAACAAACAAAAAATACTTGTAGCATGTTTATAAAACACAAAACGGAATAATAACCACCAATAGAAAACATCACAGAGCCTGTAAATGGGAGGGAGGATTAGAGGGATTTGTTGCCCCTTCAACGTCCACACAAAGCAGTTATGTGGTTTTAAATAGTAACTATTATCCTCTTTTATCATTTGAAGAGTGTATTCCGAGGAAATAAATCCAATTGTTTATAATGTAATCATGCTGTAAATCTTAGTTCTTTGTCAGAGGGGGGGTCACAAAGATGCTCAGAGTCTCTTCTAGGTTTTATGATTGATTTAAAATTTTTTGAATTATCGGTAAACCTTTTTTAATTTTTGTAGTACCTCGAAATACTTTTGTAAAGTGCTTTTTGAATGATTATTATCATTGTTACCCTCAATCGAAGACATGTTTTGTTTTACGTCCCCTCTCAAACTCCCAGTAGCACATACGTACCATGTGCTCACTTAAAGGAAAAGTCCGGTCAGCAAAGAATGATCAATGGATCATTATCTATAACTAAAACTAATAGGATGGCAGGGATTTAACGAATTTAGCGTTAATCAGTAAAAAAGAAAAATAGTAATTTTCTTCGGGATCTCTGAGAGCTGAGATCATGACATCTTCCGGCAGTGACATCACGGTGCAGTAGCCGAGCGCCATTCTCTCCGCTTTACAAGCAAAATCAATGGGAGCTACCAGACACGCCTGCAATCAACAACAATTAATTAAGATTTTGAGACTTAACCATTGAAAATCATGAGAGCTATAGTTAAACTGACAATGCCTACGTGCATGGCAGTTGGATGTTTTAATACATCGGGTAAAAGTGAAAAAAAATTAGTTATGTCACCTTTCCGATTCATGATCCTCCACGGACGGGTTCACCATCAGATTGCCAACTTGAAGAGGAAGGATTTGCCATCAAACTTCTGGCCAGAAAAAATGCGTAATATGTAGCCAATGTTTCAAAGAAGAATGTTTTCAAGATGACTTGGATCATATTTAAAGTACTTTCAGAAGTTTGAATTCTGAATTGGACCAGACTTTTCCTTTAAATGGGACAGCTCAAACTTGTTTACACAGCTCATCCTTTTGCACACAATCTTTGCAGATCACCTTATTTTGGATTCTTTGAAGATCCCACCTTACATCAATAGGGTAAGAACGTTATTTTTATTATGATATCACCATTTCTTTGTATCTTCCTTTTTTTTTTCTTTCCAGATGTAAGGATTAACAGGCAGTCTGGGGATGAAGCTGCAATGCTCAATTTGTGGTCAGATAATTATCAGCCAAATTAATTCAGAAGTAGGTCATCCGGTTAGTTTCTATTTAGCTTAAAGCATCTTTAAGTCTATGTAAAGTAAGACAGCTTTTTCTTTGTTTTGTATGAGATTAAGGATGCTATCGTTGGGTTTAAGCTGCATATTTAGCAGATGTGCAAATTGTGTAGCAGGAAAAACAGACGTCTGAGAGTTCCAGAAGACATGCTGCAGACGTTTTTTTTTTCATCATGTAGCCACCTGTCTTAGCAGGGGATAAAACCATGCATGCTATAGTGTCAAATGCATAGACCTGTTTTCTTGAAGCATTATTTTCATTCGATTTTTTTTTCAATGCAAATGAAAAGCATGGGACCTACACATAAGTCTTAGGAGAAATTAAAATTCATCATAATTTTACATAATTCTCCAAAGTTTGCAGAAAATTTTAACTTCTACAGATTTTTCCAATTATTTTCTGCATCCAAAACAGGTATTATATTAAAGAAAATGTAATAATGTTGTTAATCTTCCATTAGCAATGTCTGGGAAGTGGACATACTTTAGATATTAAATTTGCAGTACAGTTCAGGGATGAGGCAATGGCACAAACTCTCTGTTCTTTTAACACAATGCAGGCTTATTACACATGGGAGTCATGCGTGGACCTGATTACACTCTGGTAAAAATAAACCCAGTGTACACTCAATTATTCCCTGTGTGGGATAAGTGCCATTCATCTGAGTGGTCACTGCTTGGTCTCAGTATATTGCAACATCATTCAAAATCCCTGGAAACTGATGGATGCTCTGCAGTCATCAAACTTCCTTCATACGTTCAAATGGGTGTTCATGTCAGAAACTTATTTTATAAAAAAAAAATGTGACCCAGCTTAGTTATGGTGCATATTTTTTATTCTATTTTAAACGTTAAAAAAAAGAAATTCCTACCGGTGCTCCTGTTCGGCCAGCCACACCAGGAAGTCCTGGAGCTCCAGGTGGCCCCTGCAAAAATAATCAAATATTTTTAAATCAAATTCTAATAACATCATGGCAATTGACACATTCTTAAGGAGACACAGAGAGCATCAGCATTCACCTAAGCAAACTCTTCAGTCAGTTACAAGCACTGTGTTGTCTGCACATCTGTTCAGGAGCACATGTTTATAAAATGAGAGATCAACTTCACTTTGAAAACCAAGGTGCTGTGAGTTTTAACGATCCGCCACCTTATGTGAGAGGTATAAAATCCGTTTATTTGAGTGTTTCATCTGTAAAACTGACACAAGCATCTGGACACATTGACTACACCAAGAAGTCATACACTAGAGCACAGAATAATGTTGAAAGTATTGCTTTTAGTGCACAATCTAAATATACGTATATGAGCAGGTCATTTAAGTATTTACCAATTTCATCAGAAATGTTAAGTTCAATGGTTAAAAATGACGTACAGTTTTATCTACAACATTTATGTAAAAAGCTAAACTTTTTGAATAAATAAATAACTAAAATCAAGTAGTTTATCTTTTAAAAAACAGGTCAGTAAAGCTTTTATTGCTAAATGCTACAAAAAGAAATAAGCTGAAATCTATTTTTACAAGGAGGCAGCTTTAAAAATCATTTTTAATTTATTTTATGGGACAAATGTAATGAGCTTATATGATAGATTAACATATAATTTTTTTTATTTTTTACAAAAACTGCACATTTTGGAAAAAAAGATGTGGAAAGTAAAAAAAAAAAAGAAAGATTACTTTATTGTATTATTTGAAAATCTTACAAGAAAACAATCACTAAAATAAATTATAAACTGTCAAACGATTTAGATAGTAATCTTAAATTTGCCTGCAGTGTCGGCAAATGTATTTAAAGTGCGTAGTTTTTAATTTCATAAACAATCAAATCTATTTACACTCTCCGGCCACTTTATTAGGTACAACTGTCCAACTACTCATTAACACTTAATTTTTAAGCAGCCAATCACATGGTGGCAACTCAGTGCATTTAGGCATGTAGACATGGTCAAGACAATCTCCTGCAGTTCAAACCGAGCATCAGTATGGGGAAGAAAGGTGATTTGAGTGACTTTGAACGTGGCATGATTGTTGGTGCCAGAAGGGCTGGTCTGAGTATTTCAGAAACTGCTGATCTACTGGGATTTTCACGCACAACCATCTCTAGGGTTTACAGAGAATGGTCCGAAAAAGAAAAAACATCCAGTGAGCGGCAGTTCTGTGGGCGGAAATGCCTTGTTGATGCCAGAGGTCAGAGGAGAATGGCCAGACTGGTTCGAGCTGATAGAAGGGCAACAGTGACTCAAATAACCACCCGTTACAACCAAGGTGGGCAGAAGAGCATCTCTGAACGCACAGTACGTCGAACTTTGAGGCAGATGGGCTACAGCAGCAGAAGACCACACCGGGTGCCACTCCTTTCAGCTAAGAACAGGAAACTGAGGCTACAATTTGCACAAGCTCATCGAAATTGGACAATAGAAGATTGGAAAAACGTTGCCTGGTCTGATGAGTCTCGATTTCTGCTGCGACATTCGGATGGTAGGGTCAGAATTTGGCGTCTACAACATGAAAGCATGGATCCATCCTGCCTTGTATCAACGGTTCAGGCTGGTGGTGGTGGTGTCATGGTGTGGGGAATATTTTCTTGGCACTCTTTGGGCCCCTTGGTACCAATTGAGCATCGTTGCAACGCCACAGCCTACCTGAATATTGTTGCTGACCATGTCCATCCCTTTATGACCACAATGTACCCAACTTCTGATGGCTACTTTCAGCAGGATAATGCGCCATGTCATAAAGCTGGAATCATCTCAGACTGGTTTCTTGAACATGACAATGAGTTCACTGTACTCAAATGGCCTCCACAGTCACCAGATCTCAATCCAATTGAGCATCTTTGGGATGTGGTGGAACGGGAGATTCGCATCATGGATGTGCAGCCGACAAATCTGCGGCAACTGTGTGATGCCATCATGTCAATATGGACCAAACTCCCTGAGGAATGCTTCCAGCACCTTGTTGAATCTATGCCACGAAGAATTGAGGCAGTTCTGAAGGCAAAAGGGGGTCCAGCCCGTTACTAGCATGGGGTACCTAATAAAGTGGCCAGTGAGTGTAGATTCCTGCTCCTTAAAAAAAAAAAATCTTGCAATTGCTGTTATAAACTCTGAATATAGACAAATACACATAACATGCTTTGTTCAAAATATTGTGGGTTCTTTGAGAAGGACACAGTGCTCAAGCTGTGTTGTGGACAGACTTTAATAGCTTTTAGTGAGAAATGGAGAGGCTCTATAATAAGATGAGAACATCCATGGTGTCCGGCTAAATGTTTCTGATTAGTTTTAATATTAGAAAAACGATATGCCTGGTAAATATGTAAATAATGGTTTGTTTTTGAATAACAATACCATCAAAGCATTATTGAAATAAAGATTCAAACCAGCGTAGCGATATATGAAAAATAACTGTACTCTTGAAAACTGGTTGTATCATTCTTGGTAAAAAAAAACAAACAAAACAAGGACCTTAAATAATGAATTGGATAGTTTTGGGTGAAAAAACAATCCAAAAAATAAAGCAAAGGAAAAAAACATCTTGACATCTCAATCCGATTTAAGTCGGAAGTTTAAAGGAATAGTACACCCAAAACATGATTAGCCTTCATTTTCTACTCACCGCCATGCTGAACAACACTCTGGAGTACTTTTTTGATATCTCAAATGCATCTGGAGATCTGGGAGGCTTCTTGCTGTCTGCTGACATTCAAATAATGGAGGTCTATGGCGCCCGAGACAGAAAGGTCCACAAAAGTCCACAAAAACGTGTCAATATTCCTCCATACTGCTCGTCCAAAGTAATCCAAGTGTCCTGAGTGGGTAGCATCCAGAATTTACTCGAAACGAAGTCATTTAGATCGTTTTAGAGCCTAAACAGTAGTGTATAGGATTTCCTAATAGCGCCCCCATGCGCGCTCACGATTCTACGGAAGCCGGCAGACCAAACCAGCGCATTCAGCTCGGCAAAGAACTCATGCTCTTCCTCAACACTGAAGTCCTCAGACATTTTTCTTTTGTTGTTTCTTTCTTTGCACAGGTAAACAGCACATTTCTTCTTCTACGCTTGCATTATCGGCAGAGCAGACGCTGAATGCGCACTTTCTTCCGGTTTGGTCTGCCGGCTTCCGTAGAATCGTGAGCGCGCATGGGGGCGCTATTAGGAAATCCTATACCCTACTGTTTAGGCTCTAAAACGTTCTAAATGACTTCGTTTCGAGTAAATTCTGGATGCTACCCACTCAGGACACTTGGATTACATTGGACGAGCAGTATGGAGGAATATTGACACGTTTTTGTGGACTTTTGCGGACCTTTCTGTCTCGGGCGCCATGGAACTCCATTATTTGAATGTCAGCAGACAGCAAGAAGCCTCCCAGATCTCCAGATGCATTTGAGATATCAAAAAAGTACTCCAGAGTGTTGTTCAGCATGGGGGTGAGTAGAAAATGAAGGCTAATCATGTTTTGGGTGTACTATTCCTTTAATCAGGCAACTGTGGAACTTTAGTGATGTTTTTTTTTTTATCTTGGTATATAGATGTTGGCTGGTGTGCAGGTTTCCTGCTGCATAATCCAAAGCTGCTATAAACTGATATAGCACTGATATTCTCCCCTTTTGGACTTTTCTTTGAGTTTTCAGTTATTCATGTAATTCTGTTTTGTTGGTCATTGCTTTCTTTTCCATATTTAACCTGTGTTGCATTTTTTTTGAGGTACTCTCTGTTGCCTCCTTGTGCCAGTCTTCTTTCCCCTTAGCTCTCTTCTAGTTACTTCTATCCACACCTGCTCCATATCAGCTGATTAGTCTATTCTGTGTTCTTTCCCATTTAAACACCTCCTCTTCTGTTACTGTTTGCTAGTTTCTTGTTGTTACTTTGCTCCCCATATGTGTTTGCCCCTGACGTCTCCTTATTTTTGGTTTACTGTATTTTGGTCCTCGGATTTGGTTTCCGTTTCCTTTTTTTTATTAATTCAGCAAAGCTAATCTCTGCCTTTGGGTCCTCAACTAACTTCCTACAAACCTGACAATCTGCTCCAGAATATAATTCATGATTCTATCACAGTACAACCAAAAGGATTGACTCTCATATTCCAGAATTCATTACACATTTTACTGTAGATGTAGGAGGACATACGGCTTCAGAAAAGTTCCATCTTTGTCTTATCAGTCCTGAAATATTTTCCAGAAAGTCTCAGGGATTATCAGGATATGTTGTCAGGTATGAGACAGGACTTATTCTGTATTGGGTAAGCAGAGGTTGTGACTTTGGGATTCTCACTCTGTTTCTTATTGCTGGGTGATGAAAACTGATGATATCTCAGGTAAGTGAGGCCTGCCGAGCTTTAGATATTGCCCAAGGTTTTTCTCTGACCTCGAATTAGTTTCAAAGAACTCTTGGTAGACCACTCCTGGGAATATTCATCACTGCTAAATTGTTCCACACTATAATTAATATGATTCCATAAGACCTTGAAAATAGATTTTTAATATTTTCACAGAAAATAGAAATAAAAAACATTTATTTTAATCTGTGATTGAAGTTTTCAAGACGATGTGTTAATATGTTGCTTTTGAGATCTCTAAGTCTACTTAGTCCTGTCTAATGAGTTGTTTAATTTCTTAGCCCTGAATATATTTTCATAATGAGGCCTGGGTTTAAATGGTGTAAGGTTCTGTAAGACCTGATTAATTCCTGATTTAATAGGAGGACTTGCTGTATTATAGTGCCACATTTTGCCAGGCTGGTTTGGAACAGTTTATTTCTTACCCGATAAGTGACATCATGCTTTTTTTATTTACTTGGGCCTACTTTGTTAAGTAAAACTTGTTATATGACCTTATAAACCTAAATTTAACAAAAAAGCAAAAGCAGAATACATCTGTGAGTTTTTTTTTCTCACAGAACTGTATTTAAATTTGTCTGAAAACCTCATTTCTCAATGTCAGTGCCCCTTCCAGGCGGCCTGATGACCGGTAGACTAATTTGCTGGGGTATAGATTTCACTTACTTACCTCGTCACCTTTATCTCCAGTGGGACCTGGGAACCCTCTCTCTCCTTTTACACCCTGCAGAGTGAGCAGAATCAGTGAAGTAAGGAAAAATTTATGTTTTTCTCAGACCCTACAGAAGTCTCAAACTAAAGGCTGATAGGTGTAAAGGGTACATTTCAAAATGCCTCTTCCAGTGCACAACTTGAAATTGCTGAGCCTCTTTCACTGGTGCAAAGCTGTATCCATAGCAACTATTTTTACAGAGTGCACTAAGTGATCCTAATAATATTAATAGTAGAAAAGCTCCTTACTGTAGGTTTACAGAAATAAGCAGAGAGGTACTGTATGTAGAAAACATAAATATTTCTCTGCAGAATTCACTCAAATTTCATCAAAAAGCATCAAATAATCCAATTTATTTAACATTATTCTTCTGTGGAGAAAGGCTTCATGATTAAAGGCATTTCTAAAAAAAAAAAACTGAGTTATAGTGTTGAAATGACTGTTACCACCTTTGGGCCTTCTTTTCCTGGATTACCCATTGGACCTCTTACACCTGGGTCCCCCTGTTCAGAACAAAAACATTAAACATTACTATGGTCACAACGCTTTGGTTTATGTTAAGCAAAATCCTGATTTCCTGTCTGACTGAAAGTATGAAAAAAAAAAAAAGTGACATTACTTTAAAGGCACACTATGCAACATTATTCAGTTAATTAATGTGTTCCATAACGTTTTGGATGATTAAATGAGTCATTTCAGGTTGAACAAAGGTATTCTCGGCCGCCCTGGTGGTCTGTTGGGGAAATACCGCACTTGCAATTGCAGGAGCCCTCGGCCCGCACCCACAGGCTCAGAAGTCTCGCGAGAGTCGGTCTTGCTTTACGGCGAGAACTGCTACACGCCCCCAGTTAAAAGCATGCTCGTTGCTAGCACAGTGGCGATCTTTGTGCAGTTATCATGGCGGAATCAGCGTGAAAACAGCGAAAGCCCATGTCGGAGCAGTCAAGAAAGAGGAAAAGGGCTCCGGACAGAGAGAGGAGTCGTACACGGGTGAACATCGGGCAAGCTCTTTCGGAATGGCGAGAGCTAAAATAAAAAGAAGGCTGCAAGGCTGACGCGGACCTCGCATTTCTGCTGATGCGATTGTAAGTAACATTGGAATGGTTTCTCTCTCTCTGTGTGCATGTTCATACTTTCACTGTGTTAGTCATTCGTTGCGTTCGCCTGTCTGCTAAGCTCAAAACAACCGCGCCTGGCTTGACGAAGAAACCAGGAGAACAGCTGTGCATATTTACGACAGTGTACTTTTACTTTCGCCCTCTGGGGGGAGCCTCGCTGGAAAAGCAACACCGGTTGCATAGTATACCTTTAATAGTAGAGTGTTTTAACAACTGAGTAAAGTCTCCATAAACATTTTAAATGCCAAATGTTTACATATTTTTACAATTTTGGTATAGTTACTTCTCTAAGTGGGTCGCTCTGTCAGCTAAAGGCATGTTTGAGAGTCTCCATACTTCAATAAACGATTAATCAATAATTTATTTAGTTTATGATTATTGTAGTAATCGATTAATCATGATTAATCCGATTGATTGTTATAGCCATAGATGCAACATATTTCTACTATGCAAAATCCTCCTTAAAGATTGTTGGAACCTGTGACATTGGATTTATAGTGTATGGGTTTTCCCAAGCAAAAGCTAGAATTGTATGCATTTAAATTAAAAATTGCAATAGTTTATTCAGGACAGACCTTTTGAAAAAAACAAATATGTGCATGAAATAGGGTTGTGTACTACTTCTGTGTGTGAGCATGTTGTAAAATGCAAGCCAAACCTCAATGTTATCTTGACGGAATAGGCACTTTTCTAACTTTTATAAATCATGGTTCTTGATCTTTATGTCCAAATGCTATATGTGATAAACGATCAATTCTGATAAGAATGGGACAATTTCAAAAAGATCTAAAACATAAATTACTTTGATATGTATCATTTTATACACATTTAGTTTAGATTTCAGAAAACTATATTTTAAAATCTTCTTGTATCATACAAGGTTTAATAAAACCAAATCCAAGATTGTGCTTAAATGTTTCACTTAGGCAAAAAAAAAAATCTTTCTTATATGCTGTGTTATTTTAGAATGCACTTTATAACATTACTAATATTCAAACAATAACTGTTGCCCTAAAAGAGAATTGCAATTGATTTATTTAACAATTCTCTAGAATTAAATTAAATATTATTTTGTATGTGTTTTTATATTTTTCTACATCTTTTCATCACATTCGTTTCCTTATATTTGCTCCTTTGTAAGATGTATTTACTTCCATAATTGTTGTGATTTATTCTTTTGACGGCTTTCCTGGAAACTGCTTTAGTTTCAAGCTTCTAATGGAAAGAAGGCAATTATTCATTGATCTATTTTTCAACACTGAAATGTGAATAAAAGAAGACAGATGACAGACAGGGAGCAAAAATGATTAAAGGAGCAATAAGCAAAACTTCCCCATTAGGTGAAAGATTGGAATCAATCTGCTGGACATGCTGTCCGCCTCCTACACTACTTTGCTGTCCTGATGGCATTTTATGGGCAGGGAGGGGCAAAGCTCGGAGTGGCAGCTATTTACGTGGACGGACATGCATCTGTGGCTGACCTGGCTGTAAACAAGACATCTGAGAGCAACAAAGAGAGATGGTGTCTGACATCACCCCGTACTCTAAAAACATCACATAACTTTTCTTTTGTTCTTTCTATCTAAAAAAGAAAAAAAAAAAATTATTGGTTATATCTACTTTTAATTTTCTTCAAGCTCTTAATCTGTTCTTATGAATTCCATATGTTGACATAGTGAGCTTAATTAATAAAATCTTTGAAACTGTCATTGCAAGTGCTGTCAGTGAAAGTCTTCTTCTACCTCAGACATGCTCTGCATCCACATAACATGTTATAATGAAATGATTTCTATGTACACTCTAAGAAGAAAAACCTCTCAAACTTAAATTAGTTGCTTCAGTTGGTAACAAATAATTTAATTGCGTTTACAGCTTATATAAAAAAAAAAAAATCAGTAATTCCATTACTTGTTACCAATTGAAGCAATCGATTTAATTTGGAGCTGCATTTTTTTTTAAATGCTGTACATCATCATCATCCTTTTCCAAAGGCCTCTTCTCTTATCAAGCATAACTTTCTGTCTACTCTTGCAGATAAATCATCTTGAGTTTGGTTTATATCGAGTCATATTTGGACAGTAAACGTTTGCAATGCATTGGGTATAAAATATTTAAATGGTACTCTATGGTGATCCAAAAAGGATGGATTAGAATGCAAAATAAATTAAAAATGTCAGAACAGGATGTACCTTTTCTCCAACAAAGCCTTCTACTCCTTGCGCTCCAGGGGACCCCTTCTCTCCCTTCTGCCCAGGCAGCCCGGGAACTCTTGTCTGGCAAAGACTGCAGGCGTTCTGCCAAAGCAGGCGAGGCAAGAAGCAAAACCAGCAGCACAGATAAGATTTCATCAAGCTAAGCTGGCACAGCGCATCTTCACTTCATATCATGTGACATCCCTCGGGTGGGACTCAAGACCTCAACTGGCACAAAATGTTCCCTAAATGTCTGCTGAGCAGAATTAATGTGAATCAAGTAGTCCCTCCAAGAGGGCCTCCCATGAGAGGGAGAGGTTGAACTCACAAGTCATGGAGTGACGCTACTAGGTTTGCATCATTGTAGCTATTAGTAGTTCAAAGAAATGGGGAAGAGTGAGTGAATAGAAATAAAACATCCATCCATCCATCCATCCATCCATCCATCCATCCATCCATCCATCATCATCCTCATCCATCCATCCATCCATCCATCCATCCATCCATCCATCCATCCATCCATCCATCCATCCATCCATCCATCCATCCATCCATCATTATCCTCATCCATCCATCCATCCATCCATCCATCCATCCATCCATCCATCCATCCATCCATCCATCTATCCATCATCATCCTCATCCATCCATCCATCCATCCATCCATCCATCATCCATCCATCCATCCATCCATCCATCCATCCATCCATCCATCCATCCATCCATCCATCCATCCATCCATCCATCCATCCATCCATCCATCCATCCATCCATCCATCAGTAGTTGTCACTGACTAAACCAATTGTGAATACATTCTTTGTAACAAACTTTACATGTTGTGAACTGTGTAGATAAAATACCTTCAGTAAAGCACCCATGTCTCCAACGATAGGCAGAGCAGTCTGTCAAAATAAAAGAAGAGGGAGTTTTGTCTTTCAGTCCAAATCTTTTTTATAATACCATGCTGCAGCTGTTTACTTCAGGTGCATCTAGTGAATTGAACACACAAAGAAAACATTTTCAGCCTCATAAGACCATTATTTAATCCCGAGTGACGATTTACATACAAACGTTTATTATCAAACTGAATTTGTTCCAGTTTTGTTTTACTATGTGAGAGGAAAACCTTAAATTAAAATGCCAAAAGGTTCTAAAGTCATAATAACATTTTCATTGTTGACAGCTTACAGTAAAAAATATGAAGGGTTGTTTTAAATCTGAACACATTTACAGTGTATATGTGTTGAACTAATGTGCAATTTTAAATGTATCCATGCCATTTCTAAATGGTAGCACATAAAGTAACATGCAAAAAAAAAACAAAAAAACTACTGATTACAACTAATGTTAGTTAAACATACAGAGCATATGGCTGTACGGCCAGGTTAAAAAACACTACCTGCTGAATAATAATAAAAGCTTTTTTTAAGTTTCATCTCGTCAGAACAGGTACGGCCCTATTTGACTAACTCTGTCACTGCTGCAGGTGTTATGTTTGAGTGCTTTGATCCGTGTCATTGAGAAAATCAGAATAAATATACAGAGTAGCTGGCAGTACCAGAGGGATATTTCACGTGTTTCTTTTT